>NC_143572.1:4041250-4780000 GCF_054136105.1 Typopeltis vanoorti
GATAGAAATATAAGATCTAATAATGTTGGAGTCTTGACAAGTAACAGACTGATTTGGAGGGAAGTTGTAGATAGAAAGTTAGTAATGATGTAAATTTTTCATGTAGTACTATCATATCCTGTACACCCCTTGAGGGTACATGTCAGGAATTTGATGATAATGATGGATTTTTATAATGAAAGATAATTCTATTTTTTAAAATTTTTATTTTAATAAAAAGTATTTGCCATTATTATTAGTTTTGCTCTTTTCTCCAAATTTTCCCAATATATTTTTGTATGTCTGATAAAGGTAATTTATAGATGTAAAAATAATTTAAGAAATCTTTTGCATGTTACAACTTGCAACAAGTTAAGTTAAACAGTTTTTCTTCTTAATCTTACTTATTTTTTGACAGTCGGTTATTATGTCCTCAAAATTTAAATGTTTAGCTATTTTGTATTCAGTCAGTATAATTGCATTATAATTGACAAAGAATATATGCATATTAAGCATAGGTTGTCAAGACAAATGTCTGGCGACTTCCAGTGCTGGTGGCAGTATGAGAGCTCTTATTATATCTGTGTTGTGTCATCTTTCCAACAATCATAATTGCTTCTGCAGAAATTTTCCAGTTTAGAAATGTCTGTGCATTTGCATTCTAAACAGATTATCTAATTTAGTTACCCTCTTCTCACCAACATATCCTCAGTCATATCACCTCTTCAGAGCACATTTCTTTCAGCTGTTCTGCTACCTAACATTCCAGTGTCCTAAGACAGTCTTAGTCACTTGCCTCTACACAGATTGTACTGTTTTCTTATCACACAGATATCCATATGACCAGATTGTTCCACAGAAATCCAGGTGTGGCGGATTAGTTCCATATAGAGTTATCCTTATCCATATTGACCAATATCACATATATTGGCCAATTTCCTTTCAGTGCATCTACTGAACTTCAGCTGTCTAGCCACCAAGACTCTGACCTCTTGCTTCCTCAGTCTGTTGGAGTTAAGTTCTTCTAATAAAATACATCTTGTTCCATCTTTTCTAACCAAAGTGAATGAGTTTACACTTAGCATTACGGAAGTGACATCCTGTTTTCATCTCCCCAAAGTACTGACTCATTCAGATCTTCTAAAAATACTACATTAGAGCTTCCTAATTTCGCATCATCAGTAAGCAGTTAACTCTCACTATAAAAAATGCTGTTATAACAAACTCACCCAATGTAACAAATTACCAGAAAATCCTGACTGAAGCCCCATACACACGTTACTGTTATAAAGAAACTTCACCATAGTAAACTACTTATGATAACAAACCATTATGGCCCATATAGTCAACTGTATCTCCTCCCAGATCTTGAACTATATCATTAATGCATAAACTAATCAACAGCAGTCCCAGAACAGAACTCTGATCCTTCTTGTCACCTTTCCTATATGAGCCATTAAACCCTATGCACAACTTGCTAGCTTTTATCTACCAATCATGCCTGTAACCAGGCTACCAACTGTTTGTTCTTCCTTATCCACTAGTTTTCAACAGTAGTTAGTTTGCAATGTGATATTCTATCAGATACTTTTACAAAATTGAAAAATTACAACATAATTATTTTCCATCAGTATGCTTGTCATCCTATTATAAAATGTAACCTTATTCAATTTGATAACTACAAGGATTTACAAAAATAAACAAGGTGGGATAATGTTTGTAGATTTATTTAAAAAAAAAAATGACAAATTTCAATATCAGTTAGTTGACAGCCTCATCAGTAAAAGCAGTAGAAAATGTACAAAAAGATCTGAATACTTGAACAACAGTTTTTATTTTATTTTATTTATTTATTTATTTTTTTTTATAAATGAAAGCAATTGATAACATAATAGCTAATCACACATCATTAGATACATCATACATTCTGCATAATGTGCATAAAGTCTGTAAGCAGTTATTAGCATAATGGAGATCTTGTATATCACAAAGGAATAAAAGACTAATAGATGCCATGTAGTATAAGGGCCATAGTTTCTGTTCAAGATACTATGTGAATGAATCACTTCATAAGACTCCTTAGACATCCTAGCAAAAAAGTTGTCCCTTCAGTTGTGGCATGGAAGTGGATGGCCAATCCATATCATGATGATGTGAGATCACATTTTTCTTTCCTTTTATGTTCCATGTTGCCTGTGCGCTCTTTCTTATGGATTTTGAAACTTCTCCATGTCTGACCAATGTAAAGCTTGCTGCATGAACATGGGGCTTTTTTATAAATATCATTCCCACATAAATAGCTCTACTGCTGCTCACAAATACAGGGTGACCAAAAAGAACTCTGGGGTTTCAATGAAATTTATTTTATGACATTTTGAAGCAGAAATGTATGTAGCATATATAATCAAAGTACAATTTCACAAGTTTGATTATCTATTAGTGGAACTCAATGTGTGCACCATTTACAGCCCTACAGACATCAAAATGAAATTATACCTCAGACCACACACAGGTAAGCATCATCGGGTATCCATAGGAATTCCTTCTATGGTTGCTGTTATTTCGAGTGTTAAACGAATGTGGCATACCTGGATATGCTAGAGAAATTTGTGTTTTCTCAGATTGAGAATGTGGAGGGCCTCATTTTTCAATAGGATGGAGCCCTACCACATTATACAGCAATTGTGTGGACTGTGCTCAACAACTGATACAGGAAAATGGATAGGCAGAGGTGGTTTCGTTGCTTGGCCACCACACATTCAAGATTCGATTTCAATGAATTTCTTCCTGTGGGCTATGTAAAAGGAATTGTGTATCAAAGAAAAAAACCTTGCCCACTCCATAGAATAACAGCAACCATAGAAGCAATTCCAATGGATATGCTTATCTGAGTATGGTCTGACGTGGAATTCCATTTTGATGTCTGTAGAGCTGTAAATGGTGCACACATTGTACTTTGATAATATATGCTACATACATTTCTGCATCAAAATGTCATAAAATAAATTTCATTTAAAATGCCAGAGTTCTTTTTTGGACACCCTGTAAATGCTGTGGGCGGACTAGGGTCAAAAGCTGAGTAATCTTTTTGATGTTCTCCTTAAAAAAAAGTGTGAGGTTGTAGTCCTTTGGAAATACTTTGTTGGGGAGGCTGTTTCACAGGCATGAGTTGGACAGAATGAAGACAACTAAGAGTAGCAGGTTTGGTGAGTATGCAGTTTGATTGTAAAGAGATGTTGATTGTCTGTTGCTTGAGTTCTTGTAGATCTGGTAGAAATTAGAGGATATGGCATATTGGATGTTAGTTCTGCTAAATATCATGGAAATATCTGTAGAAGAGACACAATGTGAAAATGATCTTCTATGAGACAGTGGCCAAAGAGCATCTGTGAAAGAGAAGTGTCATTAATCAACAGCCACACTTTTCTGAATGGTGTCAAGAAATTTTAGGCAGGTCGTAAGTGCACCAATCCAAACATAAGAGCAGTATTCTAAGGATGGGCAGATGTGAGATTTGTACAGAGTAAATAACTGGTCAGAATAAATATAATGTCTTGAGTGAAAAAGGTTGCCAAGTTTTTTTTTTTTGAATCTGAGAATGCTATAGAAGTGATGTGATTTTGCGAGGAAAAGCTTCGATTAAGATTCAGTCCAAGAAGAGGGATCTGGCCTTGACTGTTGAACTAAGCATTATCAAAAATAAGTGGAGGAAATCTAAGGTCTTTTTTATTTTTGCAAGAAAATAAACAAAACTGTGATTTGGAAGTATTTGTTAGATCTGAAACAGGCGACCTCATTCTACATGATGTCACCATTCCAGAGTCTAACAGAAAATAACCATAAATTGAGCATACTTATCATTTAGCACAGTGTAACTATGTTTTTAAAGGAAATAACATCTTGCAAATTAAATTTAGAGCTGTTTAAAATGAAGTTAATGCTATATATCAAATGTAACTGTAAGTCAACAAAAGGGGGCAGTTGGAAGAGAAATTATCAGTACTATTCTACACGTAAAAGAATGCAAATTATTCGGCAAGATGGGGCAAAGGTCTCCCTAATGCTACAAGAGCAGCGTAAGTGCCCGTGGGTGTTACATCTGAGAAAATTTCATGATACATACGTTCCCGGAATTGGAAAGCCCCCATATGAGGATCGGTGAGGTCACCCAGTCGGGGACCAACCGGAAGGACGATAGGAGAAATCAAACTCGGAAAGGTGGTGCTCTTGGGGAGCATATAAAACCCACAACACTGAATTGAATCCCCCCCCCCATTTTATTTGTTCCTGTATTCTCGCGTGTGCTCACATTAAGAGCTGACCTTCGAGAAGTTCCAGCATGGCACCGCCACAGAACACGGCAAGATCGAATGTAAGCCATCAATGAGAAAAAGCATTGACGTAAATCCATAGCAAAGAAACAGCATCCGATTCAGGAAGAGCACGTGAATTTCACATGGCGGTAGATTCAAGATAGCCAGAATTCCGAAAGAAAGAAGGACAGAGAGAACCCCGAGAGAAACCGAAATAGTGAAGATAAGTACTTTTATATGTTCTAGCCCCTTTTAGAGAAATTGACTAACAGTACGGAAGAGAGTGTATTTCGAATTTGTGATAAAAGGAAGTATGAAGAATTGAAATTTATGTGAATAACTCTATACCTTTGGACTGAATTTTAAGAACTATTAGTTTATTAGATATTTTGTTGTGACCCACTCAGGGGAAACGAATAATGTGCTAAATTCCTAGCAGGCCTAATGAGTTGTAAACTAAAATGTCAAATAAGTTGAGGAAATTGAATTGTAAAGATTTAGAATCCATGTTTGTTTTAAGAATGAGAGAGTGAGAGGAAAGCAAGAGTTTAACTTAGTATTATTATCTGTTTTGTTCCTGTACTATATTTAATAATTAATCCATTAAAATTGTTTGATACCTTTCATGCTTGTATTTCTGACCATGTTGACTGACCCTTCATAAAATTATGAACCTGTGATCATATATGTGGGCGGGGATATCCCAATCAAGAAAGGAAAAGGGGCATGACTGCAAATAAACTAGAAAACCTAAGGCTTCTGAATTTTAGTGAATGATATTAGTAGCACCTGATACCTTATAACTATCCTCAGGCTGAGTTTAACTCTAACCTTAAGGCCAAGGCTGGCACAGTAAATAAATATTGCCTGAGTGAATGAGGATAGCTTATAGTGATCAGGGAACAGGTATTTCTGGGGGCCCAAAATTGAGAAATTTGCTAGGTAAGCGATAAGATCACACATTCAAGTAAGATAGACGACTTAGGGATACTTGAAGTTAAATAAAGCAGATAGAAAACAAAGTATATATAAGAAAGTAAATCACGTAAAGAATAAAGATAAAAGATATAACAATGACAGAGTAAAAACGTAACACATTGAAGATGAGTAGGTTGTTTTCACCACAATGAAAGATATTGCAGAAATCAGTGTTCAGAACTCTTATTGCAGATGATCTTGGAGCTGGAGATGTTTGAGAACTGCAAGGCTTGTCGTATGAGTGGAGAGTGCTATCATCAGCAAAAATATGAATAGGATTTGCAACCAATGAAAGCAGGTCATTTATACAGCAGCGAACATGTTAATCCAAACAAGTCAAATTTTCTTGAAGTTTTTGGTTTGGTTTTTGTTTCAGTCCACTATTTTGGTTGAGTGCTACATGTTTTAACTGTCTCTACAATGTTTTATTAATAGTGCTATGTGTTTTTAATAAGTGTAAACAAGTTGGCATTGTGTAGCTATAAAATTAATACATCTCCAAGAAAGCATTCAAAAATATGCACTCTTTCTCAGCACACATCCATGACTCAAAGACAAATTGGCAACAAGTGGTTGGTTTGGGTACTGTTAATGCAATTTTAAAGTTTAGGGAGACAGGTACCTTTTCTCCTGACAGAAAAGGAAAATGTGGGCGAAAAAAGGAAAACTACACTTACTCAAAATCATTTACTAGTTAGGCAAAGCAAAATGATTCCAAGATTGTCTGATGTAGACTTAAATAGAGACTTGCTTATTTGGAGGCCTGAAATGGTTTTAAAAAAACTATATTTATAGACAAGCAGGATATTATATTATCTAATCATTAAACCAACACATTTTGTGGGAGGATCCACCTTAAAAAAGACCAAGTAGATGGACATGTGACACTATGTACTTAATAAACTAGCCACATTGTATATGAAATATAATGTATACAGTAGTGAACAAATTAATCTGAACAAGCCAAGTTTTTGTCAATTTTTTTTTTTTTTTTTTTTTTTCCTGTTCACAATGTTTTGGTTTTGGTTTAAGTTCACTATTTTGGTTGGGTGCTGTGTGTTTTAACTGTCCCTATGATGAGTGTAAACAAGGGATATTCGTAGTGTGTTATCCATTTTGTGTAGCTATAAAATGGATACATCTCCAAGAAAGCATTCAAAAATATGCACTCTTTCTCAGCACACATCCATGACTCAAAGACAAATTGGCAACAAGTGGTTGGTTTGGGTACTGTTAATGCAATTTTAAAGTTTAGGGAGACAGGTACCTTTTCTCCTGACAGAAAAGGAAAATGTGGGCGAAAAAAGGAAAACTACACTTACTCAAAATCATTTACTAGTTAGGCAAAGCAAAATGATTCCAAGATTGTCTGATGTAGACTTAAATAGAGACTTGCTTATTTGGAGGCCTGAAATGGTTTTAAAAAAACTATATTTATAGACAAGCAGGATATTATATTATCTAATCATTAAACCAACACATTTTGTGGGAGGATCCACCTTAAAAAAGACCAAGTAGATGGACATGTGACACTATGTACTTAATAAACTAGCCACATTGTATATGAAATATAATGTATACAGTAGTGAACAAATTAATCTGAACAAGCCAAGTTTTTGTCAATTTTTTTTTTTTTTTTTTTTTTTCCTGTTCACAATGTTTTGGTTTTGGTTTAAGTTCACTATTTTGGTTGGGTGCTGTGTGTTTTAACTGTCCCTATGATGAGTGTAAACAAGGGATATTCGTAGTGTGTTATCCATTTTGTGTAGCTATAAAATGGATACATCTCCAAGAAAGCATTTAAAAATATGCACTCTTTCTCAGCACATGCATCCATGACTTAGAGACAAATTGCCAATGAGTGTGGTATTGGTTTGGGTGCTTAATGCGAAAGAGATTTAGAGAGTGGAGGTTTAAAGAGGTTTAGGGAGACATGTACCTTTTCTTCTGACAGAAAAGGAAAATGTGGGTAAAAAGGGAAAACTACACCTACTCAAAATCATTTACTAGTTAGAAAAAAGCACAATGATTCGAAGATTGTCTGCTGTATACGTAAATAGAGACCTGTCATCTAGTGGGATTAACGATTCTGATATGACAGTCTGTCAAAAATTGCTGGAAGTAGGGAGGACTGCCCACAAACCAAAAAAGAAAAAAACTGTTCACAAAGGCGATGCAGAAAAAAGTGGCTCCAGTGGGAAAAAAACTGTACAAAGTTTGGACTTTGAAAAGTGAAAGGTCTTATTTTCAGATGAGAGCCATTTCTTTGTCCAAGGAGAGCAAATACCCCTATGTTCACAAATCAGCAGCTGAGAAGACTTCTCCTGCCCTTCAAGAAGCTCCTAAACACCTAGCTAAAAATGTGTGTGTTTTACACATGACAGCATGATAACTTGTGCCTGTTGACAGCATGATGAAAAGTGACCAATACATGAAAATATTAGAGATAAGAGTGGTCCCACAGATCATCCAGAAAGACAATGAACTCATCTTCCAACAGAATCTTGTCCTAGTGCCATACTTCAAAAAAAAAAAAAGTGAAAATGTTCCTCAAAAATTAGAACATCTAATTGCTTCAGTAGTCAGGTAACTCTCCTGACATTAACCAATAGAAAATTTATGGGCCATATGAAAAAGAGACTTGAAAAAATTAAATTGTGATATAAAGGATTACTTAATACAATCCATTATAAAAGTATAGTTTGAGATGCAGCAATAAGAAAAATGTGTTTTACGTTGGTGGAGTCCATGCCTAAGTGAATTAATGAACTTATTAGGAACAGAGGAGCACATATAAATTATTAAGTAAAGTTGGAGTTTAATTTTTGTACTTATTTTCTTGCGAAACAAAATAAGTACAAAATATGTTCAAATTAATTTGTGCAGTACTGTATGTATAATTCACACTTTTTTGTGATCTTGTCTATGAATATCCAGGATATATATTATGTCTTTTTTTATTTCAATGTGCAGCTGCTCAAATTATACTTTTGAGTCATCACATAAATCATTCAAATCTCAGTCAGTTATTTTCACTTTCTTCATCCTCCTCACTTGCATTTTTGCTTTGCTACATATTAATAACTAATATTATAAATTTAGTTTAATCCTTTATCCAAGTGTGAGCAAACAAAGTTTGCGCCTGAAAGTATCTTCAGGACTGGGGTAAGGTGGTACAACACCAGGACACTTCTTGCAAAGGTGGAGCAAGCTACCAACACTCCTATCTCAGTATCTCCCATAATGCAAAACACATCTCCTTGTGGATATGTCTAATGTTATGCATTAAGGGAAGGGCCACAACCCAGACTAGTTTAGACCTTTATCGAGGTCTCTTCAGTGGGAGCCAGGCCCAAGTGGAGATACCAGGCAGAAGCATTAGCAGGTCATCTCTACCTATAGGAGTTGCCAAATGGTGTGCCACCCTTTTTTTCTTTTTAATAAATTACTCTGGATTTAGAGATAGATGTTGAAAGTTTATTTTTCACTTGGATAAAGGATTAAACTAAATCCAGAGTAATTTATTAAAAAAAAAAGGGTGGCACACCATTTGGCAACTCCTATAGGTAGAGATGACCCGCTAATGCTTCTGCCTGGTATCTCCACTTGGGCCTGGCTCCCACTGAAGAGACCTCAATAAAGGTCTAAACTAGTCTGGGTTGTGGCCCTTCCCTTAATGCATAACATTAGACATATCCGCAAGGAGATGTGTTTTGCATTATGGGAGATACTGAGATAGGAGTGTTGGTATCTTGCTCCACCTTTGCAAGAAGTGCCCTGGTGTTGTACCACCTTACCCCAGTCCTGAAGATACTTTCAGGCGCAAACTTTGTTTGCTCACACTTGGATAAAGGATTAAACTAAATTTATTATACTCGAACCAAGTGAAAAATAAACTTTCAATAACTAATATTATTAAAATGAAAATTAATTCTCTGAGAATAATATGAAATCATTGATACCAGTTCATTGTTGCAAAGTGTAAGGTTTTAAATTTTGGAAAACAAAGATGGGATGTAGAGTATACACTTGGTAGAGATATATTGGAGGAGGAAGAGGAAACCCAGATAGTAAACCCAGTTTACTATCTGTGTTTGATGGTGGATAGGGTTCTAAGATTTAGAGGACACATTGCCAAAGTGATGAGGGCAACACAATGAATTATGGCAGTGATGCAGAGAAAACTAACTTGTAAATGTAAGAAGATTCTGGTTCCATTCTAAAAGGTCTCGTATTAGGCCATATATGGTTTACTGTGCACAGATTTGATCACCTGGTTTACAAAAGGATGAAGAGGTATTGGAAAGAGTCCTTGTAACTAAGGTGATCTCTGGAATACTGAGTATGAAGAAAGGTTGAAAAGATGAAATTTACAGAGTCTAGTGGATGGGAGGAGGGGTGATACGTATGGTAAGGAGTTCTTATGAGATTACTGTTGAAGTTTTTTATAAACTTCTTCAACAGTAAGGCCTTGAGGCACTCCACCAATGTTGGAGTGCCTCAAGGATCTGTCCTATCACCTCTTTTTCTCCTGTACATAAATTATCTACTCACAATAACCACTAATCCTATCCACTGCTTTGCAGACAGTAATACTCTTCTCATCCTACTCATTTGAAAAACCATGCAATACTCTGACTTCCCAGGCTACATGTTCATCTATAAGTAGTTCCTTAAACATTGATTAACATACTATTCTTCAGAGGAATAAGGACAACCTTATGTTCACTTTCACTAAAAGGCAGTCTTGCTTTTCTTGTGCAAAAGAGATCCCAGTTCACCTACCCTTACCCTTAGTAATACACAAATCACCAGACAAAATCAAATCTCCTTGCTTGGACTAATGTTTACCTCCAGTCTTTCCTGGCATAAACACATCACATCAATGGTCTCCTCAGCATTCAAGAAACTTGGCATTCTTTCGTTTAAGAGCCTATTTTACACCCATCCAACTCTTAAGTATGTATAAATCCCAAATTTGCCCATGTTAAGAATACTGCTTCCATGTATGGGATGGTGTATCTAAAACTTTCCTCAGAATCCTTGACACTGTCCAGAGGCAAGCAGTTAGACTCATAGATGATCCCTCTCCTACAGATTCACTTCAACCTCTATCTCACAGGCACAGTATTTTGGAACTGTGTTTGTTCTGCTGATACTTCCATGGTTATTGCTCCATTAAACTGACAACCATCATAAATCCTCCACTTTCTGTTGCTCATGTAGTGATGGAAAATTACAGAGAGATAGAGATGTTGCTCCTGTCAGCAGATTACAAAATTTTATCTAATATGCTGAAGAAAATATAGGTGAATATCAAGCAGGATTCAGAAGAAGTAATATGTCCAGTTGATCAGATTTTTACACTAAGACAAATAATAGGGAAAAAAAAATGAGAATATAATCAACAATTTCATATTTTTTTTATAGATTTTAGAAAAGCAATTTGTTAGCATTCATAGAGAAGGCCTTTGGGGAATATTAGATGAACTTGAAATACCTCATAAGATAATATGTTTAATTAAAATTTTCACCACTGACACCCAAAGCATAGTATATTAAATTTATGGAATTAGATCTGAACCGTTTGCTATTAAGACAGGATTGAAGCAAGGAGATGCCCCATTACTCATCCTATTTAACTTAGCTTTAAAAAAATGTATTCAAGAAACTTTTTAAGATAACACAAGGAGAGTAATATTATGATATGCAGATGCTGTAAGCCTAGTTTGAGAAGCTGCCAAAGACATTAGAATAACAGTCAGCCAAATCAATCAGGATAAAAATTGAATATTTAAAAGTATGTAGAAATCAGAGTCAAAGGGAAAATGACCAGTTTACTATCGATAACCTCAAATTTAAAAATGCCACTTCCTTCAAATATCTTGGAATATTAATTACTGGAGATAATAAAATTAGCATAGAAATACAAGCTAGAATAGATCTTTCTAGAATAGAATATATCAAGCTAGAATATATTACTCCAATAAATCTTTCCATTCACTATATCATTTCTATCTCCCAAAATTTTGCAAAGTAGAGTTAAAACAGAAATATACATAGCAATCATTAGATGTATTGTTTTATATGGAGCAGAAGACCAAGATGCAATTATTGAAAATAAAATAATCAGAAATGTCTTTGGACCTGTAAGAAATAACACAATAGGTGAATGAAGAAGAAGACATAATCAAGAACTATATGAACTCTATAGATCTCCACTTCTATCTGATGAAATCAGTGTTTTCAGATTGGGATGGCTTGGATATGTGGAAAAAATAGGTGAGGAGAGAATGGCTAAACAAGCATTCAAGATGGGGCCCGATGTGTAAACTAGAGGAAGGCCATGGTAGTGCTGGGAAAAGAACATCCAAAGAGACTTAGCTGAGATAGGAATTCTGGACTGGAATAGAAGAACTCAAGACAGAAAATGTGGAAAAAGTTGGTACTTGCAGCAAAGAACATTGGAGATTCAGCAAGCCAAGGAAGAAGTAGTTTTATATTCTCTCATTTGGTACTAAGTTTCGGTATAATTAAAAATTTTTTTGACTTTATATTATTCAATATGGTTTCACTCAGTTAATGACAAAATTGTAACTGTACTTAATATAATATTTATCTTGTAGCTATTATCTCCATATCAGTCATCTCTTACCTCCCTGTTGGAAAATACCAAAGGTGCTGACAGCTCTCCTAGTTTAGCATCTAATCACTGGCAACCTGGACAACCAGAAGAAAGTCGCCCAATCGCCACAAATAATCCGCCTTCTACTCCAGCTACAACCAGTTGCACCACACAGATTACCCCCTCATCCCAGGCCTTAAAAAGGCCATCTTTACCAATAAACTGCCATGAAGATCCTGAAGAGGAGCTGCTCATGGGGGGATTATTATATGATTATACTTCTGTTGGGAATCTTTCTTGGTATGTATTATTATTATTTGTTTATTAATTAAGAATTTGTAATGAAAAGCTTAAGAAATTTAGTCTATTGATTGCACCAGAATTAACTGACTCCATCCACTCATGGATAATTATCATGCAGTCTGCAATTATCTTTATGGAGTATTCACAAATCACCTTGCTTTAGTCATTATTTGTAGTTCAGATAATTAGCAAAGTGTGACCGATTGATTCCATTTACTGCATATGAAATACATCCAAAATTTTATTTAAATCTCTCTCTCTCTCTCTCTCTCTCTCTCTCTCACACACACACACACACACACACACACACACACACACACACACACACACACACACACACACACACACCTATTCCCTGTAATAAATAATGTTTCTTGGATAAAATAGTTGGAGTAAAAGGTTGGGTATAAAAGTCAACTGCTTGTTTTTGCATTTGCAGAAAAGTGGCACATCAGTGCTGATCCTATGTGGTTGAGATGTTAGGGATAGTGCAAAGGGAACTCAGGATGTTCTGTATTGTTGTCTGTATCTAAAATGCATATACTGCCATGAGACTTATGTCTGTTGTCCTACAGAAGGCTCTACTAAGGAAATTGTAGGACAGCTCCAAAATATATGGTGTTCATTTTCTCCCCTGCTGTTCTCCAACATGAATAGGGACTGAATTACAGTTCAGGACATGGGCTAATTATTATAAAAACAGTATACAACATAATAATGCACATGGATTTACACAGAAAGAATATGATAAATAAGTATTTTTAACTCTATGTTATTATTGATAGTTGTTTAGGATACAAGAGTATACAGGGGGTTTGAAATAGGTGATGATCATCACATAGTTTTAAGTAGGCAAAATGGATATGATATGAAAAGAAAATTATATTTAAAAAAAATTTCAAAAAGAGCTAAAGTTGGATACAGTTTTTAGAGATGAAATGTAGACTGCTGTACAAATATTATTCAAGAAAAAAAAATGAAAAGAATTCAAAAACAAGAACCAAACCTCGAGTCTCAGTGGAAAACTGAAGAAAACAGTGATTGATTCTTCTGCAGGGGCATGTGGTTTGCAAGAAAAGAAAAATCTGAAATTCATGGTAGATGCATGAAGTTAAAGAGGCAATTCTGGAAAAGAAGAAATCATATCAAAAGTTCCTGGCAAGCAAGTTAACAGACCTCCTGAGAGAATACAGATCAATATGTAAGAGAGCCAAACTGTATGTAAAAATAGTCAAACAGAAGTCATGCGAACATATTGGTAAGGATATCGATAATACTATCAAGAAGATATAAAATGTTCTGGAGGCTATTGAAAAAGCTTTAAAATGGAGGAAAAAGTACTGTAAAAGGAATTACAGATGATAAAATTGACATAAAAAATTAGAAAAGGATATCCCAGATGTCTGGAGTAATTACTTTGAAAAATTATTAAATAAGAATGATGGAATAGCGAAAAGGAATATGCAAGAGGAAGTACAGTCAATGTTTCAGGTAGAAAATGCCATCAAAAATCTAAATTATGAGATGGCTGCTAGAGTAGTTGATTTTCACCAGGAATACACAACTATATATAAAAGTTTTACAGTGGCATAATTCATGGCATGATGATGATTTAACCATTCAGTCATGTCTGACTCTTGGTGACTGTGTAAGTAAGTGTTCTCCATGCTCTCCTGTCAAGAACTGCTTTCAGTTGTTTGATGTTTATGTTGTCATCGTCTTGAATGGTGTTGAGCCAGCTTGTTGTTTGTCATCCCCTTCTTCTGGTTCCACTGACCATATCCAACATACAGACTTCTGTAATGAGTTGGCAAACATGACATGGCCAAAGTAAGTTAATCGTAGTCTAGTGATTTTAGCTTCTAGTGATGTCGCTGGTTTTATGAGCTCCAGCACTTTGCTATTTGTCACCCTGACTGTCCATGGTAACATGAAAAGGACTGTCAGCTCTTTTTATTCCAGCTTTTGTGCCCATATGTCATTATGGGAAAGACTAGGGTCAAAACAGAGACTTATCCAAAAGTATTACTCAGAATTGATTAAATTTGCCAATAAGATCAACTTCCAGTCATTGTAATATAACATAAATTACTAATATTGTGTGAATTATATAGTGTAAATATATGTATATATAAAAATATAAATATGGATGTAAAGGTCGGAATACATACATATAGATTAGATGTAAATCTATATGTATGTATTCTATATGTAATCTAATCTATATCTACATCTAATCTATATGTAAATACATACATATAGATTAGGTGTAAATATGAATATTATACAAAATATAAATATAAATGTTAATCAGTACTTGGAAGCTACATGCATTGTATGCAATGGAGCATGTAGGAAATAAATTACCTCCTGATAGGATTACTATTGGGAGGAAAACTCTCTCAATCTCCCAGCCTGGTTGGCCGAGTGGTTAGCATATCTGCTCTCCAGCCAAAAGGCTGTGGGTTCGAATCCCGCCATGGGCATGGATGTTTGTGATTGTCTGTGGAGATACTAGTGGTGGTGGCGGGCAGTAGATGGCGTTGGTGGATTGAGTGGCAGAGACAGAGAGAGGTAGAGTAGGTGTCCTCCCTCGATGAGTCCTTGGACTCCCTGGAGGTGTCATATAATAATAATAATTATTATTTTCTTTAATAGCATGTGCAAGTGTATTCATAAAAGGAATAAGTATAAGTAAAAAAAGATAAATGACTAATGTATTTAAGTATTAATGTATCATGAAGTTAAATGAGCATGAAGGAATAAAGAGATAAATGTTTTTATGTGGCTCCCATACACAAAAGGTTTATTTGTAAACCTATAGTAGATTTGTAACATGGGGAGGGCTAAAGATTTTTTTAAATATTTTTGTTGATTTTATATATGTATATATTTGTATTTTTATTTATTTTTTACATAGTTCAGAAACCCTGCTGTTGAGATCAAACATGGAACTTTTTCAAGATGCTTCAGGCCTATCCAATCTTCAGTCATATCCAATAAGTAGGGCGGTGGTCTCACAACATGTGATGAAATTCATCTCCCACCTAAAGACAATCACAAATATCCATCCCAATGGCAGGATTCAGACCTGCAGCCTGTTGGTCAGAGAGCTCAGAAATACACTAACCACTCAACCATTCAGGTCAACAGTTATTAAAATATAATTAAGAGTTGCTGTTCTGCAGTGGTTTTGTCCAATTAATGCTTATGAAACCACTCAAACTGCAATTTTACTGAGCTTACAAAACCAGTGGATTCATATTGCATGTCTTGATTATGTCGACTTTGCAACTATTGTGCACTCTTCTATGGGAAAGAAAGCAGTCAAATATACTTCATATATTGACTTCATGCTGGTAGTGAGTAATTTCAGGTATGCCCAAGATAACTAAAAGGAATACATGTACAAATTCTGTGGAACTTCCAGATATATTGCATCATTTAACTTTCTCAACCTGAGTAATCTAGTTTCCAGCAGTTCTCCAGTTACCTTGATCACTTGTCCGCAAGGAGTTGTGCTTTGCATTATGGGATACTAAGGCAAGTGATGTGAAGTCATACCACCTTTACCACAAGTTGGCCCAGTCCTGAAAATACTTAAGGCGCAAACTTTGTTTGCTTACACTTGGATAAAGGATTAAACCAAGCATATAATTTCTTGGTATCTTTAATTTATAGTATAACCAAATGAAAAACTTTCAACAACTAACTGCCTCTAATCCAGAGTATTATAATAATAAGGTGTGACACCTTTTGGCAACTCATGTATGAAAATATGACTTCTGCATTACTTCAACCTTGGTATCACCTCTGGATCTGACTCCCACTGATGAGACCTCAATAAAGGTCAAAACCGGTCTGGGTATTGACCCTTCCCATAATGCATAGCATTATACATGTCCGCAAGGAGATGTGCTTTGCATTATAGGATACTAAGGCAAGTGATGTGAAGTCATATCACCTTTACCATGAGTTGCCCCAGTTCTGAAAATACTTCAGGTGCAAACTTTGCTTACACTTGGATAAAGGATTAAACCAAGTATATAATATCTTGGTATCTTTGATTTATAGTATAACGAAGTGAAAAACTTTCAACAACACAGGTGGATCTTTGTGCACATCTTTAGGTGGGATACAAATTTCATCACTTAGCATGAGACCATTGCCCTCCATGTTGGATAACTGAAGTGGATCAAAAAAGTTCCATGATGTAAAAAAAAATAAAAAAAAAATAAAAAAATAAATATTTAAAAAAATCTCTTAGCCCATCTGTAGTACTAATCACTATAAGTTAACAACCTTTCATGGGTTCACATCAAAAAAAAAAAAGTCCTTAATGAATTCAAACAGCCAAAAGGAACTTAAAGCAAACAAGTTCATTGTAGAAGATCATCAGATGCTAATTTTACTTCTTGATGAGAATCTGACTTGCCATGGAACAATATGTTAATTGCCCTTGGTATATGCAACAGTATATTTATTTACGATGCCACCATTTTATGGAATTGGAGAATATCAGAATACTCTCATATCACACCATTGTTATAAAATATGATTAATAAAATATGCACTAATAATAGTTACTAGTTAATAGTATTCTCCTACTTTAAAACATAATTTTCATTTACTCATATTATTATCAGTTCAACAATAAAAAATGAACTCAAAGTTGATCTGTGATGTTTGTAGGGAATTTTTAATTTATAGATATTTTATTAAATATTTATGTTATGAAATATCTATTTAATAAACTAAAGATTTGTCTCATGCTTACAAGATGAATTGCTCTTTCAGGGATGGATTAAGTCGAAAACGACAAAGACTGGGATCTGTAGGAAGGATAAGAGATAACAGTGAGTTGTTTGGACAGTATCCATATTGCAGAGAAGGTCAGAATCAATCACAAGAATCTGAACCACTTCCTGTGAAGCCTAAGGATCCATATGAATTTAATGATGAATTTGATGAAGAAAGTCCTTCTTCTGGTGCAGGTTTTAGGGCTAGAATTGATGTTTTCGTAAAGGTAACAAAATATTTATGTCTGAAAAATTTTTTTAATGGAAAAGTTGAAATTATGTGTAAACTTTGAACGAATGCCAGTTTCTGGACAGGTAGCATTGACAATTGTGCTTTGACAATTAACATTTCAACACGAAATTTTCTGTTCACATGCATCCTTTAAATTGAATCAAAGTTAAAATTGACATCAGAGACAGACTGGGATAGTTTGTTTCTGTGATAAACCTACCCAACTGTAATGTGATGTGTTTCTGCACTCCTTTCTTAAATGGTGATCTTGATTTGTAAGCTTATAATGTACTATAGAGATCTTTCCAGGTGATCTCACAAACACTTTTTTTTAGTAGTGCAACTTCTGTTAAGTAACATATGATAAGGATGTAAAAATTCATCCAAATGATATGAAACAAATCACAAATTAAAAAAAATTCTAATTTTTATTATTTCAACCTTTCATCAGGCTGAATTCTATCTAAGGTGATAGTGGCATGACATCTACAAATTACCTAATTTATATTGTACATTGAAATAAATCTAACACCACTGAAATTGCATTCAAGACTGGTTTTATGTTTTTGAGAGAAAATCGGTTCTATAACCACATCTCAAGATTTAACTAATTAATCAGTTTCATAACTTGGCCATAGCAAAGCAAATTATGGAGGCTGCTACTATTCTGGAGTGATAACCTTAAAGTAACATGAATTGAATACTCATTATTTCACATTAAGGTCATCATTTGGAGCATGCACATGTATATGGCCAACTCTTATTATAGACAAGGGCGGCTCGTGCATAGGCACTGCAGCACCCCCAAATTTTCTCGATATATAAATATATTTATCAATTTATTTATATTTGCTTGTAATATTTAATTTTATCATCAACAATCCTGCTATACAATTCTCTTATTTTGTATAAAAAGTAATAAAAATCCATCTTGTAGCACTTAGGAGGTTGAAGGACGCTAGCAGCACTGTTTACCACAGTGCCATATTGCATATGTGCGCAAGCATATGCACGTCATAGTGAGATGCGAGCTATTAGCGTAATGCGACACTGTCCATCGTGCAGTTCCACTTTTGTTTATATGCAGTTTGCGCCAGTAGTTGAGTGTTCATAGTGCTTATCATGTTTACTCCTTCTTTAAATTTTTGGACATTACAATTAAATCCTTTAATTGTAATGTCCAAAAATTGTAAATCCATTCCTTTAATTATAATTAAAGGAATGGATTTTATTTTTAAGTAATTTTGAATTATACTCAACTGTATAATTTTATTGATAATAAACAATATTTTTTCATGAAACAAAACAAGAATTTATTTTATTTTTAACTAATTTTTAACTAATTTGGTATAATTTTAAATTATACCAAACTGTATAATTTTATCGATAATAAACAATATTTTTTCAAGTTTAAATTTTTTTAAAAATTTTTACCATAATTTTGATATTTTATCCAAATATGTATACACTGTACTTACAGTGTGTATCTATATTTTGAAAGTTGCAGCACCCCCCCCCCCCCCCCCCGGCCACGATTTCAAGCCACAAGCTGCCACTGCTTATTATAGAAAAATTGTAAACCACAGGAACAGTGGCTACTTTGCTATAGCAGGTTTCATTTTAGACAAATTATGGATTCTACAACTGTGTTATAAATAACTATTTTAATTTCCTGATGTTTCGACCTTCATATTAAGGTCATCATCTGGAGTAAACACATATATACAGAGACAAGCTGAATTACATTTTACACAGTATGCTAAAGAGACAATGATTTGATCAACAGTTATTCTACTGGCATGACCTCTAGTGAAAATAAATTTAAAAAAAAATAAATAAAAATAAATAAAAATTAATTAATTAATTAAAAAAAACTACATCAAAGCTATATTCTATTTAGGATAACATCAGAGAAACATTCTCTCATATAGATAGTTTTATTACAGTAAAAGTGATGTCCTAATTTAATGTGATAATTGTTATATTAGATTTAAGATCCTGGATTATCATTGGTCCTATTTTTAGATTTTTAGACCTTTATTTTTGTTAAGCCTTAACGATATGACTTGTGAAATGTAATTCAGCTTGTCACTGTATATATGTGTATACTCCAGATGATGACCTTAATATGAAAGTCGAAACGTCAGGAAATTAAAATAGTTATTAATAACATGGTTGTAGAGTCCATAATTTGTCTAAAATCAATGCTGCGATCATCATTCATTTTAGACAAATTATGCAACTCACAAAGTACAACCACCCACAAGCAGTATAGAATGATAATGCAGACAACATATTTAAAGCAATAGCTTGTGTTATTCATTAAGCAGCCTCCCAAACATTTCTTCAATCAAACACAAAAAAATGTAGATAAAGATTGGGTAACCAAAGAAACAAACTCACTGATTGACAAGCACAATAAAATAAAATGCAAAGTAAAAACCCAAGATTCCCTTCAATATAAAAATGAACTAAAGCAATTAAGCACAGAGGTATATGAAGCTCTCTCAAAAGATAAAGAAGCATATATCCAGAACATCTGTCAAGAGCAAGAAAACTGTCAAAAATTGCACAAAACAAGAGAAACTTACAAAATGGTGAAGTCCATGAGCACAGCAGAAAGGAAACCTAGAGTATTGAGAATCAAGAAAAAAGATGTTGAAAGTTTATTTTTCACTTGGTTAGACTATAATAAATTTAGTTTAATCCTTTATCCAAGTATGAGCAAACAAAGTTTGCACCTGAAAGTATCTTCAGGACTGGGGTAAGATGGTACAACACTGGGCAACTCGTTGCAAAGGTGGAGCAAGCTCACAACACTCTGATCTCAGTTTCTCCCATAATGCAAAACACATCTCCTTGCAGATATGCATTAAGGGGGGGGGGCTCTACCCAGACTAGTTTCAACCTTTATTGAGATCTCTTCAGTGGGAGCCAGGCCTGAGTGGAGATACCAGGCAGAAGCATTAGCAAGGTCGTTGTACCACCCTACCCCAGTCCTGAAGATACTTTATCCAAGTGTGAGCAAACAAAGTTTGCTCACACTTGGATAAAGGATTAAACTAAATTTATTATAGTCTAACCAAGTGAAAAATAAACTTTCATCTTTCTCTAAATCCAGAGCAATTTAATAAAAAGGTGGCACACCATTTGGCAACTGCTATAGGTGGAGTTGCCAAATGGTGTGCAATTGACCTTGCTAATGCTTCTGCCTGGTATCTCCACTCGGGCCTGGCTCCTACTGAAGAGACCTCAATAAAGGTCGAAACTAGTCTGGGTAGCTGCCCTCCCCTTAATGCATAACATTATACATATCTGCAAGGAGATGTGTTTTGCATTATGGGAGATACTGAGATAGGAGTGTTGTGAACTTGCTCCACCTTTGCAACGAGTTTCCAGGTGTTGTACCACCTTACCCCAGTCCTGAAGACCCAGTACTTTCAGGTGCAAACTTTGTTTGCTCACACTTGGATAAAAAGTCTACTGCAAGTGACTTGAAACAAAAACTCTTGCTTCAGCCTGCAACAAGGGAAAACAATCAAGAAGTTTAAAGTTGACTTTGAACGAACCAAAGGAAGAAAAATTTCCTCTTTCACGAAAGGCAGTTCTGCCTTGCAGAGCACTGTTAGACACAAGCTTTGTTCATCTGTGCTTTTACCTCTCCATCACTCAGATGGCATTGCCTTTAACAGCATCTAAATACAAAGCTGACTGCCTGGTATTCTTTTTCTCCAACCTTATTAGTAACAATATACCACATGTCTCGTGTAGTCCTGTGTACAACTAGATGATAACCTAGATGCCAAGAAGTCTTTTGGTTCTAATGGTATCCCTTATTTCTATTTAAAAGTTGACCTTCAGAATTAATACTTATTCTGTATCATTTTTGTTTTAAATTGCAAAGTCCAGGTCATTCAAAACAGTGTGAAGCCAAGCCACATATTCAGTCTATTTAGAAAAAAAAAAAGATCAGAGTATCAACTCATTCTCTCCTCATTCAGACCTCTTTGCCTGTTAATTTCTTCACAAACTGGAGATTCGCCAGTCAATCAATGACCACCAGTATAGATTCCAAACAGTGGATTTTCATAACTAGCTAGCCAGTTTTCAATTCTGTTCACATGCTATATGTGTATTGATGGGTAGTTCTTTTTCTTATAGATTTTTCCTGATGTAGGACTTCCTCAAGGCTGTTCCATTGTGAGCTCACTTTTTCTTATATATAAATGACCTCTCAAATTGACAACAAACTGTACCCAGAGTTTTTATGAAAACTATACGTGGGGATTAGGGACAAACCTTCTGGTGCTGAAACATCCATGCTTCAACATCTGTGACAATTTGTGGCTTGAACACTGATCACACTTATCTACCTCCCTCATCACACTGGATGAGATCTGTGTCCTCAGCTTCCAGTTTTATATCCTGTTCTACCAAAGACATGATAAACTCCAAATCTGCCAAACTTTAGTAGAATACTGCTCTCACATCAAGGATGATGCTTCAAACACCTCCTCAAAAATTCTTGATTCTGTTCAAAACAGCTTTGCTTTTGTAACAGCTTATGCCAGCACTGCCTTACAGATGGTCTGTTTCTCCTTTATGCCTCTTCTGCAGATATTTATATGGGTACTGCTACACTGAAATGACAGATATCATTCCTTCCTTCCTCCATCTCACAACAACAAGAACAGCAGCTGCTCAACATCCATTTATAGTTCCTATCCCACGAAATCTGTTTCCTTCACTTCCACTCTTCTTTCATTTCAACCTCCTTTCACTGGAGCAACCTTCCTCACGAAACAAGAGCACGCTTGTTCTCTATTAATCCTTGCCCACATACTGTGTAATTTTTATAGGTTTTGAAACCTCGTGTGTGGGTGGATATTTGAAGAGTGGTCCGGAATCTGATAAACATCTAGAACAAAAATTAATTAATTGTATGTCTTCTTGCATATCCTAAAAGAAAAGATATTTTCTGAAAAAACATTTTATATGAAAAAAAAATTTATGAAACATTTTTTATATGAAAAGACATTTTTGTTCTAGATGTTTATCAGAACTTTCCAGACCCTCCCCTCATAATCAGAAATTAGCAAAACCATAATGGTTCTGATAGATCTCATTCATATTTATCCTTAAATTTCTCATGGATGTCATATTAATTTTTCTGGAAAAATGTAACATAATGCGATTCTTATTTGACATTTTGCCATTGAAAAAATAAGTCCTTGACAAATCATTTTGCAGATTAAGTCATATTAAATAATTTTTATTATAATATTTCACCAGTGTAGTGCCTGTCATCATCAGTCAGATCTGAATTAAAAGAACTGAAAACAAGATACCCTATAATCTGTTGGGTGCAGCTTTGACATACCAGTCTTTATTAATGACATTTGCCTAGAAAATCAAGTTATTTTTATCAGACCTCCAAGGAGTAAAGGACTCATCGAGGGAAGCAATACATCACCCACACCAGCTGTCATACTTTGGTCACGGGATCAGAAGAGCTATCCATAACCAAGGTGACTTCATTGCCTCTTTGTCTTCATTATCAAAAGTGACCACACGGTCTTGACTTTGGAGATTGTACATGAGGAATATTCTGTTAAGAAGAGGTATATGTGGAACCACAAGGCAGGTGATTATAACAAGCTTATAATTCAAGCTTGGGAGGAAGCTTGAATCTCTGCCATGGCATAAAAGCATGCAAAGAAAGGATGTTAGTAGTATATTAAAACCATGGGAGAGAGTTAAGGGGCATCTAGAGTATGTAGTATTAAATTGTATACTTAAGGTAAGGAGGGTTAATCAGGTGGGAATTAAATGGATGAGTAATATCATTAAGCATGAGCTGCAGAAGAAGAAAATGCTGTGGAGGGTATATAAGTATGAAGGTGACCAGCAGACTCATGAACAGTACAAAGGTCAGGCAAGAAAGTTGACCAGCATGGTAAGGAAGGCAAAATCAGATTACGAGAAGAATCTATGCTGATGGTGACAAGGTAACAAAAGCAGATAAAATAGTTAGGTTGCTGATTGACCACTTTGCAAAGATATATCATCCAATATATCCTTGTGGAAATATTGCAGAATCTCAATGTAAATGCAGCTATTGGACCAAATAGGATATCAGCTCAGGTTCTTCAAGAATGTACAAGAGAACTGGCAATGTCTTGACTAGGCTCTTTAATTTATATCTCATCTCTGATAGAGTTCTGAGGAAATGGAATTTATACACCTACTGAGATAATTACTTGAGGCATCATGTGATGGAGGGGGACTAGGGGAGTGAGAGTATTGGACATAGGTCATAGTATGAGAAGAGTTATCCATAACCAATTCATAGTGAAGAATTTATGGAGACACACACGTTGGAATAATTACTTATAATTAAGAAACTGTTATTTGACATTTCATTCTCTGTATTGAGGTTATCATCAGGAAAACATACATATATACAGGGCACAAGCTAATGATACAAGGACAGAACACAAGACACCAGCTACATGACATTGAGTGTCATGTAGCTTGTGCCCTGTACATATGTATGTTTTCCTGATGATGATGATGATGACCTCAATACAGAGGTCGAAATGTTAAATATTATTTTCTTAATTATAAGTAAAATAATTATTCCAACACACAAATTTTGTCTCCATAAATTCTTCACTATGAATGCTGACTAATGTGCCTTAAAAGAAAGAATATCCATAACCAAGGTGGCCACATTTCCTCTGGTTGACGAAAGTGACCATACAGTCTTGACATGGGAGATTGTAAAACATGAAAAATATTCTGTCAAGAATGGGTGTATGTGGAACTACAATGCAGGTAATTATGATAAGCTTAAGAGGAAGCATAAATCTATGTCTTGCCATAAAAACTCTTCAGGGTAAGGATGTCAGTAGTGCATGGGAGATAGTTAAGGGTCACCTGGAGGAAGCAATAAGGAGAGTGAATCAGGTAGGAGTCAGATGGGTGAGTAATATGATAATATATAAACATGAACTGCAGAAGAAGAAAATGCTGTGGAGTATATATAAGGAGAAAGATGACTGGCATGGCAAGCAAGGCAAAATCAGATTATGGGAAGATTCTAGCCAAGCAGGCCAAAGGAAATCCCAAAGAGTTCTTTCATTACATGGTAAGTAAGAGGAAGAATGACCATGGAAGATTAATCATAATGAATGATGATGATCACTAAGTGATAGAAGCAGATAAAATAGATGAGTTACTGAGCTACCACTTTGCAAGAGCATATCTTTCAAGTGAGATTTATGTGGGATGATAAAATTATTTTCAACCCTATTCCTTCTTGGTTGGTTAACCTCCATTCTTTGATTATTTCATTCATGTATATTCCAGAATATACTGGAGGTATGTGACATCCTTGTCTAAGCCCTCCTGTTCTTGAAATCTTTTAATTCTGTTGTTGCCTTTATTATTATTATTATTATTATTATTACTGTTTTCTTCTATAGGCTGTAGAGTTGTTTTAATACATTTTTAGGCAAATTGTTTTTTTAGTATATCAGAGTTTATATCTGTCTTTTTTGTCAAAGGTGTTTGTATAATCTATTTGTTCTTTATTTATATTTTTTTCTAGAATAGGGTTGATTCTGTATTTCAGCATTGGCATATATCTTTGTTTCATAAACTTATTCCTCTATAGTTGTCACAGTTGCATGGTTCCATTCATTGGGTATTTTTTCAATGCTGCATATTTGTTTATTAATGTACAAAAATCTTTGGTTAGATTTATTCTCCGCATACTTTTTAAGTTCTATTGAGATATTATCTTATTCTGGTGATTTTCATTTTTTATTTCTTTTAATGATGATGATCTTCAGCTGGTTATCTACAAACTACAGGGTGAAGGCCTCTCCCATTGCAGGAGAGTTGGGTCTTACTACCCCCATGGTAACACACTCCAGCTTGGGGAAGTGTTTATTCACTTGTGTGAATGAATGTATGAAGGTGAAAGACAATCACAAACATCCATGCCTAGGTGGGATTCGAACCCACAGCCTCTTGGCTGGAGAGCAGATACGCTAACCACTAGGTCAACCAGGCCGGTATTTCTTTTAATCCTTCATTTAATTCTTAAATTATGTTATTTGGTAGAGTATTATCAGCTATATTTTCTAAAAGTTTTAAATAATTCTGATTGTTTATTTCCTTGCCAGAATTTTTAATAATAATTCACTGTCTGACATAGTGAATTATTGCAATCACAGTTTACTGTATTACATAACATGATGCAACACATTACATCGTTCCACATTAACCTATACAGTCCATTTGGCGCATAAGTCTCAGATATAGCTGGTGTTGTATTCTCTTTGTGATAGAAAAATGCCTCGTGTGTCAGTTCTCCTAATTTGTTTTGTTATATGTGTGTGGAGTTTACCCTGAAGAAGAAGCAGAGACCATTTACAAAGTTAATAAAGGAAGTCTATGAATGTTATTTTGGTTTTAAGGTAGTGATCAAAATAAAAGCTGGGCTGCATATGTGAGATGTGCAAGTTGTGTGGTTAATCTGCAGGCTTAGCTGAAAGGAACCAGACCCTGTATGCCATTTGCTGTTTAAATGATTTGGAGAGAGCAAACCAGTCATTTTACTGACTGTTATTTCTGTCTTACAAAAGTTGCAGGACTTTCATCAAATAATAAGAAACACATTGTGTATCCAAATGTTACATTGGCTTCATGACCAGTACCTCATTCTGCTTATTTGCTAGTACCAAAACACCCAAAAGCTGCAGGCATTGAGAGTAGCAGAAGTAGAGGAAAAATCTTACATGGAACATGATTTCTGAGTTAAATGATGATCCACACTTAATCACCCAAGAGGAATTGAAGGATCTTGTAAGAGAATAACCTTACAGAGGATCACACAGGACTGTTAGCATCATGGCTGCAAAGATGGAATCTCCTGGCTGAAAGAACTAAGGTCACATATTTTAGAAACTGTCAAAGTGAGTACATCACTTATTTTAGTGAAAGTGATACCCTGACCTTTTGTACTAATACAGATGGGCATTGAATATACACCATCTGAATGAAGACTTTTTATTAATTTATCAAAATTTGAAAGCTGTTCTTCTTCTTCACAATGGGGGCTTATATCTATTCATCCCAGTATCCCATTTAGTTACTATAAAGGAAACATAAAAATGATGCTGAGAAACATTAATTATGATGCTTATGAGTGAAACATCTGTGCTGATCTTAAAGTCATTGCCATTTTGCTTGGTTACAAATAGGATACACTAAGTATTGCTGCTTCCTATGAATGGGACAACAGGACCAGGAGTAAACATCATGTTGTTAAACAGTAGCTTTTGCTTACCACATTTCCCACCCAGAGAAAAGAAAGTTAAACATGCACCACTGGTAGAGACAGAAAAACAAAATCTATTTTTCACCGTTTCGCATCCAACTTGGACCCGTGAAAACTTTGGGAAAGTAGTGAATCCGTATTTAAAACAAAAATTTTCAAAAATAAGTGATGCAAAAGTAAAGGAAGGCATTTTCATTGAGCCAAAAATTAGATTGTTAACAAACAATCCCAAATTTGAACAAGTTCTAAACCAAAAAGAAGCTAATTCATGGATACATTTTAAGTTAGTTGCAGAAAAACGTTTTGGACAACCAAAAAAACAAATCTTCAGATTACAAAGAAATTATTTCTTCTATGGTCAAAGCATATCATGACATGGGATGCAAGATGTCTCTGAAAATACACTTTCTGAACTCGCATTTAGACTTTTTCCCAGAAAATCTAGGTTCTATAAGTGATGAACATGGTGAGCGGTTTCACCAGTAGATTATGAGGATGGAAGGCTGGTATAAGGGGTAGTGGAGTCATGCTATGTTAGCTGATTACTTTGGGTTGGAAATGGTCGAAATGCCAAGTTCATCTTATAAGCAGAAGGCATTAGGACAGCCATTCTAGTTGATTTTCATTCTGCATGTATGAGATTGTTAATAGTGTTTATATCATAAAAACGTATAGACTTGTTTCTCAGAAACTATATGTAATAATAAAAAATTAAAAACATATTTAAAATCAGCATGAGAAATTGAATAAGAATCATACACAGCTGGGAAGGAAACAGAAAAAATAAAATAAAATTTGTCGTTATTAAAGAAAGAAAGAAAAGAAACAACAGATATTGGAGAGACAGATGATCAACAATGGATATGTTGTTGATCATCTGCCTCTCAATGATTAGATATAATGTACCATAATACGTTATAATCTATTCGTTGTTGAGGAATACAAAACATTTTACAAATAAAGACATTTAAATTAACATAAGTGATTCTGTTATTAATGTGTTATGATGAATTAATTCTTCCTCCTACGTCTCGATTTTTAGAACCCTTAATATTATCTTAGTTATGTTCCAAGTTATAAATTTCAAAGTTACAAAGATTGTATATGGGGTACTCCAGTATTTATAATTATTTATTTACTTATTTATTTTTAATGTGGTTACCACCCATGAAAGGTTACTAAACCTATAGTACATTTGTACCATGAGTGGGCTAAGAATTTTTTTCTTTTTTTTTTACTTTACTTTACATGGTTCAGAAACCCTCTCTAGAGACCAAACATGAACTTTTTCAGCCACTTCAGGTCTCCAATAAGTGGGGCGGTGGTCTTACACCAAGCAGTGAAATTCATCTTCCACCTAAAGACGATCACAAACATCCATGCCCATGACGGGATTCAAACCCGTGACCCGTTGGTTGGAGAGTAAGTATGCTAGCCACTCAGCCAACTAGACCAGTCCATAAGATCTTCCCCAAGATATGTGTCTCAAAATGCATTATTTATGTCATAATAGTTTTACTCATTAAATCACACGGAAAAGCTAACACATTCAAAACACAGGGGGGTGTTGTTAACAAAATAAGCATGCTATGTTATATTACACTCTCACCAGTTTGGATGGATCTTATGGCTCACTGTGCAGACTATGTGGAGTCTGTGACCTCTGACAGTATGCCAGCTTTCCCTCTCAACATAACTGACTGGTAGTGGTGCTGTTAGCTTATGGTTCATTATTTATGTTAGGATGTTTTTAGTATAAATCTTAAACAGTCAGAAAGTAATGTAACAAGAAGACACATTACTTAGGTATGACCTACAAGTTGAAAGTGATAGAATAACTTGAGAAATGTGCGTTTTAAAGAAACTTACTGAAGAATTTATTAAGAGCCCACAGAGTAGGCTGATGATAAACTAGACTAGACATTTAAAAAAAAAAAAAAAAAAAAAAGCAATAAAGAAATTTCTATCAGCATTAAAGAAGCTGATAGAAATGTTGCTTTAAGAAGCTTAGATAAGCACTATACAAAGCATATTTTTTTAAAAATGTGTTATGTATACCACTTCTTTTTTTTGCATGCGTGGCATGATTGTGCTGTGGGTAGTAACAGAAATGTTTGTAAAATGCTTTGAATTGTGCAATTTTACTTATAGTTCAGGGTGACTTGGCGGTTTAGCAACAAAGTTAGCATTTTCAAATATCTAATGCTAATGAAACAGCCCTGCCAGAAAATACACCAGCCACTCATACTGGAACAGTCGATACCAAGTTAGAAGAAAACAGAAAGAGGCATTAAAATTTTCAGATGACTAGATTAATGTATACTTCTCATTCTTGACAATGAGAAAAACAAGAAGTGACTTTGCCACCCATCACAATTTCATTAATACAGTCAGCAGAATAATGCTTTCAGACCAAAGCATTATTTTGGCATACATACAAGGATCTTGATGATGGGATTGTTATATCAGATAAAGTTGATGAAGAGGACAAGATTATATCAAGACAATATTAAGTGTTTTTTTATCTGGGACACTGCAGGAAGGAATAATAAAAAATAAATAAATAAATAAAATGAAAACTTGCCAATTACAAAAAAAAATTTTGCAGGACATAAGATGGCAACATTAATTTTGAAGGATTTGAGCTAGAAGACTTTCTGACTTTGCTTAGGACAACTGGAGAGACTAAGACCAGAAAATTATTATTATTACTATTATTACGGGCAACTCCAGGGAGTCATTGGACTCATCGAGGGAGGCCCCAAATCATATTCATCACAACTATTTGACATTCATACAGTATCTATCATACCTCGCCTTAAACTCATTCACTGTCACAGCATCCACCACAGACTCAGGGAGCGCATTCCACTCATTCACTACTCTAAAAGTAAAGAACCCAGCTCTAACACCTTTACTAACCACACTTTTGCCCAGTTTCCATGGATGTCCCCTAGTCCTCCCACAACCAGCCCTGTTCTCAAAAATATCTTCTGAATTAATTTTATAGAAACCCTTCAGTAATTTGAATGTCTCAATCATATCTCCCCTCCTCCGCCTATCAACCAATTTTTACAACCCACAAATCCTCAACCTGTTCTCATACGGTTCACTCCACAGACCTGCTATCATCTTGGTCACTCGCCTCTGGATCCTCTCCACCTCCTCCCCATCAAGAAGAAACCTAGGTGACCAAATCTGAGCACAGTAGTCTAGATGGGGTCTTATCAAGGCTCGATACAGAGGAACAATAACCCGCTTGTCTCTGCTTGTCATCGTATTCTTCAGCAACCAAGTGATTTGATGAGCTGTTTTGGTCACTCTTGCAATGTGTCCCCTAAATTTCAATTCCCTATCCACCAACTCCCAAATCTCGTGCCTCATCAATTTCCTGGAGCACGGTTCCACCAATGCAGTAAACTACCGCCAATCTTTTCACCCCAAAATGCATAACCTTACATTTTGCCACATTAAACTGACATCCATTCTCCTTAGCCCAGACCTCCAATCTATCCAAATCATCCTGCAAAATTTTGACGTCATCTGCATTCACTATTGCCCTACCCAACTTCGCATCATCCGCAAACAAATGAACTGTTCCTCTCAGATCATTTCCTATATCATTTATGAACAAATTAAACAGCAGTGGTCCAAGAACAGATCCTTGTGGCACACCACTAGTCACAGGCTGTCTTGTGGACTCTACTCCCGAGTAAACCACTCTCTGATATCTCTCCGTCAGCCACCCTCCTATCCATCTCACCAATGTCCAAGATTAGTTTCAACTGGTTGAAAGACTGGATTTCACAGTTGACATGAGTGGTGTGATTGTGCTGCAGGTAGTAACAGAAATGAGAGAAATGTTTGTAAAATGTTATCAGTTGTGCAATTTTACTTACACTTCAGGATGATTCTGGTGGTTTTGATAGTTTCACTGTAAAATAAGTAAATAAAAAATAAAAATCAGGAAATTTCTTCAATGGAGTTCTAAGGTTACTGCTATTAAACTGGAGTCAGATCATGAACTGAATCTATGATTTAGAAGAAACTTTACATTGTAAGAGTTTTCATTGATCAGTAATGTGAGTTCCTCATCAGATCAAGAGTTGTAAGCCCTATTATGGATGGTTGTTAAAATAAATATTTTATATTTATTTTAATGACTTAATATTTTTTGGATAAAATTCATCAACCGACATTATTAAAAAAAAAAAAAAAGGTATTATTTGAAATTTATCAGTTGGTGTTGTCGAGCATGTGTGGTCTCTGCACCATAACTGATTTATTGTTGAATAATAGTCTGAATATAAGGGTTATATTCAGATGGTATGCATTAATCATAATTTCTGTAGATTTTAATATCTTTTTTTCAACTCATGATAATAATGGTTTAAGATATCAAGTGAATTCCACTTTATTTGGTGTCTGATAAATTGGTTGTTTGGATTTGCAGAAAGTATATAATTGGATAGAGCTGAGATAGTGGATCTCCCATACATGATGTCTCTGACATTTTTTCAATTATATAGTTTTATGGATTTTTTTATGATTTAAATGGGACTTTTCACACGTGATCAACAGTATACCAGCTGATCCAGAATAGTTTCGAACTTTGTCAATCCTCTTTTAGAATAATGTCAGCTGGTATATTTTTTTAACACTTGTCTTTGTTTCTCTGAATCTTCTGTATATTTGTGCCCAAGAAATTCTTGATGGATCAAAACTAGTTGTGCCATAAATTATTAACAGTAATTAATTTTATTTTTTGTTTCTTCAACAATAATCAGCCATATAAACTACTATCTATGTCTTATAGTCAATTGAAAAACTTGCATTGGGAGGAGGGGGGGGTAAATAAATATGTTTGTGTTTATATTTTAAAGTAAATCCCACCCTGAGAGATTGTAAATCTATAGTATGCTAGAACTATGAGTGGGCTAATGGTCAGATAATCCATCAGCAGAGCCAATAGATTATCTAACATGCTTTTTTTAAGCCACTTCAGGCCTCCTGGAAGCTTGGTAGTTTCACACTTGGCCACAAACATTGTATATTACCTAAAGACATTCACAAACAGCTATGTCACTGTGGGATTTGAACTGGCAGTCTATTGGTTGGAGAGCACAGATGTTATCCACTTAGCCATCGAGGCCAGCTAAATATATCTTCAGAATGTACCTCTCAAAGTGCTTCATTCTTTTCTGCATTTTATTGTTCAAAATGATTAACATGAGAATTTTATCTTAAAGGTAATTTTTTATAAAAGCAATTTGCTGATTTCTTTTGTGTATTCTTTTCAGGAAGAAGAAAAGCCTAGTCCTCTTCCTTCAACTCCAGATTCTCAGTCAATTTCAACACCTCAGAGTCAAGCACCTCCAACGCCTACTCAACAAGAGCCTCAGAAACAAAATACTCCATTAAATGACCAAACGTGTGTGGCTTCTCCTCCAACTCCAAGAAACCAGGGATCTAGCTTTACAAGAGAGGAGGATTTACAAGTTACATATCGTGATTTGGACAATATCTTTGAGACATCTTCATCAGATGAAAGTGGAGATGATCAGGTAATTTTTTTTTTCTCTGAAATATATTGCTATCATTTATATAAATACTAAGAAAATCTATTAAAATAATAAATTCTAGTTGACTCTTACTATAGCAAATACCATTATAACAAATTCACTAATTATAACAAAACTACTGAAAAAGTCATTACCAAAGCCTCATGGATTTAATGCCATGCCAAAAGAAATTCACTATAGTATGTTATTGCTATAAAACTGTTCCCATGGGCCTATGTGCTTGCCAAAGTGAGAATTATATGTTTGTATAACATATAACAAATTCACTAAAATAAAGAGCCGAAGGCTTCATTTTGGTGATGCAAAGTTATATAAATTAAGTGGATATTAAATCCAACATCATTTCAAAGCCGAAAACAGAAACTATTAAAGTTTCATGTGAAAACTGACCAGAGAGCTTGCGGGAATACACCGCCGCCACACTATGAGTTGCCCTAGCCGAACCTAATAAGAAAAGCACGAATACTAAAAGCACCCATATATTGCCTTCTTTTGGTTTATTTTGATAGGTTTCACTAGTCTGACAGTTTCAAACTCATTGGTTTTTGTCAGAGACTAGGCAGAAACCTAAGAGAGCAAAAACTCTCAGTACTAGGGAACTTGAAGCATCGGAGAGTTGTATTTTCTGTAAGCGAACTCTCAGTCGATGCGAAAAGTATTTACTAAAATAAACAACCAAAGGCTTCATTTTGACGATGCAAAATTATATAAATTAAGTGGATATTAAATCCAACATCATTTCAATTGCCAAAATGAAGCCTTTGGCTCTTTATTTTAGTAAATATTTTATGCGCCGACCGAGAGTTTGCTTACGGAAAATACACCTCTCCGATATTTCAAATTCCCTTGTACTGAGAGTTTTTGCCTATTCTCTGATGAAAACCAATGAGTGAAACAGCTGTCAGACTACTGAAACCTATCAAAATGGACCAATAGAAGGCAATATATGGACACTGTTTAGCATTCGCTTTTCCTATTAGGTTCAGCTAGGACAACTCATAGTATGGCGGTGGTGTATTCCTGCAAGCTCTCTGGTCAATTTAACATGAAATTTTATAGTTTCTGTATTCGGCTTTGAAATAATGTTGGATTTAATATCCACTTAATTTATATATATAACAAATTCACTCCCTAAACCAACCTCTCCAGTTAGAGTCCCGTAGATAGAATGGCATGATAAAAGAAATTCAGTATAGCAAACAACTGTCTAGTACAACAACAAACTGTTTTTATACTTTCTTTGGACTGGGATACTTTCTTTCGAGTTTGCTATAGTGAGAGTTGACTATATTACACTTGACATATCAACATCTCCATACTGTGTGTGTGTGTGTGTGTGTGTGTGTGTGTGTGTGTGTGTGTGTGTGTGTGTGTGTGTGTGTGCACGCACGTGTTTGTACGTACACACACAAAGAACCTTCATTGCTCATTTGGTTCAAGATGCCCTTTGGCTGGAAACACCTGGATCCAAATATCATCTAGAATATGAAGAGCACTTGTTCTTCATATTCTAGATGATATGAAGATGATATTAACTAACTCATCTTCAGTTTCATATAAGAGCTGAATTAGTTAGGTCTTATATGAAAGTGGCATAATTTTTCATATTGCAAAACAGGCAAACAGGTCAGAAGGACACACAAACACATACACTATGCAGATAGGATCAACTGACCTATCAGTGCATTAATTAGCCAAGTTACTTGACTGTAACCGCCATTGAGTCTAACAAACAAAGAAAAATTGATATATACACGCACGCAGTGTGTACATATATACTGTATATACAGTATATATTGTGTGTGTGTTTATCGCACACACAGTGTATGTATGTGTATATATATATATATATATATATATATAAAAACATACACCATTATAACATGATGCACAGCAAACTAAGAATCCTGTTCACTAATCATAGAATAAGCTAACTTCCTAGTGAAAATGTTAAGCTATAACATCTAAAAGAACTTTATAATAAATATTGCACCCAACATTTCAAAAAGAGAGGATTATAATCTTACACAGAAAGATCATTCGTAAGCAATGTCATAAGTGCAATAAATTTAAAATTCTGCTTTACCTCTCCACTCAGTTCTTCTTATAGTGATGTAGACAGCAGAATTATCCGAAAATGTATTAAATTCAAAAAGAAATTTAAAAAAGAGGAAAAAATTGCATTTATTCTTGTACAGGAGCTCCTTCTGACAGAACAAATATGATGAGCCCTCTTCTTGAAGCAATGCATAGACAGCAAAATTACCCTAAAGTGTGTTTATCCTAAAGAAGTTACGACAAAGCAATTGGTCGTAACTTCTGCCCAACATTATTCCCACTCCTATCATACTGAGATAGGGCTCTCGTTAAACAGCAGTGATTTATCACCCTTCTTGGGAATGGGTTGAATATAGGCCAATTTCCAGGCTGTGGGATAGATACCAATGGAGTAAGAGAGCATATAATGTAGAGGTGACGTAGGATAAGAGTAAGTTCTGGTGCACAAACTTTCAGGACAATTGGAGGAATACCATCAGGACTGGGATACTTTTTTGTGTCTAATTTGGACAGTATTTTTCTGGCAAAGGGATATAGGGGGCATCTGGAATGGTTGGGGGGCATTTACCATTGTCAGTTATGCATGCATTGAAAACAAAGCTTAAGTCAAGATATTGGCTTTTTCTGTGGGTGATGAGGGAATGGCAGTTTGTGTAGTGTGGCAAATGTATGTTTCCATGTCAGTGAGGATTACTTTGGTGATAAGTTCGGTGCATTTGTTTGGTTTGGAAGGCTGGAAGCAATAACTCCAACCATGGAAATGAGGCACAGAAGTCATGGCAGCTGTTCCACATAGCACTGTTATAATGCCAAACTACTCTTGTATGGGAGTGACTGTACAAGCTTTGCATAGGGGGCACTAGATTGCAGTCAGAGTTACCTAGAGGCCCACTACATTCACTGTATATTTGGAAGGGCCATTGGTGAGGAAGAGATCTAGAGTGTTTGGGGAGTAGTTTGGGTTATCTGGTATTCTGGTTGGCATGCGTAAAAGTTGTGTAAGGTCATTGGTGATGGCAAATGTTTCAGCATCTCTGCCCTCAAGATCTGTGCAAATGGAGATGGAAAGCCAGTTGATGTTGTGCACATTAAAATCTCTAGGAGGATAATTTTGCTGTTGGGAAAGTGGACTGGAGAAAATCAATTTTTAAGGAGAGGAAATTAAAGAGCTTGGAGTGGTTGGTGTCATTAGGGGAGTGATTGAGACAGCAAATTAATTTGACTGAGTGAGGGAAGGGATGTTTTCAAGAAGTTTTCAAAGAAAATCAAAGTTGGGTGTTCTCTGACAAATTATATCAGAGCAGATGCTGCCCTTGGGTCGAAAGAGTGTAATTTGGAAGGTTGAGATGAATAGTGCTGGGGGGGGGGGGGTGAGATTTGAGTTTTTGCCAAAAAGAGTAGGTGGGATTTGGTAGACTGAAGATGGTAGTGAACACAATTAAGGTTGGAGTTGAGGCCACTGGATGTTGTGAAGTGGATATGCAAGGTTCTGTGAGGCATATATTTGACCACAAGGGTCTTGCACATTTCCTGTGCAGTGCCTGCATACTGGTCTCCATGGTGGCTACTAGTGGTGTCACTTGATTTTTGTACTAATTTAGCTTGTTTGTAGTCTATGATCCAGTTGTTTTCTCCATTTTGGCATTTTTCTTCTAGTTATTTTCAGAGATGATGACTTCGTTCTCTCTGGGCAAATCTAATTGAGTATGTATGTGTGATTGGGGACAAGTGTCCTTGAACTTGTTGTTGATCACTGTTATTAATTTAGATGTGCTTGTCGGTGTGTCACGAGTCACTTTTATGAGGCAAGGAAAGTTTGTTCCATCCTTTCTTTTATTTATAGGTCGGAAATGATGGTACTTGATGATGTTTTTGAAATCAAAATTGCATTCCTCGGCTAATTTGATGATGTCTTCTTCTTTCAGTGATTTTTCATTTTCCATTAGAAAATTCAAAATAACTTCATTGGATTTTTTGTTTTTGGCCTCCATCGAGTTGTGTACTGTTGATGCAATTAGGTCATGGAGTATTTTTATGTATATGGCATAAAATGTATTTATGCCATATACATAAATGCAAGTTCACCCTTGCATGCAAGGGTGAACTTGCATTGTAGCACTGATCATCAGTTAGTTCAAGCTGAGCTTCCAGCACTCGTATTTTGGAGGAAAAAGTTTCATTCATAGTATTGAGGTGCTGTTCAAGGTTTTTGGATCATTTGCCTAAGTTCAGAGCTGTTTAACAGAAGGGAGGCACAATGAACAGAAGGGCTGGTTGAGGTTGATAAATAACTTGTGCATCGATTCATCTAATTTTGCACAGGAAGCATGTAGCTAGTGGCAACAGAACTCACGCAACGTACTCCTTTTTTATCGGTGACATCAATTTTACAGCCGAGGAACTTTATGGGTTTGCTAGTGGTTGACAGTGCTGTGCTGGTGAGATACAAGGTGCTCTTCCATCATTGGCTTTTGTTGCTGCTATCTTTGCTTCACACGATAGACATAGCAGGTGCTTACACGTGGCTGATTTTTTTAACTGGAAAGATAATTGATTTGATGCACTATAAGTACTTTTGGGTTATAGAAAAGTAATCAGCTCCTTAGTACCCCTCTGTAATGCAGGAGCACAAGTTCAGAGTAGCTTGTTCACAGACGCTGCCTGGCAGATCCCCCAGGAATGCTTCCCATACAGAGAAGAGTCAGCCTCCTGTTCCATTATGTGTCAGTGCTCCCTCTGGGCACAATTGGTGGAATATGGAATAGTAGTTGGGCTATTTAGGGAGGCCTTCGGTTCATTAGTATCAATTTCAGTCCCATTTACTGTCTGATGGCTGACTTGTAAAACAACTTTATTGCTGCAACCTTGAATGTTTAGTGTCCCTGTGGTGTGCTTGACATGTCCTTGTAAGTACTGTGTGCAAAGGGGGAGAGAAACCAGAAGCTCTGCTAAATAACAAAACATGGCAAGTACCACTTCAGGACTCCAGTAATCTAAGTGGTAGTGTTTTATTAATTAAAGTCGTGTTCCACCATTTAGTGGTTACTGCAGTTTAGTGGAGATCTGACTCTGCTTAAGGAAGTGGCAGCACCAGATACCAATTCTGGCTTCCCCAACATCTTTTATGCCATACACTTTTTGAGATGGTATGGTTGGCAGCAGTATAATATTATAGCTTCTGTTGCATTCCACTGTTCATATAGAGTACTGAGAGTGACTTGTCATAAGTCCACCTCAGAATTCTCTAACTTGTTGGCTCTTCCTTCTCTGCAAGTTGGAAAAGCAGAATAATTTTAAATTTGTATTCAAGAATTTGGAGTAACTTTATTAGAGAAAAAATAAAATTTTAGTTCACATCAAAGAAAGCAGTTCACTCTGTATTTTAAGAAGGGGGAACTGGTTGGTTTTATTTTGAACATAGTTTCAAAGTTCAGAGACTGACTTAATAAGAAAGTTTTTAGTTTCAGGAATAATTGACTTTGCATATTCTTATTAAAATATACCGAGAAATATCATTCTAACTTAGCTCTCATATTCAGGGTTAAAATTGGTTTGAAGACTGTATTGCTAGTTTAGTGTTTTCACTAATATCTATGAATTCTCTCTGATACAACAGAAACACAAATATATGGGAATCTTTGGAAATAGCATTAGATCCTAAACTTTTAAATATTAACCAAAGTATTAACTTTTCTGAATACACCCTATTCATTCAAATATAGCCTTCATTAATCAAATACGTTCATGTGAGTGCGTAAACACACAGAGCATTTGGAACAATTAGAAATAATTAAAAAAAAAACATCAGTCTCTTCTGTATAACTAAATAACAGTTCTCACCTTTGTTAGTCCTTACTGTTCTGTCTACTAGTCTGTATATTTACACCTGAAGCAATCCTATGCAATTGGGATGAAATGTCACGTTATTAAGTAAATAAATGTTATCAACTTATTTCCGGTCTTCCTTATAAATTTTAATCAAATATTCATGAACTGGCAAAGTTTACATACTTCTACAGTGTACCTACATGGCGAGGGTATTTACATTAGAGAACACAGATTGTTATAGAAGATTGCAAAAGGTATCAATAGGTTAGTATTTCTATGCCAGTGTAAAATGTCTGCAATTATTCCCATATTTATTGACTAAAGAAAAATTTCACACACCTAGAATCTATAATTAAGCAAAAATAGGACTACTTAATGAACACATTGTGGATGCTAAGCGTCTTCCTGGCATTCTTGAGACAGAATATTACTCCTTGTTAATATACTTCAAAATAAATTTGACATTAATCTCTGGAAAAATGTAACTTTCATTCTCAACAGACAAGCAGATAGAATTTATGAATATAATAAAACTAAACTGATTAAAAACTTTATATCTTAATGTCAGATAAAATACAGAAGATAAAACCTCATAATTAACATTTTGTTGAAAAAAACAGTTGTTAATAAATGCAAGCATGTCTTGTCTACAGTAGAACAAGTTGTTCGCAACAAGGATCTTAACTTTGCAGGCTACCCCCAGAAAGTACCTAAAGAAATTTTGCTAGAAAAAGTTGAATGAGCTACATCTATCTTATCTTCACAAGAGGGATCACTGGCTCAATTCAAATCAGCACTTGCCATAAATGCAGCGAAACCTCCTATTGATAATCTTTCACCTTTAGAACAAGCATCCCTCAGTAAGCACAATTCTGATATAGTGATCTTATCTGCAAACAAAGGAAATGCTATGGTTATCCTTTACTCAGATGATTATGACTATAAAATTAGAATGCTTCTTAACACTTACTCCATTATGAATCATGACTGCTAGAGAGCTTCAAAATCACACTAATAGCTTTTTAAAAACAATCTATGAATGTAACAGAGAAACCAGACTAGCTCTCTTTTCTCTTCATCCTCTTCCTCCATGTCTATATGGGACACCCAAAATTCATGAAGTAGACACACCTCTGCATTCAATAGTAGAAGGGATAGATTCTCCAACATGTCTTTTTGCCAAACAGGGCCTCTGTAGCTCAGTTGTATAGACGAAGCCCTTTGGTTGGAAAGACCTGGGTTCTATTCCTGTCCAAGACATGAGGAAAATTTATTTAGTCTCTTTTGACTAAAGGTGAGTTAGCTGGTCTCATACAGAGTTAGAGTTTTTTTTTAACTTGGAAATTTGGGTTTTTCGTCCCTCAGAACAGGCAAACCAGCCCAATAAATGCGCACAGATCTCAGTCATAAAATACATACTTAATCCCTCGTTAGGAGGGCTCAACCCATCTTAAGGGATGGGGGAGGACAGGGGGAAGCCCCATATGAAATTAATAAATCTACCCAGACTACTAAAGCCCCTAAAAGGATGATCACCATTCTTTTTTTTTAAAAACTCCAAACATTTTGTTTCAAGCTCAGTAATATTGTCCTTGATGAGCATGACATTTTAGCAAGCTTTGATGTAGTCAATATATTTATCAATGTTCCTACTGATGATTTACTTGCACTGCCTACAAGATAAGTTCTCTAAGAAGGTTATGGCACTCCTCAAACACTGTATTTCATCTGGATACTTCAAATTTAAAAATACAATATACAAACAGAACTCTGGTCTAGCCATGGGCAATCCTCTTTTGCCAGTTTTAGCAAATCTTTATATGGAAACATTTGAAAACATGGCCCTAGAAGAATACCATCATAAACCAAAATTATGGAAAAGGTATGTCAATGATATATTCTTAGTCTGGAACCATGGACCACCTTCACTTCTGCTTTTTCATTAGTACCTGAATCATCAACACCCTAACATAAAATTCACCTCTGAATTAGAATCCAATGATTCACTCCCATTTCTGGACCTTGTACTAACTAAGAAATCTGATAAATTAAAACGTCTCTATATTTTGAAAGCCTACACATACTGACAGATATCTACATGCCTCAGCCCATCATTATAGACCTCAAAAATTGAGTATTATTTCCACACTAGGAGCAAGAGTCCACTGACTCATCACTGATAAGGATGAATTAGCCAAACAATTTCAGCATTTAAGAAACACTTTCCTTCAAAATTGCTATAGTGAGTACACCATCTCCAGACTACTCAACTGACATGAGACCAGAGAAATTTTTAATGAAGAAGAAACCAGAGGATTCATCACGCTCCCATATATTTACTCTGTTTCCATAAAACTAGCAAAATGACTTAAGGAATATAAAATCAAAGTAGTATTTATCCCCTTATCAAGATGAGATCACTACTAAGATCTACAAAAACCTTGACACACCCACTTCAATATCTGGGTGTTTATCAGCTATAGTCCAATTGCCGGTCATCTTAGCATGGACAGATATAAAAATCAATTGAAAAATGCATTGAAGAAAATGTTCGAGATATTGAATACCATAGAAATAAGCCTCAGCTTTGTCATCACATGTGCTCTCTTCAGCTGATCCACAAGGTTCATGTGAAGGCATAAACACGCAGAACGTTAAGAACAATTAGAAATAATTTAAAAAATAACATCAGTCTCTTCTGTTTAATTGCATAGCAGTTGTCATCTTTGTTAGTCCTTACTGTTTTGTCTACTAGTTTGTATATTTAAACCTGAAGAAATCCTGTGCAATTGGGGTGAAATGTCGTGTTACTAAGTAAATAAATGTAATCAACTTAATCCAGTGTTCTGCCTTATAAACTTTAATCAAATACACACACACACACACACTGTATACCTGTGTGTGTGTGTGTACATTTACACTCCAGCTAATGACTTTAACTTGAAGGTTGAAATATGCCAACATTTGAGAGGTGGGAACTGGGTTATTTTTTTCACTGTTCATCATCATCTGTTCCACATTAGCCCTCAGATATAATAGAACACTCAGATTTTCAAATAGCAGTATGTGCATCACACGAGCATGATACTTCCATTATTCTATCAAAAATGCAAATGTAAACAAAAGTTTTTTACCACCAAAAATTAATAATGCATTGTGCCATTCTTGGCTGTAATAACTTTTTTCATGCACTATGGAAAACATTTTACTAATTTCTTTTAGAAAGTGTGTGGTATTATGCTCAAGTTCTCATTTGAGAACTTGTGTCAGTAAATTCCACTAATGAAGGGCACCACTTCGGTTATGCTCTAATTCGTATTCTGGTTCATCCCATCCATCAGATGTTTTCAGATTCAGGTTAGGGGTCTGTGCTGATCACTTGCAGTTTTCTAGTATTGTTATTTCTTTCAGACCAAGTGTTAATAACTATTACTTTATAACATGAAGCATCATTATTGTGTTGGGAGATGTAGGGCCTTGTACTATAAAATCACGTGGTAATTTTATGGGTAAATGATTGTTCAGGATATGATTTAGGACCTAGCATTGATGCATTGCTAGTGTGTATGTGTGTGTGCATTAGTTTCTAATCCATAATACAAGATCCAACTCACTATACTGCTTCTTGTGACATCATTGTGACAACACAATGGTGAGAGGGTCGAAGGGAAGCATCCTTTATACCCAAACATATCCATCACTAGTATATATTATCATTTATTGCTTCACAAGGATGATTTTCATTTCCCTGCAATCCAAATTCTGTGTGCTTTTGTTCACAACTCTTCTCTGAAAATAACATACAGCTTTCTGTGTTTTGGAAACATGTGGCTGATTGCATCTCTAAACTCAGATGTTCTAAGTTGTAAGAAGAGATTAAGAAACCATTATTCTCAAGGAATGACGGCTGATTATTATTCCCTCTGAAATGCTGTTAACTCTTTTCATGCATTTTTTTGTTCAATATATAAGATCAAGGGTTATACTCAAAATTGATGATTTCTAAAGAAACTGTTAACTGTTAATCTCCCTTTTAGAACACAGTGTGTATATTATGTAGTCATTCATTTTTTTGCAATCTGTGAAAGGTGTCTCATGACTTTTGATAAGATACTGTTATGTTTTTAACTAAAGAACATTTTTGTGAAGCATTTGACTAACATGTTCTTCAGATAAATGTTCTTGAATATATATTATGATCAACTTTTTTTTTTATATATTTAATCGAACCAGTTATAGGTGTGATACCACAGCTTTGCAGGTAAAAAGTAAATAATCAATTTAAAACTGCCAAAAATAACATACAATACTGTACAATTATTATTATTATTACTATCCTAACGCCCCATGGAGTCAAAGACTCATCTAGGAGGCCCTTGTCATACACACAGTTCATCATACTGCACCTTAAACACATTCAAATTCTCTGCAGACACCACCCTCTCAGGCAAGGCATTCCACTTGTTCACAACTCTGCATGCAAAAAACTTGCTTCTCACTCCCCTGCTCACACCCTCCTTATATAACTTACAGGGATGACCTTTGGTTTTGCTCCTGATCTCTCACCATTTTCTGTAAAACCTCTTCAACATTGATCCTGTAACAACCCCTTACTAACATGTAGGTCTCATATCACCCCTCTTTCTCTTATCCACTAGACTGTGTAAATTGCATCTTCTCAACCTTTCCTCATACTCGGCATTCTAATGATCAGAAACTACCTTAGTCAGTCATTTCTGGACCCTTTCCAACATCTCTTTGTCGTTTGGAAAACCAGGTGAACAAATCTGTGCACAATAGGCCATGTGTGGCCTAATCAGAGCCTTATACAATGGAACAAGAATCTCGTTATTTCTATCATATCATTCCTTCATATCATTCCTAGAATTCATTGTGTTGTCCTCAATTTTGTCAATCTGTTCCCTAAATTAAATTTCAGATCCTTATCCACTATCACCCCAAGATCCTTATTTCCTCTACCTCCAACAATATATTCCCACCAAGCATAAATTCTACATCCCATCTTTGTTTCCCAAATTTTAAAACCTTACATTTTGCAAATTGAACTGGTATACCCATTCCTGTGCCCATTCACTCAATCTATTCAAGTTTTCTTGTAAGGCCGCAACATCTGCTCCATCTTCATAGTTCATCCCAACATTGCATTGTCTGCAAACAACTGAATATCCACATGTAAATCTTCCCCAATATCATTAACATACAGGTTAAACAGCAATAGCCCTAAAACAGACCCCTGAGGCAAGCCACTAGTGACTTTCCCTTCCAGGATATTGCTCCCCCATACACAACTTGCTGATACCTATCAGATACCCAGTCTCCGACCCAGTGCACTAATCTAATATCCAACCCCATCCTCTCTAGTTCAACTATCAACTTATCATGTGCTAATCTATCAAAAGCATTTGCAAAATCTAAGTATACTACTGTGTATCCTTCTCTTCTGCCCAATGAAGCCATCATCTTATTGTAATGAGTAAGTAAGTAGATTACTAAAACATGACCTCCCTTTAGCAAATCCATGCTGTCCATCAAAGATAATAACCATTGTTGTCAATCCAATGCTGAATCCTAGTTATCACCAGCTTCTTCACCACCTTAACCACAACATCTGACACACAGATAGACCTATAATTTGATGTTTGAGTTCTATCACCTCCTTTATGAAGCAGCACAATCTTGCCCTCTGTCTACTCCTTTGGAACTCAACCCTGTGCAAGACTCATATTAAAAAAAATATCAAGGAAGATGCCAACTCCCTGTACATTCTTTCAAAATACGTGGTAATATATTATAAAGTCCCACAGCCTTATGAACATCAAGTTTGCTCAATTCCCCATATACCTCTTGCTCACTTACAGTCAGTCTCCTCTCCTCATCATCTACTGCTCTCAAACATCTCCATGATATCACATTCACTGGAATGAAAGACCTTTATGAACTGCTGCTTAAGTATCTCCACTATATCTTCTGCAGTATCCGAAGAGGAAACAATCCTAGATGTAAGTATATTAGGGCCGATATCTGAAGAAGTAAAATAGCGATTGAAAGATAGAAAGGGAAGTTATAAATAAGAAAAACAATGACATAATAATGTGTAAGAAAGATGTTTTACATCAAACATCTTTCTCTACCTCCTTTTCAATTCCAAAAGGTGATTTAGAACTTAAGTATAGGTCATATCACTCTATATAATGTTTTAATTTACATTATATAATTATAGAATTTTGAATAACTTTTCTGTAGGCATTTTATGATATGCCTTTTCCAGACCTACTAGACTTATTTTTCTTGCATAATCTCATTATATTTTAATAATTTCTTGATGTTTGTCTTGAGCCTAGCTTGTTCTTTCTCCAATTTTTCTTAGCTTCTTCTCAAGTGTGGTGGTATAAAACTTACCTGGAACTCATTTATTTCTCTTTTTTATAGATGGATACTATGAGTGCTCTATTCCAAATTATCTGAAATTTGATTTTCTGAATTCTTCTGAAAATTTCTGAAATGAAGCCTTCCTAATTATGAACTGCAAACAGCGAAAAACGTTTATAGCCCCATATTTTAATATTTCTGGTAGAATATCATCTATTCATGAGTCTTTCCACATTTCAGGTTTTTAATGGATTTTTTTTTTTATACCTTGATATGTACTTGTGATTTGCATTCCTCTTGAACTTCATGAAATAAATTTTCAAAGTAATTACTGCAGACATTCAGAACATCTTTATCTACAATTTTTATGCCACTTTCCACCCTGATTCCTTTTCAATACTCTTTCCTCCATTTCTAAGATTTTTAATAGCTTCTAGAAATGTTGCTACTTTTATAATATTCTAAAAATATAAGAGAGCTACATAGCTCTGTATTCTTGCAGGGCATCTGCTCACTTATTTGAACTTTTGATGTGATTTCTTCTTCTTCCTCCTGATATGTCTCTTCATGAGTCCACCATGTTCAGATTTTTTTGTCTTTCCAGGCAACCACATGGTCACATTTAATAACATGATCTATTAAAGTAAAGCACTAAGGTTGATATATGTGATTTTGATACCACATTTAATCTCACTTTCTTTATTAATGTGATTTGTATAGGTGATGAATAACAGAGGAGATAGTATACATCCCTTTCTTATATATATACTGAATTTAATCAAACATTTTCCTCTATCTCCTTCAATTCCAAAAAGGTGATTTAGAACTTAGGTATAGGCTTAAGTCTCACTGTCCAAATCAGTGAGTTTTCTTCATTTTTTGCCACTGAATCAAAATCTTTCGTTTTTTATTGAATAATACTTGCATATTTGTGTGTGCAGTTCATCTCTGAAAGCTGTTTATCATTTGATTCTTGTTGAAACTTTTGTACATATTTTTCTTTTCAATATCATATTTGCATTTGTCCTCTTCAAAACTAAATGTGATTTTTCTTTCAGATCCCCCTATATGTTGTTGAACAACTGTTCAAGAACATATAGGGAATTTGAAAGAGAAAGTTCTCCCTATATGCTCTCCTGAATGTGTGAAGATATCAACAGTAACACAGTATGAGACTTTTCTCATGTCTTATATCTTCTCTTCCTGTACGCTTATGTATAGGTTTAGGTTGGAACATGATGTTTCTTAATAATGGTACTTGGTGGATTTCTGTTCCTGCTGAACAGAAATCGAACACATATTTACCATTATTGTTAGCTTTGCCCAAATTTTCTCTAAACATTTTTATGTGTCTAGTATTCCTTTCCTTCTCTTCTTGTTAGATATCTAACCAGCTTTTCCCTTTTCTTTTTCAGTCACCTTACTTAACGACATGAAAACCCATCTCTTTCTTCCTATGTTAACAACCAAACTTATTTGTGCCTATGGTCCCTTGGGACCATAGGCACAAATAAGTTTTGTTGTCCAATTTTCCATTTCGAATTTGTCCACATGATGCTACTGAAAACTATCTGCCATTTAAGAAGTTCATCTTCATGCTTAATGTTGAATACTTAGCTACTTTTTCTGTTGTCTGATCACTGTTGCCAGAATGTGACATGTTATAGTTATTTTTGGCAGTATCTCAATGGCATTAGACCAATATGATATTTTTCTAATTCTTCTGAAAGGTTCACTTCTCTTTCCATGATATTCGTCACTTTGATTGTGCTTATCTTCTCTGTATCCCCTTATTTGCAGATCAAAACAACAGGGCCATGTTTAACTAGCAATGCCTCACCTGGCATGACATTTCATCATTTTCCCATCACATACGTTATGGTGTAAGCCAATTCAGAATATAATTCAGTTAGTGAAGTCATATTGTCTGTTCAAAATTGTTTGTTCAGTATTTAAATGAAATCTCTAATAATGGAGTGCACCAAGAAGGTGAGGATTAGACATTGGGCCAGAAGTCCTGGTTGGTGTTCCACTCTCCACATTCTTTATAGGCTGTATTGAAGGTCTCCTTCCAGTTACCTAGCTTTGACTGTTAAGAAACTATGAGTATTTCTTGAAAATTGTAAAAATCAAGTGATTGACTTTTGCATGAAATTATCATCCCATTCACTATCTGATTATACAAGCATCCTAAAAAGCTGCATAATTTTTATTTTATTTTATTTTGTAAATGAAATAGATATTTCATTGAGAAAGATGTCTTCTTTAATTTTGTGGAATTATTTCTTAGGGATAATCATCTTTATGTTTCACTCACTTCCACAAATATTCAGGTAGTTTTATGAGTCAATTGCAGCAACACCAAACATGGAAGCAATGTAATCATCTTGTTACATCATCACTTCTGTCTTGATTACATCATGAAGTGATGTCCTTGCAGATCTTTCTGTTTTAGAAAGTGATCAAAATTAGATTGAGCCTGATTTTGTGAAATCAAGGCGATGAATCTCTGTACTTGTTCACACATGCTTGCAAAGTGACACACGTTGTTGTATTGGAGGATAAGCTGCTGCTTGCCAGAATGATGCCTTCAATTTTCACAGTTTCCGGTGTAGTAGAGCATTCAGAGTTCATACCAGTGCTGATGTCTACACATATGCACTTATCCCTGTAAACAGCTGTCATTCACCAATTGGTGGAATATTTTCTATAACAATCAGAAGGTAATTATGATCCTGCTTTACCTGTGCTGACTAATTTTCAACTCATTCTGCATCAATTTCACTGCTGTATTGCTGATGTGTGTTTGGGAAAGTCTAATGGAGAGATACATCTTAGTTCACACCATTGTGGTGTGAGCATACTGAAATTACTTTTCAGTAATAATTATTTACATACTGAAATTACTTTATAGTATCTCCACACTTTATTTTAATATTGCTGTTCATAATATAATGACATTTATTTAGATTAATTCTTTTGTGGAACAAATCATTTTAATAGGCAAGAATGATTTAGCACAGCATTTTGTATGCAGTGACAGTTGAGTGTTGCTATTTTATTAACAGCTAATGGTTATCATATACTGCTTGTAGATCTTAATCCTATAAATAAATTTATTAAAAGTTATTGTTTACTGTAAAATGGCTGCTTATATACTTTGAGTCTTATTGTGAAATAACATAACTTGTTTTCTAAGCATTCTGTTATGCTGAATACCTTCTTTCTTGACTTAAATAGCATGGAGATCTAGTTCTTTATTGTATTCTTCTCTTAAGAAAATGTATAAAAATTAATATGTATTTCAGTTTCAGACCCCATCAACACCAACTTCATCAAAACTTGGAAATACAAATGATGAACCATTTTCAGGAAAATCTGCAAAGAGTAATGCAAGTTGTACAAGTGGAATATTAGGTATATGTTATACTTTTTTTTGTCTTTAACATCATGATCATCAACAAGTGATTTTAATTTTTTTTAAATAACATTTCTGCCTATGAAAAATTGTAAACCTGTATCACACTGCAGGTGGGGGAGTGCCTCTATTATGCAATCATAAGGGCAATAAAACATTTGCTATTTGCATTAAACTCGGATCTTTATAAGGACTTCTTTTTCATCTTACCAAACAGGGGTCACCCAGCCAAGAAGATCTTGTAGCCCCAATTGCTTCAAAAATAATTCTCCAAAACCAAACTAAAAACTGCAGGTGAATTAAGAATTGGATAATCTAAGAGCTCTGTAGAGATAACATGATACTTTTTTAAGCTACTTCAGAGACCTATGGTAAACCATGTAAGATAGCAGATGAACAACGCAGTTGTAACTCCTGAAGCTGATGATATCTTATTTTTATTACTTTTTTGACTTCCTGACATTTATTTTATGTCAAAAATACATTGTTTTTTAAAATAAAAAAAATGCTAATCCCCAAAAAAGATTGTATACTTGTATAGTTCCTCCCTCAAGTAAGTGGATGGGTTTGTTATTGTTGCTAATATCAGACCTCCTCCTACATTGAGTCAAAAAAGACTCATTACAGGAAGTTTACACATTCACATAAAAAAGACGAGGCAGTGCCTTAAAACCCATTCACAGTTTCTGACTCATTACACTTTCAGGCAATGCACTCGCCAACCAATGTTCATGAAAAAAATATTCTCCTCATTCCCTTGCTCACACTCTCCTTATACAGCTTCCAGGGATGGCTTCTTGTTTTACCTTATCTTCCTGTAGGGGGGTGCATAAGGGTCAAAGCTGTATAACTGAGAGGAGACCTCCACACAGCCTTTAAAGGAATGCAGAGAACCGACCAGGACTTCTGACCTAATGTCCAATCCTCACCTTCTCGTGGTGCACCCTGTTGGGTATCTACCTGGATACTGAACGAACGAGGATGTGCTGGCAATTTGGGATTTAGCCAACCAACTTGTATTCTTATTGGCTTAAACTAATATAGAAAATGATGGTACAACATGACAAAATTTCATGCCGGCTGGGGCGCATAAAGCAGCATAAAATTGAATTTCATATTGAAAAGAATAACATTTAAGAAAGTTTTAAAGTGAATAAAAGTTGAGCAGCTCTCAGATGTGAACTGTGGACTAAAATACACAAAGATTATTGAAGAAAAAATGAAAGAGTTTGAGAACAGAAACCAAACCTTGGAGATTCAGTGGCAAGCCTTGAAGAAAACCCTGATTGATTCAGCTAGAGAGGCATGTGGTGAGGTTGTCTGGAAGGATAGAAAAATCAGAACTCCATGGTGGACACAGGAAGTTAAAGAGGCAGTGAAGGAAAAGAAGAAAGCATATCAAAAGTTCCTGGCAAATAAGTCAGCTTGTGCTCTTAGAGAATACAGAGACAAATGCAAGAATGCTAAACACTGTGTAAAACTAGCTAAACAAAAGTCATGGGAGGACTTTGGCAAGAACATAGAAAATAAATATCAAGAAGGTGGTAAGATATTCTGGAGGTTGTTGAAGAAGCTTAGAAATGGAGGAAAGAGTGCTGTAAAAGGAATTAGAGATGATAAAGGTTACATGAAAACAGGAGAAAAAGATATCCTTGAAGTATGGAGTAATTACTTCGAAAAATTGCTAAATGAAACAAGCAGTGATAGCACAGTGGTAAAAAACACACAACAGGCATACAGTCAGGAATACATATCCATACTTGAAGTAGAAAAAGCCATCAAAGGCTTGAAATGTGGAAAGGCAGCAGGAGTAGATGATATTTGACAGAAATGCTGAAATATTGTGGTATAAAAGTCTTACAGTGGCTGCACTGCATAGTTCAGAAAGCCTGGACAGAGGGACGAATTCCTGATGATTGGAATAGAGCTCTAATAGTACCCATATATAAAAAGGGAAATAAAACTGAATGTGAGAATTACAGAGGTATTTCCCTACTGAGTGTTCCTGGTAAGATATATGTAAGTATACTTGAGAAACGGTTGAGAAGAATTATAGAAGAAAAGCTTGGTGAAGAGCAAGCTGGATTCAGGCCAAATAGAGGCTGTCAGGATCAGATCTTCACTTTACGACAAATAGTTGAGAAAGCATGAGAATATAACAGAGATCTGTATTTAAGTTTTGTCGATCTGGAAAAGACATATGGCAAGTTGCCAAGAGAGAAGCTATTCAATATGCTACAATTATATGGTGTCAATGGGCATTATATCAAGCAATACTTAGTCTGTATTTGAGTTGTAAGTCGGCAGTTAGAATTGAAGGAAGTACAGAAAGATGGTTTAATGTTAAATCTGGTGTGAGACAAGGATGTACATTATCCCATCTGTTATTCATTATCTATATGGATCACATTATGAAGGAAAGTGGTATTAAACATGATATGAGAATTGGAGATGTTAATGTCAGCTCTTTGCTTTATGCAGACGATGTTATACTTCTAAATAAATCCGCTACAAGCCTGTAAGATTCTCTGACTAAATTGAATAACTGTTGTAATAGATATGGTATGAAGATCAGCATTAAAAAGACAAAGACAATGAAAATAGCTAGAATCATTGAAAATGTCAACTGCATTGTGAACGGAAAACCTGTGAAACAAGTAAAACATTTCAGCTACTTAGGCACGATCTTTTAGTTAAGATGGTAAATTAAATATGGAAATAGACAACAGAATCATCAAAGCTGGTATGGTAGGAAGTCAATTGAATAAATTCATATGGAACAAGAGAGAAATTATCGGAACACTAAATTAGCTGTATACAAGATGGTGTTCAAACCAGTTTTAACTTATGGATCTGAGAGCTGGATCAGAAGTAAATCACATGACCAAAGACTAGAGACCGCAGATATGAGAGTCCTGAGAAAGATTATAGGCGTGAACAGATGGCATCAATGGCAATATCATATTAAAAACGAGGATATTAGGAAAGAACTTAACATTGTCAGCATCCAGGAATGCGTTAGCAGAGCTAATCTCAGGTGGTATGGTCACTTAAACAGAATGGGCGAGGAAAGATTAGCAAAACAAGTGTTCTCTGCCAGGTTGACAGGAAAACGACCCAGAGGAAGACCAAGATATAGGTGGATTGATACGGTACAAAGTGCCTTAGACGATAGAAATATAAGATCTGATAATGATAGTATTGGAGTCTTGACTAGTGATATACTGATTTGGAGGAAAATAGTAGATAGGAAGTTAGTAATGATGTAAATTTTTCATGTAGTACTATCATATCCTGTACACTCATTGAGGGGTACATGTCAGGAATTTGATAATGATGATGATGATCCTCTACTCCATGAAAAATCTTCATATTAATCCAGTAACAATCCCTCACCAGCTTATATCTCACTTATATCCCTATAAATTCTGTCGTGGACTGCACCACTATTGTAAGTTTTCACTATTACATCCCGATTATTGATTTTTCAGGTTGTAAAAAAATAAGACTGGCAGTGGTGTCAGATTTCTGTACTAAAATCTGAGCACATACTGTATATTTAGGATTTAAGTAAGATCCTAGACATACAATATGTGTTTTGCTACGATAATTCTCTTGTATACTCAAAATTCAATCTTAACTTAAAAATAATTAAGTAAATTGATTCTTCAAATTTCAATATACAAAAACAAAAAATAGTTTAATAATACTAAAATACATTAAAAGAAATTTACAGTATTATGAACTTTAACTGCAGTAACTCATCATAAAATCTAATAAGATAATGAACTAATTCACATCCTGCATGGTTTTTTTGGGCCCAAAATATACCAGTTAAAAAGAACATTAAGACTTCTAACTGCACCTGGGCATCTCTTGAAGTAAACGTTTCTTTATTTCTTCAGCATAAAAAACAGTTCTTCTGAAAACTTTCTTCTGAAAGTTTGCGCCTGATGTATTTTCAGGATAAAAGATTAAGCCAATTATATAATTTCTTGGTATCTTTAATTTATAGTATAACCAAGTGAAGAAACTTCCAACAACCTTCTCTATCTCCAGAGTAATTTAATAATAAGGTGTGACACCTTTTGACAACTCTTATATGGAAATATGATTTCTGCATTACTCTGGGTCCTGCTCCCACTGAAGAGACCTCAATACAGATCGAAACTGGTCTAGGTAATGATCCTTCCTATAATACATAGCATTATACATGTCTGCAAGGAGATGTGGTTTGCATTATGGGATACTAAGGCAAGTGATGTGAAGTCTTAGCTTCCTTATACGAGTTGCCCCAGTCCTGAAAATATTTCATGTGCAAACTTTGTTTGCTAAAACTTGGATAAAGGATTAAACTAAGTATATAATTTCTTGGTATCTTTAATTTATGACCTAACTTGAATCGGAATGACTCCCTATCCTTATCAAAAATATGAGAAAGTTTGATTCGAATAACACATCATTGAAGGTTTTTTTTTTTTTTTTTTTTTTTTTTTTTTCCAGTTACTATTAGGACCAAGAATGATACTTTATATGTATTTTATATCTATACCTTAAAACTTTCACTCATGTTAATGTGATTATTTTCTCTAGATTATTGGTTCCTGTGTAACTCATTCCACCCTAATACGGATTAGGGTGGAATGAGTAATACAATCTTTTAATTCTTAGGTAATTATATTTTGCTGAAACCAATAACTTCAGTACTTTCCATGAAGCTAAAGTATTAGCTTCAGGGGAAGTCAAAATCACAGTTTGTGGCATGACCTCCTGATAAACAGAAGGTATGAAGCAATTTACATCCCATTCCATGAACGAGAAAATCACAAGACATTTCATTTCTACCCAACATGAATGTGTTAAGAACTTTTTTTATTTGTCTTCTTCTCCCACATATATGCATATTTTTATAAAACTTTAATTTTTTTTTCTGTGATGTCCTTTAAAGATGACTATTTCAAGTAAAATTATGGGTATTTTAGATGTTTTATAAATTAACAGTGATTTTAATTTATTTCAACTATTTGTAGGTGCTGCAGAATTAACTAGAATGTTTCCGACTCCTCCTTCTTTGGAACACAACACTGCCCCTTCTCCTTCTTGCCTTGGAGGAACTGATGTTACAGTGTTAGAAACTGGAGAATCAATCTTGAGAGACCGTATTGAATCCTTTCCAGATGGAAGTAGCAGTCCTTGTTGTGAAACTGTTAAGGTAAAATTCTTTTGATAAGATGTTATTGATAAAGTAGTCTCTCCACCTCCCTGTCCCCTTACCTACTGCTTTACTTTCCATGGTTTCAGTTACCAGCAGTCAACCCTGGTCCAAAAATATTAAATGGAAAATTCCAGAAATAAACAATTTGTAAGTTTTAAATTGCGCGCCATTCTGAGTAGCGTGATTCAATCTTGTGCCATTCCACCCAGGGCATGAATCATCCCTTTGTCCAGCATATCCACGCTATATGCTACCCACCCATTAGTCACTTAGTAGCCATCTTGGTTATCAGATTGACTATAGCAGTTCTTGTGTTCAAGTAACCCTTATATTTTACTTAATAATGGTCTCCAAAGTGCAAGAATAGTGATGCTGGCAATTCAGATGTGCCAAAGAGAAGCCGTAAAGTGCTTTAAGTGAAAAGGTGAAAGTTCTCGATTTCATAAGGAAAGAAAAAAATTGTATGCTGAGGTTGCTAAGATTCCATTCACATAACTTTTATTATAGTATATTGTTATAATTGTTCTATTTTATTATTATTTATTGTTGTTAATCTCTTATTGTGCCTAACTTATAAATTAAACTTTATTTATCATAGGTATGTATGTATAGGAAAAAACATGGTATATATTAGAGTTCGGTACTTTCCGCAGTTTCAGGTATCCACTAAGAATTTTGAAATATATTCCCTGCAGATAACGGGGGGGGTGACTACTATATTTGGGATTATGGATGAATCAAATAAGCTTTGAAGCCATATAATGCCTGTTAATTGTGTGTTTTTCTGACTGGTTTGCCTGTTGTGCAGGATGAAAAATATGAATTTTCATGCAGGGGAACCATCTCCATATAAAACTAGCTTACTCATTTTCAGTTGACCCTCATACAAGTTCTTTGCATCCTAAATGGGATTCAGACCTAGGTCTTTCCAACAATCATTGATATCAGCTGAGAAATGTAGGCTCTTTCATCAGATACTAAACAGATTGATAGCTAAAATAATTCATGCCTATTTTAAATGACATATAATATTGGATATTATATGTCATTTAAATCAAAACATTTATACATAATCGTTGACCAATTTTTTATTATATATATATATATATATAAATAATAAAAAATACATTATATATCATTTTTAGTGAAAAGGACAAAATAATGCTTGAACTACAGAAAATTGACTATATTAAATGTTCACATAGAAATACTACTTCTTTGATCTCTGTAAATTTGTTATAATGAATCATCTGTACACTCATAGCCTTGAGATTTCATGGCATTAATTCTAACAGTATCAATTCTGATACTGAACACACACACACACATTAATTTTACACTTATGATGGGCAACAGCAACATTCCCACTGACAAAATTCTTATCAGTGGAAATGGAGAGAGCAGGTTATTATTATGGAACACCTGCTATGTGTTTCTGTTTAATTAATTAATTTTTTCAGCACTTATTTCTTCATCGCTATGGCAATCACCATTAAAATTTGACATCCTGTTTTTCATTAGCAGATGAGCACCGGTTATTCTGCCACCAATACTGTAAGTAAAAGAGGACTCATTGTCCATCTTGGGAAGATGATTGTCAGCATTGATAGCACTGGACATGTTTGATTTCTTTTAGGCAGAAATTGAAAAAATTGAAAAGCTGGAACAAAGTACACTTCGAAACTATATATTGAGATATAAGAAGATGATATAATGACAAAAAATAGTAATGAAATTACACTTATATAAAGAAAAATTATTTAATACTTGCAGAATTTTCAGTTAGATATACAGCCATGTTAGTACATACAGATTTTCATCTGTATGTACTAAACATACAGATGAAACATACAATATATGATTAACTATAGGAGGATAACTCCATCTACAGCTATTAGAATTCAAAGAAATAAATACTAAATAAGTACTAATTCTTGAAACACAGGAATGAATAGAGAAGTGTTACTTAGGATGATTTCCAAAATTGGGAAAGTTTAAGAGTTAGTAATTTTTGTTGACGTTAAGCTGTGAATGTGGGCTTTACAACTATCTTTATATAACCTTTCAAGTAAAAAATAACTTCTGTGTAGGACCAATTTTATTCTAGTGAGTTTGATGCCTAGTGCATAAAACTTGGCTGGCCAAACTAGACTTATCAGACTCATAAAGTAGGATATAATCTTTTACTTTATTCAAGTGTATGCAAACTTTGTTTGCTTGTACAGGTATCCCTTGCTTAATGCTGGATTGATTAACGAGCCAAAATTAATTGCGACAATCCCTTTATACACGCGGCAATAGTTTTAATTAATGCACCTTTAAATTTACCAAAATTCCACCAAATACGACATCATTGCTACAACCCATAGACATGGGCGTCAATGTGACTTTCAAAGCCTATTTTCTTTAAAAGACATTCTGAAAGGCAGTAGAAACAACAACGAAAGAAAATGCGATTAACCTTCAAGAACTTTGGAAAAATTTTAACATTAAACAGGCAATTGAAAATATTCATGATTCATGGGAGCAAGTGTCTTCTGATTGCATGAGAGCTGTTTGGAAAAACCTTTTACAGAATGCGCTAATCACTTAAGTGGTTTTCAGAATCCTATGAACAACGTGGTTGAAGAAATTATTGCAATTCATGAAGACCTTAGTTTTGGTGAAGTTAATGCAGGAGATGTTAAAGAATTATTGGATTCAAATTCAAAAGATTTCAGTGACAACAATCTTCTTGAAATTAAACAACAATACGCATATGAAGAAAACAAACAAATGGAATGTGAAGATGAGGTTCCAAAGGAGATAATAGTCAAAGAACTGGATGGAATATTTCACAGTTTAGAATCCATTAAGCAGCAAGTAATAGATATGGATCCAGATATTAATCGAAGAATGCTTTGATTGCTGAGGTCTAGAGAATCATTTTGCTTGTTATCGTAGAAATTATGCTGATAGGGAAAAAACTAAAACTGTTCAAAAGACACTTGATAACTTTTTTTGATAAAAAATCATTAACTAATGTAGGTACAAGCATTTATTAAACATTTTCTTTGCATTAATTTTTTATCTTCCCTAAAAGAGTACCATATAAAATGAATTATCATCATCACCAAATTCCTGCCATGTATCCTCAAGGGGTGTACAGGATATGATAGTACTACATGAAAAATTTACATCATTACTAACTTCCTATCTACAATTTTCATCCAAATCAGTCTGTTACTTGTCAAGACTCCAACATTATCAGATCTTATATTTCTATCATCTAAGGCACTTTGTACCATATCAATCCACCTATATCTTGGTCTTCCTCTGGGTCGTTTTCCTGTCAACCTGCCAGAGAACACGTGTTTTGCTAATCTTTCCTCGCCCATTCTGTTTAAGTGACCATACCACCTCAGATTAGCTCTGCTAACACATTCCTGGATGCTGACAATGTTAAGTTCTTTCCTAATATCCTCGTTTTTAATATGATATTGCCATTGATGCAATTTGTTTATGCTCATAATCTTTCTCAGGACTTTCATATCTGCAGTCTCTAGTCTTTGGCCAAGTGTTTTACTTCTGACCCAGCTATCAGATCCATAAGTTAAAATTGGCTTGAATGCCGTCTTTCATACAGCTAGTTTAGTGTTTTGACTAATTTCTCTGTTATTCCATACAAATTTATTCACTTGACTTCCTACCATACCAGCTTTGTTGATCCTATTGTCTATTTCCATATTTAATTTACCATCGTCACTAAAAATTGTGCCTAATTAGCAGAAATGTCTTGCTTTTTCTATACCTTTTTGTTCACAATGCAGTTGATATTTTCATTGCTTCTGCCTATTTTCATTTTCTTTCTCTTGTTATTGCTGACCTTCATACCATATCTATTACAAGAGTTACTCAATTTAGTCATGGAATCTTGCAGACTTGTAGCGGATTTATTTAGAAGTATAACATCATCTGCATAAAGCAAAGAGCTGACATTAACATCTCCAATTTTGATATCAGGTTTAATACCACTTTCCTTCATAATGTGATCCATATAGATAATGAATAACAGAGGGGATAATGTACATCCTTGTCTCACACCAGATTTAACATTAAACCATCTTCCTGTACTTCCTTCAATTCTAACTGCTGACTTACAACTCAAATAAAGACTAAGTATTGCTTGATATAATGCCCCATTGACACCATATAACTGTAGCATATTGAATAGCTTCTCTCTTGGCACCTTGTCATATGCCTTTTCCAGATTGACAAAAAACTTAAATACAGATCTTTGTTATATTCCCATGATTTCTCAACTATTTATCATAAAGTGAAGATCTGATCCTGACAGCCTCTATTTGGCCTGAATCCAGCTTGTTCTTCACCAAGCTTTTATTCCACAATTCCTCTCAACCGTTTCTCAAGTATACTTGCATAAATCTTACCAGAAACACTCAGTAGGGAAATATCTCTGTAATTCTCACATTCAGTTTCATTTTCCTTTTTATATATGGATATTATGAGAGCTCTACTCCAATCATCGGGAATTCGTCCCTCTCTCCAGGCCTTCTGAACTATGTTTCTGAAGGTCTGGACAGAGGTATAAATGTTTTCCAGAGCCACTGTAAGACTTTTATATCACCATACTTGAGCATTTCTGGTCGAATATCATCTACTTCTGCTGCCTTTCCACATTTCAAGCCTTTGATGGCTTTTTCTACTTCAAGTATGGATATGCATCCCTGACTGTATGCCTGTTGAGTGTTTTTTACCACTGTGCTATCACTGCTTGTTTCATTTAGCAATTTTTTGAAGTAATTACTTCATACTTCAAGGACATCTTTTTCTCCAATTTTCATGTTGCCTCTATCATCATTAACTTCTTTTAGCACTCTTTCTTCCATTTCTAAGCTTCTCCAACAACCTGCAGAATATTTTGCCACCTTCTTGATATTTTTTTCTATGCTCTTGCCAAAGTTCTCCCATGACTTTACTTTAGCTAGTTTTACACAGTATTTAGCTTTCTTACATTTGTCTCTGTATTCTCTAAGAGCACAAGCTGACTGATTAGTCAGGAACTGTTGATATGTTTTCTTCTTTTCCTTCACTGCCTCTTTAACTTCCTCTGTCCACCATGGAGTTCTGATTTTTCAATCCTTGCAGAGAACCTCACCACATGCCTCTCTGGCTGAATCAATATGGGTTTTCTTGAAGGCTTGCTACTGAATCTCCAAGTTTTGGTTCCTGTTCTCAAACTCTTTCATTTTGTCTTCAATAATCTTTGTGTATTTTAGTCTACAGTTCACATCTGAGAGCTGCTCAACTTTTATTCGCTTCAAAACTTTGTTAAATGTTATTCTTTTCAATACGAAATTCAATTTTATGCTGCTCAAGACTAAATAGTGATCGCTTCCAATTTCAAATCCTCGCTACACTCTGGTGTCCTGCACCAGAGAGAAAACATCACTATCAACAATAACATACTCAATGAGACTTTTGTTATTCCTTGCCTCTTCTCTCCATGTGAATTTGTGCACATTTTTATGTTGGAACATGGTGTTAGTAATAACCAGTCCATGTCCTGAGCAGAAATCCAACAGGTATATGCTATTATTATTAGCTTTGCTCTTTTCTCCAAATTTTCCCAAAATATTTTTGTATGTCTGACAATCATTTCCTACTCTGCTATTTAGATCCCCAACAAGGACCAACTTTTCCTTTTTCATTGTGTCAGTTGCTTTTTCTAAAGCCTCAAAAAATTCCTCCACTTCTACCTTAGTAGAACCTTCTGTGGGGACCATAGGTACAAATAAGTCTCATTGTCCATTCCCCATTCTGATGTTAGTCCACATCACTCTACTTGAAACTGCCTGCCATTCAAGGTTAGCCTCGTATTTTGTGTTGGCTACTCCTTCTTTTCCTTGATTGTCATTTCCTGAATATAACATTTTGTATTTATTGCTCAGAAAGATTTCACCAGTTTTTGTCTTTTTTGTTTCAGTCATCCCTATTATGTCAATCTGGTACTTATCTAGTTCCTCAGCTAGCTCCATTTCTTTGCCATTCACAGATCAGTGAATGGCAAAGAAATGGAGTGAATGCTGGTCTAACACTGATCTTTGCCAGATCAGTGTTAGACCAGCAATATTGTAAGCTTCCTCAAAAGATATTGTCCTGTATCCTTTGATTATTCGTATGATTATAAGGCATTGAACTCTGTTTAACTTTTGTCATTTTATCTTAGATTTTAGTGCATCTTTCCAAGTTGTTACAGCATAAGATATTAATGGTAGTATAGTATAGCTCCAGTGTATATTGTTTTCAGTGCTCATTGTCCTAATCTCCACTTTATCCTTGACTTCTAGCTGACTAAGCTAGAAGTCAGCAAGGATAAAGTGGGGATTTACTGTTTGTGTACTATTTACTATGTGTAAACTTTTTTCAACAACATATAAGATGTGCTTATAAAATGTTTTCATCTATTGTTACTCCCAGGTATTTTAGCTCACTGGCTACCTCTAGAACTTCTCTGTTTAGGAAGACTGTTACATGTTGTTTTGAATTTTTACATGAGTTGTGGAGCACTTTAGACTTGGTTCTGATTTAAATCCTTCTCACATGCCCACTCTACAATTTTAAAGAGTTCCTCATTGGCCATTACTTCTATCTGTTAGCCATCATGTCCCTGAATCATTATAATTGCATCATTGATAAAATCTATGGCTTTTGTTTCAGTAGTGAAAAAAAGTCTTAATAATGAGTCGTACTGGATTTTCCAGAAACCTCGGAAGCCTCGTTTGATTTCTTTCAAGCTGTGGTTTTCAATATCATGGTAAAGTTTTTTTGGACATTTGAAATTTCTCATTTGAGTAATTATGGCTGACAACCATGCAGCATCAAAGGCTCCTTGTACATTGAGTGAGATCAGTAGTATTTTTTTTTTTTCTTCTGTAGACTCTCTCTTCTGTGAACTCTTTAATCTCCACAATTGTGTCTGTCTGCTGTGCTTGATTGAGGTCTAAATGCATACTGATTGTTGCTTTATAGGTCACTTGAATAAGCAAAGTGCATTATTCGGTTTATCAGAAGTTTTTCTAGTACCTTACCAGCAGCGTTTATGAGACTAATTGGTCTGTGTTTGCTAATTTATATAATAATTTTTGAGATTACTTAAATTAAGGGGATATTAAATCCCACATAGTTTTAAAACTGAATAAGAAACTCAAGGATGGAATCAGAGAGTTTCTTGCCGAATATAGTAAACTATATTAAGTAATGTTTTCATTGCCGAAATGAAGCTTATTAGCTCTTTATATTTAAGTAATTTTTGAGATGTTTCTTTTTCCTGGTTTGATTATGAGCATAATTTTAGAGCATTTCCATAATAAAAGAAATTACCCTCTCTTTAGGCATGCATTGTAAATTGTTATAGAGATTAATTGATATTTTATGAGTGATTAATATTTGCTTCAGAATCCAACATGATCTTCCATCACATAAGCTAATCTTGTAATTATTATTTAATGTAAATCACTTGTTTGTAAATTAATATTCATATAACTACCTTTAACTTTATTTGATATTTAATTATTTAATCAAGGATATATGTATTAATAGTGATAAGACTCTGTATTAAAATATTATTAAGTTTATTTTATTTATTGCTATGTTAATATAAGAATTTGTATTCAACATTTAACTGCATATTAATTGAAATGTAAATATTCCTTATTTGTTCCTGTATGTAGATGTATAACGTTATGCAATGCCTCAGTTTTATTATATTTTGTTTGGGTTGTCATGGAGATGTATGTAAGAGCGCAAGTTTAGAACAGAGCGTGGTAGATCAGTATTGAAGGGCTGGAAAGGATTTTAGTTGAAGAGAGCACGAGAACAATTTCGACAGGAAGAAGGAATATATAAGCTAGGAACGCTGAAAGAATGATTCATTCGGATGGAATCGGAGGCATCCATTCGTGGAATCAGAGTGCGATAATAACGAGTCGGCGAGTCACTCAAGTAGCTAATTAAAGTCTACTAGTCAAGGAGCAGGTTAGCTAGTAAGTTGCAGAACAACAAATAAAGCAATGGAAGATAGCAAAGTAACAACCGGATGACTAGCGATAATTTTGTTGAGATTTAATTCCACACCGACCTTTCAAGGACACATGGAAACTTGAAGCATAGCACAGAGTAACTAAGAGAATAATTAGAGGCAGCAAGGTTGAATTTAAACGATAGCTGTGTTAAGAAATATAGTGTCTAAAAGATTAATTAAATGCCGGAAGTATAGGCAACTGTGCGTAAAAACTTCAAATTAAAGAATTAGTGTGTTACCTTAGTTCATGGGTTATTAGTAGAATACTGAATTGGTCAAGTGATGTCAAAGGTAGTACAAGCATTTTGATCTGAGCAAGAACGTTTAACTATGTGAATTGCGACCGTTAATTTATTCAGTTATTACTAAGAAGATTTGTTTTAATGAGTGCTGTTAATTGTTTTTATGTGTATACAGTTATAAGAAATGTTCGTATATAAGTAGATGAACAAGGAAGATTACTGGTTAGAATTATCCATCTATTGATATTCCTATGCGGAGATATGAGTGTGTTTCTTCCTAGAATATCCCTACATTAACAGTAACCATTGTGGAGATTAGCTGGAGTGTGGAATTAAGAGTGTATACTTGCGAAGAAGTGTTACTGCACTTTTATTGTATTTGAAACTTAAGTAACTATGAGATATTAGTGTAATTGATCGCTAAGGAACTTTATGACATTGAACTTTATTAAATAATTAAATGAATCTTGTGAAGACTGTATTTTAGACAACAGATTAACCATTGCCTGAAATTGTATGACTGTATTACCAGATGGGCTCAAATGTTTATAATACCTTATTCAGTGATTTAAATTAATGTGTATAAATTGTAAGCCTAAATTAAATGTTTGTTTGTTGATCTAAAGTTGTATGTTGCCTGAATCTCTTTTATTAGATTAAAATATTCGAACCAAAGTGGGTGAATTAAATAAGTTAAATAAACTCGGCCAGTATATATAATAATAACACATAAAAGAGAAATAGGTGAGAGTTGGTTTTACCTTAATTCTTGAACTAATTAGATATAGAGTGGCGCAGTCAATAAATATAAATTTTCTCTATATTTGGATCAACTAGCAACTTATTTTTTGTTTAAGAACATCGTAGTGATAAACATGTCGGATCCAAAGTATGGGTTAAGACGAAATAGGATCCATCAGGAGTATGTTGCTGGCTATTCTGTCCTCTCCAGGAGTTTCTCTTGGATCCAATGATCTTAATATTAATTTGATTGCATTAAACACAATTTCATATCATTAGGAGTGTCTATGTCTGTTTCCATTCTTTTTCTGTAAGTTTTGTGGATTTCTTCATCTGTTGATTTGTCGTCATTGGGAATAAACTTATCATTATTGCAGCAGTTTCTGCTAAGTTTTTAGAGTAACAGCCATCCATTTTCTTAATAGTTGATAGTATAGGAATATTTTATTCTTTCTTGCTTCTAATTTAAATATACATTCGACAATGTTGAAAGTACAGAATTTTTTCCATGATTCTGTTTTCACATTTGTAATTTTGGACTGATAGCTGTGTTTGGCTTTATAGCAGTTCTATCATCTACTCTGTCTTAAATCTGATTGTTGTAGGTTCTTTGATATAGTCGTCTGAGTGCATTTACATGTTTTCTTAGGACTGTTATCCACCAAGATACTGATTTTCTGCCATCAATGTTTATCTTCTTGGATGTTTTGAGTGTTTGGTTACGTGATTTTTTCATACTCGTTGAAAGTGCAGAAGCAAGGAAGTCTATATCAGCTTGTGCTGATGTCCAGATGGCAAAACGTTTATCTCAGATATGCTGTTGTTGTTGTTTGCTGGTTTCAGTGAAGTGATTCTCTGAGATTAGGTATCCAAATTCTCTTTTCAATGCTTGTGCAAATTATCTAGATTTTTTTTTTTAGCGAAGCACATAAAAATTGTTGCAGTGGTTTGTCTCATGTATTCCATTTAACTTTTTGTTACTGATGATGAAACTTAATATAAGATGATCAGAACAACTTCGTGTGTGTGTGTGGGGGGGGGGGGTCATTACAATTACACACACATACATGCCTTCCATGATTATGAGCAGAATGCATTCTGAACATCTGGTTGCATGTTAAATTTGTCATTAAGTCGAAATTCAAAATGAAGTGGAACAGTGACGCATATGCTTTAGCAGGTTAAGCTGTATACAAATAAGTGAAATGAAGCTTGTTATTTTCAATGATGGTCACTTTTAATTAGAAGAACCTGATTTAGGGGAAGGCACCTGGAGAACATCAATTTTAGCTGACTTATTAGTGGCAGGTATCAGAGATGCAAGATGCACTGGAGAGACAGGCTATTTAATAGTTGTTAAAAAAAAATTGGTATCCCTAACAGCATCTTTAATATGCTCCCCATCCTTTATGATGGTGCCAACAATGGATTTTGACAGGTTAAAACTGTTTGCTAAAGAAGCCACCATTTGACTGGCTTGATATTATAATAAACCAAGAATAAACCAGAAAATTATATTCTTATTCTTGGTTTAATCCTTTATCCAAATGTAAGCAAACAATGCCTGCATGTGAAATATCTTCATGACTGGACTACTTGTATATACAGGCCAATGACTTCACATCATTTAGCTTTGTATTTCATTAAACATTTGCAAAACACACACACACACCCTTTCAGATGTGTATAATGCGGTTCATTATGGGAAGGGTCACTATCCAGACTAGCTTTAACTTTTATTGAGGTATGTTAAAGTGTGGAGATACCTCTCCAAAAACTGCATGATCTGAAAGATCACTCTAAATTTCACTGAGTGACCCTAAAGGATCGCTACTAAACTTATCATCACTGACCTAAATCGCTCCAGGACAGGAAACTCAGTGATAGGCAAAAGCCCATCACTGAGCACAGCCTCTCTACTGCCCAGGAAGCAAGCAAACCCAAAGTCAAACATTAAATGTCGTCAGTGGGAGGCAGACCCAGAAGAAATACCAAGGCTGAAGTAATACATAACATAACATCATTGGCCAGAAGGGTGAAGCAAGATGCTTTTATTCCCCGTTGTCTGATAAGGAGGATGAATTGAAGGAAAGATTTATGAGCTGAGAGCTCGCCCTGGGGGGCACGGAGATCAGTCATTGTTGCAAGTATTTAGGATGGCTTTTGGCCTCTTGTATTTGAAGAGGTCAGTCTCTTCATAGTCTGCTGCTTGTTTAACTAGATCGTTGGGGTGAGTAGAGATCTTTGAGAAAAATTTTTCTGCTGTAGTTAATAGGAAGGAGTAGATGTAAGGGATGTTCGTATCTCTATGCAGTTGCACGTTCCTTACGAACCACGGTGCGTCCAATATCATGCGTAAACACCTATTTTGCACTCTCTGCAGTCTGAGGATGTTGGAGTTGGATGTGTGGCTCCAGGCTGGAGAGGCATATGTCAACATTGGGCGGATCGTCAACAGGTAGAGGAGCACTTTGATTCTGGTATTCAGTCTACTTTTTCTATTTATTAGAGGGTAAAGTTGTGCAATAGTTTTAGATGCTTTCGTACATAAGGCTTTGGTGTGTGGGTTGAACGTTAATCTTTTGTCCAGAATTACTCCAAGATAATTTGTTTCTGTTTGCCAGGGGATTTTGGTGTTGAAAAGATAAAGGTCCCCCATGGGAGTTGCCATTCTTCTGGTGAAAAGTATTGCTACACTCTTCTGGGGATTCACTTGTAATCTCCATTTGGAGAACCAATGTTCTAGTTGTAGTAGGTTTTCTTGCAACTTTTTAGTGACAAGATGAGGTCGTAGAGATCTGGCAAGAACTGCTGTGTCGTCCGCATAAAGTGCTAAGATGGATGACATTGGGTTGTGCGGGATGTCTGCCATATATATTGAGAATAAGATCGGAGCCAATAGGGAACCTTGAGGAACTCCCGCAGAGATCCGTCGCTGACTTGAAACTGTACCATTTATTTTGACTTGTATGTGTCTGTCCTGGAGGTAAGATTTAATTAGGTGGACGATACTTGATGGTATACCTGCTGAAATGAGTTTGTGTAGCAGTCCCAAGTGCCATATCTTGTCAAAAGCTTTCGCTATGTCAAGGAAGACTGCTCCGGTGTGCTGGTGCCAATTGTATCCGGTGGTGATATACTCAATTATCCTATAAATTTGTTGAGTAGTACTGTGATGTTGTCTGAATCCAAATTGTTCCTTAGGAATGATATTTAACTCATTTACTGAGGCGTGGAGTTTAGAGAGAATGATTTTTTCAGCAATTTTGCCTAAGTTTGAGATTAGGCTGATGGGTCGATAGCTTTCAGGCAGGTGTGGATCTTTACCTGGTTTATGCACTGGGACTACATCTGCGACTTTCCAATAGCTGGGGAAATAGTTAAATCGGAACATGGCGTTGATTATGGTGGTGAGATGTACAACAGCTCTTCGGGGCAGCAGTTTTATTACTCTATTTGTTATGCCATCTGGGCCAGGGGCTTTTTTATTCTTTAGCTTCTTTAGAATTTCATAGATTTCCGCTGGTGAGGTGTTTGGAGGTATGTTGTTGCTGGTATCGGTGACTTTCAGTGCATGTCTGACATGGAGGTGGATTTTATAGACATGTTTGAAATCCAAGTTGTCATATGTAGGGCTACATTGTTTTTCTAGGTTCTTTGCTATCTCTTCAGCTTTTTCTGCGTCCGTGTGTACTAGTCCCGTGTCTGACTTGAGTGGGGGAAGAGATTTGCTTTTGTTTCTGAGACTTCTTAATATGTTCCAGATGGAGTGATCGCCAGGTGATACAGAGGCTAGTTTGGCTTCCCAAGTTTTGTTCCTATAAGCTTTAAGTGCTTCTCTAACTTCATTGTTCAGTTTGTTGAGAATCCCCTTATCCTGAGGTGCACAGGTGTTGTGGTACCTTTTCCTTGCTTTGTTTTTGTTCCTAATTAGATCCATGATGTCTTCTGGGAGTCTGTTTGGCTTAAAAGTGGTTTTGGTAGAGGTGACAACCTTTATGGCTGAGGTGATTTGCTGAGTCAGACGTTTGACAGCATTTTCAATTTCTTTTATGGAGCTGATGTGAGGGACAGGTCCAGTATGTTCTGATAGTACTTCTGGAAGTTTTTTCCATAAGATAAAGGAGTGGGGAGGAGGCAGCAGTTGTTCTTGCTTACCCAGCTGGAACAGGATTGGGTTATGATCAGATGTCAGCTCGTTTAAAGAGACTAGGCTATACTGTAGTTTAATATTTTGTAATATAGCAATATCAAGTATGTCAGCTGTACCATACGTACTGTGATGGGTTGGTTCTGCAGGGCCTGCCACCACTGCATAATTTGAACTGGAGTAGCTAAAGAGTGTGTAGCCATTTCTGTTTGTAGTTTTACTGTTCCATGATGGGTGTTTTGCGTTTAGATCACCGGCAATGATGATTTGATCATTATTGCCTAGGACGGCATCTAGATCTGAATATAATAGATTCTTTGATGGAGGGTTGTAAGCTGCATAAAGTGTTAGTTTCCCAGTTGAAGTAGTGGGTACTACTATTCCTGTGAGCTCTAGATTTTTAGTTGAGGGGCTAGTTACAGAGTGGTGATCGATGTGGTTTTTTATGAAAATGGCGGTGCCTCCTCCTCTGTAGTTTATTCTATCATTTCTGTGGAGAAGGTATCCTCTAACTTTGGGGTTGTCTGCTGGTCTTAAGTGGGATTCGTTTATTAAGATAATGTCTGGGTTATATCTTTGTGCAAACTCTTGGAGTTCCAGAATCTTGTTTTTAAGTCCATTAGCATTCCAAGCAATGATCTGTAGGGAAACTGGAGTGCTTTTATTTTTATACATTTATGAGAGCTACTAGGATGGATTGGGTTTCTTGCAGAAATCTTTTCTGGAGTCCGATGTGGGGTTAGATTTGCTGAAATCTTGCAGCATATTTGCAAGGGAGTTTGTGATGACTGCTGCTAAATTTGGGTTGTATTGCTCCTGAGTGGTTTTTGTTGAGCGGACTACTTCTGCATAGGACTTTGTCTGCCGATTGAGGTTTGCTTCGATCCGGGCTTCTGGTTGCGGCATTTGGTTTTGTATCGTGTTTTGTCGACCTCTGGAGGGTTGAGGAGTTGGAGCTACTGCTGCTGGTTTTTGTAGATAAGTAGAGGAAGCAGATCGTCTGTTTTTTGGGTGTTGTATACATCCTTTGTAGTTGGCTGGATGCGGGCCCCCACAGTTTGCACATTTAGCCGGGGTGGATTTTGGCTTAGTGCAGGTATATGTGGGGTGGCTCTCTCTGCATTTTAAACATTTGTATTCCGCTTTACACAATCTCTGAGCATGACCATATTTTTGGCACCTGTGGCACTGTCCTGATGAGGTTCTTTTCCTTAGCGGTTCTGGGCTGATTTTTAGCCCACAAATTGAAGTTAGGTCATATATGTTTTTATATGCCTGGTGAATCTCTACTAAGACGAGTGGCATCGGACTTTTGTCTGCTCTGGTCATTCTACTGACCTTGATGGGGGGTAGGTCTTGGTAGCGAAGATCAGCGGCTATGTCTTCTGTTTGTATGTGCTCTGATACTCCACGGAGAACCACCTTCAGGTTCCTCTCGGAGTCAAGGGTGAAGGTATGATATTGTACACCTTTATTATCTAACTCTTTTGTGAGTCTACGGAAGTCCATTATAGTGGCGGGTTGGATTTTAATACCATCGTCTAAATTCTTTGCAGTAGAGTATGCTATCTGTTGACTAGTCATAGTGGCCCGTAGTTCTGTCCACCTATTCTTTTCTCTTAAGATAATTGGAGGCAATTTCTCTTTAGTGGAGGTAGGAGGGTCAGAGTTGTGTCCATCTTCCTCCATACCTTCATCCGTATGTGGTTCTGTTGACTGAGTTTTGCGTTTTTTCCGCCGGTGGGACTCTCCTTGATCCAGGGGGGGGGGATTGGAGACCACCAAATTCAATTTTTCCTCTGCATTAGCAGAATCCTCACTTTCCTCATCATCTCTCGTTGTGGAGTACAGGTTCAAATAACCTGGCCATTCCACTTCAAATTTTTTTAGTAATTTTTTGAGTAGGCTTAGAGCCAGACCTTTGTCTAGTGTTTCTATCAGGGCGTCGGTATCTATGTCAGTCATAGTTACGACTAGTAGGTTTTGATTTGGGGTTGGTCAATTACTAAAACTGAAAATTTAGTAGCAAAACCTCACTTATCGCTGCGTGAATCTCAATCAAAATGCACTCCTTTGTATCGAATACAGCTGGAAAAGTTTTCCACAAGTTAGCTTTTCTGCGATAGCTACCGTTAAAGTTCAATAACGTATTTTCTTTCAAGAAATCAGGACAATTTCTAAATTGCAACTAAATCAAAGTCTTACCTCTATATATCAATCAAATCACATCACCGAATTCACTCACATTCCTAAAAATCCGACTACCTCCATTCTCGAAATGCGCTTTTCATTCATCTCCATATCCGGAACTGTCGGCTGAAGTAATGTAGAAGTCATATATTACCTATATACAAGTAGTCAAAAGGTGTCACTTTTTTTTAAATACTCTGGATTAGAGATAGATGTTGAAAGTTTGTTCATGTTATACTATAAATTAAAGGTGCCAAGAAATTATATTCTTGATTTAATTCTTTATCCAAGTGTAAGCAAACAATGTTTGCACATGAAGTATGAAAACATAGAGGCTAATGACTTCACATCAGTTGCCTTAGTATCCCACAGCGCAAAGCACATACCCTTTCAGATATGTATAATTCAGTTCATTGTGGCTGCTGCATTACTTCAACCTTGGTATCTCTTCTGGGTCTGGCTCCCACTGATGAGACCCCAATAAAGGTCAAAACTGGTCTGGCTAGTGACTCTTCCCATAAAGCATTGCATTATACACATCTGAAAAGGTGTATAATGCAATAGGTGATATGGGCAGACAATTGAAAGGGTGTATAAAGGACGCTTTGCATTGTGGGACACTAAGGCAATTGATGTGAAGTCATTAGCCTCTCTCCATACAAGTAGCTCAGTCATGAGCACACCTCACATGCAAACATTGTTTGCTTACATTTGAATAAAGGATTAAACCAAGAATATAATTTCTTCGCTTGATATTGTTTCAATGACTTGCTTTTGCTCCAAATCAGTGGTTCTTTTTCTTTTATAACTACCCAAATCACTATCACTTTTCCATTTATAAAAAATATTGGGATGTTTTTATCAACTGTTGCAGAAAAATAAATTATAAAAAGCAAATTAAAATTAAACTAGCACCGATTTGCATAGTATTATCATAGCTACTGAAAGAAATCAGGAAGTCTATTCAGGAAGTTGTTATGATTAGCTCCTTAAGATGCACTGATTAATTTCCCCATGGGACATCCCAATAACAGGCATTGTTGTATTTCAAATATAGTCTGAAATGAAATTGTCATGGTAGTTTTATAATGCAGTAATTTGAATTGAAATTTTTTAAAGAAAACTTATAATGGTTGTAAGTCAGAAGTACCTTTATTCATAAACTCATTTAACTAATTATATTAAGTATATCACTTTGAATATATATAATTGCATCAGCATAACGATTATGGCATTATTGCTCATCCTGAAAATATTTATTGTCTTTTGAACAATCTTCTGAAAAATAATGGATATACAGTATGTCTTTCTTCAAACTTTGTGAGTGATCTATTACATGTTGTTTTCTATAAAATGCAACCAAATAAATAAAATCAATATAAAAAATGCAAAAAAAAATTACTTTCGCAATTACTTCATCAAGACTTGATGTGTACCACTGCTTACAGACAACCATGAACTTTCTGTTTCTGACAGATCTCAACAGGTTGCCACAATAGCTGCTGTCAACTTTGACCATCTGACTCACTCTCTGCATAATGCCTTATACTGTAAGGATGTTACTAGTGCACATTCTGAATCTAGAAAATGCCAAACTTAGAATTCTCTCTCTCTTTTTTTTTTTTTTTTTTTTTTTTTTATGAGCTGCAGCAGGTACCCTGGCTCACTTTCTTTTCCCCAGTCCTGTTATACTTATTTGTTATCTGTATTCCTCTCCTAATTATGATGATTACTCTGAGGTTTTGATTATTTATCTCTGAAATGAGATGAATAATTTAAAATAATGTGGAATGCAGAAAATGGATAATTTTTCTACATTCCAACTATCAAACACAACAAAGTCATCTTTCTTCAGGACCAGTTTTCAGACTCTCTGTCTTCTCTTCTCCTGTTCTACTGATCAAGTCGCAACAATGTGTTATTTGCTATTAGCAGTGACATAACACAAATTGACCATCTCAGCAGAATACCAGATACTCGTCATCATTCTTCCAATGCACTTGATATTTCCTTACCCAGTTCTTCTTCGAGACATACTATAGATATTGGCTTTCCTTTTGGTAATATAGGCTATAATCTTCATTCAGGTTTTCTTTTTTATGTAATGCCCTTAGTCTTGAGCCACTCTCTAACATCCTTCGTTACTATCATTGTGCCAAATGGGATACCATGATTTCTAACTTTCCTTTTCATTATTAGGATGGTGGATTACAGCACCTGCTGTAATCCAGTAACTAAAATAATTTTCATGGAATGAAGGGCTTTATCCCCCAATCTCCTGAAAATCCCTTCCCACTTTATTATTATTATTTTTTTATTTTATTTTTTTTTTAAGTGTGCCAATTCAGTCCATGCAAAATTCAGCTATTTTTGCAAATGCTTACAACATAGCTGAATTTTGTTTGCATTTATGTTTCAAACCTTGAAATATAAATGTGTCTTGAAACAAAATGGTAACTTCACACCTGACCTACAGTAGCACAACAATTCAATATGACAACCTGGTCAACTTAACTATTTCTATAATACAGGTCCTATCTTATTTCTTGCAAGGAAGATCTCATTTATCTTCCTTTACCTTTGATAATATCCAGATTTTCAGACAAAATCAGATTTTTCTTCTTTGATTTCCATACACACTTGGCCTTTCCTCACAGACAAATGCATCACATCCGTAGTCGCAATGTGGTTTATTTTTTCTCCACACATAAACATTTTGAGATGCTTTTAATTAATAATATGATATACATGCCATTTATGATTAGCCACATGAAACCCTTATATTTTTCTTCCTTGATCGCCCATGTTTTTACATAACAAAAATTTGTCATTTTTAATATGGTATTTGCGTACATTGATATGGGAAATAGGTTTCATTATTGAAAAACTGAGATAAAAGTATTCTTTGGATTATTTTTATGCTTTTTAATTAGTAAAGTATTCTAGTTTCATTGTCTTTTCTTTTAGGACTGGTCATATGTCTATAAGCCTCCAGTACAGCATAAGTTTGTGGGATCTCGAAGGTATTCCCCAGTAAATTATTTGCCAAATAGTAATCTTCCAGTGGTCACACCATCTGAATGTGTTTATAAACCAACTTGGCAACATCAGATAATGGGACAGTCTTCCATCAGCGATTCTGTAGTAAGCGGAAGATCATTAACATCTGACAGGCATATATCTGGAAGTGGGTAAGTTCATTTGTTAGGTGTATGTCTAAATGCATTAATTTAAACATATCAAGCAGAAAATCAATTCTGATGCTATATTATTAAAACTGCAGCTAAATGGATATAGAATCAGCTGAATAATTTGTGTTAACATCCTTGTATTATATACACTGCTCAGAAAGAAGTCAATGGCATCCTCCCCCCGGGCAAGGTGCATCATTTCATGTAACAAGTCACTTGTTTTTAGCTGGTATAAATTGGAGGAATATGATGCTCCCAAGTCATTACAACTGTGTCCAGGTGAAATGGCTGTGAGATGGGCACTGACGGAGTTTGAAAGGCATTGTGATATGATGTCATATTGCAGGCTTATCTGTTCAGCAAATTGTTGACAAATTGGGCCATCTCCAGCTCAACAGTCAGTGATGCCATACCAAGATGGAAGCATAGGGAGTCGACTGTAAGTGTTATCTGCAGTGGTAGACTCACCACACTCACCAAATGTGACCATAGGGTGCCACAAGGGATGATATGTAAAAACTGCAATTCATTGGCCAACACATTTGAACGTGGAGTTCCGGACATCAAGTGAAACACAAATCTGCACAAAAACATTCAGAAGTAATGCTCACAGTATGGGTTTCCATGTTAGAACTGCAATATGCAAACCCCACATTACCAGAACTAACATGCAGTGTTGTCTTCAGCGGTGTAAAGAGCGTGTTGGAAAGGTCTTAATGAAGCAAAGAATCACGCTACACACTCTACCAAGTAGATGGATTGGGTATGGTGGATGTTCAGGGAACGTTTCTGACCAAAGTGCCCAACCCCAACTATGAAATTTGAAGGTGAAGATGTTGATGGTATGGTCCTGAATTTCCTGGTTTAGCTTCTGACCATTGTTTGTGGTGCCATGAACATTGATACAAGAGGTATCTGAACATTCTGGACAATGTAATGATTCCTAGTTTTTGTGGCATTTCTATGGAACTGACCATTATCTCTTTCAGCAAGACAATGCACTGTGTCATAAGGCTTCTGCTGTAACTGTGTGATTTGTGGACATGAACATCATCCCTGCTTGACTGGCTTCCACAGAGCCCTGCCAGATTTCAACCCCATTGAACATATGTGGGATGAACTGCAGCATTGGGTGAGGTCAGGGGGCATCCAGCCCACAGTCCAGGACCTCATTATATTCCTATAGGAAAAATGGTCCAAAAGTATGTACTTTCACTATCATACACTTTTGAAAGTATGTGCCATAGTATTGCTATTTATGTAGGCCCTATATTTGCTGCAATGACTGCAGCAAAAATAGGCCCTGCAAGTTGGCCTATATTCTACTAACTTTATATTCTACTGACATTGTCCCATGTGCTGAATTAATACATTCTCGATATACACTTGTTCACTCACAAAAATGGCAATAATAGTGTTTCATAAAATTTGCATAATCAAGGGGTGTCCACTTGATTATTCAAATTACACACATTAATTTATGTAGAATCACCAGGATCTTCTTCATCTGAAGGACACAATTCACTTAATTCGGACAATTCTTCTCCCGACTCATTTGCTGTTAACAATTCATCAATTTGATCATCAGTAAGATAATGCGGATATTTACTGGTAGACGCCATATTGTGACATCCCGGAAATCCCTGCAGTCACGTGGTTTATGCATCATGCAGCATATTATTATTATTATCCGTGTCACCTCCAAGGAGTAAGAAGACTCATTGTGGGAGGACACCTAGTGTACAACTCTCAGTCTCCACCCGAACCTATACTACCAATCATCCACATTAACGCCATCTACCGCCCTCCACCACAACTAGTATTTTTTTGTCTGTAAATTGCATGTGTTCTGAAGGGCCGGTTTGTCTGTTTGCGGGCTGAAAAACCCAAGTTTCCTGGAGAAAAACCCTGCTACCTCTGTATGAGATTGGCTAACTCACCTTCGATTGAAAAGGTCCATATATAAAGATTCCTCCTGTCACGACGAGAATCAAACTTAGGCCTTTTCCAATCGAAGGGCGTAATGTACCGTCATTCTTCCAATTGTACTACGGAGGTGCTTAATATGATTAGTTGCACCAGTTCAAATTTTTCTCTTTAGATGTCATACAAGGACAGAAACCCACCTCAAATAAATTTCAATTGGTTGGCAATAGATGGAGGAACCTACCTGCTAAGTTTGAATATCTTATGATGATTCTTTCCATACTAAAAAATTGTCTGAATATGGGAGACGTGCCAACCATTCAAATCAAGTTAACTTGATCATAGCAAGGTTGCTGTTTTTTCCCGTGCTCGAGTTAACTCGACCATAGTAATTAAAGGGTTAAACAAGGACAAACAGTGAACCAGCATTATTATTTAGAAGTGCTAGCAAGGTTATATGAAGCTGTTGAGAAAAGGCCCAAAATTATTCATCATTTCACTAATCCTGCACATGATTCAATAATTGCCTATTATTGAATATTCCAGCTAAAAAGTCAATCACAGAATTGGATCATCCTCTGTATTCACCAGAATTGGCACCTGGCAAATTTTGGCTGTTTCCAAAACTGAAGAATACCTTAAAAAGATGCAGATTTTCTGGTATTTCTGACATCAATATCATTTTGTGACAGTACTAAAAAGTATTCCAGAAATGTTTTAAATGATGACAACATCATCTAATTAAGTGCACTACTGCACAAGAAGATTACTTCAAATGTAGTAGTAACCACTAGTCTACAGGTAAGCAAATATAGTTTTATGTGTGCATTCCAGGAATTTAATGGTTGCACCTTGTATTTCAGGATATTAAAATATTGGAATCAGTATTGATATTAATTTTTAATAGTTAGAAATACAGAAAATTTATATTAAAGTCAAAAGATTCCATGTGATCCCAAACTTCTTTCTTTCATTTTTGTTGTTATTATTAGCAGTAGTACTATTATTAAGGCTCCTCCAGAGACCCATGTATTCATGTATGGTCATTCATACATGAATACCTGTAAAATTTGTAAAGTTTTAATGTTGTTATTATTCCTTCATTATCATTCCTTATACTGCACTAGTTTAAAGAAAATCTTGTTTATCTTATATTTAGTCCTCTATACTGATTCGACTGCGCTGTCTCACATAGCTTACCTACACTACGATGTTATTCCCTCTATCTTAATTTGCGTCCCCCCCCCCCATCTTCCTGCTTTAGCCCTCTGTTCCTATCACACACACGTGTAGCAGACTCTAAATATAGTTATTGCTGGCTATATGATTGCAGTTTATTCAATCTCTCACACTCGCCAGTCAGACTGAATAACAGAGAGTGAGGAATCGAAAAATGGATCAAGGCAATATCTAGTCAAATTTCTCTTATCCATATAGCAAGTTGTGGCAATATCAAATTAACATACAGATTCATAATATTTTCAAGACAGTACATTGGCAATGATCAGACCAGAATGTTGTTCAACAAAGCATTTATTCTAACTAGAAATATTGTGATTACACACTAGACAAGAAATGGGGAATAACTGTTTCTCCCAGCATAGCTAACTTCAGAAAATACATTACACAAATAAAACATATACATTTCTGCCTTCGTGAAACTCTAACACACTACTTAGTATTTTACAAATTTAGGACAAACTCTTGCTTAACAAATAAAAATTGTAGTTACACATATCTACAATCCAAGGACACCGATATGATGTGGTTACCCACAGTTTTTCCCTTATGAACAGTCCTTTACTATGAACAAAGTTTCCATTAGAACATCTCATATCTTTGCCTTGATCTGGATACTTCTTTCTTTAACTTGGACGTTTCAGTACTCTATGCTGTTGCGATTGTTCTGGCCCGAATAGCAAACGATATCCTTCCTTCTTTTTTCTTTCTTCCTTGGCTGGTGGCTGCCTGTTGTTTACACCAGTAGGTAACTGGAGAGACTATGATTTCACCTTCAATGTTTATCCATCGGACCCCTGTCAGTTGTGCTTGAGATCACAGGGAGTGTGGCCTGTTATACTGCAGGATGCATCAGCGGATGTGCCATGGGAACTGCCGGTGAACTTCAGGGAGAAAGACCGTCGACAATACTCTAATGATAAACCATGAGTATACTCTCAGGATCAAGAGGTAAGTGCTACAAAACGTCCAGCCAAGAACTCCTAATCATCTCCTCTCTCTCCTTTTATTTTATTTTTTCTCTTTCTCAGCCCCTTAAAAATCTTCTCATTCTTTGTTTTGGCTCTGAAGTGTCTGTGATCACCCTCCAGCACGATGACATCACTCATGCTCTCTTTTGCTGAAAGTCTTGTTTTAGGTGCCTAAATGTTTACAAGTTGTTGCTAACCTTTCCTTTTCGATGTGCTCATCTTATATATTCTTTAATCTGGCTAGCTCATAGGTAATATCGAATACATTCTACAAAGTAGTTAATATATTTAATTAAAAAACAATACATTGTGTTTTCTATAATATTTTGATTTGACACCCTTGTAAAACCAAACTCAGTAAGTTAACTAAATTAACGTATCTTGCGAGATTTTACATACCAATCACATCTCCCCTTAAACACATTCCACACACACTGTACTCCACAAGAGGAACCTGAACTTCGCATGCTTTCTGACCACATCCTAATTTTCAGGGATTACCCTGAGTTCTATCCTCAACTGCCATAAGCTGCAGAAATTATTTTTTTATGTTTCATTAATCAAATCTGACTACTTTTGTCAGGGACGGATACAACTTGCCAAAAGATATAAATGTTCATAGAAATGTGATGAAATACACAAATCACAAAATAATGTTACAAATAACAGTTTTCGTAAAGATTTGTGGTTTTAAAAGTACAAATCTAATTCAGATTTTGTAAAGATGTAAATATAGTTTGCTAGATATTGATACTTCCACCTTTAGCAAGATTTTCTCTTATTTAGAAAAATGCAGAAGATGCCATCTCTAGGCTACAAACTTTATGGTATTTCATTATATTTTTCTTGCTAGCCTGTACATGCTCTCTGTTTTCAGCAATATCCCTGTTTATGGATAATGGTGAACATCTCAAACAACATATTCTCTTTGTAGATTCTAAACTGGCTTTACCTTTGTGTCAAAATCTTTGGCTTTGTCTTGCAAGTTACTTTATTCTTCATGGCAGGGTCTTGATTATGAAAGACTTCATATATCAAGAACTAATTCACTATAGAATTTTATACTTAGGTCATGTTGTTATTGTTGTGATTACAGTAAACCCTTGCTGAACGCGGGGGTTACGTCATTAATACGTTGCGTGCACGGCAAAATTGCGTTCCGCAAAGTTAACTTTATTAAAACACTTAAGGAATTGAACAACGTAGTTAAGAATATAAATTAAATTATACTTTAATAAATATTTCTGATATTTCGGCAACATCACGTAGGCACTACAACACAGTAACTGAGAATGAAGAGATGACGCTATTGTTCTCCTAAAAGTCCTGATGGTGCCCTCTAGCGGGCTAAGTAGGTGTTCTTGGCCGTTGGGGTGAAGGTCTGCTGATGTAAACCTCCCAAATTTGGGGCAGTCGCATACAACCAAATTTGTTGAGGTTTGGAGAGTTTTTTAGGGCTGAGGCTGATTCCATAAATAGTCTTTCGAATTTGTATTTGCTACGGTGTATTACTGTAGCTTTCTTCCACCGTATTCTGTGGCATGCATCCAGAGCATGGTCTGCAAGACCAGAATGGCTGTACTTGTGAAAACGGATGTAGTCCTTGTGTTCAGAAATTCTGATATTCGCTGTCCTGCCTGTTTGGCCAAAGTAAGACAGTTTACAACTGCAAGGGACCTGGTATACACTAGGTAGGTCTAGGGGAAGCGGTTGGTCTTTAGTGGAGCGGATAAGGGATGCCAATTTTCTGTAAGGTCTGTTACAGGTCAGGTCATGTTTTTTTTAAGATTTTGGTAATCTTTTCCGAGGTGCCTCGGATGTAGGAATGGTGATGGATTTAGAGATCCTTGTTGTGGAGGGGAGGGGATCTGTGGTTTGTAGGTTCTAATATTTTTTGGATTCTTTTTGGGGGGGGGGGTAGCCATTGGCTGAGAAAGTTTTGAGGATGTGATTTAGTTCAGTGTTTAGGGCCAAGTTGTTTGAACAGATTAGTTTAGCCCTGTTGTATAGTGTTTTCACCACTCCATATTGTTGTGTGTGGGGGGGGGGGGGGGGGGTGTTGGTGAATGTATCTGCCTCTATGGGTGGGTTTTCTGTAAACTGAGAAAACCAAGGTTCCATTAGGCTGGTAGGTGACTAGTGTGGGAGGTGTTGTTTTCCTCTTTTTCCAGGGTGAACTTGATTCTGGGGTGTTGGTTGTTTAAGTGTGTTAAGAAGGAGAGGAGTGTTTCAGAGCCATGTGGCCAAATAGCGAACACATCATCAACGTAGCGAAGCCATATGGTTGGTTTTTGTGGGGCAGAGGCTAAGGCTTTTTCTTCAAAAGTCTCCATAAAGAAATTGACCAAGGGTGGGGAGAGTGGTGAACCCATGGCTGTCCCCTCTATTTGTTTGTAGAATTTTCCCTGCCAAACGAAATAGCTTGAATTCATTATGAACTGAAATAAGGCTGAGATATCGGGAGAAAATTTAGCTTGGATTAGCTCTAAAGTTTCCTTGAGTGGGACAGTTGTGAATAAAGAGGAGACGTCAAAGCTGACCATCATGGCAGTATGTTGGAGTGTAAGATTTTCTATGGTGGCTTTGAAGTGGGCTGAGTTTTTTATGTGTGATGGTGTGTTGCCAGTATAGTGTGTGTCTTTGGCCAAATGTTTAGCTAATTTGTATGGGGGGGGAATCCCCCCCATACAAATTAAGTTAAAGGCGCTTTATCTTCTTCTTCACTATCGCTACTATCACTGTCAGCTGGTGTTACAAGATCATCAAATTCTTCATTCGTCATTTCTCGATCAATTCTTTGACTTCTCCTTCTTCCATATCTGAAAATCCTTGCCGCCAATTGCTTTTACAATTTGTACAGTTTCTTTGGCTTCATTTTTAATTGATGGAAATCCTTTAAAATTGTTGACAACTTCTGGCCAGAGCTGATGCCAGCAAGCATTCAATGTTGATGAATTCACTTGTTCCCATGCGAGTTTAATCATTTCTATGCAGTGGCTTATGTTTAATCGCTTCCAAAATGCCATTAGCGTGTCGTGCTTTCCTTCGTCTAGTGCTTTATTTGCAGAGGTGTAAACATGCCTGACATAATAGGCTTTGAATGTTTTTATGATCCTTTGATCCATTGGTTGGATTAAGAAAGTGGTGTTAGGTGGAAGGAATAAAACCTCTACATTTGGATGCAATATTGTGAGGGCTTCAGCATCGCGTCCTGGAGCATTATCGAGAATGAGGAGAACTTTAAAGCACAGGTTTTGTTTTGCTGTTCTAAGTAATGTTTGACTTCTTTAATGAATGAATTTTCAAACCAGTTATTAAAGAGGACTTTTGTTACCCAAGCTTTTCTATTCCACTTCCACACAATGGGCAATTGCTCAAAATTTTTTTCCCTGCAATGAACAAGGCATTTTAGATCGATAAATGAGCAGAGGCTTGCACTTGAAGTCGCCTGATGCATTTCCACAAAAAAGCAAAGTGAGTCTATCCTTAAAAGCTTTAAAACCTGGGGCAACCTTTTGTGTCTTTGTGACGTAGGTTCATTGTCCCATTCGCTTATAAAATAGGCCTGTCTCATCCGCATTGAAAACTTGTTGCGGAACGTAACCCCTCTCTTCAACGAATTTCAAAAATTGGCGTTTGAATTTCTCTGCTGCTTCTTTATCTGCTGAGCCAGCTTCTCCCTGAAGCTTTACATTGTGCAAATTAAAACAACGCTTAAAGTTTTCAAGCCATCCTTTGCTTGCTTGAAAGTCAGTTTTCTCTGACGATTGGCCATCTTTATTTAAAACGAAAGAAAACAAATCTTAAGCTTTGTTTCGAATAGCAACACCATCCACAACTGAGCCTATTTCATTTATTTGATTGTCAATCCAAGCTATTAATATTTTTTCAATCTTTTCCAATTGCGGAATTCTTCTTGAAACTTGAGCTACCTTTGCCGAAGTATCGCCTGAAGCTTTGAATTAGACCATATCTTTTCTTTATTCTCTCGTATTGTTCTTATGCTCGATTCGTTTATAGCTAGTTCTTTTGCAAGCGATGAAACACGTGTACCATTTTTCAACTTATCTAAAATTTCAATTTTCTGAGATAATGTGAAAACTTTGTGTCTTTTTGCTGCTTTATCATCTTCATTCTTCCTCTTAGATGTCATATTGAATTTTTGAAATTAAAAGAAATACAAATGCAAAAGGAGAAGAGGATAAACACTGATAAATACGTGATTACAGCTCTATTAACATCAGTAAAATGATCGCAACTCGGCCTGGGTCACTCAGTTAGCGGGCAGCGCCAATCAGGGTTGCCGGCCAATGCTCTGCAGTGTACCGCGTATGAATGAAATTCTAGTGTTGGACAAATTAAATGGAAACAATTAAGATAACACGTATGTGCAAAATCGCGTTCTGCAAATCCGCGCTCAGCAAGGGTCTACTGTATTTGCATCTAGCAGCCCATTGCGTTTGTTCACCATTCTCCAAGCAGCAAGAAAAAAAAATAAATAAATAAATAAATGGCAGTGTGTCACAAACCAGTCATCATATGGTTTATTCACCTTGGAATTCTCTGCAGGACTTCCACATCCCCAAGAAACTAAGGTGACTGAATCTGTGCACAAATAATTCATATATAGTTATATCAAAAAAAGCAATATAAAGAGGGATCATAACTTTCTTATTCATACTTATCAGTATGTATTTTTTAACAGTTTGCTCATTTTTGCAATATGTACTCTGAACTTCAAATCTCTGTCCACATTACCCCTATAAGAATTTTTCCAGTCTCATCAATTTCTTGCAGTGTAATTCCTTCTATATAAAACTTAGCCTGCAGTTTTCATCCAAAACCACATCTTTATACTTTGATATGTTGAATTGGAAGCCACTATCCTTTTTCTTAACTATCAGTCTCTTTAAATCATTGCAGGATCTCTGCATCACCTTTATTAACTTGTTACCAGTTGAGCATTATTGTCAAACACCTGGATATTTCCTCTGAAATTCATCCACATACAATTAATATACTAATTAACCAAAGCACTCCAGTACAGTCCTGTAGCACTTTTCTAGTAATCTTCCTTCTCTTTGTTTCAAGGTTACACAGTGATCAGCATTCATTGTGAGAAATTTATAGAGACAAAAAATATGTGTTGGAGTAATTACTTATAATTATGAAAGTAAGATAAATCTGAATGCTTTGTTATTCATTTACGCTTTCTTCTCTTTGATATGACTCCACCATATACCACACTTTGATATCTATCCATGAGCCATTTTGTTTATCCATGTCACTATTTTCCTATTGGCACTGATTTATGTTAGGTTTTCCATGGTATCCCACCATTCTTTAGCAATGGGATAGTGGGTAAGGTATTAGAAAAGTCCTTACCTACTCACTGATGAGACCTCAATAAAGGTTGAAACCAGTCTGGGTAGTGACTTTCTCTCATAATGTAGAACAGTAATACAGCTCCTAGGAGCTAAGTTCACATTATGGGTAAATACCAAGAATACTGATTGGAGCTTGCTCCACCCTTGCTATGAGTTGCCTCAGCTTGCACTACCAAATGGGTCAGGTGCTGCACTATCCAGGTATTCGCTTGGAATCGCCGAACTTTATATAGTTCCTATATTCGGCACGAAACTCTTTGAGTTTCTTATTCGGCTAAGAAACAATATGGGATTTAATATCCTTTAACTTAAATAAGTTCATGTCGCCGAATTGAAGCCTTTGGCTCTTCATATAATTCGTAATTCTTCTTTTTTTTAAATTTTTTATATGCCATGGCACTTTTCTAAGCTGCTTCCTGGAGTTGTCATAATCACTAGATTCTAGTTCTGTATACACCCATTTTTAACTGAAACTTTCCATGCTTGGTCACCTCCCAGTGCAAAATTGCATGAATGCAATCCACAATAGGAGAGACAGTGGCTTTCTGGTTATGGAAAAATCCTGAGATGTTATACCAAATCCAGCACTCCCAAACTTCTGTCTCCTCCATCTTGTGCTGTTTTTTGATAATTATCTTCTTTCTATGTATCTTTTGGTTTTGTCTCCACAGTTGAAGTCTCCCATAAAAATTACTTATCCTGAGCTCATTAAGCTAACTTGCCAATGCAAGGCAATCCTTTGATTTCCCCAGCCTATAGCAGCAATCAATTATATATTTTGTATTTCGTTGCCTCTTTTCTTACACCAGACCACCTCAAATTCACTGTCTCCCATGACTCCATCTTGTTGCTGAGCCTTAGTTGCAATTCTTATGCTGTCATCGGCTGTATTCTTCCTTTCAGGTCCTGTTTTCCCTTATCTTCTTCCTTTAAAATATAATATTTCTTGCATTCTATCTCTGTAACCATATCTTCCTCCATCAAGCAAGTAATGTCATCAGAATGCCTTTTTGTTAAACACCAGACACAGAGGTACTCACATGCTATCTCAAACCATCCCTATAGTTGGAAATGAAAAATATTTAAAACATTAAAATACTTTTAAAGATGTCCAAGACTTTGAAGAGATGTCTGATATGCATTTAAACCTACAGACCTTGTTAGTACAATCATTTAATCCCTTAACCTTCATTATCCCTTACCTTCAGTATGTTAACTAGCTTTTCAGTGTTGCATTTCATATTTGACCAAATGGGATGGTTTTTTTTAAGGTTAGGAAGAAAGAACATATAATCTATGTTGCACATCATAGAAATGAAGGAAGATGAACCAAGATTTTCCTTGTATTGCATTGAAAAGTTGGTAGGGGTGGGGATTAGAAATTGGTGGTCATACCTTATTGTTGTGAATGAAAAACTACATCTTTTCAAGGCTTGTCTTAACATTTGGTTATCTACAACCAAATATATATATGTGTGTATGGCTTTTTATTGCAGTATCTCAGAATGACTGTTATAACACGACAGCAAACCAAAAATGAACCAGATGTACCTTTTAAAATATTTAGTTTTTCCTAAAACTCATATGTTGATTGCTATTTTACTTTGTTAGTCTGTCCTTGCCTTTCCTTTTTGTATATATATTTAAGAACTTTGGGTGTGTTGTATCCTTCCCTGGTGAAGATAATCAGATTTATTCATTTGAATATGGGAAAATAATAATCCAAACAACTTTTGGCTGTGTTTGGAATCAATTTTTCTTGTTATATCTTTTTTTTTTATATCAAGATATTGAACGGATAAAACATTCCAACATTATAGAAAGCATAATGAACTAGTTGTTTGGGAGGTGTTTACTGAAAAGCTGTGTTAGATGATCTTATCAAATGCTATTTTTAGGTAATTCTGTCTTGGTAGATCATGGTATATTTCACTTTTCACATGTAATAGTAACAATGCAGAATTGACAGTAATAATGCTACTTTTTTTTTTACCACATTTTTGCATACTCACTGGTAATTTTTATAAATTTGGGTGGTGAATCTGACTCTGATTTCAGAATTATTTTTGTATTAGAAATTAAAGCTTGTAGGATATTATTATTACATAATACCTCCAGGGAGTCCAAAGACTCATCAATATCCTTCCTTCCTGATTTATGCTTGTTTGTAGACCCATACTTTACATTGCAAGCATTCAAAACCAAATCCAATAGTATAAGGATGGGTAATCTTTATTCGTATAGTGTCCTATGTCTGTATATTGTATCTGTTCTGGCCATTTGCCTGTTTTGAAGGACTTTTGTCCCTCATAAGTTTCCAGGATAAAAAACCTCCACTTCCATATGAGACCAATTGGCTCACCATTTGGTTGCACATACCTTATAAAGGTTCCTTATATTATAGATGCGATTCGAACATGGTCTTTCCAAACAAGGGTTTGTCTAATCCAACTGAGCTATGGAGGCTCTTATATAAAGGAGATGGAATTAATTAAAACATAACTAATTAAATTCTGTTTGATTTGACCTCTGATAATTCTGTGTGCTCTTTAATCTGAAGTGGAATCTCATTCCCCTGCCAACCGAATATAGTTCTGTTTGTTTATTATTAAATCCGCTTCATTTTTAATTCAAACACTAAGTGCACTCTTGTTGATCATTAAGGCTTGATGAGTTGAACGTTTACATGATCTACTTGGATCTAGCTACTTGGAAAAATTTTATTCTTCTCTGAGTTTTCCTTTTTTCTTTCAAAACTTTGCAGACTTTCCAAAGATTATTTTCAAACATATAATTTTCCACAATAGCCATTTTAGCAGACCAGCCAGGAACTAAATGGCTGATAACTTTAAACTTCGTATATGATAGTATCATACCTGAAAATCAGTAATATGGAAGCATATTCAACTGACAGTGAGCTGCTAACAGACATCATCAGAATATGTTTACGTCGTGGTCGTCGCCCAGTAGCATCCTCTAGCAAGAGGGTTGCAGCAGATGAGCAGCTCTTCTCTATTTCTCTCTGTCTGTCTGTCGCTTCCATCATTCTTAAACCAGTCCATTCCACGATGTTATTAAACCACTCTCTAGTTGGTCTTCCATGTCTTCTCTTCCCCTCAACTTTCCCTTGTAATATAGTTCTTGTCAGGTGTCCCGAAGAACCTCTCAGAAGATGTCCTGCAAATCTGGTCTTTCTTTGCATAATATTCTTTAGCAGTGTTCTTTCCATCCCAACTCGTCTTAAAACTTCTTGATTTGATATTCTTTCTGTATAGCTAATCTTTTCCATCTTTCTATAACACCACATTTCAAATGCATTAATTCTTTCCATATCTCTCTTTCTGAGTGTCCATGACTCACTTCCATAACTTGCAATACTCCAAACTGTTGCTTTAATTATTCCAATTCTAATGCCTATTTTAGTGTTCTTGTTTATTAAAATTCTGTTCATTTCCATAAATGTCGATTTAACTTTGCCTATTCTATTTCTAATGTCCAACTCTGAAGTTCCTTTCTCTGAGATCCAGCTACCTAAATATTGAAATCTTTCCTCCACATCTTATTTTTACATTATCTCCCATTTTTCTACCCATTATCATTATCTTGGTCTTTTTTGTGTTAATTCTTAGTCCATACTCTTTACATCATCATCAAATTCCTGCCATGTACCCTCAAGGGGTGTACAGGATATGACAGTACTACATGAAAAAATTAAATCATTACTAACTTCCTATCTACAATTTTCCTCCAAATCAGTCTGTTACTTGTCAAGACTCCAACATTATCAGATCTTATATTTCTATCGTCTAAGGCACTTTGTACCGTATCAATCCACCTATATCTTGGTCTTCCTCTGGGTCGTTTTCCTGCCAACCTGGCAGAGAACACTTGTTTTGCTAATCTTTCCTTTCCCATTCTATTTAAGTGACCATACCATCTGAGATTAGCTCTGCTAACGCATTCCTGGATGCTGACAATGTCAAGTTCTTTCCTAATATCCTCATTTTTAATATGATATTGCCATTGATGCCATCTGTTCACGCCTCTAATCTTTCTCAGGACTCTCATATCTGCGGTCTCTAGTCTTTGGTCAAGTGTTTTACTTCTGACCCAGCTCTCAGATCCATAAGTTAAAATTGGTTTGAACACAGTCTTGTATACAGCTAATTTAGTGTTCCGACTAATTTCTTTCTTATTCCATATGAATTTATTCAATTGACTTCCCACGATACCAGCTTTGCTGATTCTGTTGTCTATTTCTATATTTAGTTTACCATCTTCAGTAAAAATTGTGCCTAAGTAGCTGAAATGTTTTACTTGTTCCACAGGTTCTCCATTCACAACACAGTTGACATTTTCAATGATTCTGCCTATTTTCATTGTCTTTGTCTTTTTATTGCTGACCTTCATACCATATCTATTACAACAGCTATTCAATTTAGTCAGAGAATCTTGCAGACTTGTAGCGGATTTATTTAGAAGTATAACATCATCCGCATAAAGCAAAGAGCTGACATTAACATCTCCAATTTTGATATCAGGTTTAATACCACATTCCTTCATAATGTGATCCATATAGATAATGAATAACAGAGGGGATAATGTACATCCTTGTCTCACACCAGATTTAACATTAAACCATCTTCCTGTACTTCCTTCAATTCTAACTGCTGACTCACAACTCAAATAAAGACTAAGTATTGCTTGATATAATGCCCCATTGACACCATATAACTGCAGCGTATTGAATAGCTTCTCTCTTGGCACCTTGTCATATGCCTTTTCCAAATCGACAAAACTTAAATACAGATCTTTGTTATATTCCCATGCTTTCTCGACTATTTGTCGTAAAGTGAAGATCTGATCCTGACAGCCTCTATTTGGCCTGAATCCAGCTTGTTCTTCACCAAGCTTTTCTTCCACAATTCTTCTCAACCGTTTCTCAAGTATACTTGCATAGATCTTACCAGGAACACTCAGTAGGGAAATACCTCTGTAATTCTCACATTCAGTTTTATTTCCCTTTTTATATATGGGTACTATGAGAGCTCTACTCCAATCATCGGGAATTCGTCCCTCTGTCCAGGCTTTCTGAACTATGCAGTGCAGCCACTGTAAGACTCTTATACCGCCATACTTCAGCATTTCTGGTCGAATATCATCTACTCCTGCTGCCTTTCCACATTTCAAGCCTTTGATGGCTTTTTCTACTTCAAGTATGGATATGTATTCCTGACTGCATGCCTGGTCAGTGTTTTTTATCACTGTGCTGTCATCACTGCTTGTTTCATTTAGCAGTTTTTCAAAGTAATTACTCCATACTTCAAGGATATCTTTTTCTCCTGTTTTCATTTCACCTTTATCATCTCTAATTCCTTTTACAGCACTCTTTCCTCCATTCCTAAGCTTCTTCAACAACCTCCAGAATATTTTGCCACCTTCTTGATATTTATTTTCTATATTCTTGCCAAAGTCCTCCCATGACTTTTGTTTAGCTAGTTTTACACACTGTTTAGCTTTCTTACATTTGTCTCTGTATTCTGTAAGAGTAAAAGCTGACTTGTTTGCCAGGAACTTTTGATATGCTTTCTTCTTTTCCTTCACTGCCTCTTTAACTTCCTGTGTCCACCAGGGAGTTCTGATTTTTTTATCTTTGCACACAACCTCACCACATGCCTCTCTAGCAGAATCAATCAATGTTTCCTTCAGAGTTTGCCACTGAATCTCCAAGGTTTGATTCCTGTTCTCAAACTCTTTCATTTTCTTTTCAATAATATTTCTGTATTTTAGTCTACAGTTTACATCTGATAGCTGCTCAACTTTTATTCGTTTTAAAACCTTCTTACATGTCATTCTTTTCAATATGAAATTCAATTTTATCCTGCTCAAGACTAAATAGTGATCACTTCCAATTTCAAATCCTCTGTACACTCTGGTGTCCTGCACCAGAGAGAAAACATCACTATCAACAATAACATAGTCAATGAGACTTTTCTTATTCCTAGCCTCTTCTCTCCATGTGAATTTGTGCACATTTTTATGTTGGAACATGGTGTTAGTAATAACCAGTCCATGTCCTGAGCAGAAATCCAACAGATATTTGCCATTATTATTAGCTTTGCTCTTTTCTCCAAATTTTCCCAAAATATTTTTGTATGTCTCACAATCATTTCCTACTCTACTATTTAGATCCCCAACAAGGACCAACTTTTCCTTTTTCATTGTGTCAGTTGCTTTTTCTAAAGCCTCAAAAAATTCCTCCACTTCTACCTTAGTAGAACCTTCTGTGGGACCATAGGCACAAATAAGTCTCATTGTCCAGTTCCCCATTCTCATATTTGCCCACATTACTCTACTTGAGACTGACTGCCATTCAAGAAGATTAGCCTCGTATTTTGTGTTGAATACTATTGCTACTCCTTCTTTTCCTTGATTGTTATTGCCTGAATATAACATTTTGTATTTATTGCTCAGAAAGATCTCACCAGTTTTGGTCTTTTTTGTTTCAGTCACCCCTATTATGTCAATCTGGTACTTATCTAATTCCTCAGCTAGCTCCATTTCTTTGCCATTCAGGCTTCTTACGTTGATAGTACCGATCTTCAACTCTGGTGATGTTGAGTTGGGGTTTGTTTTCAGATTGTCAAGACTCCAACATTATCAGATCTTATATTTCTATCGTCTAAGGCACTTTGTACCGTATCAATCCACCTATATCTTGGTCTTCCTCTGGGTCGTTTTCCTGCCAACCTGGCAGAGAACACTTGTTTTGCTAATCTTGGTTTAATAATACTCTTGGTTTAATAAAATAATACTCTTTACAAGAGTTTTCAATTCTTTGAATAATTTGTTGTAACCCATTTTCACTTTCTGCCATCACCACTACATCATCCGCATATCTTAAGTTATTAATGATTCTTCCGTTTATTTTTATTCCTTCTTCTACATCCTCAAGTGCCTCTCTATACATTTGTTCACTATAAAAGTTAAACAATAATGGTGATAACTTGCATCCTTGTCTGACTCCTCTCTCCACCGGAAATTCTCCTGTTTCCTCTCCATTTACACATACTGACGCTATTTGTGACCAATATAATCTCTTTAAAATTTCCAAGTCACAAGAGTCGATATCAGTATTTTCTAGAATGTCAAAAAGCCTTTCATGTTTCACTGTATCAAATGCCTTTTCAAAATCTAGAAATCCCAAAAACAACTTTCCACCATGGTTTAGTGTTTTCTCCCCAATAATTCTTAGACAAGTTATAGCCGCTCTAGTTCCTCTGTTGGTTCTGAATCCAAACTGTTCCTCATTCATTTCTTTTTCTATTTTATTCCTAATTTACTAATTACTAATGTAAATATGTTTACATTGGTACTTTTTTTAGAAAACAAAATGTGTGTGCTTTTCAAAAGGATTCAAGTCTGGCTGGTTGAGTGAGCATCTTCTCTGTCCTTCAATGTAGGTCTTCATGCATCCCATAGCATTCACAAGCATTTACATTTGGGAAGATCTTTAGTGCTAGATGTTTGGTATGACATGATCAGCCTGCTTATTAAAGGTCTGGAGTACGTGAAAAGTATTATGTTTGATCCAGGTTTTCCAGACTATCTAGCCCTTACTCTATTTTTTTTTTTCTTCTCTCTTTTTAAGCCTAATTGTGATTTGGAGTTTAATTCATTATCTTAGAATTTATAAGGTGGAAGTTTCATTTTATATATTGGGCGATATATAAATGTATTGAAAGGCTTATATGTTCACAATACATGTTATTTATTTTCACAGTATTGATGACAACACAGAATGATAAAAAAAAATAATATTTATTACCTTATTTGCTGCTATTTTGCTGGTATATATATCCAGCATCTTCAGAGCATAAAACAGTTTGTCACAGTATGCGAAACAGCAACAATTTGGTATAACAGTGGGGCTAGTTTAAAACAATTGTAATGTTTTGAACTAAAGTCCTGATTAGGTGCCATCTATGTTGGAAAAAGAGAGAAAACAAATATTAATTAGATCTTAAAATAATTTTTGATAAATTTATACAGCCATACTTGTTGAGGTTTATAGTATAATCTCTACTTATAATGACTTCTGTGTGCACTTTTGTTTTCTTCCAATTGATCCTGCGTGAAGTGGTATCCAAGGCATGGTCTGCTAGACCTAACTTACCCTAACAATAGTGCTGGATGTATTTTTTATGTTCACCAAGGTGAACATCAACAGTTCTTCCTGTCTGTCCAGACTATGGTGCAAAAAAAAAAAGTACTGAATTTCGGCACCCCCTGCAGTACATGCGCTATGAGATATGCAATTTGACTGCATGCACATTAAGAGAAGAGTCTATGCCATTAAGTTTAGCTAATTAAAAGAAACACACGTATTAACCACAGTGAAAATTATTTAATTGTAAATATTTCATCCTAAGTATCTTAGGACATCATCTGTACAGTAGTTTAAAACAGTAATAGGAATAACATACAGTTAGGGCGCATGATTACAATAGAATCTCATTAAACGTGCATAACGTGTTACAGAAGTAAAAAAAAATTTAGCACAATTTTGTACGACAATTTTCCATACTTTAGGAATAGTAAGAACGTCATTGCGGTTTAAGTTTGGTCTGTGTAGTAGGGCTTCAGAACTTTCTTTGTATAAACGTTCATGTTTATGTAAAGATTGATGTAAAAGTTTAGACTTTTCCCAATGGATCCTATGGTTTGGATTTTCAATTCCATGTTGAGAGAGGCCAGATTTCTGCAGTTTAAAAAGACGAATGTGGTCTTGATGTTTTGAGATGCGTTTCTGAACAGACCTACCTGTCTGTTCAAATAAGACAATTTGCATGAGCATGGAATCTCATAAATGCCTAGAATTTATGGCTTACCTAAGCTACACAAAACTAATGTTCCACTTAGACCCGTCGTAGACTGTATCAGCAGTTTAACTTACAAGTTATCAAGATTCTTATCTAACTTTCTCTGCCCTCACATAGGCCACTCAGTCTCTTCAATCAAAAATTCTACTGAGTTTCACACAAAAATTAAAGACATTCAACTATCAAAAACTGACTTGTTAATCAGCTTCGACATTGTCTCCCTCTTCACAAACATTCCCCATAAAGAAACAATAGAATTACTAACTCAAAAATTTCCGTCTGATATAGTTGAATTGTTCAAGTTTGTTATTGCATCAGGTTACTTCAGTTTAATCCTTTATCCAAGTGTGTGCAAACAAAGTTTGCGCCTGAAAGTATCTTCAGGACTGGGGTAAAGTGGTACACCGGGCAACTCCTTGCAAAGGTGTGACTAAGATGTCTAGGAAGGGTAAACAATTGTTCTTTTCCTTTTCCATAGTGAACTGGATTCTTGGATGTAGACTATTGAGATGACTGAGGAAGGAGTCTAACGTGTCTGGGCCATGAGGCCAAATAGAGAACACATCATCTACATATCTTAGCCAGATAGAAGGTTTGAGTGGGGCTGAGTCTATGGCTCGTTTTTCGAAATCTTCCATATAGAAATTGGCAAGGGGGGGGTGAGAGGGGGGGGTAACCCATGGCAGTTCCCTCTATCTGCTTGTAGATTTTGTTGTTCCAAGAGAAATACCCAGAGTTAATGGCAAAGGAAAAGAGATCTAAGATGTCAGAGGGAAAAACGTTTTCTAAGAGAGATAAGGTGTCAATTAAGGGAATATTGGTAAACAAAGAGGAGATATCAACGCTTACCAATATGTCTGTCTTCTTCAAGGTTAAATTTTCTGTGAGGGCTTTAAAGTGGGTCGAGTTTTTTATATAGGAAGGGGACCTTCCGGTGAGGGGGATCAGGGAGTTGGCCAGCTGTTTAGATAGTCTATAGCAAGGTGCATTGGTGGCATCTACTATAGGCCTGAGTGGGGAATTGGGTTTGTGGATTTTTGGTAAACCGTATATTCAGGGGGGGATGGGAGCGGAAAGGTTTAAGTTTTTTTGTGACATCAGGGGGCCAGGAAGATACTTTTTTGAGTAAAAATTTTAGTTTCTTAACTTGTGTTTTTGTGGGGTCGTGTTCTAGCGGGATGAGGTAGCGCGATCGCGGAGGATAATGTTCATTTTACGATTATATTCACTGGTATTAAGAACGACTGTGGCATTACCCCTATCCGCTCTGGTGATGACGATACTTTTTTCTTTACGTAGTTTCAGGAGAGCCGTGCGTTGGGCATATGATAAATTACTTTTTGGCGGCGAAGAATGCGCGAGGATGTTGGCTACGTCGAGTCTGTTTGGCCTCATGGCCCAGACACGTTAGACTCCTTCCTCAGTTATCTCAATAGTCTTCATCCAAGAATCCAGTTCACTATGGAAAAGGAAAAGAACAATTGTTTACCCTTCCTAGACACCTTAATCACACGCCTGCCTAATGATACACTTACCTTCACCGTATACAGAAAACCCACACACACAGGCAGATACATTCACAAACTCTCCCACCACCACCCCTCTCAACAATATGGCATTATTAAAACCCTTACCAAGAGAGCCCACAATCTTTGTACCAGTGGAACTGCCCTCACTACTGAGCTTAACCACATACACAGCACTTTCCTCTCCAATGGCTACAGCAATCACAGTATCAAAAAAAAAAAATAATCAACTCCTCCCCCATTCCCCGTCCTTCTCGTCAACAAGATTTTAAAAATGCCATTACCATACCCTACATCCGTGGCACATCCGAAAAAATAGCCACGATACTAAAACAGTACAATCTACACACAGCATATAAGCCCCACTGCAAACTGGCTACCCTTATCCATTCTACGAAAGATCAGCTCCCTCCTCTCTCTCTGCCTGGAGTTTACAAAGTACCCTGTTCCTGTAAGCTGGCATACTTTGGACAGACAGGCAGATCAGCATCCATCCGTCTAGAGGAACACAAGTCTTACATCTTCAAACACAACTATGGCCATTCAGGCTTGGCTGACCATGTTTTGGACACCATCCACAGGGTATCATGGAAGAAAACCGCCATGCTCCACCACAGCAAATTCAAGAAAGAGAGACTTTTCTTAGAAGCAGCAGCAGCTCTCAAAAACCAACCAAATCTCAATAAATATGGTTGCATTAAGCTTCCGAAGATTTGGGAAACACTCATCACTAGAGTTCCCACCTTATATTCCAGGCCACCTACTACTGCCCTTAGAGGGCACTCTACCTAGATAGGACTTTAGTGTCACCCACGTGGTTGGGCTTAGTATTGTTTGTTATTTGTGTATATGTTACATTAATTGTTTTTGTAATCCCCGTAGATGTCCTAGTGACTAGGACGAAATATAGGAAGTATTAAATTCTATTTTAATTCTTTTTGAGTGTTGTAAAAAATCCATTAAGCCTCCAACATGATGTCCTCACAGCACTTAAGCCTCTACACACGTTCCCTTATTCCATTTCTGTCAGTCCTAATGTTTTAAGGTGCCTGTCTTTCAACCTTTGATATAGTTCAGTATGGGTGCTCTCTAGCAGAAAGAAATTCACCATGGCAAGCTATCCACTATAACAATTTCTGTGAGTTTGCCATAGTGACAGTTGGCTATATTTACCATCTTATTATTGCAATCTTCTTTCTAGGAAATTAAAAGCAGTTTTATCTGTGAGAATGCAGCATGCAGATGTCATTCAAAAATATTTTACCTGTTATATTTTACATGATTTAAAGCAGTGTTTTTTTTTTTCCTTCTTATTTTGATAACAGGATCTAATTAAAAAAAATAAAAATAAAAATCTGAGAATGGACCTGTAGAGATGTGGGGATTTTGGATGATCATAAGGGGATGGGAGTCAGAGATGAATGGGATTAGCCTCTGTACCATTGCATGTTAAAGATCTAAAATTATATAAGCCTTGGCCTGAAAAGTAAATAAAATAAATACATGAATGCCATTATATTCCTAAAAGATTAAATTAATCTCAATTGTTTCCTTCAACTGCAAAGTTTCTTTATTTATAGTTTTTATTTAAAATGTCCCCACTCTGGTCAGAAAAAAAACAAAAAAAAAACACATATATGTATATATATATATATATATTTTTTTTTTTTAATTATCTCTTATTATAATTAAATCTCTTTCTTTTTTTTTATCTTATTGTATTATGCAGTAAAAAATAAGTGACTTATTATATCTCCTGCTTGGTTATAATGTGAGTTATATTTAATGTTTTGTTGGGTTTCTTAGGTCACAACTATCAATGATCCCTCCAAATGAAGGTGAAAGGATTCTAGGTCCTGCATTTTCAGTAGAACCTACTGGAGATCAACGTTCTCTTCCTCTGAATTATGAATTGCAGTCTCCTGCTTCCAGTGCTTCTTCTTATCTCAATAAACATCTCAATTCCATTGATAATAGCAGTACTGCCTCCCCAATTCCTGAAGCTCACAGTTTACTTGTCAATTTAGTATTATCAGACTCAATGCTCAACTTATTTAAGGACCATAATTTTGCTAGTTGTACTCTGTGTGTTTGTAACATGAATATTAAAGGAGCTGATGCTGGTATCTATCTCCCGAGTTCACTCATACCTTCTGGCACGGATGAACCACAGTATAAGTGCACATGTGGTTTCAGTGCTGTGGTTAATCGGCATCATAGTCACAAATCTGGACTGTTTTATGAAGATGAAGTTGAGATCTCAGGAATTCAGTATGAAGCAACAATTGGATTTAGACGAAGTCTGTTTGCCGTAGATAATAATTCAAAGAGGACAATAGGTGTTGAGAGTAGTGGTGCAGGCATCACTTCCCTCAACATAATTAATGACAAAGATGTAGCAGTACAAGTGGACCAGGTACCTCATAGTATTGTGGATCTTATAAAACTTCAGTGTTCAACTATCTATTCATCATGTTCCATTTTCTATAAAGCAGAACAGCTACAAGTATTAGAAAAAGTGCATTCTCATTATAATGCCTTGGAGATCTCAGATGGCTGTGAAATTTCTTTTCAAGCTCTTGACACTGGAAAGCAAGTAATTGACAACATCAATAACAATAAGATGGATGAGTCTCTGAAGTCTTCCTGCCTACACAAGTGGCCTTATTTACCATGTAGGTTGTTCTGATTTTTGTTAAGTATTTTTTATGAAAATAAACATTTTAATATATAATTTTAGGTCATACTATTAATTTTTTTTTTTTTTGTCTATTTAGCTTTCTTTTGAGCAAGGAAAAAGATGAGAAAAATCAAAAAGTTAGTAATAGAAAAAAAATCAAGTGCATCTTTAAATGAAAACTTAATTGTTTTATAACCTTCATATACAAGTAGTTGATATCTAATTGTATATGCAGATCACATACAAGTAGATCCTAAATCTCATATTTAAGTTCAAATTAATGGGAAATTTTTTACTGATTCAAGATCCTTAATATTCAGCAAGGTTTGTTTGCAAAAAAAAAAAAAAAAAAAAAGTGGGAGGGGTAAAGATATAATAGTAATTTAGAGTTCTTTTACCTGTTTAGACTGAATCTTTTGATCTCATCATGATAGAAATACTTCAGTTTTGGTTGTCTAAATTCATTTACACAAAATTGGGTTTTAATTATGAATGAGTTTGAATTATTCTGTATTCCATATTAAATATAAAATTCAGCATGATAGCAAATATTAAAATAAAACACCTTGAAGAGTGCTGAGAGTGGGTAGAATTATTGAATACTTTGGTGTGTTCATACATTATATAGGTAAGATCACTGAGTTGTACATGTTAGTTACTAAGGAGCACCCTCATTATTGGGATATAGTGATTGCAGAAAGAAAAATGAATTTGTGCATACAGTTGAGTTTAGAGAGAGAAATACAAGTAGCAGATTTCTTATCAACTACTGCAATGAGGAACTTCTAATCCAAAGAAGATTCAAAATGGGAATTCCTTATGCATCTCAGACATGTGACACAGATATGCATAGATTCCTCATTTGGAAAGAATGTTGGGGTACAGCTGGATTCACGTAAGGTTAATAAATGTAGTTTTGAAGCTTAAAGATGAAAGTGAATTTTGGTGAAATAAACCTATAACAAAGATTCTTCTCCTTTGAGAAGAACTTTGTGTGTTTTGTAGATTTTTCAGTTTCAGTTCATTTTTAGTTAAAATATCAAAGATCACCATAAAAAACAAACAAACAAGAATAAGTAACTTTTTTATATTTTAGTTAATAATATTAGGTTAACTTATTGTAGCTTTTCTTTTAAACGGATGTGTGATTGACTGTGTTATTTAGTTTGTAAGTAAACTGTGTATTTTTTATTTAAATATGATATTTTTGGTACGGCCACAATGCAAGGTAGAACAATGGCAGCAAAAACCACATTATCAGGCTATTCGAATTTGCGGGATTTTGGGCAGTGCAGTGTGTGTAAAATGTATTCATTGAGAAAATTAAACAATATGTGGAAAGAAATTGAAACTAGAGAGAGAGAGAGAGAGAGAGAGAGAGTGTATTAAATATTTAAAAAGCGAGTGCCTATTAGGTGACCAGAACACAGTAAATGTTAGTAAAGTGGACAATATCAACAGAAGGATGAAAAATATAGGAATTAATGTTGAACAGGTGGGCATGGACATAAAGGAGAGCAAAATGGAAATAAAGCAAGAAATAGTGTGCTTCAATGTTATCTTTCATATGACAAAGCACAAAATGAAAAAATTGCAGAAGCAGCAAGAGATTAGCAGGGCCAAGAAGAGAAAGAAGTAGGCAGTCCAAAGTAGTAATAAAGACTGAGCGAACAAAAAAGAAAAACAAGTTAAGTAGATTACGGAGACTTGGTGATCAGGAGTACTTCATAAAATTGTGTTTCCCTGGTGCAAAAATTCATACTATTAGTCATGCCATCCAGATGCAAAAAGGTAAGGCAAAGGTACTGATTGCCTTGGTTGGCACAAATGATTTCAGAGGCGAGAAGTATTCTATGAGAAAAGATGTAAAAGAGTTGTTAGAAGGGCAAAACTGAAGAGCAAAAAGATGAAAATTGTAAGTCTCCTGAGACATTATGATAGAGGTGAACTGAGGAGAAGGCATTGATAACTAATGAATCAATATGTAGGTTGTGGGATCTGTGTTTGACAGAAAGAAGGATTTTTATAATGCTGATGGACTGCATCTAAATGATTTTGGTGTTAGATGTCTAGAGAGAGAGAGAGAGAGAGAGAGATCTTTGTTCACCAAGCATGCTGAAGTGCAAATTCAGGAAAACTTAAGCAATTAGAATGGATGCAGGTGAGTTTGTATGAAGACACCCATGAGGGAAGTGAGTGTGAGAATGACCAAGTGCAGAATCTAGTCTCTCAAGCAAAAATAATGAATAGAGTAATCAATTCTGGAAGTAAAGGTGGGTAGGAGCCAAAAGGGATGCTGCTGGTTCTATATACTAATGCCAGAAGTATTAGGAACAAGAGGAAGGAGTTTTTGGCAGGAGTTAGTGCAACCTTGCCAAACATTATAGGCATTAGTGAGACCTGGATAACAGCAGATGATGTAGCTACAGGGATAGAATGTGAAGGATTTAGTATTTTCAGGGAAGATAGAGAAGATAGGATGGGGGGGGGTACTGCTGATGATAGCAGATGAACTGCAGCCAAAAAGAATAGGAGATAGGCAGGGGGTTGCTGTTTTGAAGCAGTCTGGTGTGAGATCAAGGCCAGTAAGACAAAATATACAATTTGTTGTTGCTATAAGCCAGGAAGTTCAATAGATAATCTGGAAGACATGCATCGACAAATGAGTACGAGTACAGGTTGAGTGATTATTATGGGAGACTTCAACTATGGAGATATAGACTGGAAGGAAGGAAATGAAATTTATACACCTACTGAGAGATAATTACTTGAGGCAACGTCATGGAGGGGACCAGTGGAGTGAGAGCATTGGACCTGGTCATAGAATCAGAAGAGCTTTCCATAACCAAGGTGACTATATTGCCTCTGATTGGTGAAAGTGACCATGCAGTCTTGACTTGGGAGTTTGTAAAACATGAGGAATACAAGGCAGGTGATTATGACAAGCTTAGGAGGAAGCTTAAATCTGTTATATGGCATAAAACACTACAGAGTAAGGATGTTAGTAGTGCATGGGAGGTAGTCAAGGGTCATCTAGAGAAAGCAATATTAAATTGTATTCCTAAGGTAAGGAGGATTAATGAGGTAGGAGTTGGATGAGTAATATCATTAAGCATGAACTACAGAAGAAGAAAATGCTGTGACATATATAAGAAAGGTGACCAGCATGGCAAGGAAGGAAAAATCAGATTACAGAAGAATCTAGCCGAACATGCCCAAGGAAATCCCAAAGAGTTCTTTCATTATGTGGCAAGTAAGAGGAGAATGACCATGGAAGATTAAACTTAATGAGCGATGATGGTCATGAGGTAATAGAAGCAGATAAAATAATCAAGTTACTGAGTGACCACTTTGGAAGGTTATATCATCCAAGTGAGGTTACTGCTTTAACATATGCGAGACACTAATTTGAGAACAGAGGTGGATGAATTGGAGGTTCTTAGGATATTACAGAATCTCAATGTAAATACAGGTGGACCCCAAGTTACAGATGACCCAACATACAGCATTCCGTACTTACGAACAGGCTCCCAAGACTACCCCCATAAGGATAATTAATAACTAAATAATTAAATTAATAAACAAACCCACATGGCGTAAGAGGTTTGTTGCCGCAGCATCTTTATGCTAGCGGCTAGTCTCATTGATTGCATTGCATTGCCATGGCAATTGGACATCAGTGAAAATGATGCCATTGACTTACTAGAATCTTAAAAGAATTAGCTGAAGCCTTTTGTCTCATTGAAGCAGGATTTGATAATGAGACACAAGACCTAAACTGCTCAATGTTAGGGTCTTGTGCCTCATTATCAAATCCTGTTTACCATGCAGTTAGTGAGAAACATCAGCTACAAGGCCATTTATACTGAAAAAAAGAAAAAGGCTGTGCAAACAACCCTAGATACCTTTTTCAAGAAACCACTTTCAGTGGTAAGCTCCCATCCTCCAGCACCATCTCTATCATCATCTTTTGATTAACAGCCTACATTCTTGCCTCAAAAATGTCCCTTCCAGTAAGCAAGACATTGATGCAACCTTTAATATTCTTTTTTGAAATTTCAACTATCTCCTATGTAAACTTTTTGTATGAGTTTATTTTTATGTTCTTGGAAGTTTATTTTCCACTTGGTTAGATTATAATAAATTTAGTTTAATCCTTTATCCAAGTGTGAGCAAACAAAGTTTGCGCCTGAAAGTATCTTCAGGACAGGTAAGGTAGTAACAACACCGGGCAACTCGTTGCAAAGGTGGACCAAGCTAACATCACTCCTATCTCAGTATCTCCCATAATGCAAACACATCTCCTTGTGGATATGTATAATGTTATGCATTAAGGGAAGGATCACTACCCAGACTAGTTTCGACCTTTATTGAGGTCTCTTCAGTGGGAGCCAGGCCCAGACGTGGAAATACCAGGCAGAAGCAACAGCAAGGTCATCTCTACCTATAGGAGTTGCCAAAAGGTGTGCTACCTTTTTTATTAAATTACTCTGGATTTAGAGAAAGATGTTGGAAGTTTATTTTCCACTATAATAAATTTAGAAGGTTAGACTATAATAAATTTAGTTTAATCCTAAATCCAGAGTAATTTAATAAAAAAAGGTGGCACACCTTTTGGCAACTCCTATAGGTAGAGATGACCTTGCTATTGCTTCTGCCTGGTATCTCCATGTCTGGGCCTGGCACCCACTGAAGAGACCTCAATAAAGGTCGAAACTAGTCTGGGTAGTGATCCTTCCCTTAATGCATAACATTATACATATCCACAAGGAGATGTGTTTTGCATTATGGGAGATACTGAGATAGGAGTGATGTTAGCTTGGTCCACCTTTGCAACGAGTTGCCCGGTGTTGTTACTACCTTACCTGTCTTGAAGATACTTTCAGGCGCAAACTTTGTTTGCTCACACTTGGATAAAGGATTAAACTAAATTAATTATTTTTATGTTCTGTTTGTTTGAATTAAAATAAAAGAGCACAATAGTTTCTGTAACTTATTATTACAATACAAGGGTTTTATTATTACTATTACAGTATTACACAATATTATTATTGCCACATGAGCCATTATTATTATTCAAGGCCTAGGCTTAGGCAGAAGAGACACCGGGCTAGGGGTGCAATGGCTTTGGGACACCAACATCATAAAAAAAAAAGTAATAATATTAAAGAGGACCAGAGAATCAAAGCATTGGTGGTACGAACAGTGGCCCCCAAAATGCTCTACATGCACTTTTTTGCAATAACTATAAACTGCGTTTAACAATAAAGAATTTTATGATGCCTGTCTTGTTTTACAGTGCATTGATAAAACTGGCCTAGGGTCACCACATACCCTTGAACTGGCACTGTTATTATTACAGTATTACACTGTATTATTATTGCAAAAATATGAGGCATTATTATTACCGTATATGCACTGTTCATTAGGGATCCAAAGTACATGCAAATCCAACCTAAAGATGTTCTTAGGAACTTATATCATCTTTAACCCATGGACTGCTTGTAAAGCTATGGGATATCAGCTCGAGTTTTGCGAGAATGTGCAAGCGAACTGGTAATATCTCTGATTAAGCTCTTTAATTTAAGTGTCAACTCTGGTAGAGTTCCAAGAAAGTGGAAAGAGGGCAAAATAATTCACTTGCATAAAGCAGGTTCTAAGACTGCAGTAGCAAATTCTAGACCAATCAGTATCTCAGGTGTGGTAACAAAAGCACTGAAAAAATTGGTCAAAAAGAGAATTTAAGAATGGGTGGATAAAGATATGATACGCTATGAGGGAGCAACATGGCTTTGTGAAGGGTAGGTCATTCCTTAGTAATTTATTAACTTTTTATAATAGAGTAACAGCTGAGTTGGATAAAGGAAATAGCTACACAATGATTCTGCTGGATTTTGCAAAGGCGTTCGACAAAATACAACATGGAACTCTGTTACTCAAATTAAAACATGGGGATGGATATAATACTGGTTATGTGGGTATGAGAGTGACTGCTAGACAGATATCAAAAAGTGTATATGGAAGGGCCAAATCAAGTTGAAAACAGGTGACTAGTGGTGTGCTACAAGTTTCAGTGCTTGGACCACTACTGTTTAATTAGTACATAAATGATTTAGAAAATTCCTGAAAGGAAGTATTCAGTTGTTTGCTGATGATGTGAAATTAGGTGGAGTAATAGTTAATCAAGGTGATGTGGAGATCTTGCAAGACAATTTAAATAGGCTGACAGTATGGGCAAAAGATAATTGGTGTCAGTTTAACGTGACAAAATGTAAAGTTATGCATTTTGGGATAAATAGATTACAAGCTATGTAGCACATTGATGGAACTGTACTCCAGGAGGAAGCTAGAGATTTGGAAGTAGTGGTAGACAGAGAGTTAAAGTTTAGAGGACATATTGCTAAGGTAGCCCATAAGATTACTTGGCTATTGAAGAACACAGTAACAAATTGAGATAACGAAGTTATATCCACACTTGGATTACTATGCTCAAGTCTGGTCTTCTGGGTTTCTTGGGGATGAAGAAATAGTGGAGATTTAGAGACAAGTGACCAAGAGGGATCTCTGGAATGTTCCCTATGAGGATAGATTTGAGGGTGTGTTGATTGCAGACATTGGCTGATAGGAGAAAAAGAGGGGATATGATAGAAACATTTTAAGTTGCTTTAAGAGTTTTATAGGATTAATACTGGGTAAATGTTTCAACACTTGGCAAGAGGGGCTAGAACAATGGGTCATCCCTGGAAGTTGAATGAAGGTGTGGTTTGTAGGGATGTGAGGACGCGATTTTTTGCTTGGAGAGTTGTGAATGAGTGGAATAGGTTGCCAGAGTCAGTTTTGAATGCTTTGTCTGTTAATGGGTTTAAGGAGAGGTATGATAGATTGTGTGGATAGTTTGGGCTCCATGGAGGTGCCTGTACAATAATAATATATCAGTTTATTTATTTGGGGAGTGGGGATGCACCCAAGAAATGCAAGAAGAAAAACACCTGTATACTTTTAAACTTGGCCTCTTCTATAGTGATCTCCCATGCCATTTATCAGATCCTTCCAGGTTTACTTGGCAAAATGCAGTTAGCTTTCACTACAACAAAAACTACTATAACAAACCTTGCTCACTATAACAAAGTAGTACAAAAAAAAACAAAAAAGTCTCATATATGCAAAATGCTTATATCAGTAATATACAAATTAAAGATATCAGTCACCCTGGTATGAAGCTCTGAGGTACTCTACTACTCTACTAGTCACTCTCATTCAATTCCAACCCAACCCTACACACACACACACACACCCTTGATGTTTGTCTGTTAGCCACCTATTCCACCAGTCTCATATCCATTCCCATTTGCTACAACTTATGTAATTATTTTCCATGTAGTATTAAGTCAGATGCTTTTGCTTAGTCCAGCAGTATTATGGTGTAACTATTTCCTTATCCAATTCTGCTGTGACATTTATTATAAAAAGTGAATAAATTACTAAGGCAGGACCTACTTTATATGAAGCCATGCTCCCCCCCCCCCCCCAAGAGTATCTCATTCTTATCTGCATATTCCTGAATTTTAATTGCCACACCTGAGATACCGATTCATCTGTAATTTGTTGCTTCTGTCTTAGAACCATCTTTATGTAATGGAACTATCTTATCCTCTTTCCACTCCTTTGGAACCTCGTCCAAGCTGTGACAAATTAAACAACTTTGTTAGAGGCACTGCCAGTCCATGTGCATGTTCTCTCAAGACACGGGCCGAAATGCTATTCAGTCCCACTACTGCATTCATATTGATATTTTTCAATATGCTAAGCACCTCCAGTTCATGTACCTCAATCCTCATATCAGTCTCTGTCATAACAGTAACTGCAAAAGTGTTCACTTTGGAAAGTGATCACTAAGTAGTTCAACTATTTCTTCTGCTTTTGTTACTTTCCTACCATTAGCACTGAGTAAAGTAATCATAATGAAAACTCTTTTAGATTTACGTTAGCTAATTTTCTCTCATAATCTGATTTAGCTTTCTTTACCATACTGGTTACTCTTCTTGCCTGCACTTTTGTAATACTCATAAGCATGCTGATCATGTTTTTGTTTATATTCTGTGAGTGCTTCACACAAGAGAGAAATGATATTTTTACTTATCTGGCTAAGCCTTATACACTCAGGCAGATTTATCAAACTCAGACAAATTGTATGGTGATTTTAAATTTTTACAAAACATTAATTTATTCAAAGACATCTGATTATAAATTTGTTTATAATATGTACATACCACGTAGATATTAAACCTTGTACACACATTTTATTTATTCATTTATCTTCTTATAACTTTGTACATATATTTCATATTATTCACTAATTTATCTCCTTATAGCTCTATATTTATCTATCTATCAGCAGTACCCTTTATACTGCTTTCAACCTGTGTCCTGGTACAGTATGACCTTGCTGTCCTTTCACCATAAAACCACAAATCAATCCTTGAATCAACCTTCCAGATTGTATACCCAAACTCTTCATTCATCCATTTTACACCTATCTCATTGAACCTACTGGCCTTTGCAATACATTCAGACATTGCACCTGCCAGGTAGTTTCTTAGTAGGGCTCAAACAGCACTGATCTTCTTCCCATCCAATTCTCATTCCATAATATAACTGCAAGCCATCTCCTGAGTTTGTTATAATCACCAGCCTTATAGTTGCATGTGTATATCACTTTCTCATAAGAGTACTCATACAGCTGGCTCCCACCCAAGTGATCACTTCATGATAACTTCACAAACTGGAGGAAATTTTTGACACCTCATTTATAATACTTTATCTTCTGATGAGATGATCAAATCCAAGATCCTTGAACTATGTGTGCCCATCTCTTTCATACTTTTTTTTTGCCTGCTTTAGCCTTACCTAGTAGGCTAAACAAACACAGAAGGAGGCAATGGCAAACCACTTCTGTATATATTTTGCCAAGAAAATGTTATAACAGAGGCTTAAGTTATTGTGATGTAGTGCTGGAAGATGGGACACCCATGGTGGAAAGCACTGAAATGGCTACTGGAGAACAGTGCCAGATTACCAACTAGGCAGAGTAGGCGCTGACCTTTGGGCCCCATGCTGTTTAGGGCCCTGCGACAACAGATCAAAATAATATTGATTTGATCTTGAAAGAAAATTATAATCAAGCTTTGTTACATTGTTTTCAAAGATAGAAAACTTTTGATTCTGAGTTATAATGAAGTTCGATTAACTTCACTGTCTAATTTCTACTGTAAGGGTGAAAACATAGTGTAGCTTCGCCCAAAGCAAGGCACAAAGCATCGACTATTCGATCATATGCTCAACCATCATATTAAGCATCAACTGCATGCATAATGGAGCATCAACTGACGACTATCAACAGTCTTGTTTTGCCCCCAAATGTATGTTTAACTCAAGATTCTCCTTTATTTTCGTATGTATTATATTCAATTGTAAGTTATATACTTGGCTGGCAATATTATGACATTGAGTTGCTTAAGTGACTAGTAGTATTTAAATTAGTTGCAATTATATTCCAATATTTACCCAAAACATATATATTTATTACGATGGCTTTTATGGCGTTTGTCCCATATCGGAGAATAGCGCAAGACTTCTTGAATCTATCTTGTTCAGACACTTTTACTCATTTTTGGCTGAGACTTAAGAATTCTTTCACTTTCTTGACGCAGAATGTTGGCACCCGAAAAGAAGAGGTACCAAAGCGGTGCAGAAAAATGAAAAAAAAACAGCAAGAGAAAGTGAAGAAGCTTGATGAACAAATAATTGCAAAGACACATAGTCTTTTTCAACTTGGCTTCACTCGTAAGTCAACAGAGGATCAACCTGAGGCCTCTTCAAGTATGTCTGCCAGCGAAGTGATGGTGGTAGATCTTCTCCCCAAACAGATTGCTGAGGATGAGGGTATGGTTCAGTTACTAGGTGCAGCTGAAACTGAGCTGGAAGTTCAGTTACATCATCAAAACAGAGATAACCTAGGACCAGAATTTCAAAATGACATTGGGTTATGGCAAAACATTACCGATGAAGTGCAGGACTTTCGGTGTAGTAGAGATCCTGTGGAATGTCAGCACTTTGGTGGTGATTTTTCAGCTTCAAGCAGGTGAACAAATCAAAAGAGAATGGATCATGTACTCTCCATCCACAGGAAATGTACTGTTTCCTGTGTGTCCTATTTAGTGAAACACAAAGGCCAAACCCAATTTTCAGATGGATTTTCTGATTGGAAGAATGGCTTGCAGCGAATGAAAATGTGCCAGGACAGTGCAATGCATCGAGCATGTGTACAGACACTGATTAAACAAAACGTAATTCCTTACTTTTTGTTTAATAATATTGTGTAATATTGTTTAATAATATTTAATAATTATAATAACATCATATATGTTAAACATATATGATGTTCAATAACATCATATATGTTTATTTGTTTAATAACATTAATAATTGTTAATGTTTGTTTTGCGTAATAAAACTGGTTTATTAAAATTGTTGGTTGGTAAAATTAAAAGCATATTAGGAGATAATTTGCATTCTGGAAGTTCAACTTCTGATAGAGTGTTAATCTCAAAAGAGGGGGGGGTGAGATTTCAACTGCCTAGGGGCCTCCACAGGGTTTAATCCAACACTGCTAGAGAAGAGTAGAGAGGAACTTCCAATGAAGTTAACAAGAATGAAGAAGCTGGATCAAAGCCTTCTGGAAGTTCAACTTCTGATAGAGTTAATCTCAAAAGAAGATGCCTCTGCTTTACTGAGTTACATAAAATAGAAATGAGAAGAACTTCAGTTAAGATGTTAGGAATCAGTGACCTGAGATTGACAGGAATGGGTCACTTTGATACTGATGATTTCAAGATGTATTACTCAGGACATGAAACCTTCAAAGAAATGGAGTAGTATTCATAGTTAGAAGAGAATACAGAAGATACATTTTGAATTACAACCCAGAGTCTGATAGAATAACTCTAATCATAATAAAGGCATACCTAGTGAATGTTACTCATACAGATGTACAGTGATACCTTGGCTAACGAAGATAATTCGTTCCAGAATCACATTCGTTAGCCGAAACGTGATTTCCCGTAGGTTTCTAATTCGTTCTGGATGCTGCCTACTATTTAAAGATAAGTTTTATAAAATAGTAAAAAGCACACTATAAAAGGGCAAAAACTCACCAAAGGCTGAGATGAACAGCTACCCAATTAGATGGAGAATGGAATTCTCCAATGTATTACTCTGGACATGAAACCTTCAAAGAAATTGAGTAGTATTCATAGTTAAAAGAGAATACAGAAGATACATTTTGAATTACAACCCAGAGTCTGATAGAATAACTCTAATCAGAATAAAGGCATACCTAGTGCATGTTACTCATACAGATGTACAGTAATACCTCAGCTAACGAAGATAATTCGTTAGCTGAAATGTGATTTCCCGTAGATTTCTATAGAAAATCGTTTAATTCGTTCTGGATGCTGCCTACTATTTAAAGATAAGTTTTATAAAATAGTAAAAAGCACACTATAAAAGGGCAAAAACTCACCAAAGGCTGAGATGAACAGCTACCCAATTAGATGAAGGAGAATGGAAAGTAGAATGAAAAACTGACAATCTTTACTCTATTATATATACTTTATTAAACTGAAAATATGTACACAACGTTTTTACTATTCTTCCAAATTTTCAAAGTTTATCCAAGGTAAGTCTCCTCTTCTTCAGTAGCTGGCCTCTGTCTCTTTGCCAAAGGAGAAGTCAAAAATCTGTCCAAAGTTTGATTGAACTTCTCTTTTTTTCAGAATGTTTTTAAAGTGATTCAGACACTTGTCTTCAACCAAGGCACAAAGTCTGTTCATTTCAGCTTTGTTGAGATGCCACTTTGTAGCCAAAGACAGTAGTGCAGCATTTTTTAATGTCACCTGTTGGCATTCTTCCCTTTTTATTGCTGTCCTCCTCCTCCTCTGATGAGCACTCTTTATCTTCCTTGTCTCTTTCCTGATTCAGTTGCTTTTTCAACTCTTCAAGATCTTCTGTTGTCAGATCTTTTGATTGTTCTTCAACTAATTCTTCTACATCTTCTTCATTTACCTCCAAATGTAAAGCTTTGCCCAAGGAGACTATCTTATCTACAATGTCAGCATTTTCAGCAGCAAGTTCCCCAGCAGCATCTTCAGCATCTTGAACACTGGAAACAGCACTTCTTATCTTGCAGCAGTCTGGCCATAACTTTTCCCAGGCAGCATTAAGTGTCCTAACTGATGTGGTGTGCTCATTTCTTTGTCACACTTATACAGATGGAAAAATAAGCTCCTGGAATGGCCCTATCGTTTATGTTAGCGCCCGCATCCACTAAAACATTCATTAGCCAAGTCCGAAAAACAGTGAACAAAATCTTCATTAGCCGAAAAATTCGTTAGCAGGGTCACTGTATACACCCACTACAGATTCAAGTGCAGAGGTAGAAGAATTTTACAGCAGCTTGCAACAAGTAGTATATAATACTGATAAAACAGATTTTCTTTTGATATTAGGTGATTGGAATGCAAAAGTGGGTGGAAAAGAAGAACAGAACATCGCTGGAAAATTTGATTTAGGACTGAGGAATGAAGTAGGAACAAGGTTGTTGGAGTTTTGTGTCGAGAAAAGTTGCTTTATTGTAAACACTTGCTTCCAACAACATAAAATAATATTGTACACATGGATTTCAATCCTATAAATGAAGCATTTAAAGTTGGAAAGAAATTAAAAAGTTTGGAGAAGACAGAAAGAAAGATTGCAAATTTTTGTCAGAAGAATTAGACAACTGAGTGCAAATTTCCAAAGACAGGCTAAGAAAGATAAGCAAAAAACATCTAAACAAAAGATGCAAGGAAATTGAAGAAAGCAATATTATTGGTAGAACAGAAGATCTGTTTAGAAAAATAAATGATATTACAGAGAAGTTTATCCCTAGATTAGGAGTTGTAAAAAGTAATTTGGGAAAATATCTGATGGAAGAAGAAGCAGTGAAAAAAAGATGTACCGAGTATATAGAGGATTTTTACAAGAAAGATAATAATATTGAAGGAGAGAATGTGTTGAGGAACTCATGATAATGAAAAGTGAAGTGATATCAGCAATGGAACAGCTGCCAAAAGGAAAAGCTTCTGAAGTTGATGCTGCTTCAGTGGAATTATTGAGAGCAGCTGGAGATGAAGTAGTGACTAAATTGACTGAAACTTATCAACAGGTTTGGAAGAAAATATACTGGCCTAGATATTGGAAAACGTCAGTATTCATCTTGTCCCAATCCCAAAAAAATCAAATGCCGTAGATTGTCATACAGCTTGGTGCTTGGTTATCAGACAACTCTTGATAGGAGAGCTGTACGACAACCAGGAAGCTTCAGTAAAAACAGTCTTTGAAGAAACAAACAGTGTTCGAGTGGAAAAAGGGATGCAGCAAAGTTGTATACTGTCACCCTGCCTTTTTAATATTTATAGTGAATATGTTATGAGAATGGCTGATTTAGACAAAGATCCAGCTGGAATTAAGATTGGTGGCAGAAAAATTGAATAATTTAAGATATGTAGATGATACAACCCTCATAACAGAAACTAAGGAAGATCTGGAGCACTTGATTCTGTTGGTTTAGACCATAGGTTGCCAAACTTTTTCGGGCCACCGCCCACTTTGCAAGACATAAATTTTGTAATGTCCCCCATTATAACAGTTTAAATAAAACCATATTTCAAATACTCAATACTGTACTGTCGACATTTTTTCTTATATTCAGACATAATGAAGTAATAAAATTTGCAAAAATATTCACAAAATAAAAGATTTAATTTACACTTTGTATAACTCCACTTATCTATCACACTTTCGACTGATGATTGTTGGCAAAACACATGAAAAATAATGAAACTTATTCCTAAACCACTGGTATTTATAGATTTGAAATCTAGCCCGAATCGACTTGCATGCATTGACTTGTTTGCGATACCATTGTACTCGTGCTTTGAACAAGTCACTGCAAGCACCCATATTCCTGTCAAAACATGCTGAATTGAGTAAATTACCTACGTAATAGTTGACCGACATACTACTAGTTAAGACTCGTCTGCTGCGGGGATAGACTAAAGCCTGTATGGCACGATCAATTTTTACAATAGCAAAAAATGAAATACATTTTTTAAGTATATAAAAAATTAAGTTAAAATATCCTGTATGACATGTTAAATTTTTTATTTTGCACGCAAGCGCATTTTGTTCGTCCAACCACGACATTGTCCGAATAATTATAAACAATAATTAATAAATAAAATAATTACACAAGATATAAACAACAAACCTACAAAACATAACCACAGAAAACAGTATAATAAGTTTCGAATAATATTTGCTCTGTTTTTTTCCCTCTGGTTAGCAATATAAGTTAGTACTAACTAGGCTAACTAAAATTTACGATTTTATTTCTTTCTTGCCATTCTTATTTTTACTCGTAATATTAAATTATATAAAATTGGGTTTATTTTTGTACAAATCAATTAGAAAAGTGGTTTTATATATTTTATATATATTTTGAAATGAAATATAACGAATATATTTGCTACTGTAAACATAACCTATTATACACACATATATACACGTTCTATTTTCTCATTGACATAGAAAATTGACATCTATTTCTATCTGACATGGTAAATTTTCAAATGATTAAATAATTGAAATAGAAATTGATAAAAAAAAAATCGATCGTGTAAGACGGGCATAAGATGAATTAAAATTCAATATTTAAATTTTAAATGATTATCTAATCACAAAAATAATTAATTTTTAAATATATATTATTAATTTCTTCTATAAAGAGTCACTGACCCCTAGACCGCCTGAACACTCCCAATGCTTCTGATCCCACTATAGTCCCCTAGAAGGCTTCAGCACCCACTGGGGGCAGTACCGCCCACTTTAGGAACCTATGGTTTAGATGGAAACAAAGCCAATGACAATTTAAATGAATTTATAATAGAGGGAGCTAAAATAGAAATTGTTGAAAGTTATGATTTACTGGTGTCCATAATCAGAAATGATGGTAAATGCGAAGATGAAATTAAAAGAATAATAGTTCATGGGAAACAAAACGATGTTAAACCTGACAAAAATTATGAAACATAGAGGTGTGAGTAAGGCCATGTAAGTTAAAATTGTCAAAGCAATGGTATTTCCAGTAGCAATGTATGGATGTGAAAACTGAATTATTAAGAAGAAAGACACAAAGCAAATTGGTTCATTTGAATTATGGGTGTGGAGGAGACTATTAAGAATCTCATGAATTGCAAGAATGACCAATGAGAAGGTTTTACAGAATATAACAGGGTGGTGCATGATTGGAATGGATTGCTATTGGATGTTGTGAGTGCAAGCAGTGTGAATGAATTCAAAAATAAGTATGTTAGCTTCAAAAATAAGTGTGTGTAGTATGTGGCCTCCCTCGATGAGTCCATGACTCCCTGGAGGTCTCTCTTAATAATAATAATAATAATAAAGACAGAATGCTCCTTGGAGGCAATGATCACTAAACAGAAGTTGATGTACTTTGGATATGTTATGTGAGCTGATGAATAATTGTAAAAGGCGGTTATGTTGGAGAAGATTGAAGGAAGGAGAAGAAGAGGAAGTCCACAAAAGAGTCGGATGGTCAACATAAAAGAACTTACCAACTTGCACTTACAATTACTAAAAGAAAGGACAAGAGGCCGAGTGGGATGGACAGCTTTGTTCACAGGATCACCAAGAGTCAAAAACAACTGGATGGCACATAATAACAACAGCAACAAAATGATTACCCTTTTCATCCCTTTTGTCAACCTCATTTCAGCAATCCCAACAATCTGTGGTCAGGCTGGCGCTCTTAATGCCATAGATTCATTCCCTTTATTTCCAATACTCCTAGCATTTGTATAGAGAAGGATCAGTGCATTATCATTATCCCCCCCCCCACACACACACTCCATTTGACTCTTCAATATACCATAAATTCTTCCATCTTCCAGGTGAATTTTGCTACAAGAGGCTGTTGCTGCCACCACCACCACCATCTACCTTGACAATTCTAGCCCTAATACTTGATTTTGAAAGTTTTCCCCCACTTGGTTATATACTATACATTAAAGATACCAAGAAATTATATACTTGGTTTAATTCTTTATCCGAGTGTAAGCAAACAAAGTTTGCACCCGAAGTATTTTCAATACTGGGGCAACTCGTATATAGAAGCTGATGACTTCACATCACATAACAAAGCACATATCCTTATAGGTATGTATAATGCTATGCATTATGGGTAAGGTCACTATGCAGACCAGTTTTAACCTTTATTGAGGTGTGGGAACCAGACCCAGAGGTGATACTAAGGTTGAAGTAATGCCAAAGTCATAATTTCTTATATGAGTTGCCAAAGGGTGTCACACCTTATTATTAAAATACTCTGCATTAGAGATAGATGCTGGAAATTTTTCCACTTGGTTATGCTATAAAAAGATACCAAGAAATTATATACTTTGTTTAATCCTTTATCCAAGTGTCAGCAAACAAAGTTTGCACCTGAAGTATTTTCAGGACTTGGGCAACTCATATATAGAAGCTGATGACTTCACATCCCTTGCTTTAGTATCCCATAATGCAAAGCACATATCCTTACAGACCCTTCCCATAATGCATAGCATTTTACATACCCGTATAATACAGATAATGCTAAAATTTTGCAGGATGGTTTGGATAGTCTAGTATTCTGGGAAAAGGAGAATGGATGTCAGTTTAATGTAGCAAAGTGTAATGTTATGCATTTTGGAGTGAAAAGATTACCAGCTGTATACCATATTGATGGAGCTGTTCTCCAGGAAAATTTAGTTTAATCCTTTATCCAAGTGTCAGCAAACAAAGTTTGCGCCTGAAAGTATCTTCAGGACTGGGGTAAGGTAGTGCAACACCAGGACTACTCCTTGCAAAGGTGGAGCAAGATACTAATGCTCCTGGCTCCCACTGAAGAGACCTCAATAAAGGTCGAAACTAGTCTGTGCCCTTCCCTTAATGCATAACATTAGACATATCCACAAGGAGATGTGTTTTGCATTAGGGGAGATACTGTGATAGGAGTGTTAGTAGCTTGCTCCACCTTTGCAAGGAGTCGTCCTGGTGTTGCACTACCTTACCCCAGTCCTGAAGATACTTTCAGGTGCAAACTTTGTTTGCTCACACTTGGATAAAGGATTAAACTAAATTTATTATATTCTAACCAAGTGAAAAATAAACTTTCAACATCTGTTCTCCAGGAAATTGATGAATCCAGAGTTTTAGGAATGCTAGTGGATAGGATGTTAAAGGTTAAAGTTTGGGGCAACTCATATATAGAAGTTGATGGCCTCACATCCCCTGCCTTAGTATCCCATAATGCATACCTGTAAGGATATGAGCTTTGCATTATGGGATACTAAGGCAAGTACTGTGAAGTCATCAGCTTTTATATATACGAGTTCCCCAGTCCTGAAAGTACTTCAGGCACAAACTTTGTTTGCTTACACTTGGATAAAGGTTAAACCAAGTATATAATTTCTTGGTATCACTTTTTCCAGATGCCTGCATCCTTCCATATTCAAATTCTGCTCATCTCTTGCACACAATTATTTTCTTCTCAACACTGTGTTATCATAATTTGGTAATAACTCCCTATTTCTCTCTTACATTTTTCTGCTGCTCAACCTTTAACTTCAGTTCTCTTACTACTTGATTCACACTGCCTCTGAAGTCATCCATATCTACCATCATCTCATCACATGTCCACCTCACTTTGCTCTAGTCATTTCTTCAAGCAAGCACTCCTCTAGCATTTTGTTTTGTGCTCCACAAATCAAATCATACCATAACTCTCATTGAACCATTAATTCCTTGCTCACCTGGATTCCTCTCTTTCTAAACTCTCTCTCCTCGTTCTTTCATTCATCTGCATTTTTCTCATCTTCCAATCCCTTGCTTCTGCACCAATGACTTCTTCTCGTCACCTCTCTTTTCCTGGTTCTCCCATTCTCTCTTTTCAGTTTCATTGACAACCTGTTTTTTTGTTTGTTTTTTGGGAGGAGTAGGTCATGTCTCAGTAACTTGCTCATGCTTTATAATAAAATGACAGCTGATTTGGAGGATAAAGCTAATAGGTTTACAGTGATACTGCTGGACTTGCAAAAGCTTTGGCAGGATACCACATGGAATTCTAATCAATAAACTGCAGCACATGGGGGATGGATATAGGGTTGGTGAGATGTATAAGAGGATGGTTGATGGAGAGATATTGGCAAGTAGTTCATTCAGGTAGAGTCCAGTAGAAGCCCCTTGATTAGTGTTGTGCCACAGGGCTCTGTTCCTGGGACAGTGCTGTTTAATTTATACATTAATGATGTAGGAAAGGATCTGAGTGGAACTGTTCAGTTGTTTGCTGATGATGCAAAGTTGGGTAGAGCAATAGTTAATACAGATGATATTAAAATTTTCCAGGATGATTTGGATGGACTGGCAGTCTGAGCAAATGAGAATGGTTATTATCTGTTTAATGTGGCAAAGTTTAAGGTTATGCATTTTGGGGTGAAAAGATTACCACCTGTATACCATATTAATGGAACTGTACTTCTGGAAATTGACGAATCAGAGATTTGGGAGTGCTAGTATATAGGGTGTTAAAGGTTAGAGAGCACATAGAAAAAGTGGCTAAAGCACCTCATCAGATTACTTGGATACTGAAGAATACCCTGACAAGCAGAGACAAGCAGGTTATTATATCTCTTTATAGAGCCTTTGTAAGACCTCGTCTTGACTACTCTGCACAGATCTGGTCGCCTGGGTTTCTTGGCGATGAGGAAGAGGTGGAGAGAATTTAGAGGCAAGTGACCAAGATGGTAGCAAGTCTATGGAATGAACCTTATGAGAACAGGTCGAACACTTGTGGGTTACAGAAACTGGTTGACAGGCATTAAAAGGATGATATGATTGAGACATTCAAATTACTGAAGGATTTTTACAAAAGAAATTTTTCAGAACAGGTCTGGTGATGGAAGAACTAGAAACTATCCTTGGAAACTGAGCAAAGTGTTAGAACAATGTTTTTTTGCTTGGAGAGTGGTGAATGAGTGGAATAGGTTGTCAAAGTTTATTGTGGGTGCCATGACTGTGAATAAGTTCAAAGCAAAGTCTGATAGATGCTGTGCAAATGTTGGACAGTGCATTGGCATGATGTTTAGGGCTCCCTCGATGAACCTGAGGACTGCATGGAGTAGCCCATAATAATAATAATAACTCTGTCACACCTACTTTGGTTTGTCTCATGTCACTTAGCATTCCAAGTCTTCCGATGTGTCCCTTCATACTTTTCAATTCGTTTCTTGTACCTTTTACTTCTTTTCTAAGTAACCTCTATCCCACTCTCCAAACATTCTACCCTTGCTTGACATTCACCTGCTCAATCAAGACAACCCTCCAAATCTACTACACCTCTCAATGTTATATCCATCTCATGCTTGCCTTTCTCACTCTTGATCATGCTACTCATATCTCTGTGCTAGCACTCGCTCACTCATTTCTGACCAACCACTGCTGAAACCAGAAATATTTGTATTGATATATATATATATATATATATATATATATATATATATATATATATATATATATATATATATACACTACTTTCTCCATATACTACTTTTTGGTATATCTCAATCAGCCACCCTTTTATGCATATCACCAGTTTCCTATCCATCCTGATTTGTTGCAGTTTGCATAACAAAGTTCCATGTGGTATCCTGTCAAATGCCTTTGCAAAATCCAGATTTGCTACAATCACTTTGTAGCCATTCCCTTTATCCAACTCGTCACTCTATTATTATTATTATTATTATTATTATTATTATTATTGTTCCGGGAATCTCCAAGGAGTCGACAGACTCATCAAGGGAGGCCCTAACATGTCAAGAACAACTATTCAACATTCACACACCTTGCCTTGAACTCATTCACGGTTGTAGCACCCACAACAGACTCTGGAAGCTTATTCCACTCATTTACCACTCTCCAAGTAAAGAACCTAGCTCTAACACCCTTGTCAACCACGCTCTTGCACAGCTTCCATGCATGGCCCCTAGTCCTCCCACCACCAGTCATATTTTCAAAAATATCTTCTGGATCAATCTTATAAAAACCCTTCAGTAATTTGAATGTCTCAATCATATCACCCCTCCTTCGCCTATCATCCAATTTCTGCAACCCACAAATCTTCAACCTATTCTCATAAGGTTCATTCCACAGACCTGCTATCATCTTGGTCACTCGTCTCTGGACCCTCTCCACTTCCTCCCCATCACGAAGAAACCCAGGTGCCCATAGCTGGGCACAGAAGTCCAGATGGGGTCTTATCAAGGCTCGATACAGAGTAACAACAACAACTTGTTCGTCTCTGCATGTTAAAGTATTTTTCAGAAGCCAAGTGATTTGGTGAGCTGTTTTAGTTACTTTTGCAATGTGCCCCCTAAACTTCAACTCCCTATCCACCAACACTCCCAAATCCCTGGCCTCATCAATCTCCTGGAGTATGGTTCCACCAATGCGATATACTGCTGCTATTCTTTTCACCCCAAAGTGCATAACCTTACACTTTGCCACATTTAATTGACATTCATTTTTCCTAGCCCAGTCCTCCAAACTATCCAAATCATCCTGTAAAATTTTGACATCCTGTGCACTCACAATTGCTCTACCCAACTTTGCATCATCAGCAAACAAGTGAATACTTCCTCTCAGATCCTTTCCAATATCATTGATGAACAAATTGAAAAGCAGTGGTCCAAGAACAGAGCCCTGTGGCACTCCACTAGTCACAAGACGTCTTTTAGACTCCACTCCTGAATAAACCACTCTTTGATATCTCTCCTTCACCCACCCTCCTATCCATCTCACCAACCCTATATCTATACCCATCTGCTCCAGTTTACTGATTAGGGTTCCATGTGGTATCCTATCAAAGGCCTTGGCAAGGTCCACTAGTATCACTGTAAACCCATTACCCCTATCCAGTTCAGCCGTCACTGTGTTATAAAACGTGAGCAAGTTACTGAGGCATGATCTACCCTTCACAAAACCATGTTGTCCCCCATACAATATCCCATTTTCATCTATCCAATCCTGTATTCTTTTCTTGACTAATTTCTCTAAGACCTTGACAATGATTCCTGATATGCTAATCGGTCGGTAATTTACAACAGCAGTCTTGGAACCACCTTTATGCAGTGGAACTATTTTCCCCTCTTTCCACCCACTCGGGACTAACCCAGACCCGAGACTCAAATTAAACAAAATGGTCAAGGGTACTGACAATTCTTTAGCTGCTTCTCGTACAACACGAGCTGGTATACCATCCAATCCCACAGATGTATTTACATTGAGGTTATGCAATAGACTACTCACCTCCACTTCATTAACCACAATTCCCGTATAATCTACTGGTTTATTCGTTTCTGCAATGTCACCACCTGGATGATATACTTTCGCAAAGTGCTCACTCAGTAACTCAACTATCTCAACTGATTCAGTTACCTCCCTACCATCGGCATTCTTTAAAATCAATCTGCCATGTACATTTTTCCTTTTACTTGCTACATATCTAAAAAACTGTTTAGGATTCTCTTTAGCCTGCATGGCCAATGTTCTTTCGTAATCCTTTTTTGCTTTTCTTACCACACTCGTCACCCTTCTGGCCTGCGCTTTATACCGTTCATGTGCCTGCCGGTCACCCTTCTCCTTAAATTCCCTCCATAGTTGTTTCTTTTTTTGCAGCTCAAACTTAATGGTGTTATTCATCCATTTAACCCCTACTTGATTTATTATTCGGACTCTAGGTATACAGTCAGCCATTGCTTCATGCAAGCACTTCTTAACTACCTCCCATGCACTATCAACTTCTAGTCCTTGCAGTTGTACATGCCATGGCACTGAACCAATCAAACTCCTAAGCTTGTTATACTTTCCAGCCCGATAATTCCACATGTACCCTGTCTTAATTGAAAATTCTACACCTTTAGCCAGCTCCCAAGTTAAGACCCTATGATCACTCTCACCGATTGGTGACAATGTGGTCATATTTGTTACAGCCAAATCCTCAGCTGTAATTACTAGGTCAAGCACTCTCTGACCCCTAGTATTTTCCATTACATGCTGTCGCAGATAGTTATCCCTTAATAACCGCATAAAATCCAGTTCCTTCCTCCCGTGTGTCCTCTCCTCACTCCAATCAATGCGACCATAGTTGAAATCTCCCATAATAATCACCCTCCTTCCACCCATTTCTTCTATTTGCTTGTGCATACTGTCACCACCATCTTTTCCATCACCTGGTCTATAGCAGCACCCAATTGTATATTTAGTTCTGCTAGCCACAATCTCACACCAAATGGCCTCAAATGTGCTCTTTTCTCTATCCTGCAATTCAACTTCTATTCTCCTTGGCTGGAGCTCATCAGCTATCATCAACAATACTCCTCCCCCCATTTTATTCTCTCTGTCATTCCTGAACACACTATACCCATCACATTCAATCGCACTAGTTATATCATCTACAGTCAGCCATGTTTCACTAATACCTATAACCTCTGGTCTGGAAGTGCCAACCATGGCCAAAAACTCTTCCTTCTTGTTCCTAATACTCCTAGTATTAGTGTACATGAATTTAAGACCCCCATTAGCCCCAACCCTACCTTGATGCCTTATATTAACTATCCCACTCAGATTTGTTGTCCTTATTTGCTCTGGCATATTATATTCATTCTTACATTCAACTGCCTCCATAAGAACTGTATATCTACTCCCCCCCCCCCTCCCCTTAACAAATCTAGTTTCCCTGAATTTGCACATCCACTACATTCAGCAACACTTTCTCAAGTCTTCTTACACCGTAACCATTCAAATGCAAGCCATCCATCTTATATAGATCCTTTCGCTCATCAAAATCACTCCACACATCCACAAATTCCACACCACTCGTCATACATAACCCACGCATAAAGTCATTCGCAATTATGGCCCTCCTTTTAAACATTTCACTGTCATACCGTGGCAAAAGACTAATCATTCTAACTCTCTCACTCTTTTCTTTTGCTACCTCAAACAATTCATTCAGGTCTTCTATCATTTCCATTTTATCTCCTTTCAAATCATTCGTACCTGCCACAACAATCATTTCTTTCACCCTTTCCTTTTGCTCTCTAATAGACTCAGTTACGTCCATTATGGTCGCACCAGGTTGGTACGATTTTGTCAAATCCTCTACTAACACACCTCGTACTAACGAGTCTCCATACAGCACTCTATCCTTCATTTTGTCCATGTTCACATTCATACGTCTATTTTTACTGTCATACCTTTTATTATTGGTTGGTTCATTCAGTCTACTTTTGTTCATGCACTCTAGCTACTGTTTTGCTCTTTCTATCGCACTATTCAACAACGCGATCTCACTCAATGCATCTATCTCATCTTTTTTATTCTCTGAGAAACCATTTATACTATCATTCACACTTTCTACATTCACACTCTCACAATTTTCATGTACAACCTTGCCGTTTCTTGTCATATCCCTATTTCCTTCATTCTGAAGGTTGACAAAAATAAAAAAAGTTAGTAGATTACTATGGAATACCAACCCTTCACAAAGCCATGCTACCCCTCATAGGGGTAGCATGGCTTTGTGAAGTTATCCACCCATTCTTGAATTCTCTTTTTGACTAACTTTTCCAGTACTTTTACCACCACTTCTGAGATACTAATTGATCAATAATTTGGTATCACAGACTTAGATCCTCCTTTATGTAAAGGAATTATTTTGCCCTCCTTCCACTCTATTGGACTTTGCTACTGGGAATTAAATTAAATAGCCTAGTCAAATGCATTGCCAGTTCCCTTGCACATTCTTGTAAAACATGAACTGGTATCCCATCCAATCCCATAGCTGTATTTGCATTCAGATTCTGCAATATACTATCTCCAATTCTTCAACTACTGTTCTCACACATCAATTTCTGCATAACAATATCTTCAAATTGAAGCAGGCTTCCAGAGGAAACTTAAATCTGGAGCCACTTTCATTGACCTAACATCTGCTTACGACACTGTTTGGATCAGGGGCCTCCTCCTAAAACTAGGAAATATTATGAAGTGTAAAAAAACTCTACAACTTTTTGAATCTATTCTCTCCAACAGAAAGATCCGGGTTCATATTGGTGGAAAAAAGCGCAGGCCCAGATTCCTTCACAACAGTCTTCCTCAGGGCTCTGTGTTATCCCCTATACTTTTTAACATCTATGTGTATGATCTACCTCATACCAGATCAAGCAAGTATATGTACGCTGATGACCTAGCGATCCTACATCAATCCTCCTCCTTTACTAACCTAGAATCAACCTTGAATACAGACCTGAACACCCTGGAACTTCAAGCAGTGGTACTTGAAGCCAAATCCAACGAAAACAGTGTCCTCAGTATTTCACCTGTACAATGCAGAGGCGAATCGACAACTCAACCTTTCCTTCTGAGGAAAAATAGTAGAACATGAGCCTCACCCAAAATACCTTGGAGTGAGCCTGGACAGAAGCCTAACCTATAAAAGGCACATCATCAACCTCTCCAATAAAATTAAAACCAGAAATAACATCATTTCAAGGCTTGCTGGAACAACCTGGGGTTGTGGTGCAGAAGTCCTAATGTTGTCTGCACTAGCCCTCACATTCTCTGCAGCAGAATATTGTGCCCCTGTCTGGGAAAGAAGTACACACACTAACATTATAGGCACCCAGCTGAACTCTACCATTCGCACAATTAGTGGGACAGTGAGAAGCACCCCTCTCTCCTGGCTGCCTGTTCTATCCAACATTGCTCCACCACACATATGGATAAGACAAGCCTCGATTAACTAGCAATGAGCAACCCACTCCTACCCCTACACCAGACTCTCAAAAACCCACCCAGTCTTCGCCTCAAATCTAGAAAGCCTCTCTGGTCCATGGACGAACTCTTTTCAGCTGCACTGCCATCAATATCTGACATATGGAGAGAATACTGGTCCAACAATCTCCCAACAAATGGCTTCCTGGTAGAAGATCCCTGTGCTCTGCAGCCTGGTTTTGATCTTCCTAGGAAGATTTAGTCATCCATAAACAGGATCAGAACTAGTCAGGGTAGATGTGGCTATCTTCTACATAAATGGGGGCTGTCAGATCACCCTTATTGTGATTGTTCTCCCGTGGCTCAGACGATTACTCATATTGTGTACGACTGCCCAAGGCGCCAACTTCACAGTGGTGGCTTAGAAGGCATCCACAAGGTGACGGATGGGGCCTTGAATTGGCTTTCCAGCCTGGACCTTGACCTGTAGTTGATATGATGGTGGTGGTTATGGAGGAAACAGAAGATCATGGTCCATCTCACCATGAAGACGTTATTCTCGTAGTTATTCTCATAGTCCTCGTCATAGTATCAGCAGAACTTCTCATGTTAGAAGATGATGATGCAGTGTGAAATGGGCCTCCTCTAATGGATCAAGTTTTCTCACATAAGACACAACTGCTCTCTACTTAAACCTCAGATACAGCTACTTTTATGTTGTGAGTTGTGAGAACATGCAGCCTTGTCATACTTGGTGCAGCAGGACGATAATTGTCCCTGGCTTAATTATGACAAGTTACTTTTGCTTTATATTTTTTTTTAAAAAGGAAAGACTTAGAAAGCAGGTTGTGCCTTTTATGTAATGAACTTTTATATGTTAAGATTTTCATCATTTGTTTCTGGAAATAGTGATTGTACATTTCACTTACCAGTTTTCATGTAGGCATAAGCATAAATAAATAAACTGTCATCAGTTCTGTTGCATTCTGTAGAGCTTGTGCCGCTTCCAGGAACAGTCTCTGATAGAAGCTGGAGAAGTTCTATAGAACCTGGTTAACTGCAACAGAACTCATGGTGTGATCTTCCCTGGATTTTGATGCACCACCCTACCTCTGAGTATTAATAAGAATGCTGCCCTTCATGCACATGACTATCCTTGTTCTTGAGGTCATTTCATTCCCTGTCTTCACTGTATGTGTATTGTTCAAGTACCACTGATGGAGCTAGTGAAATGTCAACTTGTAAATAATTAATTTTAATCAGTAAATTCTTTATTTATATTCCTGCTTCTTTCTGCATAGTATTTTTGTTCAAAATTTTGAACGTGAATTGCAACAGCTATGGAAATTGATCGTGGAAATAAACATCAATATTTTACCCATTCATTCTTAGTATATCATGAGGAAACAGGTATATCATAAATTAAATTTCTAGGAGCATTAAAAATTGTATACTTTATTTTACATTCTGTTTATAAATTTTGATTTTTTCCCTCCTCCAGTTAAACTGCCACCAAGTAACTACGACATCGTACAACTGTTGCGTTCACTACAACCCTTGCTTCAGAAAGCTGTTCAGAAGAAAACCCAAATGTTATGGGAAGCAACTTACACGGTTTCAGGTCCACTTACTTGGCGACAGTTTCACAAGTTAGCAGGAAGAGGTATGCACTGTCATAAATATTTCTTACTTTTATACTTTTTGGAAGTTTAAAAAAAGTATTTCAAGATAATTCAGAGAAAAATCATGGTGAAATCAATTGAAAATAAATTATTTGATAGTAATATGAATTGCAAACGTAGTTTTATTTATTCTTTTTAACAGAGAAAAACTGAAAATGTGCAGTTGAAATTATCCTTTATTATATGTGTTTATTAAAGAAATGCTTTTTGCACTTGAAAAACATCATCATCATCACCTTTAATTAATGAAAATTTCATGGTGACATTAAAGTGAGGAGCAACATTTGAGAAATTGAAAATACTAATCACAGAGAAAACTGAGAACATAACTAAGGAAATTAAATGAGAATTGTGATAATTCTATCCAAAAAGTTATCACAATTCTCATTTAATTTCCTTAGTTATGTTCTCAGTTTTCTCTGTGATTAGTATATTCAATTGCTCAAACATTGAATATCAACATGAAATTTTCATTAATTAAAGATGATGATGAAGCAACTTACACGGTTTCAGGTCCACTTACTTGACAATAGTTTCACAAGTTAGCAGGAAGAGGTATGCACTGTCATAAATAATATTTCTGACTTTTATACTTTTTGGAAGTTTAAAAAAGGTATTTCAAGATAATTCAGAAAAAAATCATGGTGAAATCAACTGAAAATAAATTATTTGATAGTAATATGAATTGCAAACATAAACACAACTTCAAATATTGGCATACATATCCTTGTTCATTATTTTATATATATGAGGGCTTGTAATGAAATTACAGAATTCATTACAGAAATGCAATGAGATTTTTTTTTTTTTTATTGCGACAGTTGTCTGTATTGTCGAACCAACAATGACATAGTATGTTTGAGTGATTCCTGCTCTTTCCATCAGTATGCTTCTCTTTGGTAGAGTAAACACCTGTTGAGTCATTGTGCTTTTAGTAAGTTTATTTTGCTTCTCTTTGGAGAAGCAAAATATTGAACAACACTGTGCAATTAAATGTTGTGTTAAACTGAATTACGAATGTTTCATAAAATTAAGCGGACATATAGTAATGATTCTTTATCATGTGCTCAAGTGTTTAAACAGTGCAAGATGTATTTGGAAGAGGAGATAAAAGCATGAGCAAATCCATAAACGAAAATCATGATTGTTATCTTTTTTTTTGTATGGCATAATCTGCTGACAATTTGCACATCCTGGAATGATTGTCAATCAAATTTACTACAAAGGAATCCTCGAACAATTGCAAAGGTGCATCCAGAGATTGCAAATGATTGGATCTTGCATCATGACAATGCATTTTCTGGCATTGGAATAGCTGCTATACTCACCTGACTTGTCTCTGTGTGCCTTTTTTTCTTTTACCCAGGCTCAAGACCAGGATGGGAGGGGCGGTCACAGGTCTTTGGATGTTAATGAGCTAACAGAAGAGGACTTCGAATTCTGTTATACATGGAAGGAAAATTGGAATCAGAGTGTTTCATGCAGAGAAGTTACTACTTTGAAGGTGACCGTGATGTATCCAGATGATTAATTGAATATGTATTTTTATATGAATTTTATTTCATTGGTTTTCTGCTAGACCTTTTATGATGCCCAGACAAGATCTTTGAATCAATAAATTACAAAGAACTGTTTTATAAAATTAATAACATTGATTAAAAAAAAACGAAAATTCAGTGACTATAAACAAAAAATATGACTGCAGTTTAATGCCAATGGTTATTAAGAAAGCTAAATGTGAGCCAATATTTTATTTATATTGAGAATAACAGGTGTTTTTTAAAAATGGACAAACTGACTTGAGAGTTTGTATTTATAACTTATAGCACATCAGTGCCATGTATGGACTGCAGGTCAGTATTGAGAAAGAAGAACTCTGTTGACATTTTTTCTGAAAGTTGGAGATTATAGTTGTTGGGAAACACTACGAGGTAGGCTGTTCCATAGTAGAGAGATAAGTGTTTAGCATATCTGCTCTCCAGCCAACAGGTTGCAGGTTCAAATCCTACTGTGGGCATGGATGTTTGTAATTGCCTTTAGGTAGGAGATGAATTTCATTGTGTGTTATGAAACCACTGCCATGCTTATTGGGGACCTGAAGTGGTTTGAAATCATTCCATATTTGATCTCAAGAGCGGGGTTTCCGAACTTGTAAAAAATAACTTAAAAAATACAAAAGACATAAAATTGATAAAAAAATTTTTTAAAAAATTGTTCTCAACCCATCCACAATACAAAAGTAGTATAGGTTTGCACATAACCTTTCATGGGTGGAAACCACATAAAAAAAAAATAATAAAACAGAATAAATGAGGAGGAGAAGTAGGTTTGATATGTTTGCAGATAAAAATGGATGGTGAGCAGCTGCTACTCTTGTTTTAACAGATCCAACAGAAAGTGAAGGAATGATGATTACCATTTCACTGAAACAGCAACCATGGAATGTATCTGAGAGGCACAGAGTTCAAACAGTGCATTTGTGAGATAGAAGTTGAAGTGAGTCTGTGAAGGAGAGATCTTCTCTCAATCAAATTGCTCTGCCCTGGACAATCAAAAATTTTTAAGGGAGGTTTCAGGTGCATCATCATCATCCCACGAAGCTTCATGGATAGCTTCATGTGAGCAGTATTCTAAAAGATGGACAGCTTTGGAATTTGTATAGATTTAGTAGTTGGAGGGGGGGGGGTAGAATAGCATCTTGAGCAGAAAAGAATGCCTAGTTTTTTAATCCATACTGGTGGTTGCTTATTAGCTGGTGGGGGCTCTAGCTAGTGTAGAATTTGACTGTTGATGATTTATTTCATTATTTTGGAGTGACTTGAGGTGGTGATGATGATTGGTCATATGATTCCTTTGGAACCAGAAGACTTTTTAGTGTCCAAATTGTTTACTATTTTTCTCATATAATTTTTGCTGAAAAGCCACAAGAAGCATATGCTGCTTACTTTCTGGTAGGTAAAAGGTGATTTGCTTGGTTATCTATGTAGAAATTAAAGGTAAAAGAGATCTCAGGAGGTTAGCTTTATCTTTAGATGCAGGTCTGGATGAGAGGAGATAGAAACATGGATGAACAAAAGTTGCTTCTGATGGTCTTTGCAAATGATTGGAAGGAATGGATTCCATTTGAATAGCAAATGAATTTTCTGCTATTGGCCTTTATGAAGTCAGATTTCGATTTGTTGATGATTGTTTTACATTTATCATGTCAGCATGGGTTCAGTATGAAGCTGGAGTTCTTGTTGCAAGCCACTTGAAGTAAGCTGAGTTTTCTTTCAACTGTTTTCATGCATTTTCTGTTGAATCAGGACTCTTGGATTAGAATTTTGGATAGAATGTAAGAGATTGCCCTAAAAGACAACAGTGAACAAAAATGAATGAAGAGGAGAGAAAATTTTTTCTCTGAGTTGAAAGCTAAACTGTGAGGATCAATTACTATCTACCACATGTATTTTAAGTATGGCACCAGTGCGAAGGAAAATGGCGGCCAGTAATGATGGTTCGCCATCCTTATCAAAGAACGGTAGTATAAAAGAAATGAGTCAGTGTACTAGCTGTGAAATGTACGCTTTGCGGAGTGCGGTCGGAGTGTGGTTAGATGATAATAAAGGATTGAATGTGTGTAGAAAATGTAGGGAGAATGAGGAATTGAAGTGTATTTCGGATCGTGAGTGTGATATTTTTGTCAACCTTCAGAATGAAGGAAATAGGGATATGACAAGAAACGGCAAGGTTGTACATGAAAATTGTGAGAGTGTGAATGTAGAAAGTGTGAATGATAGTATAAATGGTTTCTCAGAGAATAAAAAAGATGAGATAGATGCATTGAGTGAGATCACGTTGTTGAATAGTGCGATAGAAAGAGCAAAACAGCAGCTAGAGTGCATGAACAAAAGTAGACTGAATGAACCAACCAATAATAAAAGGTATGACAGTAAAAATAGACGTATGAATGTGAACATGAACAAAATGAAGGATAGAGTGCTGTATGGAGACTCGTTAGTACGAGGTGTGTTAGTAGAGGATTTGACAAAATCGTACCAACCTGGTGCGACCATAAAGGACGTAACTGAGTCTATTAGAGAGCAAAAGGAAAGGGTGAAAGAAATGATTGTTGCGGCAGGTACGAATGATTTGAAAGGAGATAAAATGGAAATGATAGAAGACCTGAATGAATTGTTTGAGGTAGCAAAAGAAAAGAGTGAGAGAGTTAGAATGATTAGTCTTTTGCCACGGTATGACAGTGAAATGTTTAAAAGGAGGGCCATAATTGCGAATGACTTTATGCGTGGGTTATGTATGACGAGTGGTGTGGAATTTGTGGATGTGTGGAGTGAGTTTGATGGGCGAAAGGATCTATATAAGATGGATGGCTTACATTTGAATGGTTACAGTGTAAGAAGACTTGAGAAAGTGCTGCTGAATGTAGTGGATGTGCAAATTCAGGGAAACTAGATTTGTTAAGGGGGGGGGGGGGGAGTAGATATGCAGTCCTTATGGAGGCAGTTGAATGTAAGAATGAATATAATATGCCAGAGCAAATAAGGACAACAAATCTGAGTGGGATAGTTAATATAAGGCATCAAGGTAGGGTTGGGGCTAATGGGGGTCTTAAATTCATGTACACTAATACTAGGAGTATTAGGAACAAGAAGGAAGAGTTTTTGGCCATGGTTGGCACTTCCAGACCACAGGTTATAGGTATTAGTGAAACATGGCTGACTGTAGATGATATAACTAGTGCGATTGAATGTGATGGGTATAGTGTGTTCAGGAATGACAGAGAGAATAAAATGGGGGGAGGAGTATTGTTGATAATAGCTGATGAGCTCCAGCCAAGGAGAATAGAAGTTGAATTGCAGGATAGAGAAAAGAGCACATTTGAGGCCATTTGGTGTGAGATTGTGGCTAGCAGAACTAAATATACAATTGGGTGCTGCTATAGACCAGGTGATGGAAAAGATGGTGGTGACAGTATGCACAAGCAAATAGAAGAAATGGGTGGAAGGAGGGTGATTATTATGGGAGATTTCAACTATGGTCGCATTGATTGGAGTGAGGAGAGGACCCACAGGAGGAAGGAACTGGATTTTATGCGGTTATTAAGGGATAACTATCTGCGACAGCATGTAATGGAAAATACTAGGGGTCAGAGAGTGCTTGACCTAGTAATTACATCTGAGGATTTGGCTGTAACAAATATGACCACATTGCCACCAATCGGTGAGAGTGATCATAGGGTCTTAACTTGGGAGGTGGCTAAAGGTGTAGAATTTTCAATTAAGACAGGATACATGTGGAATTATCGGGCTGGAAAGTATGACATGCTTAGGAGTTTGATTGGTTCAGTGCCATGGCATGTACAACTGCAAGGACTAGAAGTTGATAGTGCATGGGAGGTAGTTAAGAAGTGCTTGCATGAAGCAATGGCTAACTGTATACCTAGAGTCCGAATAATAAATCAAGTAGGGGTTAAATGGATGAATAACACCATTAAGCTTGAACTGCAAAAAAAGAAACAACTATGGAGGGAATTTAAGGAGAAGGGTGACCGGCAGGCACATGAACGGTATAAAGCGCAGGCCAGAAGGGTGACGAGTGTGGTAAGAAAAGCAAAAAAGGATTACGAAAGAACATTGGCCATGCAGGCTAAAGAGAATCCTGAACAGTTTTTTAGATATGTAGCAAGTAAAAGGAAAAATGTACATGGCAGATTGATTTTAAAGAATGTCGATGGTAGGGAGGTAACTGAATCAGTTGAGATAGTTGAGTTACTGAGTGAGCACTTTGCAAGAGTATATCATCCAGGTGGTGACATTGCAGAAACGAATAAACCAGTAGATTATACGGGAATTGTGGTGAAAGAAGTGGAGGTGAGTAGTCTATTGCATAACCTCAATGTCAATACATCTGTGGGATTGGATGGTATACCAGCTCGTGTTGTACGAGAAGCAGCTAAAGAATTGTCAGTACCCTTGACCATTTTGTTTAATTTGAGTCTCGGGTCTGGGTTAGTCCCGAGCGGGTGGAAAGAGGGGGAAATAGTTCCTCTGCATAAAGGTGGTTCCAAGACTGCTGTTGTAAATTACCGACCGATTAGCATATCAGGAATCATTTTCAAGGTTTTAGAGAAATTAGTCAAGAAAAGAATACAGGATTGGATAGATGAAAATGGGATATTGTATGGGGGACAACATGGTTTTGTGAAGGGTAGATCATGCCTCAGTAACTTGCTCACGTTTTATAACACAGTGACGGCTGAACTGGATAGGGGTAATGGGTTTACAGTGATACTAGTGGACCTTGCCAAGGCCTTTGATAGGATACCACATGGAGCCCTAATCAGTAAACTGGAGCAAATGGGTATAGATATAGGGTTGGTGAGATGGATAGGAGGGTGGTTGAAGGAGAGATATCAAAGAGTGGTTTATTCAGGAGTGGAGTCTAAAAGACGTCTTGTGACTAGTGGAGTGCCACAGGGCTCTGTTCTTGGACAACTGCTTTTCAATTTGTTCATCAATGATATTGGAAAGGATCTGAGAGGAAGTATTCACTTGTTTGCTGATGATGCAAAGTTGGGTAGAGCAATTGTGAGTGCACAGGATGTCAAAATTTTACAGGATGATTTGGATAGTTTGGAGGACTGGGCTAGGAAAAATGGATGTCAATTTAATGTGGCAAAGTGTAAGGTTATGCACTTTGGGGTGAAAAGAATAGCAGCAGTATATCGCATTGGTGGAACCATACTCCAGGAGATTGATGAGGCCAGGGATTTGGGAGTGTTGGTGGATAGGGAGTTGAAGTTTAGGGGGCACATTGCAAAAGTAACTAAAACAGCTCACCAAATCACTTGGCTTCTGAAAAATACTTTAACATGCAGAGACGAACAAGTTGTTGTTGTTACTCTGTATCGAGCCTTGATAAGACCCCATCTGGACTTCTGTGCCCAGTTATGGGCACCAGGGTTTCTTCGTGATGGGGAGGAAGTGGAGAGGGTCCAGAGTGAGTGACCAAGATGATAGCAGGTCTGTGGAATGAACCGTATGAGAATAGGTTGAAGATTTGTGGGTTGCAGAAATTGGACGATAGGCGAAGGAGGGGTGATATGATTGAGACATTCAAATTACTGAAGGGTTTTTATAAGATTGATCCAGAAGATATTTTTGAAAATATGACTGGTGGTGGGAGGACTAGGGGCCATGAATGGAAGCTGGGCAAGAGCGTGGTTGACAAGGTGTTAGAGCTAGGTTCTTTACTTGGAGAGTGGTAAATGAGTGGAATAAGCTTCCAGAGTCTGTTGTGGGTGCTACGACCGTGAATGAGTTCAAGGCACGGTATGATAGATACTGTGTGAATGTTGAATAGTTGTTCTTGACATGATGTTAGGGCCTCCCTCGATGAGTCTGTCGACTCCTTGGAGTTTCCCGGAACAATAATAATAATAATAATAATATAGAAAATAATTTTGTCTTCGTCTTTGCAGATGGCCAAGTAAACAGTAGTGATGAATAAATGGAATAAGCTGCCAGAGTCTGTTGTGGGTGCCATGTCTGTGAATGAGTTCAAAGCAAAGTATGATAGATACTGTGCGAATGCTAAATTCTTGAGTTCTTGGCATGATGTTTAGGGCCTCCCTCAATGAGTCTAAGGACTCCTTGGAGTTGCCTGTGTTATGTCTTGTACTTCCTCTTTATTTATTATATTTTATATTATTCACTATTCTTATTTATTTTCAGCTCTTCCATTGCCGACAAATTTATATTCTTTAAGTCGACTGCGCCAGCCGGTAACTGAAGTCTGAGACACAATATTAAGCTACTGAAAAGCAATATAGGGATCAAGTGGTTTGCAGTCGTGGTCTCCCTTTTTTAGTTGCTAATGGATTACCCTACTAATTATGCATGGTCCGAATTTTAACAAGTGGTAACTCAACTCTCAGAACAATGACAGACTCATGTGGTTTGAATTAAAGAAACACATTTATTTAGACAAAACACATATATACACTTTAGTCAGAAATTTCAATTCTAAGGAGCCTGAATTTCCCCCTCTTAAATTTACATATCCAAAATTATTTACTCTAAAATCTTATGGTATCAATTTCACACTCTTCTTTGTATAACTATATTCAGACTTGGTTAATTTCTACTGAGTTGCTCAGTTCTCATTCATGGGAATAACACATATACATAGATACATTCTACAATCCTGGTGTGAAGCATATTAGACGTACTCCATCTTGCTAAATTCACGTGAGACAATATTTTCTCTTATATTCTGGCTTTATTCTCCCCCAAAATTCAGTTAATATTTAAGTTCAAATTTAATACAATAATAACAATGTTTCTTCTAACATAAACAGTCCGAAGCCTTGGTTCCCAGCTCAGCTTAAGCTTAGGGTGTTACTTGCTCTTTAGACATAGACAGAATGTCCAAAAGATTACAGTAGAAGTTGACTATATGGAGCTCCTTAACGTTCTGTTTCTTAAGGCTTCTTTGGTTATTATTCAATTTAATACGAAAACTTGCATCTTACCGTTCTTGCTTTTCTGGTAATTATTTGGACTTCCTTAACTAGATTTCCGGGTTTCCTCACCGTATATTTCTTAAGGCGTCCGCGACATACTTCTATTCTATTCGAAAGAGATTCACCTCTTCGCTGTTTTATACGTTGGCATGGCTAACCAACGGCTCTTTCTGGCAGCATTCCTTCAACGTGGCTACACTTGACGCGGCACCGTATAGCAACGGGAGAATCTTGCCGGGCACGGCGGCAAGCTTCACAGCTATCCAGCACTTGGAATCAGGAACCAGGAACAGAAAATAGAGAACGATTGAATTCGGCTCCGAAACCTATATACCTCATGTGAGCGCCCTCTCTTGGTGGCTACGTCACACACATAGCGGCCGATTGGTTACCGCAGCTACGAACTGTTTTTGACATGGCTCAATACATGTATTATCTTATATACATCTTTCAGTATTTATGGAAATCATTTCTCTGTTAAATAATCCACAAACATTATTTATTTACATTATGGGTTTCTCAAAATTTACTTAATATCTACAAGAATGTTTAGACACAGTTCTGACTTACCAAGATGCACATTTTCTTCTGGAGCCATAAGCATGTCCATATCCATGGCATTTAACGTTACCTTATGTTGGGTCGGAAATATGATCACTCATTAAAAGTGAATAATCACTTTTTCCGACACAACACCTGTAATAATAATAATATTTGAAACTACTGAGGACACTTTACAAAAAAGCTGTATATAAACTGAATTTAATACTAAAACAGTATAATATGTCAATCTCTCAAGAAAAAAAAAAAAACTAACATTATAGCATTGAGAGGAAAAATGCCTTTCTGAACTAAAATGGTAATAGACAATAAAATAATCTAGCAAGTCATTATCTGGACTATAAATTAAGTTATAATGAAGGTTTAGACATTTCTAAAAAAATTGACAAATTCTCCAAAGCAAATGGAATAATAAACAAAACATTAACTTCAGCAATAGTTACCAAAAAAAAAAAAAAACCCTAAGAATATGTAATATTTTACCAAAAACCCCATTATTATATGGAATGGCATACAATAGAATACTCAGAAAGATGAACTACAACAGACAGACTGATGAAACACTAGACAGAAACCAAAACAGGCCACTTGATCAGATTTCTGATAGGCGGAGGAAGAAGAAGAAGACTAAGAAATAATTACCTGAGGCAGCATGTGATTGAAAGTATCAGGGGTTTGAGAATGCTAGATCTAGTAATTGCATCAGAGATTTGTCTGTAACCAAAATGATCACATTACCACCAGTTGGTGAGAGTGATCATGTGGTCTTGACCTAAGAGTGGCTAAATGTCTAGAATTTTTAGTTAAGGAGGGGGGAGGGATATGTGGAATTATAAGGCTAGTAAAAAATCAGGAGATTGCTCAGAGAAGTGCCATGGCCTGAGAAACTGCAAGAATTCGATGTTAGTAGTGTGGGAGGTGGTAATTGAGCAATAACAGACTGGAAGTAACAGCAGGCTCTACAATTCACAATATTATGAACCCCAACTAACCCTAACTTCCTCCAGCTTTAATATTTAATACATCAAGTTAATACTAGAAGAAGCTAACAATACTGCATGGAATTTCAGGTCCAATACATACTTCTTAGATTCTGGAGGATAAACAAGTGGAAGTTTAATGGATGAATAGAATCATTAAGTAGAAGCTACAAAAAAAAAGAAAAAATTGCATAGGGAAGTCAAAGAGAAAGGTTACTAGCAGGCACATACGCAGGACAAAGCACAGGTCAGAAGGTTGATCAGTAGGTGCTTATTACCTCTCATACTCTGATTTTGTGTTTCTTACCAGTATGGTAAGAAACACAAAATCAGAGTATGAGAGGTAATAAGCAGTGCAGGCCAAAGGTAATCTTTTGGTATTGGCAAATAAGGAAAATTATTATTATTATTACCATGGAGTCAGATATTCTCAGACCTCTCATATAAATATTGGGCAATATTTCACTTTTTCTTTCATTCTTGAATTGTTGACTTCAGTAAATATGTTACTATTCCATATTCTCAAGATTTAAGGTCATTTTTGATTTCCATAAAAATCATTTGTCCAGACTGGATGTTAAGAGTCTTCTAATTAAGTGGCATTTCTTAGATTGTTCTGATTTATAAGAGTTCATTTGACTCCCCTTACATATTGCCTTTTCATATTCACCTGTTCCGCTATATCCTGTGGTTTGGAAATTAGTCCACATCTGGTAGTGGTAGCAGGAACAAATGATCTGGATGGCAACAAGGAGAATATAAGAATGGGTATCATAGTGGGAGGATCACACTCTTGCACACAAAGCACATCCAACTGTGCCTTAAACTGATTCAATGTGTCTACATTCACAACACACTCAGGCAATGCATTCGACTCACCAACCACTCTCCATGTAAAGAACCTTCTTCTCACTTCTCTGCTCATACCCTCCTTATACAGTTTCCAGGGATGGCCTCTTGTTCTACCCCCCCTCCCCCACACACTCTCCCATTCTGTAAAAAAACTCTTCCATGTCAACCTAATAACAACCCTTGACAAGCTTATATGTCTCATTTTTATTCCCACCCCCTCCTACTCACGATGCTTAGCAATTTACATTCTCTCAATCTCTCCTCATATTCCACATTCCAAAGACCACTGACCACCTTATGAATCTTCTCTGGATCCTTTTTAACATATCCTCATCATTATGAAAACTTAGTGACCAAATCTGTGTACAATAAACCATATGAGACCTGATCAAGGCCTTATACAGTGGCATCATGACCTCTTTATTTCTGCATGTCAGGGTTCTCTGCATGATTGCCATTATCCAATGTGACATCTTCACAATTTGTGCAATGTGGTCCCTGAATTTCAGGTCCTTGTCAACTACCACTCTCAGGTCTCTCATGTAAATATCAGGCAATGTTTCACTTTTTCTCTCATTCTTGAATTGTTGACTTCAGTAAATATGTTACTATTCCAGATTCTCAAGATTTAAGGTCATCTTTGATTCAATAAAAATCATTTGTCCAAACTGGATGTCAAAATCCTTCTAATTAAGTGGCATTTCTTAGATTGTTCTGATTTATAAGAGTTCATTTGACTCCCCTTACATACTGCCTTTTCATATTCACCTGTTCTGCTATATCCTGTGGTTTGGAAATTAGTCCACATCTGGTAGTGGTAGCAGGAAGAAATGATCTGGATGGCAACAAGGAGAATGTAAGAATGGCTATCAGGAGGTTGCTGAGGAGAGTAAAAGATAACAATGTGGCAGGAAACGTAGTCAGCATGTTGGCCAGGTATGATAGTGATGAGATGAGATGGTGAGTGATGTTTATGAATGGGATGCTAGCTGAGATGTGAAGAGAAAGGAATTCATTTTGTGAATGTGTGGGAAGGATTTGTGGATGGAACCGATGAATACATTTAAATGGATTGTGTGAGTCAGCTGGAGAAACTGCTGCTACAAGAAAGAGAGAGTGTGATGACTGAAGTGAATGGAAGACCTGAGGAAACAAGAAGTAATGTGGAACAGCAGGAAAATAGAGTAGGAGAGCTTGTGAATTCATGAGGGTGGACAGGGAGACTCTGCATTAGAAGAGTGGATGATGGATACTGAAGTAGACATTTGTATGTACAGCAAAGTAGGATGACCCAGGAAGTGAGGGAGACAAATACATCTGAGGAGAGGTGTAAAATCAGTGATGATAGAGATAAGCGGCCAAGGGGGGGGGAGATATGGAGAAGTAGATTTGGGGAGGCTAGAGAAAGATATGTTTTTCATGAGAATAGGCAAGGTAGAAGTGGGAGAAGAGTGCTGTTGATGGTAGCAGAGGAGTTATCTCTAAATGAGGTGGAGATGAAATGAACAAACAGTGGCAGTGGTTTTTGAGCAGCATGGTGTGAGGTGGAGGTGAACGGAACTAAATACCTAGTTGGATGTCGCTATAGACCTGGTAATAGAGGGTAATGTGAAAGAAATTTATAGGCAAATCTGTCTGACTACTAAGAAAAGGATATCATTATGGGTGATTTTAATTATGGTAATATAGACTGGAATGCAGAGACAGCATCTGGGAACAAAGAGAATGAATTTCTTGAGTATTTGAGGGACAACTACCTTAGGCAGTACATAACTGAGGGTACTTGTGAATTGAGGCTTTTGGATTTGATTATCTCATCATGGAAATTATTGTAAATGAGGTATTCAATTCAGAAAGGGGGAGTTTTTTTTTTTTTTTTTTTTTTTTTTTGAAGAAGTTTAACAGAAAAGTTATTCTGTTATTTCTGTAGAGGAGAAAAAAAAAAGTGTATGTAATGTTTGGTGAAAGTAATGGAAATTTCCAACAGGAATCACTAGTAAAATTACTGGAGGTGATTAGAATATCTTATACCCATTACATTATATTCACATTTTGTCGCAGTGAAGTACAGTATTTTGAAACATGTATAAATAGACTTAGGTATTGGTGGTTATTCATAACATGCTTTATATAATTTATTGACCTTATTGATGCTTTGCTGAGATTCATAGTACAAATTATAATCGTGTTAAAGCACAGCACTTGGGTAGCTTATGTAAAAATGATTCAGCTTGTAACTGATATTCAAATGGTATATGAAAATTCTCATAGACAGGCTTATACGTTGGTTATGCATTATTAAAACACTTAAGGAATAGAACAACGTAGTTAAGGATATAAATTAAATTAAACTTTAATAAATATTTTCCGATATTTCAGCAACGTCACGTTGCCATTTTCTAAAGGAACTTACAAAAAAGTTACGTGCACGTAGGCACTACAACACAGAAACTGGGAATGAAGAGATGAAGCTATTGTTCTCCTAACGGTCCTGATGGTGCCCTCTAGCGGGCTAAGTAGGTGTTCTTGGCCGTTGGGCTGAAGGTCTGCAGATGTAGGCCTCCCAAATTTGGGGCAGTCGCATACAACCAAATTTGTTGAGGTTTGGAGAATTTCTTAGGGCTGAGGCTGATTCCATAAAGAGTCTTTCAAATTTGTATTTGCTACGGTGTATCACTGTAGCTTTCTTCCACCGTATTCTGTGGCGTGTATCCAGAGCATGGTCCGCAAGCCCAGAATGACTGTATTTGTGAAAACGGATGTAGTCCTTGTGTTCCGAAATTCTGATATTCGCTGTCCTGCCTGTTTGGCCAAAGTAAGACAGTTTACAACTGCAAGGAACCTGGTAAACACCAGGTAGGTCTAGGGGAAGTGGTTGGTCTTTAGTGGAGCGGATAAGGGATGCCAATTTTCTGTAAGGTTTGTAACAGGAGGTCAGGTCATGTTTTTTTAAGATTTTGGTAATCTTTTCCGAGGTGCCTCGGATGTAGGGAATGGTACAAACCACAGATCCTCCCCCCCACCCCACCCCCACAACAAGGATTACTCTAAATCCATCACCATTCCCTATATCCGAGGCACCTCGGAAAAGATTACCAAAATCTTAAAAAAACATGACCTGACCTCCTGTTACAAACCTTACAGAAAATTGGCATCCCTTATCCACTCCACTAAAGACCAACCACTTCCCCTAGACCTACCTGGTGTTTACCAGGTTCCTTGCAGTTGTAAACTGTCTTACTTTGGCCAAACAGGCAGGACAGCGAATATCAGAATTTCGGAACACAAGGACTACATCCGTTTTCACAAATACAGTCATTCTGGGCTTGCGGACCATGCTCTGGATACACGCCACAGAATACGGTGGAAGAAAGCTACAGTGATACACCGTAGCAAATACAAATTTGAAAGACTCTTTATGGAATCAGCCTCAGCCCTATGAAATTCTCCAAACCTCAACAAATTTGGTTGTATGCGACTGCCCCAAATTTGGGAGGCCTACATCTGCAGACCTTCAGCCCAACGGCCAAGAACACCTACTTAGCCCGCTAGAGGGCACCATCAGGACTGTTAGGAGAACAATAGCTTCATCTCTTCATTCCCAGTTTCTGTGTTGTAGTGCCTACGTGCACGTAACTTTTTTGTAAGTTCCTTTAGAAAATGGCAACGTGACGTTGCCGAAATATCGGAAAATATTTATTAAAGCTTAATTTAATTTATATCCTTAACTACGTTGTTCTATTCCTTAAGTGTTTTAATAATGGTATATGAAAAATATATGACTTTTGCATTGATTTAACCTTAGTATCTTCCTGGGTCTAGCTCCCACTGATGAGGCTAACAGTACTAAAGAAGGAAGAAGTTTTATTAAAATAGGTTAACTGTTACATTCTACAATGCATCCAAATCAATCAGGTGTAGTACTGCACCACGGCCGATAATATTAACAGTGATCTCATTGATCATAACTCCAGTTTACCTATAGGCTTAGATCAAAATAAAACTTTTCATTCTTGGTTCACCAGTCATGCTGGTTAAAACCAGTTTAGGTGATGATCCTTTCCACAATGTCTTTGCAATATGGGATACAGAGGCAATTGATGTGAAGTCAACAGTCTCTATATACAAATAGACTAGATATGAAGATACTTCACATGCAGGTGTTGTTTACTTACACTTGGATAATGGATTAAAACAAGAATATAATTTCTTGTCAAGTATAATATACAGTCTAGATGAAAAGGAATAAACGTTCTACCAAGGTAGAAAATTTAGAAAAAACCTTGGTAGGTTTCTTCTTCTGAAGCCAGTTTTCTACCAAGAAAACAGTTTTCTACCAAGAAAATTCTTCAGCCTTAACAGAAAGAATTTCTGTTAAGGCTGAAGGAGTTTGAAAACTCCTTCAGCATTAACATCCATTAAAACAGTCATTTGATTTGTTGATGATCTATAACCAGGTTGAAAGTGTTCATTCTTTGCAAGAAAAGTTTTGGAAGGCATTCTTTTCTAGTTGTTTCATCCATATTGAAAATTTGCTTTTCACAATAACGACCTTCTACTATTATTTTTGGAAAAAATTCTGGAGACTATGCTGCAGCATAGTCTCCAGAATCCTAGGGCACTTAGAGGCTACAGCCAGCATTCACTACCTATTATTTGATGCAACTGCCCCTTCTTATTCATATTCATATTATTATTATTCAGGAACTCCATGGACTCATAAGATTTGTTGTTTAAAACATCTTAAAACACAAAGTCTATCATACCATTCCATGAACTCATTCATTGTTTACACTCTTACTACACTATCAGGCAATGCATTCTACAGTCCATTCACCCTTCCACAAAAAAAAAACCACTCCTCACCCTCTTAATCATCACTTCTATTTCTAACTTTCAGGGATAGTTCCTTGTCCTTTTTCCCTTCCTTGTTTGTGCCATATGAAACATCTTATCAGTATCCTATAACTACTTCTCAACAGTTTAAATGTCTCGATCGCAACATTTTGTCATCATCTATCTATCAAACTCTGCAGTCCACATATCCTCAGTCTATCCTCACAACTAAGATTGTACAGCCCTGATATCATCAGGGCTGTATAGTGTTATTTGTAAAATTTTTACATCTTTTGTACAAACATAAATTTGGTACAAGTTTCCTTTCTTTTAGGCTTGCACGGTGATCCGAGTACATTTTTCCGATAAGCCTTTAATGTATGGGATGGCTATGGTTTTACTGTAATCTAGATTCTTTTTTGTTGATGTTTTATGGAGTATTTTATTGATGGTGTTTTTGTTATAGCCATTATTTATGAATGTGTCGCTGATGATTTTTAGTTCTTGCTTCAGGGCTTGCTGGTTAGAGCAAATTGTTATAGCCCTGTTTTTAAGGGTGTTATGACTCGATATTTTTGTGATGGGTGGTGGTATGAATTAGCATGTATGTATTGACCCGTGTTTGTTGGTGTTCGGTAGACCATGAAGGATAGACTGCCTGAGGGAAGACGTGTGACTAGTGTGTCTAGGAACGGGAGCGAGTTCTGATTTTCAATTTCGATGGTAAATTGTATGCGTTCATGTTGTTTGTTCAGGTGACTAAGGAATGTGTTTAGCATTTGTCGCCCATGCGGCCAGATAGCGAACACATCGTCAATGTATCTAAGCCATATTGTAGGTTTTAGAGTGGCGGAATCAAGAGCCCTTTGCTCAAAAGTTTCCATGTAAAAGTTAGCGATTGCGGGGGATAGTGGGGAGCCCATGGCTGTACCTTCTTTTTGTAGGTAAAATTTGTTTTGCCACACGAAGTAACCAGACTGTAATACATGGGCAAAGAGGGCCGTAATGTCGGGTGGAAATTTGTTCTGTAGTAAGAGAATTGTGTCATTGATGGGGACATTTGTGAAAAGGGCAGAAACATCAAAACTGACTAATAAGTCGTCTTTGTCGAGTGTTATGTTTTTAATTTTGTTTATAAAGTGTTGTGTGTTTTTTATGTAGGAGGGGGGAATGACCTACCAACTCCTTGAGTGTTGACGCTAATTTCTTGGCTAAGTGGTAACTAGAGCTATTTATTCCTTCCACAATAGGTCGGAGCGGCACATTTTGTTTGTGTATTTTCAGGACATCATATATTCTGGGGGAGCAGGCATAGTGGGGTATGAGTTTTTTAATCGTGTCTGGTGGCCAAGAAGTGACAGACTTTAGTAGTTTCTCTGTTTTATTTTTTATCCTGTTTGTTGGGTTATAGTTTACTAGCTTGTAGGTGTTGTTATTGGCTACTAGTTGATTCATCTGAAGTATGTATGTTGACCTGTCAAGGATGACAGTGTCCATTGCCTTTATCCGATTTCGTTATTATTATGTCTTGGTTGGCTTTTAATGACTTTAGTGCTGCTAGTTCCGTTTTTGTGAGATTGTTATGTATGGTTTTCTTATTGTTCAGGACATTATTAGTTTCTAATCGTATTTTATTGGCTATATTGTTGGGTAGCGACCTGATGCCTCTTTCTATGTGGTAATTGAAATCCAATTTGTTTATCTTTTTAGGTGCTATTGCATAGTTAAGACCTTTATCCAGTAGCGCAAGTTCGCTGCTGTTTAAGGTGTGGCGTGATAGGTTGATTATATGGTTCTTGCTTGCCGGTGGTTGGTCACTCCTTTGCTGTTCATTGTTGGAGGTGTTTACCGGGGCAGAGATCTCCTGATTGGTTGGATTCTTGTGATAGGCAGCCATATTTTGGTGTTGTAATTTGGCCTTGAGTTTTTCTTTATTATTTTCCAGGGTATATTTGGCCGAATTGTCAGTATTTCTTTCCAGTATTTGTAGAATATCTGGATTTATATAGCTCGATAGTTCAGATTGCAATTTTGAAACTAAATTTTGAGTTATTGCAAGGTTTTGGCAGGCTGTTTGTATCTTTTCTCTAAGCATTGCTTTCTCTGTGCGGTCATATATACGGAGTGCTTTAGCAGACGTAAATTTCTTTTTCAACTTGATGCAGATAGGAATAAGGTTATTATCTCTGCATCTCTTTAAAATGTATAAGTCTATTATCTGTATAATTGGCTGTCCTTCCATCTGGCCTTCCAGGGATGGCCAGAAGCCATCCCTGGAAGTTATGTAAGAGTTTGTTTTTAGAGGGATGTGAGCAGTAGATTTTTTACATGGAGAGAATTGTCACTGAATGCAATGCATTACATTATGTGTTGTTAATGCATGGAGTATTAAGGATTTTAAAATTCGGTATGATAAATATGTTGGCAGTTGAATGGACCTCCCACAATGAGTCTGCCAACTCCATGGAGGGTGAAACAACAGTATTTTTTCCCAGAGAAGAAAAGTGAAGTATCAAGCACAAATTTGATTTTAAAAAAATAAAGAAAGAAAGACTGGTAATTAATTTACGGAATTAACAACGCATATAAAGTAAATTAATTAAAGATAACTTTAATGAATCACTTCTATATTTCGACAATGTCACATTGTCATCTTCAGGAACATAAAGATATGGTATGTGCACTACAGGAACTAACAAAGCAAATGAGGAAGAAATTAAGACACTAATTTTGTTCCTAAAGTCCTAATGGTGCCCTCTTGCGGGCTAATTTGGTAGTCTTGGCCATTGGGCTGAAGTTCTCATAATGAAAGTCTCCCAAATTTGGGGCAGTTTCATGCACCCAAATTTGTTGAGGTTAGGAACGTTTTTTAGAGCTGCTGAAGATTCTTTGAATAATCTTTCGTATTTAAACTTGCTGCGATGGATTATTTTTGTCTTCTTCCAACGAATTTTATGGTGGGTATCTAAGGCATGGTCTGCCAGCCCAGAGCGGCTGTACTGGTGAAACCGGATGTAGTCTTGGTGTTCTGAAATCCTGATATTTGTTGTTCTGCCTGTTTGGCCAAAGTAGGACAATTTGCAGCTGCAAGGGACCTGGTATACACCAGGTAGGTCTAGGGGAAGTGGTTGGTCTTTGGTAGAGCGGATAAGGGATGCCAACTTTTTATATGGTCTGTAACAGGAAGTAAGGTCATATTTCTTGAGGATATTAGTTATTTTTTCAGAGGTGCCCTCGATGTAGGGGATAGTGATAGACTTGGTGTAGTCTTTATTGTTGAGGGGGGGAGGGGGGTTGTGGTTTTCAGGTTTTAGTATTTTTTGGATTTTTTTGGGGTTATAGCCATTGGCTAAGAAAGTGTTGAGGATGTGGTTTAGTTCCATAGTCAGGGCCTTGTCATCTGAGCAGATTAATTTTGCCCTGTTATATAGTGTTTTTATCACCCCATATTGTTGTGAGGGGGGGTGGTGGGATTGCTGGTGAATGTATCTGCCAGTGTGGGTGGGTTTTCTGTAAACAGAGAAAACCAAAGATCCATCAAGCTGGCGGGTGATTAAAGTGTCTAGGAAGGGGAGGGTGTTGTTTTCCTCTTTTTCTAAGGTGAACTGGACTCTGGGATGTTGGTTGTTTAAGTGTGTTAGGAAGGAGTGGAGTGAGTCTGAGCCATGTGGCCAAATAGCAAACACATCATCCACATAACGAAGCCAAATAGTGGGTTTTTGTGGGGTGGAGTTTAAGGCTTTTTCTTCAAATGTCTCCATAAAGAAATTGGCCAAGGGTGGGGAAAGTGGTGAACCCATGGCTGTCCCCTCTATCTGTTTGTAGAACTTTCCTTGCCAAACGAAATAGCCTGAGTTCATTGTGAACTGAAATAGGGCTGAGATATCGGGAGGAAACTTGGCTTGGACGAGCTCAAGGGTTTCTTTGAGTGGGACATTAGTGAATAGGGAGGAGACGTCAAAACTGACCATTATGTCAGTGTGTTGGAGTGTGAGGTTTTCTATACTGGCTTTAAAGTGGGCCGAGTTTTTTATGTGTGATGGTGTGTTGCCAGTGTAGTGTGTGAGCGTTTTGGCTAAATGTTTGGCTAATTTATATGTGGGGGAATCAATGCCATCCACTATGGGACGTAATGGCACATTTTGTTTATGTATTTTTGGGAGTCCATATAATTGGGGGGGGGGTCTAGAGTTATAAGGTTTAAGCTTGTTGGTGACTTCCACAGGCCAAGAAGTGACTTTCTTAAGGAGTCTGTGGATAGTTCTAATCTGAGAGCTGGTCGGATTATATTCAATGGGGAGGTAAGTAGTACGGTCTCGTATTAAGGAATTTAGCTTACCTTTGTAGTCTTTTTGATTGAGTACCACAGTGGCGCTTCCCTTATCAGCTTTGGTTATTACTATTTTTTTGTTGTTTTTTAATTCTTGTAGGGCTGTATATTCGTTTTTGGATAAGTTGGATTTTGGAGGTTTGGCTTTAGTGAGAACACCGACTACATCCAGTCTCACGTTGTTGGCGATATGGATAGGCAGGTTGCGAATTCCACGCTCTATTTGAATCATGATTTCTTCAGCAGGAATCCTTTTTGGAGCTAGGGCGAAATTGTGACCACGTGAAAGTGCGGTGAGTGCTTCAGGCTTTAAAACTGCCGACGAGAGGTTGACTACTGTGTTAAGTGGTGGCTGGGGTACAGAAGTAGAAGTCTTGGTCAGGTTTTCGTATTTTTTTACGTGCCGACTACGTATTTTTTTGAATTCATTCCTTTCTTGCCGATGTGCATGATATGTCATGGAGTATCGACCATAGATCAAGGCCGAGTGTGTTAGAACAGAACCTGGGGCACTCCACTGGTTACTGTTCTTTTTTTGAGACACTTCTCCATCATACGCAGCTTGTTGGTATTGTTCAAGGAGCCAATCTCCAATTCATCTAACCAATATACTATCTATTCTCATTCTTTACAGCTACTTGTACACCAAGTTATCATGTGGTAATCTCTCAAATGCTTTTGCATAATCCAAGAATATCACTATATATGATTTTCCCTTATCTAACACACTCATTACATTCATAAAATGCAAGTAAATTACTAAATTAAGACCTACACTTTCCAAATCCATGCTGACCATCATAAAGAATGCTATGTCCATTAACCAAATCCTGCCTTCTATTCCTACCCAATCTCTCCAACGTCTTGACCACAACTTCAGTTATACAGACTAGTCTATAATTGGAAACTTCTGTCCTAGAACCATGCTTGTGGAATGGTACTATTTTGACTTCTTTCCACTCCTTAGAAATCCTGCAACTGTTATTCTGCTGCCATGACTATCCACCAGTGTCAACCTGCCATAATTATTCTTTCTCTTGCTTACCATATAGCAGAAAAATTCCCTTGAGTTAACTTTGGTTTGACCAGCCAATTTCCTCTCATAATGCACCTTTTCTTTCTTTACCATGTTTGTCATCTTTCTAGTTTGCACTTTATACTATTCATGGATCCGATCACCACCAACAGTCTTGTACCTCCTCCATAGCATGCTTGATTTCACTGTACATCCATTTTACTCCTATTCTATTTACTCGCTTAACCCTTGTTATGCAGTTATACATTGCTTGTGTTCAGATACTGCCTTGTGAATTTCCATACACTGTCAGTATCTTTTCTGCTCAGCTCTTCTTCACAATGAACTGATGCTAACTGACTATAGAGCTTCTTATAATCATCTGCTTTCTACTTCCACATATATCCATTTTTGGCAATAACCTTTTCTTGTTTTACCACTTCCAAAACAAGTATTTCATGATCATTCTCACCAACTGGCAGCTGTGTCAACACATCGTTAACAACTACATTTTGTGATGTTATCACCAAATCCAGAACATTAAAGCCTCTGGTTGCTTCAGTGACATACTACTTAAGATATTTATCCTTGTTCCCATGTAGAATTCCATTGTACATTCCTGTAATTAAAGGTCATCCATCAGGATCATCTTTTTACATGCCCAACCAATTTGCCTAAACATTTCACAATCAGTATTCTCTGCATTCGCTCGCCTATAACATCATCCTATCAGATATACTAGCCTGTTAATTTCAACTTCACACCACACAGATTCAAAATCTGTGCATGCACTATCAACTTCCACACTTTGTGGACACAATATGTAGAATATTCATCTTCTTCCATGGCATTCTATACAAATTTGCTCTCAGTAGACAGAATTTTATCTGAATTGTTTACAAATGATGACATTGTTTACAAATTATCAGAATGGTTCCATTTTAATCTCACATAATTTTTGTATCAGTGGGCAGTGTAATGTGCAAATGTGTTTCCTGGAAGAAGAAGAACTGGTTGGGAATCTTCAACACCTCTATCCCCAGTCAGGTCCTAGTGCCAGGCTGCCACCATGCAACCTGGTGTTGAGAATTGAACAAGAAACATCACTTTTTTCAGGCCACTATCTCAGTGAGATTCCCATACTTGGCTACCTGTGAGCCCATTTCTTTTACCACAGTTTTGATTATTATTTTTGTATGTGTCCTGGTTTGTCTGTTTTTAGGAAGAAAAACTCTGCACTTTTGATATGAAATTCTAACTAGCTGCACTTCATCGAAAAGTTTCTTATAATTGTTCACATTTAAATGGGATTGCTGGCCTAGTTGGCATAGTGTTTAGCATATCTACTCTCCAACCAAGAAGCTGCAGGTCTGAATCCCATTGTGGGCATGGCTGCTTGTAATTGTCCTTAGGTGGGGATGAATTTCCCACCTAAGTGGGAAATTTATCATACAGTGTGAAAAGATTGTCCTGCTTATTAAAATTAATAAAATACGACTTAATGAAAAAAAAAATCATTGGCCCAGCAACAGTACTAATATAGTTTAGAGTACAAAAAATTCTTCATGTTGGTTGAGGGGGAGAATCTAATTGAAGTGTACATTGCTATGCTTTCTTCCAACCATGCTGTCAACATGTCTAATATCTTTTCCACCCCAATTTGAAAACTGTCATTTCAAATCTTATAAACCTGTAAATTTACTGATTTGCTTAGATATATCTATGTCTGGGTTTTAACTGAAAGTTTTTGTAAAAACTTTTATTTAGACTGTTAAATAATGAAACAGGCTTATAGCCTAGAGCTTGAAACAAGATGTGGTTTATTTCACTTGAATAACATCACATTTCATATCTGCAAAAAAATCACAAAAATGCTGTTTTATTTACCATTATGTATTGTGAAATGTGAATTAATGAAATTGAAAGAGTTTAAATTTTAATTTGGGTGTCTTATGTTGTTTAGGTACTGAAGATCAGTGTGAACCTCAACCAATACCTTCTCTTCTAGTTGGATATGATAAGGACTGGCTAGCTTTATCACCTTATGCTTTAAAATACTGGGTAATAAATAGTTCTTCATTTTCTTTCTGTTTGTAGTTTACCTCTTAAAATTTTAAATGTAAAAGATTCTCTAATTGAGATTTTCAACTTACTTGACAAAAATACATATTGCAAAACTACAGTCAACTCATTCTACAACAAATTTGTAGGAATAGAAGGAATTGCTCTTTGTAGTGAAAAGGTTTACAATAGTGAATTTCCTCTTTAAAACAGTTGCTAAATTGGGACTTTAGCTAGAAAATTTGTCAAGTAGTATTTTTATAGTGAAAGAGTGGATGATTTTTGACTAACAAACAGTGCTTGGTTTAATGAGTGACTAATGTTAATAGCATTTGGTTTACTGAGTAGCTTTGCTAATTATGGTATTTAATTTAGTGAGTGAATGAGTGACTAATGTTAATAGCATTTAGTTTACTGAGTAGCTTTGCTAATTATGATATTTAATTTAGTGAGTGACTTTTCTAATAACAGCATTTGGCATAGTGAAAGTTGACTCTAGCATGCTGTCTCTAATTAATGTAATTTGATTGTTTATTATTATTAAAGCTGTCATCATCAAATTCCTGATATGTACCCTGGGGAGGGGGGCTAGGATATGCAAGATATCATGATAATACTATATGAAAAGTTTACCCCATATACTAACTTCATGTTTCAAGTTTTCTCCAATTATCTGTCAGTGTTCCAGTATTGTCAAATTTTATATTTGATCATACAAGGCACTTCTCAGCATAGCAATCCACCTAGAATTTGGTCTTTCTTTTGGTCAGTTTCCTGCATTCTGGGAACAAACACCTGTTATGCTAACCTTTCCTCTCCCATTCTGTTCAAGTGACCATACCACCTAAGATTAGCTTTGCTTTCACATTCTTGAATGCTAACAGTGTCAGATTTTTGCCTAATAGCCTCATTTTTAATATAATTCTACCACTGATGCAATCTGTTCACTCCCCTAATTTTTTTCTGAACCCTGATTTTTGTGGGTTCTCAAATTCTTTCCTTCTGGAGGCCTATTTCTCTATCTAATACTGACTACAAGATATTTTTCTCCATCATCAATAACAAGCACACAGGTGTATGGAGTTCCAGACCGAGCAGTAGAATTTAATCTGTTTCTGCTACGTGATCTACTCTGCTTGGTTAATACGAAAAAGCAGTCGATGGCTTTGCTATCAGTAGACCTTACTCAAGCATTTGATAATGTCCAACATCCCTTTCTGTTCCACATCCTCCAGCAAATTGGTGTAAAAAGCTGCTATTGATTATCAAAGGAGCCTATTTGAACCTTTCTTACAGGAAGTCGACACACGTGCTCTGTGAGGAATAATAGTTCCTTCAGCTAAGAAGGAAAATAAGGTGTAAGGTGTTAGCATATGTCGATGATGTAGTAGGCACTTTGAAGGATAATGATTCCATATACATCTTTATTGGTATTTTATAAAAATCCAGCAAGATCAGGATTAAATACTGATGTGGATAAGACAAAATTAAAAGTTTTTGGAAATTGGGATTTTGGAGACATTCCTTTTGGACCCCTAAGAGAGAACCTCTCATTATACTTGAAATTCCCTTCTGCACTTACCTAATATTACCATTTCAAGAACATATATATATATATAAGAACACTGAAATCTTAGAAGACTAAAAAATATGGCTACTTTCCTTTTCTTCTAAAGCCATAGTACTCAAAACCGTAATCTTCCCTTCTCAGTTACACATAATAAATATTATAAACATCACAGAAGCTGAAGAAAAGCAATTATATAGTAACTCTTTCTTTTAAGGTTACACGGTGATCAGCATTTATATTTCCGAATTTAGGGACACAAAACACATGTGTTGAAATGATTATTTTACTTATTACCCTATTAATTCTACCCTGTTAATTAATCTTTTTCTTAGCCTGACCTCTAGTGATAAAAAAAAAATTTTAATAAATAAATAATTAATAAATAAAAAACTACATAAACTCTGCTAAAGTCCTCCTGTACTAAGATACTTCTGGATTTGTACAGTTCAGATTGTTATACTGCAATTTTCTTCTGGACTTGTGCAGTTCAAGTTGTATTGAATGTTAAGGGGAATTTTCACCAATTCTTCTTGTATTGAGATTTTTGTTTGGCTTGTTCTAGTTGCTATAAAGGTTGCAAATGGGTCCTCCACATCCTTGGAATGGTTAGACCATCATTTTTGTTCAGATTTGGATTATGTTTAAGCATTTCACATCCTTCTTTGTTCCTCTCGAACCAGGTTTTGGTGTGGTGTAGGGACTTGGTACCTTTCCAGTCAATTCTGTGGTATGTTTGGAGTGCATGGTCAGAAAGGCTGGGTTTCCAAAATGAAGGTATTTAATGTGTCGTTTGTGTTCATCCTTCCTAATTGGGATGGTTCGCCCTGTTTCCCCTATGTATGGTAGGTTACATGTGCATTGTATTTTGTAAACCCCTGGGTGGGCTAGGTGTGTAAGAGGATCTTTAGAAGAACTGAGTAGGTGTCTTAATTTTGTCAGGGGTTTAAAGGTGGTTTTGATGTTGTATTTGTGTAGTGTTCTGTCTATTTTTTCAGAAATGCCTCTAACATCAGGTATGGTATCATTATGCCTGCACTCCCAGAATTTATGGCCTTATAGCCAAAAATACACAAAACAGACACACCACTAAGCCCGACTGGTGAAGGAATCGACAACTGAAATTACCACTTAGCCAAAAAATTAGCGACCACACTCAAGGAATTGGTAGGTCATTCCCCTTCCTACATAAAAAATACACATTTCATAAACAAAATTAAAAACATTACACTCAATGTCCAAGATTTATTAGTCAGCTTTGACATAACTTCCCTTTTCACCAATGTCCCAATCAATAATACTATCTTGCTCCTACAGAACATATTTCCACACAACATCACGGCCCTCTTTGCCCACGTACTCTGATTTGGATATTTCCTGTGGCAAAACAATTTTTACCTTCAAAAAGAGGGTACGGCCATGGGCTCACCGCTTTTCCCCCTAATAGCTAACTTGTATATGGAAGACTTTGAGCAACGAGCTCTAGAGTCAGTGTGCCTAAAGCCCAAAATTCGAGTTGGATAGTTTGATGATATTTTTGCCATTTGGCCCCATGGCTGTGAAGCACTAAATACATTCCTTAGCCACCTGAACAAACAACATACACGTATCCAATTCACCATTGAAATGGAAAAAAACAACTCTCTTCCGTTCCTAGACACACTCGGCACACATCTTCCCTCAGGCTGTCTCTCCTTCTCAGTCTACTGCAAGCCTACATACACAAAAATTCTTATCACCACCCAACACAAAAACTAGGGGTCATAAGCACCCTTAAACACAGAGCGCAAACTATTTGTTCAAATGAACAAACTCTCTAAACCAAGAATACGAGATCATCAACCATACATTTATGAAAAATTGATACAGTAAAAGAACTATTCACAAGATCCTCCACAGAGATACCACTAAAAACAAAAAAGATTTCAAGAATGCTATTGCCATACCTTATGTTAGTGGCATTTCTGAAAAAATAGACAGAACATTACACAAATATAACATCAAAACCACCTTTAAACCCCTGACAAAATTAAGACACCTACTCAGTTTTTCCAAAGATCCTCTTCCACACCTAGCTCACCCAGGGGTTTACAAAATACAATGCACATGTAACCTACCATACATAGGGGAAACAGGGCGAACCATCCCAATTACGAAGGACGAACACAAACGACACATTAAATACCTCCATTTTGGAAAAACTGGCCTTTCTGACCATGCACTCCAAACATACCACAGAATTGACTGGAAAGGTACCAAGTCCCTACACCGCACCAAAACCTGGTTCGAGAGGAAATTCAAGGAAGGATGTGAAATGCTCAAACATAATCCAGATCTGAACAAAAATGATGGTCTAACCATTCCAAGGATGTGGAGGACCCATTTTCAACCTTTATAGCAACTGGAACAAGCCAAAGAAAAATCTCAATACAAGAAGACTTGGTGAAAAATTTTTTTTTTCCCCTTAACATTCAATACAACTTGAACTGTACAAATCCAGAAGACTCTTAGTACAAGAGGACTTTAGCAGAGTTTATGTAGTTTTTTATTTATTTTTAATTTTTTTTTTAATCACTAGAGGTCAGGCTAAGAAAAAGATTAATTAACAGCATAGATTTAGTTTATCTTCTAGAGTGCAAGAGCATGTAGCTTGGTTTCCTGTACACATGTATCTGTCTGATGATGACCTCAGTACAGGGGTCGAAACGTCAAGTGTTATTTTATTAATAATAAGTAAAATAATCATTTCAACACGTGTGTTTTGTGTCCCTAAATTCGGAAATATGAATTATATAGTAAGCCTGTGCAATTTTTTTGGTCCAGCTGATACCAAGAAGTTAAAAAGGAATTTCTTCAACTATTAAAGAAGAAGCATGGAGGATTTGAGCTTCCAGTCTTAAAAATCCATAAAATATTGCAGACCAATCACTCATGTACATACCTCCTGTACTATCTGTGTTTTCATCTTCCCCTGTTTGGAATAAATGATTATAAAGGTCCAAAAGCGGAGATTATTTCTGAAAACTACAACATTTTGCGCTGCTTAGCTCTAAGACTGCTACAGCACTTTGACATTGACATTCTTTCCATTAAAAAAAAGTAAAATTTGGTATAATGAAATCTTTAATCCCTTTTGCTGCAAATTTCCACAGTTGGGTACTGACAACAACACTTGGTTTCATCACTTATTGAAGTTTCAAGGATACCCCCAACAGAAGGGATCTTGCTTAGAGAATTGCATATCGTTGCTTTCCTGTCAATACCATCAAATGGAGGTACATTAGAGATCCCATCTGTAACATCTGTTACCGATTGGAAACAGTAGAACATGCATTTTACAGCTGCCCTCTTGCCCTGCATATTGGGAGCAGATTACGTAATGTGTTGGGCATTCCATTACTTACAACAGAACAGTTTTTTTCTTTTTTAAAATACCATTTATGGAAGGTTAGAAAGAAACATGGATTTAAAAACTAGCGATGCGACATCCAAATGCTTTATAATATTGTATTGTGAAAATTTTATTGTTTGCTTAGATAATTTTTGTATTTAGAAAAATAGGTGGTGTAGACCACCCACATTATGCAATATTCACCGGGGGGGGGGGGGGGGGGATGGAACCATTTTAAATTAATTAATCATAAGACCATTAATTCTTAATTAATAATCTTATGGGGTCAATTGCAGGGTTAACTGGAGAGCAATTCCAGACAGAGAAGGTCAGCTCAAGGCAGTTAACTCAGATGTCTAGCCACCTGGCTATCCGTCATCTTTGCACTTTAGTTTCAATTGGTCATTTGGTTGTTCATCTACTTAAGATTGGTGAAAAAGGAAAACTGATAGCTTTTGGCTATATGATGATATAAAAGAGCTGAGGCCTTTTCTCAATTTCTTATACTCTGTCTTTTCTTTCTTCTAATACTATCAGGCTTTCTTGTACCCTTTACTTTTTCACCTCATTTAAGGTCAAAACTGCTCTGGATAGTGGCCCTTTCCATAATGCATTGCATTATACATGTCTGTAAGGATGTGCATTGCATTATGGGATACTAAGGCAATTCATGTGAAATTATTAGCCTCTATATATGAGTTGCCCTGTTATGAAGTTACTTCATGCATAAGCTTTGTTTGCTTACACTTGGATAAAGGATGAAACCAAGAATATAATTTCTTGGCATTTTTAATATAATATAACCAAGTGGAAAGACTTTCAAAATGTCATCTTAAACTTTTTCCAGACTTTCTCCTGTTCAGTATTTATCAAAATTACCAGAAAAGTAATCCTGTTGATCACCACACATACACAGTTGCTAATTTATTTTTTTAATGTATTTACATAACTGCTCTTGTTTATTCCTTTTGGACTTGAATTGCAGTTGTGAGAAGCTTCTCATGCATTGAACACATGCACATCATTGCTTTCATTTTTATTTTTTGTATAATTATTTTTCTATCTTTAAAGCTTTTCACATTAGACTGAAGATAGCAAAGAAACTTGGCAGAACATTTAGCTTTGAAAAAAAAAAAAAAAAAAAATGTAAAAATTACCAATATAATTTTTTTTGTATCTAACTAATCAGTTATTTACTTTACATATTTGATCGTTATTAGATCAACTCTGTATTAATAACAGAACTCGAGAAGAGATTTAAAAAAATTTTGTTATAGGAGCTGCCAAACAGTGTGCCACCTTGTCTGACCAAGTGAAAAATAAACTTTCAATATCTTTCTCTAAATCCAGAGTAATTTAATAAAAAGGTGGCACACCGTTTGGCAGCTCCTGTAGGAGGAGATGACCTTGCTAATGCTTCTGCCTTCGTATCTCCACTTGGGCCTGGCTCCCCCTGAAGAGACCTCAATAAAGGTCGAAGCTAGTCTGGGTAGTGCCCCCCCCCCCTTAATGCATAATATTATATCCGCAAGGAGATGTGTTTTTTGCATTATGGGAGATACTGAGATAGGAGTGTTGGTAGCTTGCTCCACTTTTGCAAGGAGTCGCCCGGTGTTGTACCACCTTACCCCAGTCCTGAAGATACTTTCAGGCGCAAACTTTCTTTGCACACACTTGGATAAAGGATTAAACTAAATTTAATATAGTCTGACCAAGTGAAAAATAAACTAAAGGAGATGACCTTGCTAATGCTTCTGCCTTGGTATCTCCACTTGGGCCTGGCTCCCCCTGAAGAGACCTCAGTAAAGGTCGAAACTAGTCTGGGTAGTGCCCCCCCCCCCCTTAATGCATAACATTATATCTGCAAGGAGATGTGCATTATGGGAGATACTGAGATAGGAGTGTTGGTAGCTTGCTCCACCTTTGCAAGGAGTCGCCTGGTGTTGTACCACCTTACCCCAGTCCTGAAGATACTTTCAGGTGCAAACTTTGCTTGCACACACTTGGATAAAGGATTAAACTAAATTTAATATGGTCTGACCAAGTGAAAAATAAACTTTCAACATCAATGCAAAGCAATCTGGCGCTATGTCAAAAAAAAAAAAAAAAAAAAAAAAAAAAAAAAAAGCAAAAATAATCAACAATTAAAGATTTTTTTAAATAGATAAATGTAAGTAATTGTAAATTCATTTATTTTCAGTTATTAAATTTTATAATTGAGTATGTAGGCTCACATACTAGTAGTAAGTCATCTTTTAGCCTTTTTTAACGTTTTTTTTTTTTTTTTACATTTCCTGCTATTTACATTTTTTTCCATCAGTCACCTGAAAAGTGTAAAAAAAAGGGTTTTACTGTATTGTATATATTAATTCTGTTAGATAGGCTTATATGTTGGTTATTCATACCTATTATTTTTTGGAAATAACAACATATACTAAAATATTAATCATAAACACTTTAATTAATACTTTCCTATATTTTGGCAATATTACATTGCCATCATCAGGGATCACCAGAAAAAATTTAATGTGCACACACAGGCACTGATTTTGGTTGCCTTTCCTCATTTGCCCAGTGTTAGTACCGGCATGCACATATCTTTTTTGTGATCACTGATGATGGCAATGAAACTTTGCTGAAATATAGGAATGAAGTTTTTATAATTAATATAAAACACAATATAATACACAACCTTAGTGGGTGCTGATGGTATTGAGGTGACAAAATCAGATGTAATAGTCGAGTTACTGAGTGATCACTTCTCAAAAGTCTATCACCCAAGTGAGGATATCTCTATACCTATAGCAATACCTAATGTGAGAATTGAAGCTAAAGAATCAGAGGTATTAAATATATTGCGAAACTTAAATGCAAACACTGCGGTAGGCTTAGATGGAATATCAGCTCGGGTGTTGCGTGAATGTGCAAATGAATTGTCAACCCCTCTTACCTGGATATTTAATTTAAGTTTGAACTCTGGTATGGTCCCTAGGGAGTGGAAGTTAGGCAAAGTGGTTCCTTTGCATAAGGGTGGCTCTAAAACTGCAGTATTGAATTACAGACCAATCACCATCTCAGGAGTAGTGGTAAAAGTATTGGAAAAGTTGGTTAAAGACAAAGTTCAAGAATGGGTGGATCAGGATATGATACTCTATAGAGGCCAACATGGTTTTGTTAAAGATAGATCCTGCCTTAGCAATCTATTAACTATCCATAATAGAATAACATCAGAGTTGGACAAAGGAACTGGCTACACAGTGGTACTTCTGGATTTTGCTAAGGCTTTTGACAGGATACCCCATAGAACACTGTTACGCAAATTGGAGCAGATGGGAATGGATATTAAATTGGTGATATGGATAGGAGAATGGCTCAGGGAGAGATACCATAAGGTGGTGTATGGAGGAGCCGAGTTCAGAATGAGGCAGGTGACCAGTGGTGTGCCTCAGGGCTCTGTGCTTGGGCCAATGTTGTTTAATTTGTATATAAATGATTGTATATAGGAAACGGCTTAAAGGGAGATATTCAGTTGTTTGCTGATGATGCAAAGTTGTGTAGTGCAATAAAAAATCAAGCTGATGTTGAAAGTTTGCAGGAGGATTTAAATAAGCTGGTAAAATGGGCAAAAGAAAATGGATGTCAGTTCAATGTGGAAAAGTGTAAAGTCTTGCATTTTGGGATTAAAAGATTACCAGCTGTGTACTACATAGATGGAAAGGTACTCCAAGAGATTGATGAGGCTAGGGACTTAGGGGTATTGGTAGATAAGGAGATGAAGTTCAGAGGACACATTGCTAAGGTGTCCAAGATTGCACATAGGATTACTTGGTTGTTGAGGAACACACTGACATCCAGAGATAAAGAGGTTATTATTCCCCTTTATAAAGCATTGATACTTCCACATTTGGATTACTGTGCTCAGGTCTGGTCACCTGGATTCCTTGGAGATGAGGAGGCTGTGGAGAAGGTTCAGAGAAGAGTGACCAAGTTGGTGAGTGATATAAAAAATGCTCCCTACGTTGATAGATTGAGAGCTTGTGGATTGCAGAGATTGGTTGATAGGCGAAGAAGAGGGGATATGATAGAAACATTCAAATTACTAAAAGGTTTTTATAGGATTGATGCAGGGGAAATGTTTCAGCTGTGTGCTAGTGATGGAAGAACAAGAGGTCATCTCTGGAAATTAAAGAAGAGTGTGGTTAACAAAGGTGTCAGAACAAGGTTTTTTGCCTGGAGGGTGGTGAATGAGTGGAATTCATTGCCTGACTTTGTTGTGAGCTCTTCATCTGTAAATGAATTCAAGAAGAGATATGACAGATATTGTTTTGCTAGTTTGGGTCTCCCGCGATGAGTCTACTGACTCCATGGAGATACCCGTAATAATAATAATAATAATAATATTTAGGTATAAGCTATTTCCAAAAAAAAAAAATAGTTATTGTATATATTAGTTTCATAATTTGAACTTACTGTGTACATAACAGTAACAGCTTTTAATACCTGGTTTATTTAATGTTTCCTTGTTTTTTGCATTGATTTTTATATCTGTTTATGCTCTTTTTTTATTTATATTTATTATCTTGCATTTCTGAGACATGTTTTGGCTTAATATGACCTTAGCTTTCCTCTCACTAGTAAAGAGGAAAAAAAAATCCAAATATTATGATTCCACCAGATTTGTATAGCAGAAGACTTGAACAAATATATACTCACCTTTATATGGATGTGTAACTTTGTATATAATTTTTATTATGAGTTCTATATATCATTAACTCCAAGGTAATTCCATAAATGCTATTCAGATGGCCACCATTAGCAAAACTTGAAAAACATAGTAATGACTTTATCACTGGTTTTGAATGTTTTATTAAAAAAGAAGAAGACAACGACAACCCTAACTCAATATAGGAGTATCTACTTTGAAAATTAAACATTAGAAAAGATTTTCAAATATAAACTGCAATATAGTGATATTATGCTTATGTATATGCCAAATTAATTAATGGAGACATGATATGACAAGAAAAAAGACTGATTTGTTTTACTTCAGGTTTCTTGGATTATATAGCACTCACATTAGTGCCACAGGTTTCCAGCATTTTTGCAGAAATTATCATTGTAAAAGAAAAAAGTATGGAGTAATTTTTATTTTAGTGGATAACTTAAGTATTAATTGCTGCTTAAGATTTTATTAAATCCATTTTATTTTAATTTTTTTATGTGACTCTCACCCACAAGAAATTGAACCTATTATAATGCATTAATATTGTGAGGGGGTTGGAGTTTTTTTTTTCTATTTTTATTAATTTTTTAAAATATTTTTACAAAATCTGGAAACCCCATTGTTGAGACCAAACATGGAAGGTTTTCAAGCCGCTTTGGGCCCCAGTAAGTGGGGCAGTGGTCTCATACTGACCAATGAAATTCATCTCTCAAAGACAATCACATACATCTATGTCCTGGCAGTTCATGACATGATTTAAACCCTCAGTCTGTTTGTTGGAAAGCAGATGCACTAACCATGTGACGAACCAGGCTAGCAATTAACCAGTTTTTAAAACAGTTATGTTATATTAATATGAATTAGTCTTTATTAAAGATATTTATATTTTTTAAATAGTTAAAAGCCATTAATAATATTTCATGAATTGTTGAATGAAGAAAAATATTGAATTCCTTTTATTTTTCAGGACAAATTATTGCTGGAACCATATTCCAATGCTCGTGATGTAGCTTATGTTGTAGTGGCACCTGAAAATGATTTTATCCTCTCCCATGTTCGCAATTTCTTCAAAGAACTGAGTAGTATCTATGAAGTTTGTAAATTGGGTCGGCATTGTCCAATTACGAAGGTGCTTCGAGATGGTATTATGAGAGTTGGAAAAACAGCTGCTAAAAAGTTAGCTGATGAGCCAGTTGACGATTGGTTTAATCTGATTGGCGATGGTCACCTTGCCAGTAAACTAAAATTGTATGCTCAGGCATGCAGGCATCACCTAGGTATACTTGTTAAGCTAGTTATTCTCTGAGTTTATCTAGTCATTTTAACAGATTTAATTTAAAGTATTATTAATTTCTAATACTAAATTTATAATATTAATTAAATCCAGCAAATTTTTTTTTTTAATTTTCATAATCGTGGCATTAATTCATGTCACAGTTACTGGAACAAAAACTATGGGGAATTGGAATGAAAATAAATAAATGACACTAAATTATATAGACTGAATGAGAGGGATTCATCTGTTTGCCTTATACCAGAAGTATTCAAAAAAGCCAGAGGTTCTTCTTTTTCCTTTCAATAGTATAACTAATTCAGGGTGGTCATGTAGCCAAATGACAAAATCATTGTCTGTATACCTCAGGCATGCTTTTTTGGTGTGTGTGAGTTGGGGAGGGATGAATTTAATGCCAAAATTTAAGAAGATTTCATATATAAGTTTCTAACTTATATATGAAATTATAAGTTAGAAACTAGGAAAAGGGAGTGTTGAAAGGCCACTGCTACACATCTTCAGTTTGTTTAAAGAGCTGTTTGTTCGTCTAAAATACCCTGATTTAAGGCAGCGTTTAAAGTGTTCGCAGATGTTGGGAGGAGAAGATTATCGAAAAGAGCTCTAGTGTATCATCTACTGAAACATTTTTAAAAAGGGGATGACATGAAAATTCACTAAGTGATAGTTCTTTGAAGTTTGATATAGTCATTTTAAAATTATGGCTGTTTTTATGTAGGTTGGTGTCCTGCCATTGTGTGTCCAAATTTAACAAGCACGTTATGGAGACCGTTGCTGGATGCACATTGACAAGACATCTTACATAAAAAATCTCACCCACTTTAAAACCTATATAGAACCTTCAGTTAGAGGAGAATGATCACTTAGTAAACTTTCATGTTGTCCCTCTTTACAGATGTTCCAGGTCCAGTAGATGATACACTAGAGTTCTTTTCAAAAATTCTCTGACCCCTCAAACATTTATGAATACTTTAAATACTGTCTTAAATTAGGGTGTTTTAGATCAAAGAACCAGCTCTTTAAACAAATCAGAATTATAGCAATGTGCTTCTACTCCCCCCCCCCCCTGCATTTCATGGATCTTGTTTTAGTCATCTGGTTGCCTTTTACAATTCAGTAACAACAATAGTGGATGAGGATAAAGCATACAATATCATATATATTTTTTTGATTTTGCAAAAGCATTTGACAGAGTGCCAACTGACGTTGGCATTTGAGTTTGGATATCAAGTTAGTGGATTGGATTGGTAACTGGTTTTCTGGAAGTAGAAGGTTACAAGTGGAGTTTCACATGATTCAGTACTGGGACCATTACCATTCAATCTTTATGTCAGTGATATTGAAACTGAATACATGGAGATATTCAGTTTTTTGTAGATGATGATGTGATGCTTGGGGGGGGGGGGGTATTAGTAATAGTGTTGATGGTTTGGCTCTTCAAGAGGATTTGAGAATTTGAATAAACTGGAAAGGTGTGTAAATGAATGGGTATGTCAGTGTGATGCAACTGAATGTAAGGCTTTGAAATTTGGGATCCATAAATGAGATGCTTCATACCCACTTGGTGGAGTTATACTGGTTGAAGAGGAGGAAGCAAATGATCTTGGGATGATTGTGTATAAAAACTTGATATTCAGAGGACATGTTGCCAAGGTTATGAGGACAAAGAATTGTTATAATGTTGAGGAGGACATTGACCACAAGAAATAAAAGGATGGTGGTCCCATTGTATAAAGCTTTGATCAGCCCACATCTGAATCTCTGTGATCAGATATGGTCACCTAGATTTGAAGGATTGAAATTTATTGTCTACACTTATTCTCTTTGGAAGTCATCTCCATACTGTTTTTCCCCAATGATTATGACCCTGAGATCTTCCAGAAACATATAAATTCTTTTCTTCTTTCTAACTCCTTCCCACACATGGCACTGTCATTTGTTACTTCTTGGACCCTCTCATGTGTGTGGCTGATATTAACACGTTCGCTGTCAACTACAAGTATGCTCGTAGTTGGTATATGAGCCACACAAGCCAGCTATGAGCATACTCGTATGACGCTTACTGCCGTCAACGAGATTACCCATACTGGCCTTGAAGAAGTGAAAATGCTTGGCTTGTGGAGCTAGCCGCAAAACTGTGTATACTCGTAGAAGGTATATGTTCCACACAAGCCAACTATGAGTATGCTCGTATGTCGCTTACTTCTAGCAATGAGATTACCCGTACTGACCTTAAAGAAGTGAAATTGCTTGGCGTACAGGAACAAACTATGATGAAGTAGCGTGGCAGCGAACATGTTAAATTAATTTTAAAAAAAATGAGCTAAGCATTGAGAAAATAGGTGGTTGGCTACAAATTAGTGTTATTATTATTATTAGGATTTTTACTAATGGTTTTGTTATTTTTGCTGTTATTTGTGTTGCTGGAATATCAGCAAAATAGCAACTTTTAAATCACAGCCACTCCTACTTTCTCAGTAGTTGGGTTATATATATACACAAACACACGAGGGTGAGCTGAAAAGTTGTGCTAATCACCATGAAGAAATTGAGGTAGAACCATGTCTTCTTCTTCCCATCCTATCCTATCTCATCCATCCCTTAGGATGGGTTGAGTCATCCCCCTCCCAAATGAAGGGGCTTACAATGAATTAATGCAGCCAGCTCATCGCTTCTCTGTTGCATCCCCTAAGGGCAAATATTCATGATGACTGTAGATCCGTGTGTGTGTGTGTGTGTGTGTGTGTGTGTGTGTGTATGTTCGTTCATGGGGCCAGTTTGCCTTTTGAGGGATGAAAAACCTGAGTTTCCGGATGAAAAAAAACTCTCTACCTCCAAATGAGACTGGCTAACTCACCTTTAGTCGAAAGAGACTAGATAAAGGTTCCTCACATCATGGACAGGAATCAAACCCAGGTCTTTCCCGACCTAAAGGCTTTGTCTATATCGACTGAACTATGGAGGTTCCATGCCTTCTTATGTATCCTAAAAGAAAAAGAACAAATTATTACAATTTGATGAAATATGGTGGTTAAAGGGTTTTAATATGCTTTTTATTGTGGTTATTTCAGTTACTTTTAATATCATTTTTGTTCTAAGTGTTTATCAAAACTTCTCATCCCTCCTCCACATGTGTGTGTGTGTCAGTTGCATCGTGTGCCCATTTTGGTTGGGTGTGCAGTCATGGCTTATGTGACCCAGGCTACAAAATTCACATCAGTTTGACCATGTGATTGCATTTTTATCAATGTATGAAAGTTTTAAGAGTGTATATTACATCAGTGCTCATCTTAATTGGTCTAATGCAATTAATTGTAGGATAACTTTCAATACTTATCAATTAATTGTAACCAAATCTGCACAGAGTGGGGGACAGTGTGCTTGTTTTAAGATAATGTATATTAGAAAACAATAATGAAGGCAAATGCTATATTTGGTTGGTATATTTGAATTATTCAAAGGTGTAAAATTTGGAAGAGGAGGACGAGGCTTACCTCCTTCACCTACAATACTGTTTCCCATTGTAAATATAGGCAAAAGAGTTATAAATTTATTAAAAACTTGTCTATATTATATATAAAAACTTGCCCACCGTCAGTTCATATTTCATGTGCATGCAAAACAGATAAAACTCAGAAAACAAAAACAGCAAATCATAACAAATTACAACTTTCAATTGGATTGATTAACACAACAGCAAATCACAACCTCTAGGTGCTATTGTCTCAGAGCTCACCTTCTGAGCAATTTAAAACTACTAGAATGTTAAAAATTTGACCTGCTACACCATCTGTACATCTTTTCAAAGTTCTCAAAGGTGTATGTGTTTTGAATGCACACCTGTGCTATGAACACAAATGTGATGCAATGTTTATGTTTTGAAAAGTGTCCTCTTCATTAAACATTAGTATATTGTGTTTACTTTTAGGAATCATGCAAAGTTTCGAAACAATTTTTAATTAATGGGAATAAATGCAAAAATATAATATCAGGGATATTGCTATTTGGTTGATGAACACCGCACACCTAGCACACCCTGAATATTTACTCATATCTGTTTTTGCATGCATGAAGTGTGAACTGATGTGGTAGGCAATTTTTTTATATAATATAGACAAGTTTTTAATAAATTTATAACTTTTTGCCTATATTTACAATGGGAAACAGTATTGTGGTTGAAGGAGGTAATCCTCGTTCTCCTCTTCCAAATTTTACACCTTTGAATAATTCAAATATACCAACCAAATATAGTATTTACCTTCATTATTGTTTTCTAATATACAGTATCTTAAAACAAACACACTGTCCCCGATTCTGTGCAGATTTGGTTACAATTAATTGATAAGTATTCAAAGTTATCCTACAATTAATTGCATTAGACCAATTAAGATGAGCACTGATGTACTATATACTCTTAAAACTTTCATACATTGACAAAAATGCAATCATATGGTCAAACCGATGTGAATTTTGTAGCCCATGTTGCATAAGCCATGACTGCACACCCAACCAAAATGAGCATGCGACGCCACTGATACACACACACGTGGAGGAGGCTGAAAAATTCTGATAAACACCTAGAACAAAAATGATATTAAAGCAACTGATATAACCACAAGAAAGAACGTATATTAAAGCCCTTTAACCACCATATTTCATCAAATTGTAATAATTTGTTCTTTTTCTTTTAGGATACATAAGAAGATATACGGAATCTCCATAGTTCAGTCGGTATAGAAGAAGCCTCTCATCGAGAGAGGGTGCATACTTTACAACTCTTCACCAACTACAACTAACCATAACTACACCAATGCTATCTACTGCCCACCACCACTAATATTTCCACAAACATCCATGCCCACGCCTGGATTTGAATCCACAACTTTTTAGCTGGAGAATGGATACGCAAACCAGGCTGGCATATGTATATATGCCGGCCTGGTCTGTTTATTTGGGACACAATGCCATTTAATTGGGCCATCCAGTAACCTATATGACTTGTAGTGTTAGAAAATGTTATTACTATTACATAAAACCTCCAAGGAATCCAAAGACTCATCGAGGAAGTGCACATACTCTACAACTCTTCACCAACTACATCAACACTATCTACTGCCTACCACCACTTGTATCCCCACAAACATCCATGCCCACGCAGGATTCGAACCCACAACCTTTTTTTTGGCTGGAGAGTAGATGCACCAACCAGGCCGGCATATATGCCAGCCTGGTCTGTTTATTTGAGACACAATGCCATTTAATTAGGTCATCCAGTAACCTACAGAACGAGTGTTAGAAAAATTACATAATCTTGATTCAAAAATTGAGTGCTGATGATGCCTGCAATATTGATGAAACAGGACTATTTGATCATGCTACATCAGATTATTCATTCTGTGTGTTATAAACACACTACACTACTTGGATCAGTGAAAGCAGTGGATTGTGTAACACTGTTATGTTGTTCAATATATCAGGAACTAGTAAATGAAAGCTGTTAGTCACAGCTGTGGAGCAAGAAGATGATTTAATGCATAGCAGTAGTGTTATAATCTCTCTTTGTTATCTTTATTGTCGACTGCAGCCGTTGTTAATGTCTATGTATACTTGGATTGTAAGCCTTAAGTCAATTACTCTATTATAATTACCTTGAAATATATCTTAGAATGTACCTTTGTTAAATTAATATTTGCTCTTAATATGACTCTTTATCACTTTACTTAAACTAACTCCACCTTAATTCTACCTTACTCAGAACTGGATCCTCCGAGAAGGGAAGTGAAAAGAAAAAAAAAAAAGGACCCTTCTGTTCCCTCTCAGTCCCCTTAAATATGTCACTAATCCTTTGTTTCAATACTGAGGTTTCGAGATTGCCTTGTGGTATGATGACTTCACTTTGACTCTCTCCCTTCGAATGTCTGTAATGTAGGCACCTATTTTTGTTCGCAAGACCTTGCAAACTTTTGCTGATTCATTTTCCTAATTTTGTTTAATCCCCTCTTTAGTTTTTTCATACAACTTTCAACAGGAATTATTTTATGTACTTTACAAGAATATAAGGTATTATTTAAATATTATTCTAATTTCACATTTTACATTATATATACATGTGTTTGAAACCCCTGTAAAACCAAGCCTGATAAAGTTAAATCATTTAACTTATCGGGCGAGATTTTACAATAGCATAGCTACTATACTGCGAAACTTATACTGGGGGGAAGAATTAAGTAGACTCAAAAATAATTCTTAGTCTTAAAGAATATATGGAAATCTTGTTAATGTGTGTCGGGGGGGGGGGGGGGGATATCATGCCTATGCCAACAATATATGGAGAATTGAGTCAATGAGTGAAATGTATTGCCAAAGAGGATGCTGGGATGCTGTTACAGTTCATTTAATGACTTTTTGACATGGTATTAGATACACTGAGGGTTAGACTTTGGTATGTGTTTTGCATAGTTCTATACCATGTCATATGTCTTGCATGAAAAGTGTGGCAATTTGTTATTACTATTATTATTTTATATGTTTACTAGGGGGAGATCCTCCCCAAGATGCCTACGCCCCCCCACACACACACCGTGGTGTGTGTGGGGGGGAGGGCTTGAATTTTGAAAACTCGAAAGGGGTTCCCCCCCCCACACACACCACGGTGCCCAACCCACTGAGTTCTGGACTGGTAGGCTTGTTCTCCTTGAATTTTGATGACTCGAATTTTAAAGACTCTACACTCAGGGTAGCCCCGAGTTTCAAAACATTTCAAATAACTTGACAAAAAACATTACAAAACAAGCCTTATCATTTTATATTATAGAGTAGATTTATTTTTCTGCAGTCATAGTCATCAAATTTTGGTTTGATTTCACTCAATCACACTCTTGCTTATAATTTTGAACCAGAGTTCTGTTTCTAAATAAAACTGACAAAGTTGAAAATTATATCAAATTGTTTATGTTGCCATTTCCACACCCATGAAATATATACACATACTTTGCATATGTTTCCTTAGCTCTGTCATTTATCATTAATTATATAAGTTATTTAATGGCTGTGATTTGCTATTTAAAAAACTATGTTTGAATTTTGATTTGTAGCATTGTAGCATAAGTATTTTAGTATCCCATTTTTTAAGAAAATTAAATGACTATAACTGAAAAATTAGAAAGCAGTTAAAAAATTATAGTTTCCAAATTGTAATATTTTTTTTTTCTTTTAGCTCCACATTTAGCTACCCAGCCTTTAGACAGAACACTACTGGAAACTCCACCATCACTAAAACCTCCTGACAAGCCACCACCACCACCACCACCAGCAGCTTCTCCAAGACCACCCTCAACACCAGAAAATATAGATAAAGAACATCCTACTGGTTCTAAACAAGTAGAATCAGGTATGTCTTTTAGCTTATTTTGACAAGTATTATTTTAGAAATTGAAAAAATTAATTATCCTTAATAAGTATTTCTTCAGATTCTAGTATAATAGAAAAAAAAAAAAATTGTGTATCATTACAAGATAATGTAATATTTACAAGATATGTTTGAAATGTGATCTGCACTTTTTCTATTGCTTCTGCACTTGTTATGTTAATTAAGATTTAATTCTTACTTTTAAATTATTTTACATATAAAATTCTAGAAGAAAATCGTTTTATTTTCTTTATTTATGAGATATTCAATGAATTTGACAGGTAATATATATATCATTAAAAACACAAATGTTTGTAATTTGTTTTATATTGTTTACTGAATAGAAAATGCTTCAGATTTCCATGGTACTACATACTGAGCTTAATATCATCTCCTTCCAGGAAGTTGACTACCATGAGCTTTCACTATGTTTCAGCTTCCACTCTTACAAATAGATTGATATTAAAAAAGGACAGACTCCTTTTTTAAAGGAGTCTCATGGTAGTCAACCTCCTGGAAGGAGATGATATAGCCATAATTGCAAAAATATATAAGGCTGAAACAGACTGTCTGTGAGATAGTGGATGAAGTGAATCAATGAGAGAGGGATTAAATCGACTGCTCTCCTGTGGGCAACATTAAGAATGTTTAAAAACGTCCTTAGTGCACTGCCCTCAAATGTGAAAACTAGTGTTTTAGCAAAAAGGGATGTTGTGTGATGTTTATGTCAGTGAAGGCTGGAGATAAATTGCAGTGTGAGGTCTGTTTATTTGTATGTTATTCTTGGTAACATTGTTATTGTTGGTGAATTGAGATCTTTTTTTGCAAGAAAAAAAAAGGCAGAATTGTGTTTTCATTACATTGAACATGACTAAGCTATCTGCATCCTATCAGATAATGGCATGAAGGTCTGTGTTTAAGGCACTAGTCATAGAGGATTTTGAAGCTTGAATTGTTTGGGCACTGCAAGGTTTGCCAGATACTATCATCAGCAAAATTATAAGTAGGGTTAGTGAGAGAAGGTAATTTATATATAAGAGAAATAAAGCGGGCAGTAAGGTCATTGTCATTCTTGTATTGATGAGGAAGTCTGAAGCCATCCATCTTGACATGCAGCAACAGACCAGACAGAAAATTCACTACCTATTTGCAGGGAGTGGCAAGTATTGGAGACGTTCAATTTTCTGACTAGGCCTCAGTGACAGACTAATGTATGTTCTTGAAATGTCAAGAGCAGCATTCTTTTGGATCTTTCCATATCATATCCAGAAGTGTGTAATGTAGGTTAGGAGATCTAATGAGAATCTAGAGTGGGCAGTATCCATACTGGTGGTTATGGATACTGGTAGGGCTTATGGTAGTCGAGTATTTTTGGATCATAACTTCTGAACGCAACTGTACCCATGAAGAATGTTTTGATGTCCAAGTTATTTAAGATTCTTCTGATGTCTTTCTGGCGAAAGACAACAAGAAGCATCTGGCACATGTTTCTGGTATGACAGGATACAACAGGAAGAGATGATAACCAGATTTACAAAAGATGGCCACTGTGCTTAAAGCAAAGTATGCTATTATCCCTTGCAAAAGCCACTAGAAAGCTTTTTTGTAAGTTGGCCCTTACCATGATGATGCCCTTTAGTCAGAACACCTGAATTTGAATCTTGTCTAGAATTTAAAGAACCTTTATAAGGACCCTTCAAGCGACAGTGATTTAGTGGTCTCCTATTGAGGTGGGGTTTTTTCCTCTCCAAAATAGGCAAACTACCTAAAAGAACACATAGTTTATAGATATCGCACACTGGCCTCATAGCCATAATTGCAAAACAAACATGCTTTTTTTGGAGTCAGATTGACATTTGTTGATTGTGGTTTCTCATTTGTTGCATTGTTTTAAGAATGAGGCTAGTTGAGCAGCAAGGGACTCAAGTTTGAAAATGGCTGAAGGGTTTTATAGCATTCTGTTAGAGAGGGAACTTGCAAGATTAAAGTCTATGTTACCAAGAGGAAAGATGATCTCTACACTATACTTGGAAATAGAACTGTTTAAGAAATAACAGAGTGAAAGAGGACTGAAAAGGTTATCTGATTTTTCTAGTTGGTAGATGGATAATTTGCATTAGATCATTGCTTACAATAAATATTTCCTATGCTGCTTTCAGATTGGTAAGTGGAATTTGAAAAGGATGGTTAGTTCTGGTTGCAGGCATTAAAGTCACTGAGGATGACACCTATGCTATTTGGATATTTGAAGTGCAAATAATTACACTTCAGAGATAAAAAAAAAAAAAAGTTGATAGGTCAGGGTGATTTTTAGAATTTGGAGAGCAATTAATAGCAGATGAATGCATGATTGTAACTTGATTGAGGCAAGGAAACCTTAAACCAAGGAGGCTTAAAAAATGAATTATAGCATTGACATTGGATCACATCACACAAGGGGTATACATACCAACTATGTGGCAGAAAAATTACTCAGTATTGTTTGAACAGTCCAGATGTGCAGCAATTTGTGAATGGTGTTGGACTTGAAATTTATATTGTTAGTCATCTATAATTTTTTATTCTTCTTATTATTTATTATTATTATTACCCCCTCCATGAAGTTGTCAGACTCATTGTGACAATGAGTTCATTTCTGCTATTTCAATAAAAATTACTTATTTGCATAAATGTAATAAAATAACAAAGATAAAATTTTTATCAGTCTAAAATGTGTATAAGATTAAAAGTCTACTTTTAATTTAGTTTATAATTTAGTTTAGGAAAGAAGAAAATAGTGAAGATTTAATATTTAATTTATTATTCAATTTTTAGTTTTAGCTAATTTTTATAATAAATAATTTTTAGATAATTGTCTCACAGTAACAGTACAAAATAAATAACTATAAATTTCATCTGCAGGTAATAACTATATAGGGATTCAATTAGATCAACATCATAAAATTTCTGATCTCTCTCTCTCTCTCTCTCACACATGCACACACAAGTATGATGTGTAAAACAAGAATATATATATATATATATATATATATATATATACAGTAAAACCCCATTTTTACGTTTCTGCAATGTACGTTTTCCTGCCATTTACGTCATTTTCCTTTGGTCCCGTCTTAAGTCCTATTTTTACGATATATTGTTTTCCCGCCATTAACAACTTGATGTGGACGTTTTTTCCCATGATTTGCATTTTTTTTCCGGGTGGCAATACTGATTTTCGAATCGATTTCCTCTCATTCAAATCAATTTCTGCGGAAATCTGCGCATTTCTGTTTCCAGATGGCGTTGCTTTCAGCTGTAGTTTCGTTTCTGCCATCACGGTGATTTGCACGCTTGCAGTAGTGATGAGCGATACCGTGATTTTTCATTCACAGTACGAATTGATATTGCAGAATTTCTGCTACGTAATTTAGCATGTGAAAGTTGCTTTCAAGTTGCTGTGGTGGATTATCCATGTTAGTAACATGGAGAAAAAACACAGAAATGTATTTTGGTAGAAGAAAAGATGGCAATTCTGCGACATGTAGATTGGCATGCCGGAACATATGTGCATTTAGCAAAAGATCTTGGACTCTCCGTGTCCACTTTGAACACAATAATAAAAAACAGGTCAAGCATTGAACTCAATGCAAAGCAATCTGGTGCTATGTCAAAAAAAAAAAGGAAAATACAGTATATCCGGACATTGCCATACGATGAATTGGATAAACTTGTGGCGGAGTGGTTTGTTTCTATGAGAGCATTGGATATTCCAGTTGATGGTACTATACTCCGAGCGAAAGCTCTTAAATTTGCTGTACGATTAGGAATTAATAGTTTTACTGCGTCAAATGGATGGATTGATCGTTTTAAGACTCGTCACAATATTGTGTATAATCAAGTGTGTAGAGAAAGTAATAGTGTTGCAGGGGAAACTGTAAACCAGTGGAAACATGAACTAAAGACTATTATTCAGGACTACGAACCGAAAAATATTTTCAATGTTGATGAAACTGGGCTCTTTTATAACATTTTGCCAAGTTTTGTAAAACATTGTGTTTTAAAGGAGAGAAGTGTCACAGTGGAAAACTCAGCAAGCAGAGGGTAACTGTTTTGCTCATGGTCAATGCTGATGGATCAGAAAAATTGCCTCCACTGGTAATTGGTAAATTAAAAAAGCCTAGGTGTTTTAAGAATGTGAAAAATCAGCCTACTAAGTATGATGCCAACATCACAGCATGGATGACCACGAACATCTTCACATCCACCATGTATGCTCTGGATGCTAAAATGGGAGCAAATAACTGCAAAATTATACTACTACTGCTAGACAAATGTCCTGCACACCCTAAAGATCTGCTGCTCAGACACATTAGATTAGTGTTCTTTCCCCCTAATTGTACAAGTGAGCTTCAGCTCAGATCTGGGCATCATCCATGCATTTAAATGAAATATAGAAAAATGCTTGTTGAAAAAGCTGTGTTTATGCATGATAATGGTATGGACCCAAAACAAATCACCATATCAGTCCTTGATGCCATGCATTATGTAGCCAAAGCGTGGTTGCACGTTACCACTGAAACCATATCCAACTGTTTCCGGAAGGCAGGAGTTACATTTGTGGAAGAGGAGGAACAACTACAGGAGGAAGAAGAAGATATGTCAGAGCCCAACAACTGGTATGTGATGGATGAGGCTTCCTCATTTCAAGACTATGTTGATGTTGATGTGATCAGATCAATGGTATCAAGTGTAGAAGACACCCTTTCCAACCACCTTGGTGAAGAAGAAGAGGAAGAAGTGGTTGAAGAAGACTGTGATCAAGAGCCTACTTCCCTACTAGTAAAGAAGCAATGGAAGCTATCTCTGTTTTGAGGTGATATATTGCAAGTGCATCAGGATATGATGGGGCATTTAATGCCTTATACACTGTGGAGAGGCAGGTGGAACTTATAACAATGCAGAAAAAGCAAAATCAACAATTAAAGATATTTTTAAATAGATAAATGTACGTAATTGTAAATTCATTTATTTTCAGTTAATAAATTTTGTAATCTAGTATGTAGACTCATATACTGCTAGTATGCGAGTCATCTTTTGGCCTTTTTTTTAATGTTTTTTTACATTTCCTGCTATTTACACTTTTTTCCATCAGTCCCCTGGAAAGTGTAAAAAAAGGAGTTTTACTGTATATATATATTCTTGAAAAGGAACAAAAGATATAGATGATTTTACTATGCTATATAGTGGAGTGGACCAACATATCAGAGTTTCTAGTGGTGTGGCCATTTTAATTAATAAGTGGAAAAATAGAATACGAAAGTACAATTTTGTAAATGATCGAATTATAACAGTTAAATTAAAAAGAAATAGAAGCTACTAAAATATCATGGGAGTATATTTTAGGAAAGGTAGGAAAACAATTTTATGAGGAACTACAAAAACAAGAATATATATATATTCTTGAAAGGGAACATCTTAAAGGGAACAAAAGATATAGATGATTTTGCTATGCTATATAGTGGAGTGGACCAACATATCTAGTGGTGTGGCCATTTTAATTAATAATAAGTGGAAAAATAGAATACGAAAGTACAATTTTGTAAATGATCGAATTATAACAGTTAAATTAAAAAGAAATAGAAGCTACTAAAATATCATGGGAGTATATGCCCTTGAAGAAGGTAGGAAAGAGGATTCCGAACAATTTTATGAGGAACTACAAAAACATACATAACAAAAACAAGAATATATATATATATATATATATATATATATATATATATTCTTGAAAGGGAACATCTTAAAGGGAACAAAAGATATAGATGATTTTACTATGCTATATAATAGAGTGGACCAACACATCTAGTGGTGTGGCCATTTTAATTAATAATAAGTGGAAAAATGGAATACGAAAGTACAATTTTGTAAATGATCGAATTATAACAGTTAAATTAAAAACGAATAGAAGCTACTAAAATATCATGGGAGTATATGCCTCTGAAGAAGGTAGGAAAGAGGATTCCGAATAATTTTATGAGGAACTACAAAAACAGTTACATAAACGTAATAAAAATGACTACATATTAATAGCAGAAGATCTTAGGAAAATGTGGAGAAATTGGCATGAATAACAATGTTCAAGAACTTTTTTGTAATAGATTTCATGGTTTGATATGAACACAGATGATTAAGAAAATAACTATTTATTAACTTAAAAGCTAATATTTCGCTGGTATTATATCCAGCATCTTCAGAGCACACAACACAAAGTTTGTTACAAATGCAAAACAACCACAATCCGGTGTAACAGTGTTGTGTTGTGCACTCTGAAGATGCTGGATATAATACCGGCGAAATATTAGCTTTAAAGTTAATATATAGTTATTTTCTTAATCATCTGTGTTCATATCAAACCGTGAAATCTATTACAAAAATCTTTGACAAACACATAAACCTATCCACGCGTATAAGGGATGCGCACAGGATGTTTGAGGTAGCAAAAGAAAAGAGTGAGAGAGTTAGAATGATTAGTCTTTTGCCACGGTATGACAGTGAAATGTTTAAAAGGAGGGCCATATTTGCGAATGACTTTATGCGTGAGTTATGTATGACGAGTGGTGTGGAATTTGTGAACGTGTGGAGTGAGTTCGATGGGCGAAAGGATCTATATAAGATGGATGGCTTGCATTTGAATGGTTACGGTGTAAGAAGACTTGAGAAAGTGTTGCTGAATGTGGTGGATGTGCAAATTCAGGGAAACTAGATTTACAGGGTGTTCGGGATAAATTTGACAGTTTCGTAAGGAAAAAGAAAATCTTCTTTGTATCTATTAAATTTAATGAATTGACAAAAAAACATTACAGGCAGAGTTAATTACAATACTATCAACAAGATTTACTCAAAATAACCACCATTAGCATCGATCACAGCTTCAATTCTGCTTCGGAACCTCGAACAAGCTGATGCTACAGTCTCCCTGGGAAGGGCCGCAAAAACTGTTTTAATTTTATCCATTAACTGGGCTTTTGTATTACTGGAAGTGCGATTGGTGTCTTTTTCAACTGCACCCCATACAAAATAATCCATGGGATTAAGGTCTGGGGAGTTTGGAGGCCAAACATTTGGACTGGTGAAGTCGTAGAAATTTTCAGACAACCATTTTTGACTTTTCCCAGAGGTGTGGCAAGGGGCCGAATCCTGCTGCCATACAAACGGCCTACCATTGGCTACCCTTGTTATCCAGGGCTTGACTACAGTTAGCAACTCCACGAACAAAGCCCGAATTCCAATGCCAGGGTTCTTCAACACCTGTTCCTGCAGATTTGCGAGGAATTCTGCTGTACGAACGCAATCAGATCGTCTGCTAGGGATCTTTCTTCTTGCTACATCCTCGTAGTCACCATTGCAAGTCTCTAGTTCATGCCTGATTGTTTTTACTGTATTCAGGGAGCATTGGGCAGCAGTCGTAATATCCTTATTTTGATGGCGGGCACGAATCATCACGATACAAGTTATTCTCTTCCATGATTCAGGTGGGTTCCAGCTATCCATCCTTTCTGACATCTTGTATATGAATGAAGAAGGGTCCAAACTTTTAAATGAAGAGAAGTGTGTGTTAATACATGTAACTTACGGAAAAATATAATTAATTATAAATATGTAAAATTTATCCCGAACACCCTGTATTAAGGGGGGGGGGTAGATATACAGTCCTTAGGGAGGCAGTTGAATGTAAGAATGAATATAATATGCCCGAGCAAATAAGGACAACAAATCAGAATGGGATAGTTAATATAAGGCATCAAGGTAGGGTTGGGGCTAATGGGGGTCTTAAATTCATGTACACTAATGCTAGGAGTATTAGGAACAAGAAGGAAGAGTTTTTGGCCATGGTTGGCACTTCCAGACCACAGGTTATTGGTATTAGTGAAACATGGCTGACTGTAGATGATATAGCTAGTGGGATTGAATGCGATGGGTATAGTGTGTTCAGGAATGACAGGGAGAATAAAATGGGGGAAGGAGTATTGTTGATGATAGCTGATGAGCTGCAGCCAAGGAGAATAGAAGTTGAATTGCAGGATAGAGAAAAGAGCACATTTGAGGCCATTTGGTGTGAGATTGTGGCTAGCAGAACTAAATATACAATTGGATGCTGCTATAGACCAGGTGATGGAAAAGATGGTGGTGACAGTATGCACAAGCAAATAGAAGAAATGAGTGGAAGGAGGGTGATTATTATGGGAGATTTCAACTATGGTCGCATTGATTGGAGTGAGGAGAGGACACATGGGAGGAAGGAATTGGATGTTATGCAGTTATTAAGGGATAACTATCTGCGATAGCATGTAATGGAAAATACTAGGGGTCAGAGAGTGCTTGTAATTACATCTGAGGATTTGGCTGTAACAAATATGACCACGTTGCCACCAATCGGTTAGAGTGATCATAGGGTCTTGACTTGGGAGGTGGCTAAAGGTGTAGAATTTTCAATTAAGACAGGGTACATGTGGAATTATCGGGCTGGAAAGTATGACAAGCTTAGGAGTTTGATTGGTTCAGTGCCATGGCATGTACAACTGCAAGGACTAGAAGTCGATAGTGCATGGGAGTTTTAAGAAGTGTTTGCATGAAGCAATGGCTGACTGTATACCTAGAGTCCGAATAATAAATCAACTAGGGGTTAAATGGATGAATAACACCATTAAGCTTGAACTGCAAAAAAAGAAACAACTATGGAGGGAATTTAAGGAGAAAGGTGACCGGCAGGCACACGAACGGTATAAAGCGCAGGCCAGAAGGGTAACGAGTGTGGTAAGAAAAGCAAAAAAGGATTACGAAAGAACATTGGCCATGCAGGCTAAAGAGAAACCTAAACAGTTTTTTAGATATGTAGCAAGTAAAAAGAAAAATGTACATGGCAGAATGATTTTAAAGAATGCCGATGGTAGGGAGGTAACTGAATCAGTTGATATAGTTGAGTTACTGAGTGAGCATTTTGCAGGAGTATATCATCCAGGTCGTGACATTGCAGAAACGAATGTACCAGTAGATTATACGGAAATTGTGGTGAGTGAAGTGGAGGTGGGTAGTCTATTGCATAACCTCAATGTCAATACATCTGTGGGATTGGATGGTATACCAGCTCGTGTTGTACGAGAAGCAGCTAAAGAATTGTCAGTGCCCTTGACCATTTTGTTTAATTTGAGTCTCGGGTCTGGGTTAGTCCCAAGGGGGTGGAAAGAGGGGGAAAATAGTTCCACTGCATAAAGGTGGTTCCAAGACTGCTGTTGTAAATTACCGACCGATTAGCATATCAGGAATCATTGTCAAGGTCTTGGAGAAATTAGTCAAGAAAAGAATACAGGATTGGATAGATGAAAATGGGATATTGTATGGGGGACAACATGGTTTTGTGAAGGGTGGATCATGCCTCAGTAACTTGCTCACGTTTTATAACACAGTGACGGCTGAACTGGATAGGGGGTAATGGGTTTACAGTAATACTACTGGACCTTGCCAAGGCTTTTGATAGGATACCACATAGAACCCTAATCAGTAAACTGGAGCAGATGGGGATAGATATAGGGTTGGTGAGATGGATAGGAGGGTGGTTGAAGGAGAGATACCAGAGAGTGGTTTATTCAGGAGTGGAGTCTAAAAGACGGCTTATGACTAGTGGAGTGCCACAGGGCTCTGTTCTTGGATCACTGCTTTTCAATTTGTTCATCAATGATATAGGAAAGGATCTGAGAGGAAGTGTTCACTTGTTTGCTGATGATGCAAAGTTGGGTAGAGCAATTATGACTGCACAGGATGTCAGAATTTTACAGGATGATTTGGATAGTTTGGAGGACTGGGCTAGGAAAAATGGATGTCAATTTAATGTGCCAAAGTGTAAGGTTATGCACTTTGGGGTGAAAAGAATAGCAGCAGTATATCGCATTGGTGGAACCGTACTCCAGGAGATTGATAAGGCCAGGGATTTGGGAGTATTGGTGGATAGGGAATTGAAGTTTAGGGGGCACATTGCAAAAGTGACTAAAACAGCTCACCAAATCACTTTGCTTCTGAATAATACTTTAACATGCAGAGACAAACAAGTTGTTGTTCCTCTGTATCGAGCATTGATAAGACCCCATCTGGACTACTGTGCCCAGTTATGGGCAGGGTTTCTTCGTGATGGGGACGAAGTGGAGAGGATCCAGAGACGAGTGGCCAAGATGATAGCAGATCTGTGGAATGAACCTTATGAGAATAGGTTGAAGATTTGTGGGTTGCAGAAATTGGTAGATAGGCGAAGGAGGGGTGATATGATTGAGACATTCAAATTACTGAAGGGTTTTTATAAGATTGATCCAGAAGATATTTTTGAAAATATGACTGGTGGTGGGTGGACTAGGGGGCCATGAATGGAAGCTGGGCAAGAGCGTGGTTGACAAGGATGTTAGAGCTAGGTTTTTTTACTTGGAGAGTAGTGAATGAGTGGAATAAGCTTCCAGAGTCTGTTGTGGGTGCTACGACCATGAATGAGTTCAAGGCAAGGTATGATAGATACTGTGTGAATGTCGAATATTTGTTCTTGACATGATGTTAGGGTCTCCCTCGATGAGTCTGTCGACTCCTTGGAATTGCCGGAACAACAACAACAATAATAATAATAATAATAAATGTTCAAGAACTATTACTTCTGTACTTTCAATAATTTTAAAATAGCCAATACTTTTTTCAAAAAAAGAATTTAAATAAATATACTTGGAATGACAGAAGAACAAGATCTATAATTGATTATATCTAATCAGAAAGTCTCTATTGGGGTCTAATGTTTTTTTTTTGCCAGATAGCATGATAACTATCAGATCCTGCAGAATGTACCAACCATACTGCTGAGCTGCATGCAGTAGAGCTTGAATTAAATTACATAAAATTAAAACTCCAACAAAAATGCTTGTGTTCATGTGTGTTTCTACCACTCATAAAAGGATGTAAACATATAGTACATTAGTATACTGATGGCAAGCTATGGAATTTTTTTTTTTATCCAGTAAAGCCGGAAAATGGTAGTTATGTATAAAAAAATTATATATATATCTAGTAGAAATGTATTTAGACTGCATATCTTCTTTGTAGCATGTATTATATCTGCTAATTGTATGTTTGTTAGTTTGCCTTGTTTTATGGGACGAAATGTTAAGTTAATGCTATTTTTAAGCAATGTGAAAGTGCGGGCAGTCTTAGTTAAGCAAAGGTCTTGCAAACTTTGCTTTTTTTTTTTTGTCTTAAGAATTACTGCTAAGTTTTAAAAGTTTTTTTGTTTTGTTTTCTTGATTATTGTATGTTTTGTTATTTTTTTATTGATTATAGATAATCATACTGAAAGTGCTGTTAGTAGTGGCAACAGTGGTGTTCCTGCTAGTAGTACTAGCACCCAAGATCCCTGGGACCAAGAGGATGAACAGCAACCACCAGCATTGGTTATATATATGGTGGAACCTTTTGCATATGGCAATGCTGGAAGTGAGCTCTTCAGATTGGCCAGTCTTGGTTTAATGCGCTGTTATATTCAAATGTTACGCTTCCTACCAGAACAGGTTCAAAATACAATACAGTTGCAGGTAAATTATATTCTCTCCCTCTCTTTCTTCCCCCCCCCCCCATATATATGCATAGTTATTTAGTTATTTATTCTTTATATTTTTTTTTGCTATAGTGTTGATAATAACACAAAAGAAGGGGGGAAAGGAAAGCATCTGTTTAAGCACATGACAGTGCCAGACAAAGTAAATATTATGATAAAATCATGATACAGGCAGCCCTCGGTTTATGCCAGTTCAATTTACTCTGATTCACAATAATGCTGGTTGCCTGCGCATGCTTTCTTACTGTAGTGTGGTTGACTGAGAAACGACGCTAACAGGCACTCTAGTGTTGGAGTGTTTACCGAGCTACTACGACGTATATGTATCAAACCTAGTTTTAATGTTGAATCTACCTAATTGTTCTATTTAATTTTTTTTTACATGCATACGTATTTAAATTGATAAAGCAAGTAATTACATACCATGTCTGATAACAAGTGCAGAAAAATTAGCAGAACTTGGTGTTAAGAAGGCGCTGAAATTGATCACACTTGAAAAGAAGATGGAGGTGATTCGAAGAATGGAAGATGGGCAGACACGTGCTAATGCCTGTAGAAGTATGAACTTACCTCCATCGACTGTTACTACAATTATGAAAAATGCAGATAGAATAAAACAGTCTACGCAACAATCTAAGGCAGCACTAAATGCAAAACATGTACGTTATAGCAGGGGTAAACTTCATGAAAAAATGGAAAAATTATTATCATTATTGGTGGATGACTTGAATCAGAAAAACATTCCTCTGATGCAGGCTGTTATAACTGAGAAAGCAAAAACAATTTTTGAGGATCTTAAAAAGACACATGGAGGCGAAGAAACATTTTTAGGAAGCAAAAGTTGGTTCATGAAATTTAAGTCTCAAAGTAAGTGCCACAGTGTCAAATTATGTAGTGAGGTGGCAAGTGCGTATGTTGCAGCAGCAGCTGCTTTTCCTAAAGAATTTCCAGACTGTGTAGAACAAGGAAGTTATTCTTCTGATCTCATTTTTAATATTGATGAGACTGGGCTCTACTGGAAAAAATTGCCATCACGCACCTTCATTTCCTGTGGAGAACGTTCTGCTCCAGGTTTTAAAGCTGCAAAAGATAGACTTACGCTTTTGTTGGGTGCAAATGTCTCCAGAACTTTGAAGCTTAAACCAGTGTTGGTGTATCATTCACAGACACCATGTGCCTTAAAGGGTCTAAAAGCCATGCTGCAGTCTATTGGAAATGGAACGAGAAAGCTTGGGTTGCACAAGACGTTTTTATAGATTGGTACACAAATTAATTTTGTCCTACCGTGCTTCGCTTCAGTAAAGAAAATGATTTTCCAGCCAAGGCATTGCTTCTCTTGGATAATGCCTTGGAAGTAAGAACACCATTAGATGTCAAGGTTGTTTACATGCCCCCAAACACAACATCGCTTTTGCAACCGATGGATCAGGGGATTATATCAATCTTCAAAGCCTATTACCTATAACATTTATGGAAATGGTAAGAGTCTTGGACACTTTGGGAAAAACTATTAAAGACTGTTGGCAGTCATTCGATATTTTGAAGGATTGAGGCAGCTTGGAACAACGTGTCAGCAAAGTGTTTAAAAGGAGCATGGCGAAAACTTCTTCCAGCATTTATGCACGACTTTGAGAAATTAGAGCAAGAGGAGAATGTTATTGAAGATGTTACCAAGCTTGCGCGAGAGGTGGGATTGTATGATATTACAGCTGAAGATGTGACAGAAGTCTTAGAGAGCCGTGATAACCACTTTCCAATGAAGACTTAAAAGAATTAGCCAAACAATTGAGTCAACATCCAAAGGAGGAGAAAGAAAACGAAGAAGGTCCTCTGAGAGATATTAAAACGGCCGATTTACAGTGTATCCTTGCAAGCATAGAGACATTGATTGATTGATTGCGAAATGGACCACGATTGGGAACGGAGTGTGATCGCATCTATTCCACCTTACACTGAACTTCTTGAAGAAAGAAAGAAAATCTAGGCAGTTAACACTGGATACTTTTTTTTAAAAAAATGCAGGTGATCTGAAACCAGTAACTTCAACATAGAAATATGTAATATTTTTTGTATATAATTTTGTTTTGTTTTCGTTATTAATAATTTTATTTTAACAAATATATATGTATGTATTATCAAAGCTTTAAATATAATAATGTTACACATACTTCATGTGCATGTTTTTTGACTGCACAGAACATAACTTCATACCTCCCATTAAAATTGGGTTCGTTTTACACCGATTCAGTTTACGCCCATTTTTTCAGGAACGGAACTGCGACGTAAACCGAGGGCTGCCTGTATTTTATCATAATTGGGAGTGTGGAAGACTTGAATGATTGTGAAGTTTTTGGAGATGGTCTTGATTGGGAGGATGAATGGCGAGTAAGAGTGACTAACTTGCAGAGAGAGAGAGAGAGAGATAGATGAGTTGAAAGAGGAGATGAAATGTCTCAGAAATGAGATGAGAAGTATGAAAGATGAGAGTAGGTGAATGGAAGAGATGAATACGAGGCGAATCAGAGGAGGAGTGAGAGAGTTATGGGAATGATAGAATACAACAGAATAGAAACAGTAGAAGAGAGGGAATGAGAGAGAGTTATGAGAATGTTAGAAGAGGACAGAATAGAAACAGTAGAAGAGAGAATGAGAGTGAAAGAGAGAATGAGGTATGGGAATGAATAGCAGTAGAAGAAAGGGAATGAGAGAGAGAGAGAGAGAGATGGGAAGGTTAGAAGAGGAGAGAATAGAAACAGAAGAGAGGGAATGAGAGAGAGTTATGGGAATGATAGAAGAGGAGAGAATGGAAACAGTAGAAGAGAGGGAATGAGAGAGAGTTATGGGAATTATAGAAGAGGGGAGAATGGAAACAGTCAGAGAGAGGAAGTGAGAAGAGTGCGAGGGAGTGTTGGAACCAGGGATAGAGTGATGCCAGGACAGCAGTTAAGTAGAGGAACACTGAGAGAAAGGATTAGAGGAGAGAGAGATGCTGGTGAGCAAACAAGGAACATAGTGGTAAGAGGTGTGATGTATGGAGACTCGATGATCCGTGGTGTGCAAGATAGGATGTCTGCCTGGAGGAACAATAGAAAGTGTGGCTATGGCAGTTAAGCGGGATGAAATGATTGTGATGGTGGGCACAAATGACTCGAGAGGCAGTGTAAATCAAGTGGCAAAAGATCTGAGATTCATGCTTGAGGTTGTACAAAAGTAAACGCACAGAGGAAAGATAGTGTGTGTTACCCAGGTATGATGATGAGTAGCTTAGCAGAAGAGCAGTAATAATGAATAGCATAATATCCAGAATGTGTCAGAAGAGAGGATTGGAATATGTGGATGCTTAGAGGGCATTTGAGGAGAGAAAGGAACTGTATGCAAGAGACCGCTTGCATTTGAATGAGGAAGGATATAGACATCTGGAGAGATTGCTGTTTTGTGAATGAGTCAATGCAGGGAAACTAGAGTTCCCAGGGTGAATGGTGGCAGGGGTGGCCTCTTGTGGGAATGGGTGCTTGTAGGATGGGAGACAATATCAGGTAACACTGAGTTCAGTGGGGTCTGAAGCAGTGACATTTTTATGCTTTATACTAATACCAGGAGTGTCCAGAATAAAGGAGATGAATTGGTGGCACTGATAGCATCAGCCTGACCATAGATTATTGGGATCACTGAGACATGGTTGACGGAAGATGATATAATAACAGGAATAGAAGTAGCAGGGTACAGCATTTTTTGGCAGGATAGAGGGGAAAACGTGGTGGTGGAGTACCGCTTATGATAAGTGATGACTTATGTCTTCTAAGAGTGGAGGCTTTGGAAAGCAGTGACACTAATGGTTTTGAAAGCATATGGTGTGAGGTAGAGATGGGCAAAACAGGATATTTAGTGGGGCGTTGCTACAAGCCAAGGAGTACAGAGGGTGGGGGAGCAGGAGATGTTTAGGCAGTTGAGCTTGGCAAGTTCAAGAAGAATGTTTGTTATGGGAGATTTTAACTACAGCAGTATAAATTGGGAAGAGGAAAATGCATGTAGTAATAAGGAAATGGAATTTCTAGAATTCTTGAGGGACAAATGGCTTAGGCAACATGTAATAGAGGGAACAAGTGGTTCAAGAGTTTTGGATTTGGTCATAGCATCAGAAGGGCTGATAATAACTGAGACCATGTGGTTTTGACATGGAAGATGAATAGACATGCAGGAGTATCAAAGAAAAGGGAAAGTATGTGGAATTATAAGGCAGGTGATTATAATAGTCTTAGATATCAACTTGGGGAAATTGCACGGAGGGTAGAATTGGAAGGTCAGGATATTATTAGTGCTTGGGAAATGGTGAAGGAATATTTGTTAGCAGCAATAGTAGGCTGTATTCCACGCGTGAAGAAGCGGACACAATTTGGTGTGGTGGATGACAAACAATATCAAACAGGAACTGCAGGTGAAAAAGATATTATGGAAGAGATATAAGGAGAGGAATGGAGAGCAGATGCATGAAGAATATAAGACTCAGGTCAGAAGAGTGACTAGTATGGTGAGGAAGGCAAAACTGGAATATGAGAAGAGATTGGCACTAAGATCCAAAGAAAATCCTAGGGAATTTTTTAGCTATGTGGCCAGTAGGAGGAGGAGAAATGATTGTGGAAGAATGGCATTGTGGGATAAAAATGGGAATAGAGTGACCACATAGCTAAAAAAACATCTGGGACATGGTGGAGTTGTTCAATGAGCATTTTATTGGAGTATTTCATCCTGAAGAAGAAGGTCTTAATACTAGAGTGGTGGGGCAGGTTCGAGGTTTAGAAGTGTAAGAGGAGAGTGTTCCAAATACTGAGTACTCTGGATATCAGCAAAATAATGGGACTGGATGGTATTTCATCACAGGTTTTTGAGAGAATGCGCTGAAGAACTGACAGCTCCTTTGATCTGGCTTTTCAATGAAAGTCTGGCTATGGGAAAGGTACCCAAGAAATGGAAGGAAGGTAAGATAGTGCCATTACATAAGGGCAGTAGCAAACTAGAAGTGTCTAATTATAGGCCAGTTTGTGTGTCATCGGTCGTTGTTAAGGTCTTGGAGAAATTAGTGAGGGAGTATATACAGCATTGGGCAGATGAGGTAATGTTATTTGGGAGAATCAACATGGATTTGTTGAGAGGCACTCTTAAATAATATGATAGCCTTTTATAAAAGTGACGAGCAGTTGATGAGGGAAAGGCATACACTGCCATTTTTTTTGATTTTGCAAAGGCATTTGACGGGGTGCATGATGAGCTGATATTTAAGTTATAGTACATGGGTTTAGATGTCAGGTTAGTCAACTGGATTCAGGATTGGCTATCTGACAGGTATCAGAGAGTTGTGTATGGTAGGGCAATATCAAGGAAGCAGAAGGTTACAAGTGGGGTTCCACAGGACTCAGTACTGGGACCTGTATTGTTTAACCTTTATATCAATGACATTGTCAATTGATTGCAAGGAGATATTCAGTTGTTTGCAGATGATGTGAATCTGGGAAGGGTTATTAGTAATAGATGTGGTGGCCCTGCAAGAGGATTTGAATAAACTAGACAGATGGGTAAATGAATGGGGATGTCAGTTTAATGCAACAAAATGTAAAGTCTTGACATTTGGGATACATCGATGGTAGGCTGCATACTCGAGTGGAGGAGCTGTACTGGAGGAAGTAAGGGAGATGGGATCTGGGGGTGATGATCGATAGAAAACTGAAATTAAGGGGTCATATTGCAAAGGTGGTGAAGGTAACCCAGAGGATTGCTGCAATACTGAGGAGGACAATGACCTGCAGAGATAAGAGTTATCATTCCGTTGTATAAGACTCTGATCAGACTACACTTAGACTATTGTTCTCAGATTTGGTCTCCAGGATTTGAAGGGGATAAATTAACTGTGGAAAGGGTGCAGAGGCAGATAACAAAGATGGTTTCAGCATTGTACAATGTTAATTATGAGGATCAGCTGAGGGAATGTGGACTGCAGAGTTTGGTGGATAGAAGAAGGAGAGGTGATATTATCGAGACTTTTAAACTGTTGAGAGGCAATTACAGGGTGGATACTGGGGAGTTCTTTCACTTGGTGGAGCAGAGGGAAGGAGCAATGACAAGGGCCCATCCCTGGAAAGTACAAAAGGAAGAAGCTGTGAGCAAGAGACTGAGGAGTGGTTTCTTTGTGTGGAGTGTGGTGGAACCGTGGAATGCATTGCCTGATAGAGTGGTGAGGGCAAGAAAGGTCAGTGAGTTCAAGGAATGGTATGATAGACTTTGTGTTTCCTGGGAAGGACCTCCCGTGATGAGTCTCTTGACTCCATGGAGGCCTGAATAATAATAATAATTAAGTATGCATGTTAGCAAAATATAGCACTGTGAAAATACTTGACTTTTTAAGATTTAATATCAGAATTAATATTTTTGAGGTGGGTTTATATATACCATCTGTCCATCTTGCATATGCTTTGTTGAAATGCAAATTAATTTCAACAAAGTATTTAAAAAAAAAGTAAAATGTCTTTTAACAGCATTAGAGCATTTAGATATATTTACAAATCATTTCATATAATCAAGTGAAATTCATAGTTGTATTCACTTTTATGATTTCCTTCCTTAATCACAAGACTTTGACAAAATGATTATTATCATATTAAAAAAGTAAATAATGTCAGAGAAGTGAGCTCTTTAGAAATTAAGGAGGCATTTTTCCTAGAAAGCACTTGTATTTTTCTGCACTTACAGAGCCTGTTGATAACGGAATCTAGATTCTTCCTAATATCACAGAATTTAACCCGTGTCCTTGCTACTGAATTTGACTGTTTTAAGTAGCATTCCTACGAGACATCTCTGAATTGTTAATAAAAACAGATGTAGTAGCTGCACAGGCGCCCTTTTTTTCCCCTTAGTACTAAATGTCACAGATGCCTTCTTGTGTTGTCAGATGTCATCTCCTTCCGGGAGGTTGACTACCATGAGCTTCCACCATGTACAGTTTTGTGCTTCTCTTTTACATTCTTCATAGAACAAAAAGGTTCAGTCCTTAATATTTCCCATCCAATCTGTTCTTTGTCTTCCTCTTCTTCTTTTTCCTTGTATCATTCCTTCTAGAAGTGTTTTTTTGTAGGGATTCATGCCTTAGTATGTGACCAAGGTAGGTGGTTTTCCTTTTCTTAATGGTTTTCAACAGCATCCTATCTTCTCCAATCATCTCTAATATTTTTAGTTTTTTTTGGCAGTCCATGAGACTAAGAATTCTTTTGAGGATCCACATCTCAGAGGCTTTTAGTTTATTTTCACAATATTTTGGTATTGTCCAGGTTTCTGCTCTATATAGCAGTGTTGACCATACTTAGCATTTGGACAACCTAATTATTGTTTTTGTGTGAATTTCCCTTGAGGTCAGAATGTTTTTCATGCTAATGAAGGTTGAGCTAGCAATTTCTATTCTTCTTAATATTTCCTTATCACACTTTCCATTCTCTGTAATTAGTTGACCCAAATATACATAACTCTCTACTTGATCTAAAGTATTTCCTCTGATCTTAATATTTATATTGGGTATTTTCCTTTTTCCTCTTGTTACTAGCATGGTTTTGGTTTTTTTGAAGTTGAAATTAAGTCCATATTTTTCACTTAGTTTCGGCATCTCTTCTAGTAGGTTTTGAAGATCTTTTTTATTTTCAGCTAGCAGTACTGTATCGTCTGCATATCTTAAGTTGTTTATATTCCTGCCTCCTATGCTGACATCTTTAAATTCTTCTAATTGCTAGAAGATATTTTCAGTATAGAGGTTAAAGAATATAGGGGAAAGAACACAGCCTTGTCTGACACCCTTCTTTACTAGGAATTCTTCCAAGGTTTCTCCTGATATTTTTATTGAGGCATTTTGCTCCCAATATAGATTTATCAGTAATCTGGTAGCTTTACCATCTACTCCTAATTTTATGATGCATTTGATTAGTTGTTCATGTTGTATATTGTCAAAGGCCTTTGTGTAGTCAATAAAACATAAGTAGACTTCTTTCTGCTTCTCCAGGTATCTTTCTATAATAGTTCTAATGCTGAAGAGTCTTTCTCTAGTTCCTTTATTTTCCTGAAAACCAGATTGTGTTTCATTAATTTCCTATTTGATTTTATGTTTATTTCTTTTTAGGATGATATATAATATAACTTTTGCTATCTGACTGATCAGACCGATTGTTCTATACTCTTCACATTTGATTGTCTTCGATTTTTTAGGTATTGGTAGGAATGTTGAGTGCTTAAAATCTTTTGGCAGGTGTCCAGTTTCGTATATTTTGTTACATATGTCAGTCAGTGATCTTATAGCCTTATCATCTAAAGCCTTGAGATATTCTGCCAGAATTCCATCCATTCCTGGAGCTTTTCCTGGTTCCTAATGGTATTTGTTAGAATGCGACTTATAGGTACTACCAACAGAAATATTCTTTTTTTTCTTGGTGTTATATCCATTTATAGTTCACTATCACCAAAATTGTTATAGTGAAATTCACTTAGAATAGCATTGTGCTTATAAAGCTTTGGTCAGGACCTTTCAGTAGTTATAGCAAGTTTTTGTAATAGTTGCTCATAGTAAGACTCAACTGTATGTGGAAAGGGGGGGGGGAACTGACAGTACAAATCAAACCCACAAAAACAAATCTGTTATTTACACATGAATAACTTGAATGCAATACATCACTAAATTGCTAAAAAGAGCATTTGTAGTGAATGAATAAATGCATGATGGAGAATATATGATGTTCTCCTTATATTGCAGTTAATTTGCACTTTTTTTTTAAAAAAAATAAAAAAGCATGTTATTCAAGAAATTAGGATAGACTTGCTTATTTTTTTTGTTATAAACATTTAATGGAAATATGCACAAAAAATAGTGAATTACTGTTGTAGATATTTATTTAGATATAGGTTTTCAAATAATCTAAAAATATATAATATTGCAAAGAATTTTCATAGCTGTAAGTGCCCCATATACTAGAACCTTAAGTGCACATAAGGCATTAACATGTGTAGTTGTGTTGTCAGTTGCAAAATGCAAATGCCTGTTTGCTGAAATTTCCATTGCTCTTTGTCCTTTACTATGTAATTTACTAATATCCTTTTGTGCTTGACAAAGAAGACTCGCTGCACAGCAACAAGGAATATTCATATTCCTATGACAAACAATATCTCCATAATAATAAAGCCATGACTTCTCCTTATTACACAACAGGCTTCATTTGTGCAGTATAATAGTTTATGCCTTTGGCAATGCACCTGAAGTAGATGTCACATTTCAACCAAACTGCTAAACAAAGCTTTGTAATATATATATATACACTTTACAAATTAATTGGTTCCTGGTGACCATTCGTAAATCGAAATTTGTAAAGTGGGAGTTTATTTGCCTTAGAAATAATGCTATAAGCAAGAGTTGCGTCCGTAAGAAAGAAAATATAAAATGAATATTAAATAAGAAAGGACTCAACTGGCCAAAGATTTACATATTTAAAAAATAACATAAGAAAAACTTTTAATTAAAAAGATTCTTTGAAAAAAAATTAGCTCATTTCTATATCAACAGGTGAATTAGCAGCCTTTGAGGTAGTAGGAGATATGTTAGGAAGCCTCATTGCATCTTTTTTTTTTTTTTTTCAAAGGAGGGCTCAAGTTTCATCTGCTTCTTTAAAATAGCTCGATAGTAAGCAGAAGCATTATTCAATTCGTGGGAAAATTTACTAAATCGTTCAAAGTCTGAATCTTGTGATTCAAAGATTTCTTGACCTTTTTCGGGAAGTTTAAATGCTTCTTCTAGGCCTTTTAAACTTAAAAACCGAGTTGGAGCCTCATATTTGTTATCTTCTTTGTTTCTTTCTTATTCCTCTAATTCATGGAGATTATTGGGTGAGAGTTCCATAGTGTGAGATTGAAGCATCTCGTTAACATCACCTGCCAGAACTTCCATTTGCAACTGGTTAGCCATACCTAAGATTGCTGGAGTTTCAGAATTCACAATCTTTGTTGGGTTTCAAAGCCTTCGAAATTATCATTAAACTGAGGACAAAGTTTATACCATACTCCTTTCATAGTTTTTCAGAAAGTTTATGCCAGGCATCGTAAAGCAGGAATTCATAAAGTGAGAACTACCAGTTTGTAGTATATGTCTGGTTGTCCAAGTGTTGATCGGAGAGCAGATAAGCTTTCCGAAGGAATGGCTGTAGATTTAAATCCTGCCATAGGCACAGATGTTTGTGATTGTCATTAGGTGGAAGATAAATTTCATCACCCAGTATGAGACCACTTCCCTGCTTATTGGAAGCCTAAAGTGGCTTGAAAAAGTTCCATATTTTGTCTCTAGAGCAGGGGTTCTGGATCGGGTAAAAACACACACACACACACACACACACACACACACACACACACACCCACACACACACACACACACACACACACCTCTGTCCAAAAAGAAACCGAACTTTTGATAGAAAATAAAACACAGGCCAATTATAATTATTCAAATCATTTATTTCAATCAATATACTCTCCCTCAGCTTCAATACAGAATTTGGCACGCTCAATTAATTTGTTAAATGAGTTTTTTATATCGGTTTTTGGAATACTGTTGAGGGTCGTGGTTACTGCCTCTTGAATGTTCAATGGTGTCGTATCGCTTTCTTTCATCGGCAAATGAAGTCGGGGGGAGAGAAAGAAGTCACAGGATGCTAAATCCGGTGAATACGGCAAGTGATTCAACATACAAACTTGGTTTTTGCTCAAAAACTGTCTTACAATGCTCGAACGATGAGATAGTGCATTATCGTGCAAAAGTGACCAGCTGCCTGCATCATGATATTCATGCTGTCCGTGACGAATTCTCGCTATCAATCACTTCAAAAAACTCTGAGATAAAACTCACCATTGACTGTTTGGCCAAACGGAACGAATTCTTTGTGGATAATGCCATTGGAATCGTAGAAGCAAATCAGCATTGTCTTTACTTTTGACTTCTCCAAGCGACTTTTTTTCGGATGCCCCCTCTTCTGGTGGTCTCCACTCAGCACTCTGATGCTATGTTTTGAGCTCATACTCAAAACACCACGTTTTGTCACCAGTAATGATCATTTCAAGGAAGTTTGAGTCCTTGTGAGTGGTTTGAATGAGGTCCTTGCAGTGTTCAATTCAATACATTTTTTGGTCATCGGTCAGCTTGTGGGGAACAAATCACGAATTCAATTTACTAAGGCCAAAACTCTTGGTCAAAATGTTGATTGCACAATTGATTTTGGAATCCCCAATTCATCTTCAATCAATCTCACAGACAATTTCCGGTTTTCTTTGATGAAATCATGCACTTTTTGGATGTTAACTTTGCTCAGTCCAGTTTTTGGACGGCCCTGCTTTTCTTCGTCCTCAAGTGTCTCACGACCACTTTGAAATCGCTTAAACCACTCGTAAACTTGAGCATGGGATGAGCATTCATCACCGTATGCTTTTTGAAGCATTTGATGCATTTCGGTAAAACTTTTACCAAGTTTAACACAAAAGTCAATCGCAGCTCTCTGTTTGAAACTCATTTTCTGACCATTCGTCAAAACACACTGTCACTCTTGGCACTATAACTCAGCTTCTAATGAAACAAATGTCATAAACAGTTGACACAACACTAATGAAGGTTGCTACTTTTGACAACAAAAAGATACAACAGGTGGCACCACTAGTTTCTTCTATTATCAAAAAGTTCGGTTTCTTTTTGGACAGAGGGTGTGTGTGTGTGTGTATGTATATATATATATATATATATATATATATATACACACATTATATATATATATATACACACACATTATATATATATATATATACACACATTATATAAGCACGCAGCTACTTAACAATAGAACTTCAACAGGACTGTAGCTACAGTTCAAAGCTAACTGATTTTATAATAGTCGTTTTATAGTGATACGATGTTTCTTATAGTGTTTACTTGCTTTCTATGTTCCCACACCTGAAGAAGTCGTGGGAACATAGAAATTTATATAAATATGAATATATATATATATATACATGTATATAAATCATAAAAATCCTCAACTTCCCCACAATATGAATATACTGTCCTTTGAAGTGTCACCTCCATCCAGGAAGTTGGCTATTATGTATCTCTGCCTGCGATCTATAATGTACAGCCTGTTACATTATAGATATGAGTGTTGTTCATGGAGCTGGTCTACTTGTTTTGACGGACGAAAAACCTGAGATTTTGGGAGAAAAAAACCCTTCACCTCCATGTGAAACAAGTTAACTTAGCATTTGATTGAAAACAATGTATAACAATTAGTCTCATTAAATCCAGGTCTTTCCAACCAAAGGACTAGTCTATACCAACTGAGCCATGAAGGATCTACAAATGTGCTATAGGTTCACAAATGAACCTTTCATGGATGGGTGCCACAAAAAATAAAAAATAATAATAAATAAATAAATAATGAAATAAAAAAACATACATGTCCAAACACCTATAGTGAACCACCAGAGACTAGAGAAATAGTTCATATTAGTGCAAGGTTTGCTGTAGTGGATTTGGGGATAGCATAAGATTTATAAATATGTATCCTCAAAGGGTATGCAAGTTACTATTATGATTATCCTTTGTCTCTTTCTTCGTAATACTAACTTCCTTCTTCTCATTCTCATAAGTCAGTCTCTTCTTTAGATGTTTAATATCCTCTTCCAAATGTTTCATTTCACTTTTTATTTCCACTAACTGTTGCCTAAGCTGTTCTACTACGGTTCCGACACTTGCTCCCATTTCTAATAATTGTAATCTATCAATACACTTTTTACATGTGTTATTTTGCTTTCCTTCTTCTCATTTACCCAAGCAAGCAGTCCATAAATGTTTCACGTTTTTTAGTGCATGCATTTAACAATTTTCGCAACAACGCATCCATTGGGAAAAATCCAAGGTAGAGACTTCATACAGAAGCCTTCTGTGCCATTGACATGCATTTCTTTATGGGCACCATTTTCAGAAGCAGTACAAACAAGTAGCAAAACACAATATAAACAACAAAAAATTTCAACAACAACAACGCCATCACTGAAGGACACTTATATGCAAACTGAAAACATTCAGCACAACTTGCAATAAAAATCCACACTATACACTCATTAAAAACACTTTTTTTAGCACAGGTCAAATACCATCATGTCCACTTGCAATACTAGCTTTTATATATATATATATATATATAAAAGCTAGTATTGCAAGTGAACATAGTTAAATGCCTTGGAAAAATCCAGGAGTATACTGATGTATTATTCATTCTCCTTTTTATTCATTCTCCTTTTTATACAATGAAACGTTTCCTGTGGTGAATTCATTACTAAAAAACACACGTACTAACCACAGTGATGTTTTAATATGTAAATATTTCATCCCAAGTATCTTGGGACATCCTCAGTACAGTAATTCAAACAGTACTAGGAATAACATAAATTACAGAGAATGGAAAGTGTGATAAAGAAATATTAAGAAGAATAGAAATTGCTAGCTCAATCTTCATTAGCATGAAAAACATTCTGACCTCAAGGGAAATTCACACAAAAACAAGAATTAGGTTGTCCAAATGCTACGTATGATCAACACTGCTATATAGAGCAGAAACCTGACAATATCAAAATATTGTGAAAATAAACTAAAAGCCTTTGAGATGTGGATCCTCAGAAGAATTCTTAGTCTCATGGACTGCCAAAAAACTAATTTAGAAATATAGTCATACTCCGACTTACGCGAATCCAGGTACGCAGTTTCATAGATGTACGTGTTCCCTTCATGCCTCACCATTAGTCGTATCTTTCTGGTGCCGGCCGCATTTGCCAGTGTTGCACATGCTGTGAACAAGCACTGACGTGTTTCGTGCGGTCTCCATTCATACACAATTTTTATAGTCTACAAACCCTGCGATTGTTTAATGTTATGTTCTTGATAAAAATTTTATCACAAAAAATAATAAAGTCATCCAAAAGAAGCAAGTCCGATTCTTCTACAGCTAGCAAGAAAAGAAAAACATTGACTTTGGAAACAAAACTCAACATCATTAAGGATTTTGAAGGCGGAATGAAAATTTTTGAGCTAGCAAAGAAGTTTGATCTACAGGAATCCACAGTAAGAACAATCATAAAAGAAAGGTTTACAGATTTTGGAGGACATAGATTCTAACGAGGAACGAATTGTAGCCACAAGGCAAGGAATAAAAAAAATCATTAGCTTGCTATGAAGAAATTTTGCATGACAAGAAAAAGACATTATGCCATCAGACGAATCTATTAGATTTTATGAAACCATTGACATCGAATTAACTTTCTTTTTTTATGTACGAAAAACTGCAATTATGATTATATTTCTTAAAACATATAGGTGTTTTTGTATACCTTTGGTCCCAATTAACTAATATTTTGTATGTTTGTATGCAAAATTATACCCAAGTTACGCGAATTCGACTTACGCGCTTTTTGTTGGTCCCACCTACCGCGTAACTTCAGGGTATGACTGTATTAGAGATGATTGGAGAAGATAGGACTCTGTTGAAAACCATTAAGAAAAGGAAAACCACCTACCTTGGTCACATACAGAGAATTACAAAATTGTCTAAAGACTGCATCAGCTAACAGAAAGAAGCAAATGCGTGATAAGAAAAATGAGAGCATAATCGGGAGTGAAAGAAAACTTAAGAAGCGAGTGTTGTGTGGTGATTCAGTAGTAAAAGGTGTAATAGATGAGAGTTTGACAAAATTGTGCTTTCTGGGTATGAAAATTAATGATGTAAGTGAGGCTATTAGAGCACAAAAGCATAGGGTGAAAGAAATGATAGTAGTGGCAGGAACGAATGATTTAAAGGGTGAAAAATTTGCTATGAGAGAGGACTTGAAGGAATTAATAGAGGTAGCAAAGGAAAAGAGCGAGAGAGTTGAGAAGGAGGGCCATAATTGCGAATTGACTCTATGCGCAGGTTATACAGGAGGAGTGGTGTGGAGTTTGATGGGCAAAAAGACTTATACAGGAAGGATGGTTTGCATCTGAATGGATTTGGTGTGCGGAGACTGGAAAAAGTGTTGCTGAATGAAGTGAAAGTGGATGTGCAGAATCAGGGAAACTAGAGCTATTGGCGGGGGGAGTGAATATGCAGACATCAGTGAGGCAGTTAAGTGTAAGAATGTGTATAATATGCCTGAGCTAGTTCGTAGGACAACAAACCAGAATGGGATAGTTAGTAGAAGGCATCAGGATAAGGGTGGGATTAACGGGCTTCTGCACTTTATGTATACTAATTACTAATGCCAGGAGTATTTGGAACAAGAAGGAGGAATTTTTGGCCTTGGTTGGCTCTTCCTGGCCACAGGTTATTGGCATTAGTGAGTTCTTTTCTCTCTGTCCCTCCTGAACACACTATACCCTTCATATTCTATCTCACTAGCTGACAGAAGATGATATAGCTAGTGAGATAGAATGTGAAGGATATAGTGTATTCAGGAGAGACAGAGAGAAAAGAATGGGGGGGGGGGGTTATTGATGTTAGTTGATGAACTGCAGCCAAGGAGAATAGAAGTTGAACCGCAGGATAGTGAAAAGAGCACATTTGAGGCTATTTGGTGTGAAATCGAGGCCAGCAGAACAAAATATACAGTTGGGTGCTGCTATAGACCAGGTGATGGAATAGATGATGGAGATAGGTAATTATTAAGGGGAATTTCAACTATGGTAACATTGATTGGAAGGAGGAGAGGACACATGGGAAGAAGGAAATGGATTTTATGCAGTTACTAAGGGATAACTACCTGAGACAGCATGTATGGAATATACTAGGGGTTCGAGAGTGCTTGATCTAGTAATTGCACCTGAGAATTTGACTGTAATGAATATGACCGTGTTGCCACCAATTGGTGAGAGTGATCATAGGATCTTGACCTGGGAGGTGGCTAAATATATGGAATTTTCAATTAAGACATGGTACATGTGGAATTACCAGACTGGTAAGTTGACAAGCTTAGGAGATTGCTTGGTTCAGTGCCATGGCATGTAAAACTGCAAGGGCTAGATGTTGATAGTGCATGGGAAGTGGTTAAGGAGCGTTTGTAGGAGGTAATGACTGACTGCATACCTAGAGTCCAGGTAGTAAATCAAGTGGAGGTTAAATGGATGAATAACACCATTAAGTTTGAGCTGCAAAGAAAGAAACAACTGTGGAGGAAATTTAAGGAGAAAGGTGACCTGCAGGCACACAAAAAGTATAAAGCACAGGCCCGAAGGGTAACTAGTGTGGTAAGAAAAGCAAAAGCAGATTATGAAAGGAAATTAGCAAAGCAAGCTAAAGAGAATTCCAAACAGTTTTTTTGATATGCTGCAAGTAAAAGAAAAATTGTATAGCAGAATGATTTTAAGGAATGCCGATGGTAGGGAGGTAACCGAATCAGTCGATATAGTGGAATTACTAAGCGAGCACATTGCAAGAGTATATAATCCAGGTGGTGATATAGCAGGAATGAAGGAACCGATAGCTTATACGGGAATTGTGATGAATGAAGTGGAGGTGAATAGTCTATTACAAAACCTTAATGTGAATACATCTGTGGGATTGGATGGTATACCAGCTCGGGTCGTACGTGAAGCGGCTAAAGAATTGTCAGTGCCCTTGACCATTTTGTTTAATTTGAGCCTCGGGTCTGGGTTAGTCCCGAGGGGGGTGGAAAGAGGGGAAAATAGTTCCACTGCATAAAGGAGGTTCCAAGACTGCTGTTGGAAATTACCGACTGATCAACATATTAGGAGTCATTGTCAAGGTCTTAGAGAATCTAGTCAAGAGAAAAATACAGGAATGGATAGATGAAAATGGTATACTGTATGGGGGACAGCATGGTTTTGTGAAAGTTAGATCATGCCTCAGTAACTTGCTCAAGTTTTATTACACAGTGACGGCTGAACTGGATAAGGAATCCACAGTAATGGGTTTACAGTGATACTGCTGGACCTTGCTAAGGCCTTTGACAGGATACCACATGGAATTCTAATCAGTAAACTGAGGCATATGGGGATAGGGTTGGTGAGATGGATAGGAGGGTGGTTGATGGAGAGACATCAGAGAGTAGTTTATTCAGGAGCAAAGTCCAAAAGAAGGCCTGTGACTAATGGTGTGCCGCAGGGTTCTGTTCTTGGACCACTGCTGTTTAATTTGTTCATTAAACAGCAGTGGTCCATTAATGATATAGGTAAAAGGATCTGAGAGGAATTGTTCATTTGTTTGCTGATGATGCAAAGTTGGGCAGAGCAATAGTGAATGCTCATGATGTCAAAATTTTGTAGGATGATTTGGATAGATTTGAAGACTGGGCTAAGGAGAAGATGCCAGTTTAATGTGCCAAAGTGTAAAGTTATGCATTTTGGAGTGAAAAGAATAGCAGCAGTATACCACATTGGTGGAACTATACTCCAAGAGATTGACAAGGCCAGGGATTTGGGAGTGTTGGTGGACAGGGAGTTGAAGTTTATGGGGCACATTGCAAAAGTGGCTAAATCAGCTCATCAGATCACTTAGTTACTGAAGAATACTTTGAAGAGCAGAGACAAGTAAGTTATTGTTCCTCTTTATTGAGCCTTGATAAGACCCCATCTTGACTACTGTGCCCAGGTCTGGGTGCCAGGGTTTCTTCTTGATGGGGAGAAGGTAGAGAGGATCCAGGGGTGAGTGACCAAGATGATAGCTGGTCTATCGAATGAGCTTTATGAGGCCAGGTTGAAGAACTGTGGGTTGCAGAAATTGGTTGATAAGCGGAAGAGGGGTGATATGATTGAGATGTTCAAATTACTGAAGGGTTTTTAAAAAATTAATTCAGAGGAAATTTTTCAGAACAGGTCTGGTGCTGTGAGTGAGTGAGTTCAAGGCAAAGTATGATTGATACTGTGTGGATGCCGAATAGTTGTTCTGGACATGATGTTTAAGGCCTCCCTCAATGAGTCTAAGGACTCTATGGAGTTGCCTGTAATAATAATACTAAGGCATGAATCCCTACAAAAACACTTCTAGAAGGAATGATACAAGGAAAAAGAAGAAGAGGAAGACAAAGAACAGATTGGATGGGAATATTAAGGACTGGACCTTTTTGTCCTATGAAGAATGCAAAAGAGAAGCACAAAACCACACATGGTGGAAACTCATGGTAGTCAACCTCTTGGAAGGAGATGACATCTGAAAGAGACAGGCAAATCGACCATGAGAACACATGCAATTTACAGACGAAATGAAATACTGTTGTTGGTTGGTAGTGGTTGTTAGTATAAGGATGATGGGCAGTAGAATGCGTTGAAGGTAGTAGTAGTGTCATTGTGTGCTGTAGGTGGGGAATTAAGTAGTATGGGAGACGGAGAGATGTGTTGAAAGTTTTTCCACTTAGTTATACTATAAATTAAAGATACCAAGAAATTATGTACTTGGTTTAGTCCTGTATCCAAGTGTAAGCAAACAAAGTTTGCGCCTGAAATATAATCAGGGCTGGGGCAACTCATAGAAGCTGATGACTTCACATTACTTGCCTCAGTATCCCATAATACAAAGCACATATCCTTATGGGTATGTATAATGCTATGATTATAGGAAAGGTTACTACCCAGAACAGTTTCGATCTTTATTGAGGTCTCGTTAGTGGGAGCCAGACCCAGTGGTGTCTGGGGTTGAAGTAATGCCAAAATCATGTTTTCATGTATAAGTAGCCAAAAGGTGTCACACCTTATTATTAAAATACTCTGGATTAGAGATAGTTGTCGAATTTTACTCTTGAGAGATTTCTTTTTTCACTTATGACATTATGATTAGGAATTATAGACACGTTAACACAAGAATATTTTAATATTTGCCAAATATTTCAGTCTGAAACTAACAGACTATCTTCAGTAGTTACATAAGAACAGTTTTTAACAAGGTGGAATACCAACAATTGATCATTCAAAAGTAGAACGAGCCACATGATGTTACATTGCTATGCATGAAAGAGAGGAAAAATTTCATCAGAGTGATGATTAAATTATAGTTATTAATTCACAATTTCATATAATAATCTTAATTTATAAATAACATTAGACTAATGTAAGAATTAAAAATCTCGATTAAAAAAAAAATTTAATGTGTTATCCTGATTAAACTTTCCCATATTTTTGATAAGGATATACAGTCATTTTGATTCAAGTTAGGACGTTGAAGTAAGGCCTCAGCACTTTCTTTGAATAGGCATTCAAATTTATAGCGACATCTGTGTAGAAGGCAAGTCTTGGACCAGAGGATGTTGTGGCTTGTCTCTATCCCATGCTGAGCCAATCGAGACTTATTGGATTTGTTGTGCAAAATGTATGATTGATGTTCTTGAATTCTTTTTTCTATAGAGCATCCTGTTTGTCCAAAGTAGGACAGATTGCAGTTACAAGGAACTTGATACACACCAGGCAGAGACATAGTTGAGCATTTATCTTTAGAAGAGGGGAAATAGGTGGATATTTTATTAATAGGTATATAAGTGGCTGTCACATTTCTTCAGAATTCTTGAAATTGGTTCTGAAATCCCGGAAATATATGGAATTGATTTCGTGATGTACTCTGGATATTTCTTGTGTCAAAACAAATTCTACAACCAAGAGGAAGGAACGACCATGGGAAATCCACTTTCACCTGCTCTAGCCAACTTTTATTTGGAACATCTAGAAGACGTCCTGTTTTCATCTATATTCCCTCAACCATCCTTTTGGGTGAGATATATAGACGACATCTTTTCAGTGTGGCCTCATAACAGAGATTCCTTACCTTTCTTTTTAGCCAGAATCAATTCCTTACATTCTCATATTAAGTTTACCATGGAGATTGAAAAAGACAACAAGTTATCCTTTTTAGACATCCTCCTCATCCGTTTACCTTCAGGTATTTTAACAACAACAGTTTACAGAAAACCCACTTTCACTGGACGTTATATTCTCAAACAATCTACTCATCATTCTTATCAAAAAGCAAGAATCATAAAATGTTTAATCCGTCGAGCTAGAACTAATTGTTGAATTCCTTATGAATTACAGAAAGAATTTTCAATTATCAAACATCACACGAAATTAAATGGCTTCTCCGAAAAAAGTACACAACATCTGTAGAATTCCTACAATCCAATCCAGAACAACAAAGAATCAATACATCAAGTTCCTATTCCATATATTTCTGGGATTTCAGAACCAATTTCAAGAATTCTGAAGAAATATGATTTAACAGCCACTTATATACCTATTAACAAAATATCCACCTATTTCCCCTCTTTTAAAGATAAACGCTCAACTATATCTGCCTGGTGTGTATATCAAGTTCCTTGTAACTGCAATCTGCCCTACTTTGGACAAACAGGATGCTCTATAGAAAAAAGAATTCAAGAACATCAGTCATACATTCTGCACAACAAATCCGATGTCGGGATTGGCTGAGCATGCGATAGAGACAAGCCACAACATCCTCTGGCCCAAGACTCGCCTTCTACACAGATGTCGCTATAAATTTGAATGCCTATTCAAAGAGAGTTCTGAGGTCTTACTTCAACGTCCTAACTTGAATCAAAATGACTGTATATCCTTATCAAAAATATGGGAAAGTTTAATCAGGATAACACATTAAATTTTTTTTTTAATCGAGAATTTTAATTCTTACATTAGTCTAATGTTATTTATAAATTAAGATTATTATTATATGAAATTGTGAATTAATAACTATAATTTAATCATCACTCTGATGAAATTTTTCCTCTCTTTAATGCACAGCAATGTAACATCATGCGGCTCATTCTACTTTTGAATGATCAATTGTTGGTATTCCACCTTGTTAAAAACTGTTCCTATGTAGCCACTGAAATAGTCTGTTAGTTTCAGACTGAAATATTTGGCAAATGTTAAAATATTCTTGTGTTGACATGTCTATAATTGCTAATAGTTGTTGAATATTTTCCCACTTGGTTATACTATAAAGAGATGTGTGTTGTGTAGTACCCTCCTGTGACGAGTCCTTGTACTCCTTGGAGGTGTCATGTAATAATAATAAGATAATATGACATTGGATAATTAATCATGCCCAAGTACATGACTTTGCATTTACTAACATGGAACTGTTAATCATTTTCACATGCCCACAATTCCAGTCCATTCAAATCATTCTGCAAGTACTGCATATCAGCAGCACTCTTGATTACGCTACCTATTTTTACATCATCAACAAATGTATGTATCATGCCAAAACCTTACCAATGTCATTAATGTGCAGATTGAATAACAGTGGACCAAGGACTTTGAACTGGACTGGTTACTTTGAATCTTGCAGATTCAAACCCCCCCCCCAATACATGACTTTTTGAATCTGTGTCAGCCATCTTCTTATCCTTGCCAATAGTTTATAATCCAACCCCATATTCTCCAATTTATGCAACAGTGTTCCATGCTGTATTCTGTCAAAAGCCTTAGCAAAATCCAAAAGTATCATGGTATATCCATTCCCCTTGTCTCAGTGGTAACATTATTATAGAATGTGGGCAAATTAGTAAAACATCACCTACCCTTTGTCAACCCATTTCTGAATGCGAGCCTTGACCAAACTTTTCCAAAATCTTCGCAACCACTCCTGAGATACTGATTGGTCAGTAGTTGGATACATCGATCTTTGCACCACCCTAGTGTAATAGAATTATCATATATTCTTTCCACTCCTGTGGAAATTTCTTTGTTCTGAGACTCAAATTATATAGCCTGGTCAAAGGAATAGCCAGTTCAGCTGAACACATTTTTAGCATCCCAAGTACTGTCGCAAACTGAATAAGAATTCTGCAATAGTTCCTATTGCAGAATTCTTATTCAGTTTGCGACAGTACTTCCTCCTCATATACACAAGTTTCTTCATACAGTGAAGAGATGGCACTGAGTTCAATGTTACATATACCAGGTTGATGGCTTTTTTGCAAAATAATTACTCATTAGTTGAACAACCACTTCTGCATCAGTCACCTGCATACTGTCTACATTCAGTAGAGTTATTCTTTCAAATTCATTCTTTCATTTACTTACAGAGCCAGTTTTTTTTTTTCCCCTTTTCATACTCAGACTTCACTTTCTGTACAACACTTGTGACTCTTCTGACCTGCTGCTCATAATTATCATAACTGACATCATACTATGCACACTATGTATTCCTTCTACATAATCTTTTTCATATGAATCTCATGCTTACTTAGATAACACATCCATTTCACTCCTAACCTATTTATTCTTTGAACTCGAGGGACACATTCTGATATCGTATCGTTTAAATATTTTTTAAACACTTCCCGTGCATTGATATTCTTCCCATCCAACAACTGATACCATGGCGCAGAACCCAGCATACTCCTTAGGTGGTCATAATTTCCTGTTTTGTAGTTCAGCATGTAACCTTTTCTGAATGGAACATTCATAAACTTAGCTACATCCCAAGTGAGTTGTGCATGATCACTATCACCAACTGGAGGCAGAATAGTTATGCCTTTTACTGTCCCCCCCACCTCTGACACTGTAATCAGTTCTAAACTCTTTGATCACGAGTTCTTTCTGTCATATGCTGCTTGAAGAAGTTGTCGTGCAACATCTCAATCAATTCAGTTTCATTCTTCTCATGTGATTTCACAGCTACCCAATCGATGTTTAGATTATTAAAGTCCCCATTATGATTACTCTTTTCACACCCATCATATTTAATTGTTGATGCATTTCTTCTTCACTACAACTGATCCACCAGGTCTGTAACACCACACCACTATGTATTTAATCTTGTTAGATTCCACCTCACATCAGTCTTATCTAGTTACTTACTTATGCAGACATCTTTTCACATGCTTGGTAAGTCTGAACTGGACAAACACAGAATCGTTCTCTCTTCATAATCATTTCCATAATTAACAGTCACCTAACATTGTTGCTCTTACACAGATTCTCGCATTTCCTCCCATCGGAATTCAATTCTCGTATGAATAATTTTTCAAGGCTCCTGATGCCAAACACATTCAAGTGTAGTACGTCACTCTTATACAAATCCAATCTTCCCTTAAACTCACTGCACCCTTCCAAAAGCTTGTATCTATTCCTTCTACACAGCCTACTTCATCAAATCATTTGCATCATAACCCTTTTTCATAATTCATTTCCATCATATCTAGGTAATATACTAATAATTTTTACTTTCTCACCTTCACTCTCGCTTCTTCCAACAATCTTTTCATAACCTCTAGCACACTGTTTCTCAGCCTGTGGTCCGTGATGATGGGACAGGTGGTCCGCAGGCAGACAAATTAATTAAATATATATTTTTTAATTAACAAAACAAATTAAAACTGAATAAGTAAGTGAAAATTATTGAAATCAAATGGAGACTTAAAAAAAACCAACAAATAGCGTCGGAATGTTCAAAGGCAGAAGATAAAAAACTATATTGTTGTTCATTTTACCCCTCTTTTATTATTCGTCATTCTGCCGCTAATTTTGTAGTGGCAAAATGACGAATAATAAATTAGGGGTGAAGTGACCAACAATATAGTTTTATTACCATAGACAGCATGACAAGATTTCTTAAAAGCCAAAAAAGTGCCGCCTGAGGCGTATCCCCCCCCCCCCCCCAAGCTATGCCTCTGTAACTTAGTGGTTCGTACAACAATTGTTTTAGGCACTTTACTGGTCCTTGGGCTTAGAAAGGTTGAGAAACGCTGCTCTAGCATACTGAATTTATCGCTAGTTAAGTCATTGTTACCTACCAGAATTATGACCTCTTTTGTTTTTCTTCTCTGTTATTCAATTGCTTGCATTATATTTTTAATTTTTGCTCCAGGAAAACTTGACATTATAACCTGCTCATCAATGGCATGTTTTATGAGTTTTCAACTTTACTTTCCAGATTTTCATTATTAAGCACTAACTTACTGATTTCATGCTTTGTTGTTTTCCATTTTGCAGCTGAAATTTTTTTATTCCTCCTGTGTTCTTCTAAATGCTGCTCAACTTTCTGTACTTCCCTCATCTGTGTAATAATCTGCTTTAACTTGGCGATTTCAGAGATTAAATTGTTTTCAATATCCTCTTCAATATTAGCTCTAGAACAAACCTTCTTGTTCACTACTTCACTGTTCTTATTAGCATTATGCTTCTTCTCTGTTTTTGGTGCAATATTACAGTTGTATGTAATATTACAGTAGTACTATGATAACAGGATATGTTCAGCTCTGTATTATACCACTAAGGTTATGCTTTGATAGCTCAGTTTGGATGTGAACATAGTCTGCACAAAATTATGTACTGCAGAATGGAAACATACTGCTAGAGCAATGCAGTGACATGTGAGTGCATAAAGAGGTACCTGCCTTCATAGATATACTGCTTTTCTTTGGGATGGTATGTTGCTATATTGCTAGAGCAATGCAGTGACACGTGAGTGCATAAAGAGGTACCTGCCTTCATAGATATAGTGCTTTTCTTTAGGATGGTATGTTGTACTGGCACATTTATTAGCAATGACACCTGATATTCAGATGTGGTATTGTTTTAATTTTCAAATTTTCCTGCTAGCAAAGAATGCATACTAGCATCTATCCTTTTACAAAACAATCACTGATATATATTAAGGATGTCAGTGAAGCATTAACAAAATAACTGAATGAATAAATAAAATTTGAAATGGGCTATATATGTTGATTAAGAGTCCTGAAATTACTATGATGGCATTAATGCACCATTATTTATTCATGTCTCCATGCTTATCTCTGACAATGTTGGATATAAGTTAATAAATTGTGAAAATTTGAAGACATTTCTTATGTGGTTTATAATAACCATGTAATGAAACTTTTTCTTTTGCCAACAAAGAATATTAGTAATAGTCATATTTTTTTTAGTTTTACTTTCTCTAGTCATCAGTGTAAACATTAAAGTAGAAGATAAGGAAAACTCATCTTTCTTTCAGATAATTACGCTAGACTCTATCTTGAGTCTTGGAAAGTGTGAAGATAACAGCAAACGTCAAGATCAATTGAAATCATTAGCATTTTCTGTGTTTTCTCAGTGCCACAGATTACTTGCACATCAGTCTACTGTGAAGAGTCTTACTGGATTTGGTCCAGCAGCTGCCCAAGATCTTTTTCTGAACAGCAAAGATGTAAGTTATTTCATCAGAATAATTTTGGTATTGATAACATCTAGTAAAATTATTTTATTTAATTTAACGTATTTTAACGCTATCATTTACAAAGTGATTTAAAGTTTTTAATATATAATTTTGAAATTACTACATATGGTATGTATAACTTTTCTTTTACACATATCAAAAGTATACTTGCTGTTGAACACAGAGAGTACTTGATGAGATAGATAGTTATTGAAACAATTCAAATTGTAACTGAAAAAAGTAACTAGCAGAAATAATTATAGAGAATGATTGCTTAGCTTCCAGACGATGGATCAAGATTTCATTCATTCATTCACTAATGAAAATGGTTCTTATATTATTTAAAAAAAAAAAAAAAAGTTATATCTTGGTCCAACGAAATTATTAAAATACTAAAACACTCGCACCATATTAAGCTACCTCAAAAATTCAGAGCTCTGATACCCCTTCCACCTTTTAACATAAAAAGCTGATAATATAGATAGTCCCGTGTACAACCTATCCTAACAGCAAAATGACTTCTCCCACTCACAAGCATATCCTTCCCCTTCCATTAAAAATCTGTTCAGTTCAAAACTTTAATAAAAAAAATTTTGTCCACAAAAATGTAGGCATGGTTAACTTTGATATAATTTCTCTATATACCATTTTTTAACTGATAGACTCTTGACCTGATTAAGTCTTCCCCACAGACACATTTTAAAGTTGTGCGTATGTGTGGGAGGGTATATTTACCTTTCTTAATTTTTGTTTGTTCATGCAATCCTGTCAATTATGGCACTAGTAAATTTTTCCCTCACGCACACAAATAATTATCCTCCTAGTTCCTACCATCTTTTTTTTCAGTGTAGTACCCTTGAGCATGTACAGGGTTGCCCATAAGTCACACAAAGGGGTTTAAACATTTAATAACTTTTTTTATTTATTAATTATTTATATTTTTTTTGTTATAATGAAATACAGAAAACGAGTTTTTTTATAATTAAAAAAGTTATTGTATATGTACAATACTGTATATATATATATACAATGATCCCAGTGTTTTTTCATGAATCCATGCATCCCGAAATTCTCAAGTGTGACTATGTTGAGCACCTCCTGCAATTGCACAACTGGATCTTTTCAACTGTGTCAAAATGATACCTTTTCAGCTAGAATTTCACCTTGGGAAATAGGAAAAAGTTGCAGGGAAGAGGGGAAGCCAGGAAGGAACCATTGAACAATAAGTGATGTGTGGTCAAATGATCTGAACAGTCTTCCCACATCTCTCATATAGAAGACATGCACTCATGTCTTTATATGGGCCCATACAACAGTCCTACAATCTCACAAACATCATGGATAGTTTGCTTACAATCTGCAAGGATAGCCTTTTGCACTTTTGTGATGTTTTCCAGTGTTGTGCTTGTTGATGGTTGTCCAGAAAGCTTGTTGACAGATGTTTGCCATCCTTGAAACATTTGTAACAAAGCAAAAAAGTTTTGCTTTGGCTAATAACATTATCACCAACACTTCCTTAAACGTGTTTTTTTTTTTTTTTCCCTTAAGATCTGCCATTTCAGTTAGAGAAGAAATTCACCGACCTATTAAATCATGATATGAAACACATGTAATTCAAGAACGCAGTCTGTCCGCTTATTGGCTGTTGGCAAACTGATTCACAAAGGATACTGCTTGCCTCTTCAGAATCCTCATAGCAGCAGAAGGGCATACTATGACATGTTCACTTGCCTGTTCAAATTCTTCAAACTTTTGGGTAGTACCTTGTGTCACTATCATTCTGATCTTCATATTATCCAAATATGTCTGATATATTACTTTTTCTAATTTAAAAAAATAATAAGATTAATGAATTATTACTTAAACCTACAGATTGGTAAAAAGAGCTAGCTCCATTTAAGTCAGATAATTTTTTTTGTATGTTAGAGTGACAGTCAAGGCTAAACTAATAAATTACCAGCATTATTTCAAAGCCAAATGTAGAAAGTATAAAAGGTTCATAAAGAAGTTGACCAGAGACCTTACAGGAATACACTCGTCGGCATTCACGAGTTGCCCTAGTGCAGACCATATAAAAGGCGAATATATGGATGCTTGGGCAAGTGCTCATGTCTTCTATATGGTCTGCACTAGGGCAACTTGTGATTGCCAGTGAGTGCATTCCTGTAAGGTCTCTGGTCAACTTCTTTATGAACCTTTTATACTTTCTACATTTGGCTTTGAAATAATGCTGGATTTAATATCATTCACAATATCACTCACAAGTTAATCTACTCTCACTCCCTCTCCTCCATCCTCCCCTCATTACCTCTCTTCCCACATCTCTCATTATTAGGTTTCTTTTCTTGATATTTATAGATGCTGAGTAATTTTGTGTACATGTACAGGGACAACTCAAGGATATAAAAGAGATTATAAAAAGATTTTTGTTACTTACTGAATGAATCTTGATCAGGCTTTTTTGTAGAATTTTTTTTAAGTCGGATTAATATTTTAAAAAGAATTCATAAAGTAGTGTTTCCTCCCCTATTAGTAATACACAATTTCAAAGCATTAATGTTTTTCTCACTTTTTTGATTTGCCTTGGACAAAGTAGATTATTTTTCCAGAATTTCATATTTAATATTTAGCATTGCTTTTACAACCACAATCTTAAAATGAGGTTGAAGGTTATAATGTCATTCATTTTTTCCCATTTACTTGCTCTGTCAGTGTTTCAAATTTTTAATTTAGATTTAATTATTTTTTTAATCAGTACAATTAAAAAAATATCTGGTAAATAATTTTTTTCTTCTTCCTCCTCCCAGGAGAGAAACTCCGGATTTGTTCGTATGGCATGTTCTCCTTTTACTCTTGCACCTTTGAAAGACAAGCAGACTGAACTAGGAGAAATGTTTGGAGATAGAAGAGAAAAGTCCAGCATCCTCTATTGTACATATTGTTTAACTGAGGACCAAAGATGGCTGCTGGCTAGCTGTACAAATGACAAAGGAGATTTGTTAGAGACTTGCTGTATAAATGTCGAAATACCCAACAGGTGAATTTGTGTAGTTCAAATTGTAAAATTTCTTTTACTTCTATTATCTAATCTCTTCCTCATATAGGATTTTGCATTATTAATTATTATTTTTGTTACAGATTGTAGTTTTTAAAGGTTATCCAAGGCATTTTCATAGAGTAGATATGCAGTTCTTACTACTTCGATGTAAAGTAAATTTAGCCTGCTGATCTGATATGATTTGCTCAAGTTTTTGATGCATGCATATATGATGACTGTTAAAAAAATAAATAAAATAAAATAAAAAATACAAATTTTTTACTCCCTGCTCCTTAGTGAATATTAAGTTAATAACTCAATTTTCTAATCTTCAAAAATTCTGAAGCATGTAGATGCAGAAGATTTAACAACAATGGATAAAATGGATCAAAAGATAAGAACTGCATCCTAGTGTAATAGAGTACAGTTGATTGATATCTGTTACACAAACACACACAAAAAAGAGAGGGGAGAGTGTGGAATTAAGGATAAGACTTTCCCAGATTTTAGGTAAAGAAAGTCATTATGGTAAGTTGGGCCAATGTAGTAGTGCTTCAGCACTTTTTTTTTTTTTTTTAAATAAGTGCTCAGTTCAAATTTGAAATAGCAGACCTTACACCTCAGAGTCTTAGACCAAAAGATTTTGTGGTCAGTGTCAACTCCCTGCTACACTAGAGTAGACTTTTCAGGCTTATTATAAATGATATAAGATTGTTGTATCTGTAATCTTTTCTCAGTAAAATGTACTATCCTATCCAAAGTAAAAGAGACATCAGCCACAACGAAGAGAGTTTGTTATCAGGAAAAACATGGGCACTAAAATTTCTTGAGGATCTTCAAAGTGGGTTCAGAAAAAATCCAGCAACACAAAGAACTCTCTGTACTGTTCTTAGGAATAGGCCTGTAAAAATAAAGGATGTGGTTAGAAGCCATTATGCTGCATAATACATTAGATGTTGGCAAATTTATAATAAATTTAGTTTAATCCTTTCAACTTAAATCCTTTCAACTTAAAACTTTCAACATGTAGGCAAGTTCTAGTTTGGCATTATAAGGTTGGAGCAAACAATATGGTTTCTATTCAACAAGTTTTCATATTTCCATTTTTGGAGACAGATGATGTTGCCAAATCTTGTTGTATATAACAGCTGGTGAACGTATGTTCACCAGTCAGTATTCAGGAGAGTGGGAAATGAGGATGTTCAAGAAGGCTTATTTTCCATCCATTTTGATTTCTGTGGTGAAGTTGATGTGTGTTACAGATTGTTGATTTTTGTTAGGAAAGAGAGTGGAGCATCTTCAAGGTAAGGCCATATGGCAAAAAAATCATCCACATAAACCATCATTTTGGATATGCTATCCACATGTGTATCCTATCTGGATAGCATAGGTATCCTAGGTGGGTATCCAAAATGATGATTTTGGTTGAATAGAGGAGAAGTGTGTCTTCTAGATGCTCAAGATAAAAATTGACTAAGGCTGAAGAAAGAGCTCTCTGTGGAAGTAACTGTTTTTGATCTGCTTGTACAGTTTATTTCTGCAGACAAAATATCCTGAATGAATGACAAAATCAACTGGTTTAACTATGTCTGGAGGAAGTGCTTAGGAGAATGACTGAAGAGTTTCCTGCAAAAATTATTTTTATTATGTGTGTGCATATATGAAATCCATGATTTGCTGGTGTTATCATTCTAATAGCAGCATTGCCAAAAGAACTAGAACACATGATTATTGAATTAAATGAAGTAATTCTGGATATAGGCCTACAAATAAATATGGATAAATCAAAAGTAATGCATAGTGGAAAGACTTCAGAACTAAAACAAATTGAAATAAATCAAAGACGGATTGACATAGTGAATTCATACAAATATCTAGGGCAAATCATTACAAACAACCATAAACTTGATAATGAAATTTCAGCTAGAATAACAGCAGGTTGGAAAGTTTTTAACTATTATAGAAAGAGATATTTAAAAGTAATTACCAAACTGCCTAAAAAGAAAGATTTATAACTGGTTGTGTACTGGAGCTATGACAGTGAAACCTGGAGTCTGATTAAAAAAACACTTAGAGAAACTGAAAACGATGCAAAGAAACATGGAAAGAGCCATTTTGGGAATAACGTGGTTAAATAAAAAGAATGATATGTGGATAAGGAAGCAAACAAAGGTAATGGACATTGCCTTATTAATAAATGACAACAAATGGTACTGGGCTGGACATATGAGAATGTCTGACAACAGATGGACAAAGAAAAACAACAGAATGGACACCAAGAACTGGTTATCAGAAACTAGATAGACCAGTGGCAAGATGGGATGATGACCTAACAAGATGTTATAGACATTTATGGTGGAGAGATGCGCAAGACCAGCTAAAATGGAAGAAGCATGGAGAGGCATTCTTCCAGCATTGGACTGAAGAAAGCTGTTAATGATGTGTGTATACACACACACACACACACACACACACAAAACATTTGAATAAAAGCAGTTGATATATTGCTGCTTCACAGATGCATTTCATGGGATTTTCATAATTAAATTGATCAGAAAAAGTATAACAACACTTGGTCATATTAGTATTATCATCACCTTTCAGTCTGTCATAGAATGATTGGAAATTACTGCAAATAATCAGTAAAGCTAGAGACTTATATAAGGAGTTTTAATTGACAGTTAAAGCATGCATCAAGTCTCTGCACTGTTGAAAAGAATCCTAACTTTTAAGAAACAAGGTTCTGATAAGACCATATATTTACTATACTGTGCACAGACATGGTCACCTGGGTTCCTAAAAGGGGAGACAGTTGACAAGCATCATGAGCAGGTGACCAAAAGGAATAGATGGATGAGAGGTGATATGATAGAAACATTCAAATTAGTATAGGGTACTTACAGTATAGATACAAGTGAGATTTTGCATCTTATGGCTGGTACAGGCAGAACTTGGGGTCATCCCTGGAGACTTCTTAGCTATGAAATCTAGATTCTTTTCATGTCAAGTGTGTGGAACAGGCTACTGTTAGATGTTGTGAGTGCATCATCAGCAATTGTGTTCAGGGAGAGATATATATATAGTAAGTATTTAAGTATGAATGATTAAAATTGTCCTCCCTTAATGAGTACTTGCTCCTTAAGAGCATACATGATAATAATGTGTAACTATATGTAATTAATCCCAAATGTCTTTGAGATTGGTTATATGTTATGTTTTTATTAGAGTGAGAGGATTAATGATTCATTTGGCCATAATTTTGGAAATTTTTGAATTTCCATCACATTAGTATCTATTTGTGACTGTTTGTGAAGGCACTAATGTAAAATCATACTATTGACTTCCTTGGCAGATAGCTTGGAATATAACTGAGACAAGGATAAACTCGGGTGCAGTAACTACTTTTAATACTGATTATTCTGTTTACTTCTGAAAGGTTTATGTCTGCATTTTTGGTCACCGGCCTCTGGATCCTCTCCACCACTTTCATGTCCCAAGAAACCCTGAACCCTGGTAACCAAATCTCTGCATGATAGTCCAGATATACCAAACCTTATAAAGAGGAATAATGATCTCCTTATTCCTGTTTGCTAGTGTGATGTTTCTTAACATACAAATTAATAATGGAACACGTATAGACCACTGTAATAACTTTAATTAAATAAAGGTACAAATATTTCATACTGAAAGTAACAGTACATCCTCAGTGTAGAACAAACAGTTAAAGGAATGGAATACAAAGTACAGAACAGTCGGTGGATCACCAAATAAAATTGTAGAATTTTATTTGATAAAATTAATAGAATCTAATAGTTACAACCCTAATCAAATCCAACAGATAATTGACTCCTATGTTCCAACACCTCAGGATTCTTCAACAGACCGCAGAGTTCCAATCCCTTACATTTCAGACATCTCAGACATCAACAAAATTTCTCACTTGTTGCCATCTGCAAAAGACAAACTGTCACTTCTATCATTGGCTGGTGTTTACCAGATACCATGTGAATGCAGTTTGTCATATTACGGACAAACAGGCCGTTCTGTGGAAAAAAGAATGAAGGAACATCAATATTATATCGAATACATGAAACCTCACAACATAACATTGACACTAATCATAATATCCAGTGGGATAAAGCTTGTCTTCTTCACAGATGCAGGTTTAAATATGTACGCCTTTTTAAAGAAAGTTGCGAAGCCCTCTTACATCGGCCGAATTTAAATCAAAATGACTCTCTCTCTCTCCGAAAAGTTTGGGAGACTCTTATTTTATGCAACCATCAATGAAATAATTATCTTTAAAGAATTATTTAATAATATTTTAGTAATTAATCTTCTAGCATGCGGCAACAATTTTATTTGGTGATTCACCGACTGTTCTATACTTTGTATTCCATTCCTTTAACTGTTTGTTCTACACTGAGGATGTACTGTTACTTTCAGTATGAAATATTTGTACCTTTATTTAATTAAAGTTATTACTGTGGTCTATACATGTTCCATTATTAATTTATTATGCTACAGGTACCTCTAAACATTTAACATACAAATGATCCTTTGAGCTGATTCCCACTTTTTTAAACTTCAACTCTCTGTCCTCCATAGCTTCCATATCCCAAGCCCCAGTTTCTTGCAGCCAAGTTCTCCCAGTGTAATCCACAAGCATTATTAATTATTTATTAACTTTTGTCTTCCCCAGATTAGTTCACCACACAACTGAACATTCTCCTTCAAACCATTCCCAGTATCATTAATATTCAAGTTGAACAGCATTGACCCAGGTTTATCCCTAAAATTTGATCACATACAGTCTAATTACCGAAACAGTGAGTCCTTGGAGATTACAATATCCATAATTTAGACTGACTTTCCCTTCTGTAATTTCCCAAGATGGAAGAGAAGCTGAATTATTTGCTATTATTAATGATCTAACACGAATCATTCACCAGCCTACCAGAATATCAAATAATTAGATATAGGAGCATGTGCATCAAACATGTAACTGTATCATTTTACAATGATAGCCACATGCATCTCATCTTCTTTTCCCTCTTTTACCTTGCGGTGTCGAGGATTTATTAATCATCGGACCTCAAACTGTTCACAGGATAAGGTGGTCAGCAGTATGCCCCAGTGTATCCTATGTCTGTAGTGTTGAGTTCTCAAGGCTGGTTTACCTGCTTTGTGGGATGAAAAACCCCAGGATAAACTGGGGGAAAAACCCTGCTGTCCACACCCAAGACCGGCTAACTTGGCTATCACTGAGGAAGATCCTTCAGCTCTTCACATCACTGATGGAAATCGAACCTAGGACACTCCTTCCCCAGGCGTATGGTTGCAAAGCGCACAGCCACTAGGCTAGCCACGTGGACAACCACATGCATTGAAATATAAATTTATGTTACATGGACTTCACCAGGGATAGAAGAGAAGATCTGTTAACTACATTCGAAACATGAATCACAAGATATGAGTTGTGTAGAGTGTTCTTACTAATTCGTATTTTGGTCACAGCTGAGTTAAGAGGAGAATGCACTGTTTGAGTTCAAGGGAACAAAATGGATAGCTTAATTCAGAACAAAATAACATATTCAGTATTTAAAAAAATAATAATAATAAAATAAAATTATAAGCGGTTAATGATGATCACTTCCCAAAGCTTTGAGATGACATGCAATCAGGGCAGTTGAGATTCAGATGGTGTCAGATTTAAATCTGCTGGGATGAAGAATCCTAGTTTTATTCCAGAGAATTCTGTGTCTAGTGTCGATGGCATGATAAGCAAGGTCAGAATTCACTTATACTGGGATTTCATTCTCGAGAATTCCCAGGAAATTTTCGATTGTTTCTTGTCTCAAGTCTTGAGAAATATAGCTCAACACAATGCATAAATTTCCAAATGTGGAACAGAAAAGTAGTGCGGAATTTGTTACATTTGTTATACTTTTTAATTTTAGTAAAATGCATATTGTATTATATAGGTTGATGATTAAAATTTAATTATAAATTAATGAAACTATTCAATTATTGCAGTAAGTATGCTATTATTTGTTATTTTATACATCAATTTGTGTTTCTTTTAAATATAATAGAATAATATTATGAGTAATATGACTATAAATCAAGTGCAACAAAATAGCCACATGTAATAGACATTTTTATTACACTTAGCCACTCCAAGTCAGTTTGTTCATAGAATTACCAGGCAGTTCTTCAGTTAAATGAAACTAAAAGATCGCTACCAAGTAATGGACTTCAATGCTCAAATGCATGGCAAAGTTATTAGTTTTCATTTTTATTTTTAAATTTGGATCACATTTGATAATTTGCTGGTAAGATAAAAATTGTTACTTTTTTATATAAAAAAGTATTAAGAAATATTAAAAGTATAAAATTAAGAAAAATTAAAATTTTTCTTAATTTTATACTTTTAATATTTTCACTTTAGCTGCAAAATGAAAACAAATCAATCTAAAGTTTGGAAACATTTTAAGAAATGTGAAAATGAAGGTTTTCTTGAGTTTGGTGGTTCTTGGAGTTCTATCATATTCTTCTGTTGTTCTATACTTGGATGCTATGTGGATTGAAGATGAACCTTCTAGACTCTTGGAATTGCTAGTTCATCATTCTGGTTGAGATTGGGATAATGAATCAGCATTCCAGAAGGTTCTTTGAATTGTCTTTCATATCAAGTTTTGGTATAATGTAGTGACTGAGCTTTTTAAATCAGTTCTGTGGCATGTTTGAAGTACTTGATCAGAGAGGCCTGCTTTTTCAATAAGGAAGAAATTTGACATGTTGTTTGTGTTCTTATTGAGATTGTAAATCTTGTTTCCCTTGTGTATGGTAAATTACAGGTGTATTGGATTTTGTATATCCCAGGGCAGAGCAAGGTTGGGAGAGGAATCTTTAGAGGAGCTCAGTAGGCTTTTTCCCATTTTGTTGGTGTTTGGGTCACCTTAACATTATATTTTTGCATCTATTTTTTTCTCTCCCAGATATTCCTCTAATGCACCTGTGATATTGGTCAAAAATATAGGTTACAGCAGTTAATCATAACTTACCAGCAAAGGTTGGTCAATTGGTAGAGTCTCTGCTCACGCAAAAAAGTTACGCAAGTCTGAGCATGGTTAGTAGTTGGAAGGGGAAATCAATCATTCCATGCTGCAGGCACTCTGCTGAGGACTGGCCATTCTCATAGAGTAAACTTTGACCTGTAAACTGACATATGTCAGACCTCTGTGTCATTGGGGCACATGGGGATATGGCATTGATGGTTAATCATACCATCCTTGCATAATTAATCATACTTGCATAAATGTAATATGCAAGCACAATTCTGTATTCCTAATAGATAAGTGGGGAGGGGACTTGTAATGATTATCTTTTTCTTTTGATAGTTTTGGGGATAACATACAGTGATATAATCATAAAATATCACTAGATATTCATATATACTTGGTACAGAACAAAAGTCCATTTATGTAATGTTTAATATTTTTAAACACAGATGTTATACGAGTATATACAGTAATCTACTGTTTATCCGACCTTCAAAATAATGATCCTTCAATTAACCAACTTCTTGTAATGGTACCTTCACTTACTATTCAGTTATCTGTATGATAAACTGCTTTCCCACTGTAGTTGGACAAGCAGTATATCATTGTGTGTGTGTGTCTCTCTCCATGTATAAACTTGACATAAAAAATCGTTACTTTTGAAATATTTTCCATACCATTAAGACAGTTCATAAATATGAATTTTAAATGAAAATTCTACTGAAAAAATTTCTGGCATGTCATATATGTAAAATAAACAAATATGTAAAAATATGCCCACTGATGCACAATGTATGTAAAATGCAGCCTGGAATGAATGTTAAGAAGTACCATGTTTCGTCACTAAGCAAAACTTTTAGATTCGTTAACATTGAGCTCACCCACACTATAAAAATGTGCTTTAGATTTACAACCTGTAATGAATGTGATTATCATATTTTTTTTTTAGATTAATAACTTTGAACTCATTGAGAAAATGCACAATCTAGATTTCTTTAGCATGTAAGGTTAAAATCAAAGTCACATGAAGTGACAAATGTACCAGAAGCAAAATTGGATGTGACTGGTATAACATCTTGGACACCATTTTATATTGAAGAACAGAGAAAATAAAAATCCTTCCTCAAGAACGATAACTTGAAGAAAACAAATGGTTATACAGTTCTGATAGTTCATAGAAGCACTAACTTTCCGAGTTGTTCACTCACAAATATAAGAAATTCTCTTAAGACAGTCTATAATAATAATGAAAACAGTAGGACTGGTATTTCTATTTAACATTGGAAGATTTCAAATTTAGTGATGGGTAGCTCACTAGATTTAAGGCAAGATGAGAATAGCATTCCTTAAGTTTTTGAGAGAAGTCTGTGTGTAAACAAACAAATTGAGAATGCCTGGTATTTAGTTCTCTCACCATATCTAGTTCTCGTTGGAACAAAATCTATGTGACTCTGTGTTGCTGATGAGTTGACATTGTGTTCAGAGTAAGAATTTGATTTTTGTAAAATAAAAATAAATAATAAATTGGTACTCTTTGATTTTGGGAGTAATTTTTATCTTTTCAGTTTAGTTATAATGAGTAGTTGCATAACAGAGATTCATAAGTTTAGAACAACATTTTTCCTAACCTCTGTGAACTCTCATTATGATAAGCTTCTGCCATATGTTGTGTATGCATGCTATAAATCCCATGTTACCCGACCTTTATTAATAGCAGCTTAGTATCTAGTGCGTAACATGAACCAGATACTATGTATGTGCTGCAAAGAAAGGTAGATAATTTTATTTTGTGTGTGAAAGAGAGAGAGATAAAGTTGTCTCCATTCTTGAAGCTTTAATTTATTTATTTTTATTTTGAGGACCCGAAGAAAGAAGGCATCAGCAAGAAAAATTGGTCTCCACAGGCTGCTAGACTTCATCTTAGAAGTTCTTTCAAAATCTACACAAGCATGGCGTCTTGTAGTTGGTAGACTAGGAAGATTGGGCCATGGTGAGTTAAGAGATTGGGCATCTTTATTGGGTCGAAAATCACTGCTTCGTTATAGTCGCCAGTTAAGAGAGCTATGTAGACAGTGTTCTGTTCTCAGTTCCCCAGATACACCTGCCATTCTGTCTGCCTGCCTGGTATCTCTGGAACCTGATTCTGCCCTCCGTATTATGGCAGATCAGTATACTCCTGATGATCATTTCACTAGCAGCTGCAACTCTTGTGATCTTAGCACACCAGAAGATGCTTCATGCACTCATATATTAGTCTTCCCTACCTCTGCTACGTCCCAGGTAAGAAAAAATAAATAAATAAAAAGAAAACTGTCCCTTTCTTTATTCTCTGTTTATTCAACACACACACACACACACACACACACACACACACACACACACACACACACACACACACACACACAAATAAAGATTTTCTTACTCTTTTTTTTTACATGAGGCATTTCATCTGTAGCATATAGAAGAATGATGGGACATTGCACTCTTTGATCGGAAAAGACCCGAGTTCGATTCCCCTTGTGACAAGAGGATTCTATGTATGGACTTTTTTTCAGTTGAAGGTGAGTTAGTCAATCTCAGACATAAAGTACTATTGAGGATCAGTATTATTAGACATAAAGAAGTACTATTGTGCTTCTTTAACTCAACTGCCTTTAACTATTCTTGCCTTGGATGATTTTTTTTTAAATCCTTTCTTAAACTTTTATTATCATAATTTTTTTTTCCCAGCACAAGCATGTTGACGTCTTTAAGTTTCATTTGCTTTTTGGAGGATTAACACATGCTGGTTTTACAAATGACTTACTTGATTCATATAGAATATCTTCTTCTTTTTATAAAGAAAAATTATAAAATCATGAGTGGGATTCACCATCTTTATAGCCCTTTTGCAAAGAGGAAGTGGTCTGTCAAGATCTAAGTGGCATACTTTTTTTTTTTTGCTGTCAGTTTCAACTATTTGACAGGACACTTTTCTTTGGCCACAAGTAGTGCCTTTTGTGTTGAAAACCTGAATTCATCATGCACATGATGGGTTAGGTTTTCAGCATATAAGACTATTTTTAAGTATTTTTTTTTCATTAGATGCAACCAAAAAACTGAGGCTATGAAAAAAAAAACTTCATCCAGAATGCAACAGGAAACTTGTATTCATGTCATGCATTCACCAGCCAGAAGAGAAGCAGGAGAGCATTGAATCATCTGTACTGCTCTTCATTTTCTGGGATACAGATACATGCAACTTCTTTGTTTCTAAATTGTGTTCACAGATCATTATTCTGATTTTGAGTTACACATATGTCTCAAAATCAGAATTGTCAGTGGAGATCTGCGGTTATCATCCCAGAGACTGTGGAATTTATTTAGTTGTCCATTATTTGAATGCAGCAGTTAGACTACTGTGTTGACACAGAGCTTACATTAGTTCCTTGAGTTCATGATAAACCTTAACATTACTAAATGTCATATTCATCCACACTGTTCTGGATCCAACAGTTGTCTTTTCTGCATTCTGAGCTATGTGCATTTACATAAGTAAATGCACATAAATGAGCTGGTCCCCTATCTAATCTCTACCTATGTACAGAATACGTGGCTCATGATATCAAAGAGAAACCATAAGTAATTTATCTCTTTATTTAATATCATGAGTCACTGGGATAAGAGAATAACTCTTATCCCAGTGGCTCATGATATCAAAGAGAAACCATGAGTAATTTATCTCTTTGCAGTGTAAAAATTGATGCCATTTACCTTAAATTTTTAGTGTTTGTTCTTTCACCTCTCTTGCATATATCTACAGTTTAAATTTATTTAGATAATAAGAAACAGAAATTTGTGGCATGGATTCATATGCAAAAAATAATTAGTGGTTAAGTTGTTTTTTTTTTTAAAGTATAATGGAATTATCTGATACATTTACAGTTGATAAATATATATACCTGTGATTTGTCTTGTGCAAAATAATAATTTTCAAAGAATTCAAAACTCAGTACTGCATTTATAACTTGCAGAATTACTATCACCTTTGAAATTGTGCCAATGTGAAATCAATAGATATTATGAGAATATTTAATCAAGTGTTGTCAAGCAGGTATCTCTTCTTATGCAGGTATTTATAGCATGTCTTGTGTAAAAGAATTGCCCTGTTTGCCTGTCTGCATTTGCATACTCCTATAAAAAGATCAAATCTTGTAACTTAGGATATCATGTATTAGGACCATCTCTCTCTCTCAATCCATCTGAAAACTGCTCATTTGGCAAGGTTTCACTGATTAGCATGAAGTGATGGGGCTCTGTCATGCTTAAGAGGGTGTTATTGTATAATTTCCAAAGTATTGTATAATTTGCAACACAGCTTCACATATGTTATCCCTATTATTATGTCTTCTACAGAAAAGAATAATTAAATCATGAAATCCAAAGAATTTGGCAAACTTATCTGCTGATTCATCTCAGTACTGTCCTTCATTTTCCTGTGGTACATCCTTTGTATACTCCTGTGAAAAGAAATTTAAAGATATCAAATCTTGTAACTTAGAAAGTTGTATAATTTGACCTGCTCTTGCTCTCAATCCATCTGTCTGAAAACTGCTTATTTGTCAAGGTTTCACTGATTGGCATGATGTGTTTGGGCTCTGTCATGCAGAAGAGGGTGTCCTTGTGATATCCAAAATATTGCAGAATTTGTAATACATGTTTGTATTATCCCTCTTATTGCAGCTTCTACAGAAAAGAATGGTTAAATGTGGAATCTGAAGTCAGAACATACCATTCGTTCACTTTGCACTGTCGTTCTATTCACAAGTGTGGATTTTACCGTGTGTAATGCATACCTTACCAGAAATGTGAAAGGTAGCGTCGTTGTAGATGGCAAGTTGAGAAATCCACTGACATCAGCTATCTGTGATAACATTTCCAGTGAATATTCCAGTTAGATATATATCACTGTCTGACAAATCTGTTTATTATACTGTTGACCTTCACTACAGTAAACACCATCATAACAAACTGATTTTCCATTGTTTGGCTTCTTTGAAACCTGATTAATGTTCTTAAAAGTGCATATGATAGACCAGGGAATATGCACTTTGCAAGTAGTCTGAGGAAGAGATTAATTTGTAGGAAGGGAGCAGATGCATTGAAAAGCTTTCCATATTACTTCAAGTTGATTTGTATTGTATCCTTTACCTGGTTACCACTTCCTTTCTTTCTAAGCACACAAAATGAATAACTCTATCTACCTGGCTAAATGACATGGTATGTCATTTAACCAGGTAGATATTCCTTGCCTGAATTTCGATGCACAGTAACTTGAAAATTGAGCAGACCATAAATAATACTTTATTTTTATGGCATCACAAATAGCATAATTTTGACATGCATAACAACTTGGCAGATCATTTGTTTTGCAAACCACTAAACTTTAATAACGAGTGTGCCACGTTTAATAACGAGTTGCTTTGGTGCTGCACCACCTTAGCTCAGTCCTGAAGATACTTTCAGGTGCAAACTTTGTTTGCTCACACTTGGATAAAGGATTAAACTAAACTTATTATAAACTTTAAAAGTTTCTGCTGAGTGAAAATCTAATGATTTTACCATTGTTAGTTAAATAACTAAATTTAATTGTTTTTTAACTCTAAAATCACATTTTTTTCCTCTAAAACCATAGATTGCATGATTTATATATGTAAAACTAGATATTTAAAATGATTTGCATGCATAAAATAGATTTGTTTCCATCATGGAAAAAAAGTATTTTTCATCATTCATCACATATTATTATTTTTCACCTTCCATGGAGTTGGCAGATTCATCATGGGAGGTTCATTCAACTGACAGCATATTTATCATACTGAATCTTAAAATCCTTAACACTCCCGAAATTAACAACATATTCTAATAATGCATTCCATTCACTGACAATTCTTTAGGTAAAAAATCTATTCTTCACACCCCTCTTCACCACACTCTTACATAACTTCCAGGGATGACCTCTGGTTTTTCCGCTCTTGCCTTCAACTCTTTTTATAATGTCAGAGCAATTCTTATTATAGCAGCACTACAATCTGCAGTCTTTGCAACACTTGCGATATTTCCTCTAAACTTCAGTTTCCTATCAACCATCCTATCTTCCAAATCTCGAATCTCATCCACTTCCTGCAGTACAGCACTATCAATATAGTATAGTACGCAGCCTCATATTTCTGCACTCCAAAATACAACACCTTGCACTTATTAATATTAAAACTACACTCCCATCCCTTTGTCTAAGAGTCAAAAGTTTATTCAGATCTTCCTGAAAGGAATTGGCATCAACAGCACTACTTATAATTCTACCCAAGTTTGCATCATCTGCAAACAGCTGAAGATCCCCAGTCAGTCCATGTGATATATCATTTACAAACAAGTTAAACAGCAGGGGCCCAAGAACAGAACCCTAGGACACTCTACTGGTTACCTTCTTTTTTTGAAACACTTCTCCATCATACGCAGCTTGTTGGTATTGTTCAAAGAGCCAATCTCCAATTCATCTAACCAATATACTATCTATTCTCATTCTTTACAGCTACTTTTACACCAACTTATCATGTGGTAATCTATCAAACACTTTTGCAAAATCCAAGAATATCACTGTATGTGATTTTCCCTTATCTGACATACTTGTTACCTTATAAAATGCAAGTAAATTACTAAATTAAGACCTACACTTTCCAAATCCGTGCTGACCATCATAAAGAATGCTATGTCCATCAACCCAATCCTGTATTCTATTCCTAACCAATCTCTCCAACACCTTGACTACAATTACAGTTATATTGACTGGTCTATAATTGGAAGCTTTTCTCTCTCCTAGAACCAAACCTGTGGAGTGGTACTAATTTGTTTCTTTCCACTCCTTAGGAATCTTACTCACTGCAAGACTTTGATTATATAGCCAGGTCAAGAGCATAGCTAACTGTTATGTATACATTCCTTAAGAATATATGGTGATATGTTATCCATTCTCACAACCTTATTAATATCTAATGCAATCAACACCTGATACACCTCTGATTCTTTTACTTCCAATTCTTCTCATTTTTGTGTCCTTTCTACATATTGCAAAGTATCATTTACACCATTATGATATGTACTGTTAAAGTGCTCATTCAATAATTCCACTATACCTTTCAATAGTCACTCTGCTACCAAGAACATCTGCCAGCCATAATTATTCTTTCTGTTTTCTTTTTCTTTTCCAACACAACTAACTTGATTTCACTGTTCATCCATTTCACTTTTACTCTATCTACTTGCTTAACCCTTGGTATGAAGGTATACACCCTCTGTCCAAAAAGAAACCGAACTTTTGATAGAAAATAAAACACAGGCCAATTATAATTATTCAAATAATTTAATTTGTTCAATTAATTCATTAAATGAGTTTTTTATATAGATTTTTGGGATACTGTTGATGGTCGTGGTTACTGTCACTTGAACGTTTTCAATGGTGTCATATTGCTTTCTTTTCATCGGCAATGAAGTCAGGGGAAGAGAAAGAAGTCACAGGGTGCCAAATCCAGTGAATATGGCGAGTGATCCAACACACAAACTTGGTTTTTGCTCAAAAACTGTCTCACAATGTTCAAACTATGAGATGTGCATTATCGTTCAAAAGTGACCAGCTGCCTGCATCACGATATTCATGCCATATGCTATGAATTCTCGCTATCAATCATTTCAAAAAAACTTTGAGATAAAACTCACCATTGACCGTTTGGCCAGGCGGAACGAATTCTTTGTGGATAATGCCCTTGGAATCGTAGAAACAAATTAGCATTGTCTTTACTTTTGACTTCTCCAAGTGACTTTTTTCCACTCAGCACTCTGGCACTTTGTTTCGGGCTTATACTCAAAACACCATGTTTCGTCAGCAGTAATGATCGTTTCAAGGAAGTTTGGGTCCTTATGAGTGGTTTTAATGAGGTCCTTGCAGGGTTCAATTTGATACTTTTTTCGGTCATTGATCAACGTGTGAGGAACAAATTGTGAATTCAATTTATGAAGATCCAAACTCTCGGTCAAAATGTTGTGCACAGTTGATTTTGGAATCCCCAATTCATCTTCAATCTCACGGACGATTTCGGGTTTTCTTTGATGAAATGGCACACTTTTTTGGATGTTAACTTCGCTCAGTCCAGTTTTTGGATGGCCCGACCTTTCATCATCCTCAAGCGTCTCACAACCACTTTGAAATTGCTTAAACCACTCGTAAACTTCAGTACGGGATAAGCATTCATCACTGTATGCTTTTTTGAAGCATTTGATGCATTTTGGTAAAACTTTTACCAAGTTTAACACAATTGCAGCTCTCTGTTTGAAACTCATTTTTCGGCAGATCATCAAAATACACTGTCACTCTTGGCACTGTAACTCAGCTTCTAATGAAACAAATCTCATAAACAATTGACACAACATTAATGAAGGTTGCCGCTTTCGACAACAAAAAGATATGACAGGTGGCGCCATTAGTTTCTTCTATTTTCGAAAATTTCGGTTTCTTTTTGGACAGAGGGCGTACATTACTTATACCAGAGACTGCTTTATGAATTTCCATGCACTGTCAACATCTTTTCTGCACAGCTCATCTACCCAGCATATTGATGTTAGCTGACTGCAGAGCTTCCAATAATCACCCACTTTATACTTCCACATATATCCATTTTTGGCAGTAACCTTTTCTTGTTTTACGATTTCCCAAACAAGTGCCTCATGAAAAAAAAATATCATCAACTGGTGGCTGTGTCAATACCTCATTAACAACTGCATCTTGTGATATTATCACCAAATATAAAATATGAAAGCCTTTAGTTACCTCAGTCACATGCTGCTTAAGATATTTATCTCTCAGAAATTCAACAAACTCACTCTCCATGTTCCCATACACTGTGTTCTCCTTCCATTCTATATTCCTGTAATTAAAGTCTCCCATCAAGATGACCTTCTTTTTTACAAGCTCAACCAATTTGCCTAAACATTTCACAATCAGTATTCTCTACATTCCCTGATCTGTAACAGCATCCTAGCAGATATACTGGCCTGTTAATTTCAACTTCACACCACACATATTCAAAATCTATGCATGCACTTTCAACTTCCACACTTTTGTAGACATGATTTCTCTGCAATCATTAACAGCACTCCCTCCCCCTCCTTTTCACATTTCTATCCTTCTGGAAAATTATATATCCTACCATTTCTATTCTCGAGATCATATCATCCTCAGATAACCAAATTTCACTTATACTAATTACCTCAGTGCATACTGACTTAATCAATGCAACAAACTCATGCTAATGAATATAGAAGTAGAGGATGACCTTAGAATGACCTCAAAGACAGAGACCGTTATATTTCGAATACTCCTTACATTTGTATACAAACAACAATCTCTGTCTTTGAGGTCATTCTACCAGCACCAATATTCTCTGTTCTAGCTACTATACCACATTTTTCTCTTTGGTGACCACTCCCATTTTCCTGATCCTGACTGATTGCCATTCATACATGTCTCATCCTCACTTTTATGCATTCCATCACCTTATCCTGCTGCAACCACCTTCTCCTGTCGTACAATCTGTTTACCTGTTGTATCGTGCTTCACAAGTACCCTTTGATCATTAGCTAGATTATGAGGTATAATTTTCAGCAGTGATTCATGGAGGAAAATTGTTCTTGCCTTAGTATCACCACCTCTGGGTCTGGCTCCCTGATGAGACCTCAATAATGGTTGAAACCAATCTGGGTAGTGACTTTTCCCTTAATGCATAGCATTGTACATGTCTGCAAGGAGATGTGCTTTGCATTATGGGATACTAAGGCAAGTTATACCACCTTTGCCACGAGTTGCCCCAGTCCTGAAAATACTTCAGGCACAAACTTTGTTTGCTTACACTTGGATAAAGGATTAAACCAAATATATAATTAATATAATACATCTACATGTTGTCCCAAGAAGACCTTTCCAACAAACATTCCCAGATGAGATGGTGTTGAACAAAACAACGCTTTACCACTTTGCATGAAGTTTGAAGAGACTGCTTTTATGTTTGGGATCAGAACTATAACCAAAGTTGTGTAGTTATTGATTATGGTTAAATTATGAAGACTTGTTTGAGTAATAACATTAATTTCCAATTGTTTCAACCTGAATGCATAAAGATGAGGATGAGATAGGTATGAATGGCAGTCAGAGTCAGGAAATGGGAATATTCTGATCTAAGAGAGAGAGAGAGAGAGAGGTGATATAGCAGCTAGATAGAGCATGTTGTTGCTGGTAGAATGGCCTCAAAGATGCAGGGATTGTTATGCTTGTTTCAAATACTCCTTACAAATGTAGGGAGTATTTGAAACAAGAGCTGAGTTTGCTGCACTGATTGAGTCAGTATGCCCAAAGTTAATTTGTATAAGTGAAACTTGGTTGTCTGAGGATGATGTGATGTTGGGAATAGAAATGGAAGGATATGCAATTTTCACAGAGAGATACGAAGTGTGAAAAGAGAAGGGAGAATGCTGTTAATGATTGTAGAGGAATTGTGTCTACAAAGTGTGCAGGTTGATAGTACATCTGCAAATTTTGAATCTGTTTGGTGTAAAATTGACATTAACAGGCTAGTATATCTAATAGGATGCTGTTATAAACCAGGGAATGTAGAGAATGCTGATTGTGAAATGTTTAGGCAAATTGATCGGACATGCAAAAAATGAAGGTGATCCTGATGTGAGACTTTAATTATAGGAATATAGAATGGGAGGAGGAGATAGTGTATAAGAACAAGGAGAGTAAGTTTGTTGAATTTCTGAGGGATAAATATCAAACAGCATGTGACTTAAGCAACTAGAGATTTTAATGTTTTGGATTTGGGGATAACTTCACAAGATGTAGTTGTCAATGAGGTATTGACACTGCCAAGTTGTTGAGAGTGATCATCGGGTACTTGTTTGGAAAGTGGTGAAGCAAGAAACGGTTAATTCCTAAAATGAATATATGTTAAATTATAAATTGGGTGATTATGGAAAGCTCTAAAGTCAATTAGTCGAACATTAGGTAGATGAGCTATGCAGAAAAAGATGTTGATAGTGCATGGAAATTCATAAGGCAGTATCTGACACAAGCAATGTATAACTTCATACCAAGGGTTAAGTAAATAGAGTAGGAGTGAAATGGATGAACAGTGAAATCTAGCAAACTGTGTTGGAAAAGAAAATGGTATGGTGGAGCTACAAGATAGATGATCAGATCTATGAAGAGTATCAAGTGTAGTTTAGAAAGGTGATGAGCATGGTAAAGAAAGATAAGGTGCAGTATTTTTTTTTTTTTTATGTTGAGCCCATACACGAGAGGTTGGTAGATCAACCTCTACTATAGTACATTAGTACCTTGTATGAGTTGGGAAGGAAGATACTTGTTCACATTGGATTTGAATGACTATATTGTATTCCTTAGGAAACATATCAAGGAAATGACTGTTTCATAGTATAGCAGATGGAGGAGAAGAAGAAACTTGTTCTGTGGGTTTCAAGGTGCACTATGTAGGGATGTTGAGCAGCAGCTGCACGTGTTCCAACAAGCTTAGTATTAAGTGGGGGAATTATTGATGCTATTTCGGATGAACATTTTCCATGGAAATATTTGTAGAAAACACATAGTGCAGAGAGTGATCGTCTGTGCGAAAGTGGGGGGAGTGAGTTGGTAAGAGATGGGTCATTAATAAGTCTAATTGCTCTCCTTTGTATTGAGTCAAGCATTTTGAGAGAGCTTTTGGGGGCCTCACCCCATATGTGGGAGCAGTATTCAATGGGTGGGTGGATTTGTGATTTGTACAAGGTTAACAATTCAGGGGTGAAGTAACATCTTGAGCGAAAGAGAAATCCTAGTTTTTTAGAAGCTAAGAATGCAATGGTTGTTAAGTGTTTATGCCAGGAGAGGCTTGATGTCAGGGTAATTCCAAGAAGAGAAATCGCAGATTGTCTGGAAATTTGGGTGTTGTCAAAATTAATACTGGGAGAAAATGTTTCTTTTTTATGAGAAATGAGATAGTACTGGGTTTTATTTGCATTGAAATTTACTAGGTTATCTGAGCCCCATTGGAGGATGGCTTGGAGGTCTGAATTGAGGGCAGTGGTGGTTGCTGTTCTGTAGATTGAGGTGAGTTGTATGGAGTAAGGTTTATCAAAAGAAAGGGAGGAGTACAATGTGCTGTCGTCTGCAAAACTATGTATTGGGTTGGAGGTAAGCTGAAGTAGGTCATTGATGTATAGTAGGAAGAGGATTGGTGAAATAACCTTGAGGAATCCCTGCACTAGTTGAATGGTGAGAGGATAAGGAGCCATCCACCACACATAGTGTGCGTTCAGACAGAAAGCTGACAATCCAACTACAGAGGTCTTGAGATAGACCAAATGATGACAGCTTGCTTAGTAAGCCCTTGTGCCAGACCCAGTCAAATGCCTTGGAGATATCAAGTCCAACTGCTTGAGATTTGCCAAACTTCTCCATGGCATTTGTTCAGAGATGGGTGACATATGTGATCAGATTGCCTGTTGATCAGCAGCGACGGAATCCATACTGGCAGTCGTTTATTAGATGGGTAGCTTCAAGGTAGTGTAGGAGTTGGGAATTCATGATTTTTTCCATTACTTTAGACAGGACTGAGATGAGCGAGATGGGGGGCGGTAGTTGGACGGTAGTGACTTGTCACCCTTCTTGGGAATGGGTTGAAATTAGGACAATTTCCAGACTGTGGGATAGATACCAGTGGAGTAAGACAGTATATATATATAAGCGCACAAACCTTCAGGACAATTGGTTAGTATGAGAGGAGATTGGCTTCTCAGGCCAAGGTTAATTCAAGGGAATTCTTCGGCTGTATGGAAAGCAAGAGAGAATAATTATGGCAGGTTGGCACTAGTGGACAGTCATTGCAGCAGAAGAAACATTGCAAAGGATATAATGGAATTATTGAATAAGCACTTTATCAGTGTATATCATATTGGTGTAAATGATGCCGTGCAGTATGTAGAAGGGAGGCAAGTATTAGGAGAATTGGAAGTGAAAGAATCAGAGGTATTGTTTGGGTAAGATGTTAATAAGGCTGTGGGAATGGATGACATATCACCATGTATTCTTAAGAACTGTTCACAACACTAAGCTATGCCTTTGACTTGGTTATTTAATGAAAGTCTTGCAATGGGTAACTTTCCAAAGGAGTGGAGAGAAGACAAAATAGTACCACTCCACAGGCTTGGTTCTAGGACAGAAGCTTCCAATTATAGACCAGTCTGTATAACTGCAGTTTAGTCAGGGTGTTAGAGAGATTGGTTAGTAATAAAATAGAAGGTTGGGTTGATGAATATTATTACATGACACCTCCAAGGAGTCAAAGGGCTCCTTGGAGGTGTGTCCTCATTGCTGGAAGACACTCTACTCTACTTTGCTAAATACATCTCACCCTCTCCACTACTATTTAATTCTCCTGCTACTACCATCAACACCATCTACTGCCCATCATTGCCAACAGTAGTTTTTTTTTTTTTCTCTCCACTCCTTATCTGTAAATTGTGTGTGTTCTGAAGGCTGATTTGTCTGTGCGCAGGAGGAAAAATCCAAGTTTCCAGGAGAAAAACAGATATAGTATTCTTTATGATGATTAGCATGGATTTGGAAATGATAGGTCTTGTTTTAGCAATTCACTTGCATTTTATGATAAGGTAATGAGAGTGTGTTAGATAAGGGAGAATCACATTCAGTGATATTCTTGGGCTTTGCAAAAGAGTTTGATAAATTACCAAATGATAAGTTGGTGTACAAGTTGCAGAAGATGGGAATAGATAGTATATTGGTTAGATGGATGGATAACTGTTTGCATTTGCTAGTATTTTATTCTTGGACTCCTGTTGATAAATTGTTTATAAATGATATATCATGTGGAACTCAATGAGGATCTTCTGTTATTTGCTTTATGGTGCAAAGTTAGGAAGAATTATAAGTAGCACTGCTGATGTTAATTCCATTCAGGAAGATTTGAATAGACTTTTGACTTGTCAAAGGAGTGGGGGTTGTAGTTTTAATATTAATACATGCAAGGTTGTATTTTTGAGTACAGAAATATAAGGCTGCATACTACATTGGTGGTGTTGTACTGCAAGAAGTTGTGAGATTCAAGATTTGGGAATGATGGTTGACAGGAAATGAAAGTTTAGAGGACATATTACAAGTGCTGCAAAGACTTCTCATTGTAGTGCCATTATAATAAGAATTGTTCTGACATGTGGGGATAAGGAGCTGTATAAAGCACTGGTCAGACCATACTTGAACTATCTGGTAAGGTTTGGTCACATGGTTTTCAGTGTGATGTGGAAACATTAGAGAGAGTTCAGAGATGAGTTACTAAGATAATATTAGGATTCTGGAATTCTAGCTATGGAGAGAGAGGTGGAAGAGTTTGGTGGATATGAGAAAAAGAGGTGATATGATAGAGATTTAAGTTAGTGAGGGTATTTTATCTGATTAATACAGAGGATGTTATAAAAAGAGTTGAAGGCAAGAGGGGGGTAGCCAGAGGTCATCTCTGGAAGCTATGTAAGATTTTGGTGAAGATTCAGTATGACAAATATGTTGTCAGGTGAATGAACCTAACATAAGTCCATGTTAGGCTCCATGGAGGCTATGATAATAATTATAAGGTCACAATCGAAAATATGTATTTAATCATTGTCATTACCACGAAATTCCTGATATGTACCCTCAAGGGGGTGTACAGTATATTACGATAGTACTACATGTTACTAACTTCCTATCAACAATTTTCTTCCAAATTAATCTGTTATCGATCAAGACTCCAATATTATCAGATCTTATATTTCTATATTCTAAGGAACGTCACACTGTAATCAATCCAACTATACATTGTTCTTCTTCTAGGTCTTTTTTTTCTTGCTATTTTGGCAAAAAAAGAAAAAGAACAAAAAACACACTTTGCTAAGTGTGTTTTTTGCCCCTTTGATCCCATTTTGTGTAGGTGACTATACCACTTGAGATTAGCTTTTAATATGTTATTGAGTTGAAACTGGTTGGAACACTCTCTTGTAACAAGTAGAGTTTTGACTAAATTTTTCTTATTCCATATAGATTTATTCAGTTGACTTCACCATACCAGCTTTGCTAATTCTGTTGTCTATTTCCATATTTAATTTGCCATGTTTGCTAAAACATGTGCCTAAATAGCTGAAATGTTTTACTTGTTACATTAAAATTCAAACAGTATGCCAAATTATCACTTTCTTAGTTAACCATTATAGTGATGCTTTGCATACTGCTTAATGCAGCTTGTTCCTCTGTATATGTGTTTGCCAGATGATAGCCTTAAGAAGATTAGAACATTGGAAAATTAAATTATTACTCCAACCTGATAGTAGTCTCCATAATTTTATCATAAATGCTGATCACCTTGTGACATTGAAAGAAAGGATTCTGATGGGCAACACACTAGATGATGCAAGTTCAGATTATTTCATTCTTTTTCCTCTCCTCTCCCCTCTTCCCCCCAAAAAATAAAAATAAATAAAAAAATCATTGTGATAACTGTCTCGCAAGAAGAAGAAGAATATGGGGGGTACACATAAAACTACACCATCTACAAGTACAGGGTGTTCGGGATAAATTTGACAGTTTCGTAAGGAAAAAGAAAATCTTCTTTGTATCTATTAAATTTAATGAATTGACAAAAAAACATTACAGGCAGAGTTAATTACAATACTATCAACAAGATTTACTCAAAATAACCACCATTAGCATCGATCACAGCTTCAATTCTGCTTCGGAACCTCGAACAAGCTGATGCTACAGTCTCCCTGGGAAGGGCCGCAAAAACTGTTTTAATTTTATCCATTAACTGGGCTTTTGTATTACTGGAAGTGCGATTGGTGTCTTTTTCAACTGCGCCCCATACAAAATAATCCATGGGGTTAAGGTCTGGGGAGTTTGGAGGCCAAACATTTGGACTGGTGAAGTCGTAGAAATTTTCAGACAACCATTTTTGACTTTTCCCAGAGGTGTGGCAAGGGGCCGAATCCTGCTGCCATACAAACGGCCTACCATTGGCTACCCTTGTTATCCAGGGCTTGACTACAGTTAGCAACTCCACGAACAAAGCCCGAATTCCAATGCCAGGGTTCTTCAACACCTGTTCCTGCAGATTTGCGAGGAATTCTGCTGTACGAACGCAATCAGATCGTCTGCTAGGGATCTTTCTTCTTGCTACATCCTCGTAGTCACCATTGCAAGTCTCTAGTTCATGCCTGATTGTTTTTACTGTATTCAGGGAGCATTGGGCAGCAGTCGTAATATCCTTATTTTGATGGCGGGCACGAATCATCATGATACAAGTTATTCTCTTCCATGATTCAGGTGGGTTCCAGCTATCCATCCTTTCTGACATCTTGTATATGAATGAAGAAGGGTCCAAACTTTTAAATGAAGAGAAGTGTGTGTTAATACATGTAACTTACGGAAAAATATAATTAATTATAAATATGTCAAATTTATCCCGAACACCCTGTATATCACATACATGTGATGCACAAATTGTAGCCTACCATTCATGCTGTTAGATTCTGTTACAGTAATTGGCTTAAGGCTGTTGTCCATAATAGATTTCAATGTTAGACAACTTTTTTCTTTTCTTTTTTTATTGATGAAGCATGGTTTCATCTCACTGGGTATATTAATAATCAGAATTATCTATGGTGTTCAGAAAACCCCATATTTTTCACAAAAGTCCATTGCATATGGTGAAAATTGACATTTTCTGTGTACAAAATTATTCAGTCCATTATTCTTGCAGGACATTGTAGCAGCAGTAGGCCTGAACTTAGGGGATCGGTAACCACTTCCAGCACCATTTTTGTATACAATTTTGTATTTTGTTGTATATCACTTGTTTTGTTATAATAAATTCAGTTGACTCATACTATAACAAACTTTTATAGGACCACAGAAATAGTTTGTTATAGCAAGCATGTTTGCTATAGTAAGAATTGACTGAATTATGAAGTCAAACTCTGTATTTTAAAATGAACTTCCTATACAAATTATTCCTCATGAAGAAATGTTATTTTCCATGAAGTTTAAATTTTTTCCTAATATAGCAGTATTCAATTTCAGTCCACTCAAGCAACATTTCAACAAGAGCACATCGATCCTTTGTCCACAACCCTAGGTGATGATGATATCTTTCAAGCTTTAAATGATGATGATATAACTGTTGGTCAGGATATTAATGATATCTTCCGATGGACAGAAAGTCCAACCCAGAGTCCTGGAGCATCACCACGAAGAGATTCCATTTCACAACCCTGTAGTCCAAGTGGAGGGATAGGCGGTAGGCATTCACCTTTCCATCCAGGTGGACCAACAAGGGTAAGTTTCTTTAAAATGCAAACTATTTTTAGTGAATTTGAAGAGTGAGCTTTATTAGGTATACATTGTAAAGATATGTTATCATTATATATACAGCTTGACAAATTTTGGAAAATCCTACTCATCATGCAAAAAATTTACTTTCCCCAGACTCTCCCTCCCTTTCCATTTTTTAATATGTCCAAAAAACGTCAATAGGAGTTCTGTAATGTGATTAGTGATGTTGTATGCTTTTTCTTTAAAAATATTTTGTTTATAAATTTATTTTTTATTAAAGAAAAATATTCTATTTTGCCCAGTCTGTCTGCAGCTACTCGCCACGGGCGAGTGGGCAAGCATATTTGTTGAGCCCCAATTATATAATAAATAATGATAGATCTTTCCTAACACTGTCTTTCATAGCTTTTCTTTCCTGTGTTGCTCCTGAAAATCTGATGATTCGTTCATCAGTCCAGTACAGTTTTGTTCAGCGTTGTGGTTATTTTATCTTTCAGGGTCCAGTAGTTCTTTTGTCCATCATTGATTTCATTTTTAAGCAACATGCCTAACCCATTGCACTTTGGACATTTCACTTCTGTTTTTCCAGAGATTTTGGTTTGCTTTCTCATCCAAGCGTTTCAGATACAGTCTTGTTGATGTTAATCATACATTTTCCCACACTAAATTAAATTATTCTTAGGTTTTGAATTTCCTTTACATTTGGTTAATTTCATGGCTGTATTTCAGTAATAGGGAAAATCCATCAATTAAAATATTTTATTTTTAAGCTTAGCAATAATTAGCTATTGAATGTTTACTAAGTCATGCCAAGCATCGTTTATCTGGTGATTTCTTTCATCATATTTCATCCACTGATATTCATCATACCTGGCAGATGTAATGATTAATGTGTTCAGTTTCATCAGCATTGATTTTTATTATTTTTGGTTGTATTATTATTATTATTATTCCTGATACCTCCAAGGAGTCCGAAGACTCATCGCGGGAGGACATCTTCAACTGTCTCTACATCTTACCTCTACTACGAATCAACGCCATCTACCGCCCACCTCCAACACTACCACAACTAGTAATTTTTGTCTGTAAATTGCGTGTGTTCTGAAGGGCCGATTTGTATGTATGCGGGATGAAAAACCCGAGTTTCCGGGAGAAAAAACCCTGCTACCTCCGTATGAGATCGGCTAACTCACCATCGATTGAAATCGACCAGATAAAGATTCCTCCCGTCGCGACGAGAATCGAACTTAGGCCTATTCCAATCGAAGGGCGCAATGTACCGTCGTTCTTCCAATTGCGCTACGGAGGAATTGTATGTATCATTAAGCCAGCTAATTTTTCTAACAATTTAGAGTTCACAAATATCAGTGTGTAATTCATTTGAATTCATTGCAAAGAAATATGATCAAGTTTCCTTCAAGCTTAAGTTTTATTCTAATATAACTACTGTTTAATTTTCAGTCCACTCAAGCAACATTTCAATTGTCTACAAAGTACAACATTTTTAAATATAATTGAAAAAATCATCTTTTTAATTATTATGTATTAATCCTTTGAAATTAATTAGAAAAACATAGTGACATCTTTTTTGTATCTACTGTCTTTCATCTTTGCATTTAGTTATTTCCACTTACTCTTTTTGGGGAAATTTTTCGACAGTACATTTTATGAAATATGCATATTTTTAAATTTCCAAATATGCAAATCTAACTTCATCATCTATGCCCAAGCCTGGATTCGAACCGGCAGCCTTTTGGCTCGAGACCGGATATGCTAACCACTCGGCTAACCAAGCCGGCATTTATATTCAGATATTTTTTAATCTTGAAGATGTTTAAAAATCTTTAAAAAGATTTGTAAATTTTTTAATTATATTATACATTATATGCTACATTGAATACATGAAACCTCAAACATCTGGTCTGGCATAGTATACACTAAACACAGTGTCTAGTGGGATGAAGCTTGTCTTCTCCATAGAAGCAGCTTTAAATATGAATGGCATTTTCAAAGAGAGTTGTGAAGCCCTTTTACAATGGCCTAACCTGAATCAGAATAATCATCTCTCCCAAAAGTTTGGGAGATTCTCATTTTATGTAAACATCAAAAAATAGCTTTAATATTGTGAGTATATTTTTTTGGCCACTAACTTAATTTTAGAATAAGATTACACTGGGTTTTTTATTGACCAATGAATTTAATGATAAATTATGCCAAGTTTCACAAACTGGGCTGTTTGGCTTCTTCAGAGCATGCAAATGGTAAAGACAACTCAAAGTCGCTAGTACATAGAACAAACGTATAAAATATAACAAAATTAAAAACACACGTAACGTCATATGCATGGAGCGTGTGTTTCATTAGTTATTATTGTGTGTGCACTCTCTGTAGTTTGCAGTCAAATTAAATTCTCACAAGCTTAGCGATCTTATTAAGGTTTTTCCATGTGTTGGGCAGGATCATTCCTTGATTTCTGTTTAGACTGCTTTCAGAACGGAGAACCACTGTGGCTTCTTTGAAATTGCGACACCAGAAATTTTCTTCTAGATAAGGCATGAAACTTTTGTCCCATTCAGTGGTGTGGCTTGTGTTGAAGAAGTGGAGGGCTAATCCGTAACTATCTATTCTTTGTTTTTAACATCCCCTATGTGTTCCTTTTTTCTTATTTCAAGATTTCTTGATGTCTGACCTATATACTTTAGAACACAAGAACAAGAGATGTTGTTATACTCCAGCGTATTTGAAGAAGGCATTGCTGTCTTTTGGTGACCTTAATATGTTCCGGATCGTCTTGATCGGTTTGAAAGTTACTCTAATATCATAAGGTTTGAAGAGTGTTGCAATATTTTTTGACACTGTTCCTGCATAAGGGATGGCAATTGAGGATTTATATCGAGTCTTTGTAGTTTGTTGTTGTGTGTGAGATAGCTATGGGGAATCTTTTTAATTAAATTTCTGGGATAGCCGTTGTTTACCAGGGTCTGTGATATAAGAGTTAATTCATTCTGGAGGTCTTTTTCTTCTGATATGATGCTGGTGGCTCTATTTTTGAACATGTATATGATGCTAAGTTTTTGAGAAATGTGGTGAGTAGACAAGTGAAGATAACGTCCAGTATGGGTAGGTTTACGGTAGACTTTAAGGCTGATATGTCCATCTGCTTGTTTTTTGAATAGGGTATCTAAAAATGGTAATTGTCTATCCTTCTCAAGTTCCAAAGTGAATTTGATTTTCTGATTGAAGGAATGCACCCTGTTGGGTATCTACTTGGATACTGAACGGACGATGATGGGCTGGCAATTAGGGATTTAGCCGACCAAATTGTATTCTTATTGGTTAAACCAAAATGTAGAATGATGGTACAACATGACAAAATTTCATGCCGGCTGGGGCATCGCCCGGTTAAACAAGGCCCTCGTTGTTTTCGCCAGGGAACCAGGGCAAACAGCGAAAAGTCAGCTACTGGAACAAATCTGAAAATAAACCCCAACTCAACATCACCAGAGTTAAAGATCGGTACTATCAATGTAAGAAGCCTGAATGGCAAAGAAATGGAGCTAGCTGAGGAATTAGATAAGTACCAGATCGACATAATAGGGGTGACTGAAACAAAAAAGACCAAAACTGGCGAGATCTTTCTGAGCAATAAATACAAAATGTTATATTCAGGCAATGACAATCAAGGAAAAGAAGGAGTAGCCATAGTATTCAACACAAAATACGAGGCTAATCTTCTTGAATGGCAGTCAGTCTCAAGTAGAGTAATGTGGGCAAATATGAGAATGGGGAACTGGACAATGAGACTTATTTGTGCCTATGGTCCCACAGAAGGTTCTACTAAGGTAGAAGTGGAGGAATTTTTTGAGGCGTTAGAAAAAGCAACTGACACAATGAAAAAGGAAAAGTTGGTCCTTGTTGGGGATCTAAATAGCAGAATAGGAAATGATTGTGAGACATACAAAAATATTTTGGGAAAATTGATAAAAGAGCAAAGCTAATAATAATGGCAAATATCTGTTGGATTTCTGCTCAGGACATGGACTGGTTATTACTAACACCATGTTCCAACATAAAAATGTGCACAAATTCACATGGAGAGAAGAGGCTAGGAATAAGAAAAGTCTCATTGACTAAGTTATTGTTGATAGTGATGTTTTCTCCCTGCTGCAGGACACCAGAGTGTACAGAGGATTTGAAATTGGAAGTGATCACTATTTAGTCTTGAGCAGGATAAAATTGAATTTCATATTGAAAAGAATATCATGTAAGAAAGTTTTAAAGCGAATAAAAGTTGAGCAGCTCTCAGATGTGAACTGTAGACTAAAATACAGAAAGATTATTGAAAAGAAAATGAAAGAGTTTGAGAACAGGAATCAAACCTTGGAGATTCAGTGGCAAACTCTGAAGAAAACATTGATTGATTCTGCCAGAGAGGCATGTGGTGAGGTTGTGTGCAAGGATAAAAAAATCAGACCTCCCTGGTGGACACAGGAAGTTAAAGAGGCAGTGAAGGAAAAGAAGAAAGCATATCAAAAGTTCCCGGGCAAATAAGTCAGCTTTTACTCTTACAGAATACAGAAACAAATGTAAGAAAGCTAAACAGTGTGTAAAACTAGCTAAACAAAAAAGTCATGGGAGGACTTTGGCAAGAATATAGAAAATAAATATCAAGAGGGTGGCAAAATATTCTGGAGGTTGTTGAAGAAGTAGGAATGGAGGAAAGAGTGCTGTAAAAGGAGTTAGAGATGATAAAGGTGACATGAAAAGAGGAGAAAAAGATATCCTTGAAGTATGGAGTAATTACTTTGAAAAACTGCTAAACGAAACAAGCAGTGATGACAGCACAGTGATAAAAAACACTGACCAGGCATGCAGTCAGGAATACATATCCATACTTGAAGTAGAAAAAGCCATCAAAGGCTTGAAATGTGGAAAGGCAGCAGGAGTAGATGATATTCGACCAGAAATGCTGAAGTATGGTGGTATAAAAGTCTTACAGTGGCTGCACTGCATAGTTCAGAAAGCCTGGACAGAGGGACGAATTCCCGATGATTGGAGTAGAGCTCTCATAGTACCCATGTATAAAAAGGGAAATAAAACTGAATGTGAGAATTACAGAGGTATTTCCCTACTGAGTGTTCCTGGCTAGATCTATGCAAGTATACTTGAGAAACGGTTGAGAAGAATTGTGGAAGAAAAGCTTGGTGAAGAACAAGCTGGATTCAGGCCAAATAGAGGTTGTCAGGATCAGATCTTCACTTTACGACAAATAGTCGAGAAAGCATGGGAATACAACAAAGATCTGTATTTAAGTTTTGTCGATTTGGAAAAGGCATATGACAAGGTGCCAAGAGAGAAGCTATTCAATACGCTGCAGTTATATGGTGTCAATGGGGCATTATATCAAGCAATACTTAGTCTTTATTTGAGTTGTAAGTCAGCAGTTAGAATTGAAGGAAGTACAGGAAGATGGTTTAATGTTAAATCTGGTGTGAGACAAGGATGTACATTATCCCCTCTGTTATTCATTAGCTATATGGATCACATTATGAAGGAATGTGGTATTAAACCTGATATCAAAATTGGAGATGTTAATGTCAGCTCTTTTCTTTATGCGGATGATGTTATACTTCTAAATAAATCCGCTACAAGTCTGCAAGATTCTCTGACTAAATTGAATAGCTGTTGTAATAGATAGTCCGCGTGGTTAGCCTAGTGGCTTTGCGCTTCGCAACCATATGCCTGGGGAAGGAGAGGCCTAGGTTCGATTCCCATCGGAGACGTGAGGAGCTGAAGGATCTTCCTCAGCCATAGCCAAGTTAGCCGGTCTTGGGCGTGGACAGTAGGGTTTTTTCCGCCAGTTTATCTGGTGTTTTTCATCCCGCAAGCAGGCAAACCGACCCCGTGAACACACACGGATCTACAGCCAAGAATGCCTTGAGGCATAGGAGTGACCATTCTATCCTCGTACTTCGGTAACGAAATCGAAGCATGCTTGGAAGGTTGTGGGCCTTAAAGGCCTGTTAAAGCCATTGGGATAGATAGTTGTAATAGATATGGTATGACGGTCAGCAATAAAAAGACAAAGACAATGAAAATAGGCAGAATCATTGAAAATGTCAACTGTGTTGTGAATGGAGAACCTGTGGAACAAGTAAAACATTTCAGCTACTTAGGTACGATTTTTACTGAAGATGGTAAATTAAATATAGAAATAGACAACAGAATCAGCAAAGCTGGTATGGTGGGAAGTCAATTGAATAAATTCATATGGAATAAGAAAGAAATTAGTCGGAACACTAAATTAGCTGTATACAAGACAGTGTTCAAACCAGTTTTAACTTATGGATCTGAGAGCTGGGTCAGAAGTAAAACACTTGACCAACGACTAGAGACCGCAGATATGAGAGTCCTGAGAAAGATTAGAGGCGTGAACAGATGGCATCAATGGCAATATCATATTAAAAATGAGGATATTAGGAAAGAACTTGACATTGTTAGCATCCAGGAATGCGTTAGCAGAGCTAATCTCAGGTGGTATGGTCACTTAAACAGAATGGACAAGGAAAGATTAGCAAAGCAAGTGTTCTCTGCCAGGTTGGCAGCAAAACGACCCAGAGGAAGACCAAGATATAGGTGGATTGATACAGTACAAAGTGCCTTAGACGATAGAAATATAAGATCTGATAATGTCGGATTCTTGACAAGTAACAGACTGATTTGGAGGAAAATTGTAGATAGGAAGTTAGTAATGATGTAATTTTTTCATGTAATACTGTCATATCCTGTACACCCCTTGAGGGTACATGGCAGGAATTTGATGATGATGATGATGATGATTTGAGGCAATGACTGAAGAGGTTAGCAGTATCTTGAGGATACAGATTGTGTAAAATGTTGATAACTTCTTCTACTGGGATGTTGGTGAATTAAGATACCACGTCCAGGCTTGCAAGAATATCTGTTTCATAAACTGAGATATTTTTCAATTGAATTCTTTATTTGGGTATCAGAGTTTCTAATATGATCCTTTAGGAGATAGGCAAGGTTTTAGACAATAGGTAGGTTGGAGAATTGCTTTCATCTACTATGGGGGTGTAGAGGGACTCCACTTTTGTGAACTTTAGAAGAACCATATCATCTTGGTGTCACTTGGGTGCAATGACTTCAATCTCCGTTGTAGATCTGTAGATCAACTATTCATATTATGTAATAAATTATTAGTGGCCTCATGGTTTTTCCATGTAGGGTCTGAATCTAATATCCAATGAGTTGATATATCTGAGAGTAACTCTGTGATCTTAGCTATGTAGTCTTTGGTGTTGAGGATAACTGTCGAGTTTCCTTTGTCTGCCTTTAACATGATGATTTGTTTGTCCTTCTTCAAGTTGGAGAGAGAGCTCTCTTTTCTGAAGCTGTTATATTTTGGTTTGGTGGTCTTGACGAAGAAAGGATAACAGCGCTCTTTAATCTAAGATCATTGGCTATTGTTTCGAACAAAGACGAGAGTGCTGTCTCTATGTTGGAAATAATGTCGACCTTTGGAATATGGTTAAGTGCGATAGCAAAATTAAATCCTTTTTTTAGTATGCTGACTTCTGGTTGTGTTAAGGAATGGTCAGAGAGGTTAAAGATTACTTTGTCCTCAGGCAGGCTGGGTTTAGAGTTTTGACTTCTTTCATATAACGTATTAAATTTCTTAATTTGACTTTTTTTGCTGATAAGAAAAAGCTTGTTGAAACTATTATGTATCATGTTATCAAGAAGTGTCCATAAGTCAGTCTCTATGTTTTTCGAAATGTCTTCATAAAGTCGGAAGCATGTTAAATCTATTTTGCTAAGTTCTTATCTGATATTTTGTATCCTATCACGTAATAATGCCAGGACCGTTTTGAAATATATTCGTTTAGCCTTTCTTGAGTGGAATTTTTCTTTTATAACTAGAAATTTAGGAATGATGTTGAAGTTTCTGCATCTTTTTAAAAACGTGAGATGGTTTAAGAGCGTAGCTTTCTTACATTTGAGTTTCTCAAAACAACGTACCTGGTGTTTCATTGTCCCATCGAGTCTGTTCATTGTGAGTATATTTTTTTGACCACTAACTTAATTTTAGAATAAGATTACACTGGGTTTTTTTATTGACCACTGAATATAATGATAAATTATGCCAACAAGTTTCACCAACTGGTGAAATGCCCTGAAGAAGCCACCACTGTGGCTTCTTCAGAGCATACAAACGTTAAAGACAACTCAAAGTCGCTAGTACATAGAAGAAACATATAAAATATAACAAAATTAATTAATAACGAATTGATTGCTCTTATGGTCTAAACTATGTAGGTCAGACATCGAGAAGTCTTGAAATAAGAAAAAAAAAGGAACACGTAGAGGATGTTAAAAACAACAGAATAGATAGTTCTGCATTAGCTCTCCACTTCTTCAACACAAGCCACACCATTGAATGGGACAAAAGTTCCATGCCTTATCTAGAAGAAAATTTCTGGTGTTGCAATTTCAAAGAAGCCACAGTGGTTCTCCATTCTGAAAGCAGCCTAAACAGAAATCAATGAATGATCCTCCCAACATATGGAAAACCTTAATAAGCTCGCTTAGCTTTCCAGAATTTAATTTCGCTGCAAACTACAGAGCATGCACACACAACAATAACTAATGAAATACACTCTCCATGCATATGACGTTACGTGTGTTTTTAATATTGTTATATTTTATACGTATGTTCTATGTACTAGCGACTTTGAGTTGTCACTACCATTTATATGCCCTGAAGAAGCCAAACAGCCCAGTTGGTGAAACTTGTTGGCATAATTTATCATTAAATTCATTGGTCAATAAAAAAACCCAGTGTAATCTTAATCTAGCTTTAATATTATTTATTATGTTAATTTTGATTTCTAGCTCACAGCAACTTTTTAATTGGTAAACTGATTATTGTATGTACCATGTATTCCTGTTCTTTAATTTGCTTGTTTCTACACACTGATGATGTACTATTATTTTAGTACAAAATATCTGTACTTTCATTAAAGTTTATTACTGTGGTTATATAAATGATGGTGGGGGGAGATATCTACTTTTTTCTGGTGATACTTAACCAAATTCCATGCTGAGAGTGAGTGGTATAAGAGTGAGAATGGAGATAACATTTGTCATAATAAATTTAGTTTAATTTCAACATTTGTCAGAAATGCTTTGTAGGTGAGTATAAGAAATGCAAGTCATGTCTGGAGCAAAAGAATGAAGTGATTGATATGAATATAGGGCAGGATTGTCAAAGTGTTGTGGAGAACGTAGCGAAAGCAGTGAATAATAGTGCATGAAATACAAATGAGAGTTTGAAGGAAGTGGTTGAAAGTAATAATGTGGATGATGAAATGCTAGCACAGAAAGAAATTGTACCCTCACTTGGACTCCTTCACAGGACAAAATGTGAGCTCGATCAACTGAAAAAATGAAGGACAGAGAATGAAAGAAAGAATGAATAAGAAAAGCACAAATGTGCAGTTAACTAGGAGAAAAGAGATAGTGTTACGAAAGCTTGTTTTCCAGGTGCGAAGATAAATGATGTTAGTGAAGCCTTAAGTGAAGAAAGAAGCAAAGGAATTAATTGTTTTGGCAGGCACAAATGATTTAAAAGGTGAGAAATATGCAGTGAAAGAAGATATGAAAGAGTTGTTAGAAGAAGCAAAAATGAAGAGTAAGAAAGTAAAGATTGTGAGTCTGCTGCCTCAGTATGACAGGATAGAATTAAAAGAAGGGTCATGATTGCTAATGAGTCAGTGAGAAGGTTGTGCAGGAAGAATGGTGTGCAGTTTATAGATGAGTGGAGTGAATTTGATAGATATAAGAACCTGTATAGGCCTGATGGACTGCACTTAAATGGTTTTGGAGTTAGGTGCTTGTTCAGTAAGAGTTTGGAAGTGCAAAACCAGGAAAACTAGAATTATTAAGGGGGAAGCAATCAAGCATGTGTCCTGGGATAGATAAGTATGAATGCAGGAATTATTATGAAGAACTGAGTGCAGTTTCTCAGATTTCGAATCTGAATAGGCAGGTAATGGCATTTATGTAAGGGTAAATGCATGTATATGAATGCCCGAGTATCAGAAATAAAGGAGAGGAGTTTTTAGCATTGGTCAACTCAGCTTGGCTAAAAGTTATTGGCATCAGCAAGTCCTGGTTGTCAGAGAATGATATAATTATAGGGATAGAATGTAATGGATATTGTATTTTCAAAGAAAATAGAATAAATAGGGCAGGAGGAGAGGTATTATTAATGACAGCTAAAGAACTTCAAGCAACAAAAATAGAAGTTAAGGAAGATTTTAGATCTGATGGAAATGGTTCATTTGAGGCTGTCTGGTGTGATATGGAGGGTGTGATACTGTCTGGTGTGATATGTCTATAGCCAACAAAATATATTGTTGGCTATAGACCTGTGGTTCCAGAAGAAAATGTGGACAACATGCATCAGCAGATTAGACAATGAGTGCACGCTGAACAATTATCATGGGAGACTTCAACTATGGGGATATAGAATTGAAGGAGGAAAGGGCACATGGCAAAATGTAAATGGAACTTATGCACTTACTAAGGGATAATTACCTGAAACAGCACATGTTGGAAGGGAACAGGGGTTTGAGAATGTTGGGACTGGTAATAGAATCAGAAGATCTATCTATAACCAGTAGTAACTCTACCTCCTATCAGGTAAAGTGACCATGTAGTCCTGTCCAGTAGGTTGCTGTACATGTGGAAATTTCAGTCAAGAAAGGGTTTATGCTGAACTACAAAGCTGGCAGTTATGACAAACTTAGGAGGCAACTTGGAACATTGCCTTGGCAGAAGAAACTACATGGAATGAATATCATTAGTACATAGGAAGTGGTCAAGGATTGTTTAAGTGAGGCAGTATTAGAATGCATACCCATGGTCAGGAGGATAAACAGAGTAGGGATTAAGTGGATGACTAGAAATATAAAGCAGGGCTGTTTAAAAAAAAAAAAAAAAAAAAAAAAAAGCAGCATTGTGGAAGAAATATAAACAAGGTGATCAGTATGCCCATGAGCAGTATAAAGCACAAGCAATAAGGGTAACTAGTATGGTAAGAAGGCTAAATCAGATTTTGAGAGAAAATTAGCTAAGCAGGCCAAAGTAAATCCAAAAAAGTTTTTTTTTTTCATTATGTAGCAAGTAACAGAAAGAATGATTACGGAAAGATAACTTTACTCACTGCTAATGGTAGGAAAGTGACAGAAGTGGAAGAAATAGTTCAGTTACTAAGTGATCACTTTGCAAGGGTATATCATCCAGGTGGTGACTTTGCTGTTGCTCAGGTGGCGGAGACTGATGTGAGCATTGAGGTAGATGAACTGGAGGTACTCAGTATTTTGAAAAATATCAATGTGAATATAGCAGTGGGCCTGGACAGTATGCTTGCTTGTGTGCTACGAGAATGTGCAAGTAAATCAGCAGTGCTGCCTCTTGATGAAGTTGTTTAATCTAAGTTTTAGCTCTGGCAAGGTTCCAAGGGAGTGGAAAGAGGGTAAGATAGTTCCATTACATAAAGGTGGCTCCAAGACAGAAGTAGCAAATTACAGACCAAATAGTATCTCTGGAGTGGTGGTTAAAGTATTGGAAAAGTTGGTTAAAATTAAAATTCAGGAATGAGTGGATTGGAATATGATACTTTATAGGGGGCAGCATGGCTTTGTAAAAGTTAGGTCCTGCTTCAGTAATCCTGTTATCCTATTATAAAATAAATTAAGTAATTTATTTTATACTAGGATAACAGAATTGGATAAAGGAAATGGTTACATCATGGTACTGCTGGACTTTGCAGAGGCATTTCACAGAATACTACATGGAAAGCTATTATATAAGTAGAGCAAATGGGAATGGATATGAGACTAGTGGCATGGATAGTGGATATTGGATAGTGGCTGATAGACATCAGAGGGTGGTTTATGGTGGAGTGGAATCAAGGGAAATAAGGGTGACTAGTGGAGTGACCCATTACTCTTGAATTTGTATATTAATGATATAGCAGAAGATTTGAAGTCTGGGGGGGCACTCAGTTGTTTGTCAATGATGCAAAACTAGGAAGGGCAATAATTGATAAAGGTGATGTAGGTATCTTACAGGATGATTTAAATAAATTGGCAGTGTGGGCATAGGACTGTGATTGTCAATTCAATGTAAGGTAATGCACTTAAAGATGAAAAGATTACACACTTTGTATCATATTGAATGGTACTAGTTTACAGGAAATTGATGAGGCTAAGGATCAGGGGTGGGGTGGTGGTGGATAGAGATTTGAAATTCAGATGACATATTGCTAGAGTTGGCACACTAGTTCAAAGGATTACTTGGGTGCTGAAGAGCACATTGACAAGTAATGATAAGGAGGTTATTATTCCTTTTTATAAGGCTATGATTCAACCATATGTTGACTACTGTTCAGAGATTTCATCAGCTGTGTTTCTTGGCAATCGGGAGATTGTAGAGAGGATTCAGAGATGAGTGATCAAGCTGGTGACAGATCTGTGGAATGTTTCCCTATGAGGATGGATTGAAGGTGTTGCAGAGCATGATAGAAACTTTATAAGTTACTAAAAGGATACTGTAAAATTGACACAGAAGAAATTTTCAGTACATGGGGAGTAGGGAGAAAACAAGAGGTCACACTTGGAAGCTGTCAAAGAATGTGGTTAGTAAGGGTGTGCAGACTAGGTTCTTTTCTTGGAGAGTGGTGAATGAGTGGAATGGATTGCCAGAGATCGTACATCTCCTTAAACCTATTCACTATTGATTGTGAGCACACCAATAGTGAATAGGTTTAAGGAGATGTACGATAGGTATTGTGTTAATGAATAGAGTGGGTCTCTGATGAGTCTTTTGACTCCATGGAGTGCCCATATAAATAATAGTAAAGATACTACAGGATGATTTAAATAGACCAGCAGTAATAGATGAAAAATAATAATCATAAGTTGTGTGTAAGGTTATTCACTTTGGGATGAAAAGATTGCAAGCTATGTATTACATTTATAGAATAGGACTGCAGGAAATTTATGAGACTAGAGATGTGGAGATCATGGTGGACTGTTAGTTATATGGTTATGTACTCTGGGATGAAAATATTACAAGCTGTGTATTACATTTATAGAACAGTACTACAGGAAATTGATGAGACTAGAAATGTGGGAATGATATAGGCAAGGAGTTGAAAGTCAGGAGACATCCTGCAAAATTGTACATAGCAGCTCAGAGGATCACTTGAATGTTGAAGAATACTGATAAATAGAGATATAGAAGTTATTATTCCTATTTACACTTCTTTGATGCGGTTACTTCTGCCTATAGCACACAGATTTTGTTGGCCTGAGTGTTTTGGGGATGTGGAAGTGTTGGAGTGAATCAATAGGCAAGTGAGAAAAATGGAGACTGTTCTGTGTAGCATTCATTATGAGGAAAGAATGAACGGTTATGAATTACAGAATTTAATTGATAGGCACTTGTGACTGTTTCTGGCAACCCAGAAACAGTCATGAGTGCTTCGTCATTAAATGAGTATTAAAATTAATACCTATCAAAGTTATTCAGGAGTCTGTCAAATTTAATAATAATGCTGTCGTTTTTTTTAATGAGTGAATTTTTGGAAACAGTACTTTGAAAAGCTTACACAACTTTTATGCTTCAAAGTAGATCAGACATGTCCTCAAGGTTTCTATACTATTCAGAGTACCATGGTTAAAAAAACTTCCAGTTTATATAAATGTCAAGTATGTATTGTTATAATATAGTAAAGAACTCGTTTGAAAATTCTATATATTCCATTAGTGGAAGACTTTTTTTTTTATTATCTTTCACTATTGTTATGCTATAAAGTGCTTTTCATATTTCAGAGTTCAGGTAGCATAAATGTAGAAACCCAGGAAGAGCCTCTTCAGCTTCTCCAACAGCCCTTAGCGCTGGGCTACCTTATTTCTACAGCTAAGACTGGACCCCTACCAAAATGGTTTTGGTCCTCTTGTCCACAGCTGGAGGATGCCTGTCCAGTTTTTTTGAAGGTCAGTAATTATTATTATTATTTTAATATAAGAAATTTTATCATCTTGAAATAAACATTGCACACAGATTTGTTTACTTGGGTTTCTTGGGGATGCAGAAGTGATAGAGAAGATTCAGATGTGAGTGACTAAAATGGTGACTTGTCTGTGGAGTGCCCCCTATGAGGAGAGATTGAATATTTGTGGGTTACGAAAGTTTAGTTAATAGGCAGAAAAATGGGGATAGAATAGAAACACGTCTCTTTTCTAAATGGATTTTGTAGAGTAGATGCTAAAGGAATTTTTTATTACATGACTGGATGGGAGAGAACAATGAGTCATCTCCTTGATGGGAACTAGATTTTTTTCTTGGAATTGATGAATGAGTGGAATAACAAGTAGTCATGAGTGCTTCTTTGTCATTGTAATAGTTTAAGGATAGAGATGCAATATGCACTTTGTGAATAATGACTAGTGATGGCCTCTCATGATGGGAACTCTGTGTAGTTGAGTTAAGGAGAAAAACAAAGATTTTTTTCTCCCTTTATAATATCTCATTTCTGTTCAGCTCTAACCTTATTATTTGTATCTACTGAGATGCTGAATTAGACTTAAATATAGTACTTTCATGATATTCATAAGAAGTCCCAGCTGTCCCTGTGAACAGAAATAGATGGAATGAAAAAGGAGGAGTTAAGAAGTTGGTATAGTAAGTTTTAAGCTGAACTGTGTGTAAGGATATTGAGTAGCTGCTTATATTTTTGCATACTTAGATGAAAGGAGTGATTGTTGCTGGTTTAATGGTGTAGCACCATGAATAACCTAGAGAAAAGTAAAAAGTAGGAGCAGAATGTTAAGGTAAAGTGGAAGGAGTCATTGATTGGGGGTGAGAATCATCTATTAAGAGGAATGCCCTTTTCTGGAGAACATCAAAAGCATCTCTATGGAAGTTTTTCATAAACTATCCCAATTGTGAGATTAGCATTATAAAGTGGAAGAATTCCAGATTTATGTGTTTTAAATTGTAGTGCCATAAATGGAAGAGGACACTCAACAACTTCTTAGTGACTTGAGGATACTGTGTGTGTGTGTGTGTGTGTGTGTGTGTGTGTGTGTGTGTGTGTGTGTGTGTGTGTGTGTGTGTGTGTATATATATATAGTATCCTCAGTGCTCCCTATGAGGAGAGATTAAATATTTGTGGATTACAAAAGTTTAGTTAATAGGCAGAAAAATGGGGATAGAATAGAAACACATCTCTTTTCTAAATGGATTTTGTAGAGTAGATGCTAAAGGAATTTTTTATTACATGACTGGATGGGAGAGAACAATGAGTCATCTCCTTGATGGGAACTAGATTTTCTCTTCTAGAATCATCTATTAAGAGGAATGTCCTTTTCTGGAGAACATCAAAAGCATCTCTATGGAAGTTTTTCATACACTATCCCAAATGTGAGATTAGCATTTTAAAGTGGAAGAATTCCAGATTTATATGTTTTAAATTGTAGTGCCATAAATGGAAATGGAAGAGGACACCAACAACTTCTTAGTGACTTGAGGATACTGTATATATATATGATGTGTTTGCCAGGAAAGGTTAGAAATGCAAGGTGGCCTAAGAAGAGAAATCTGAGTATTATTAAGGGTAAAGTAAAGTAGAACAAATCAGCTAAATACGTATCTAGATTTCATCTTTAGAGCACAATAAAACTTGTCAGACTATATGTGACAGTAGACAATCTAGTAGTTGTAGAAACAGTTCAAAATTGTAATGGACAGAATAACTGTAAGCCTCTTTTAATGCTCTGAATTTAAAAAAAAAAGCTTTACAGTTATAGATTTACTTTTTATGGTTTAGTTTTGTTTTTGCTCCTAAAATAGACCGACTTTTACCAATTGCTGTGCAACACTGTAATTTTTTTTTCTGATTTAGTTCTGTGTGACAAAGTGTCCACAGCATGGTCTGCCTGTCCTAATTTGCCATAATGATAGTAGTGTACCTCTCATGTTGAACAGATCATCGTAACTGTAACTGTCTGTAGTATGCTAAGTTGCATGCTAGGACACTTTTATACACTCCTAGATGTGCTTAGAGCAGTGATTTTCAACCTTTTTCATAACACGGCACACCTAGACTAATTATCAAAATTCTGTGGCACACTAAAAATATATTCTTTTAATTTTTTTGGTGATCTGGCAAAAAATAGGCATAATTTTAATTGATTTACACACACAAGAAGATGGAAGACCAGGCACTAATAAATAAATGCACAAATTACGACATCATTTCTTTCAATTCATTTGTTTTCATAAATCTCGCAGCACACCGGTTGAAAATCGCTGGTTTAGAGGATCATGTTATAGGGCTGTAACCATTTACCACAAAAAGGGATTTCATAGATAATTAAGTTTTATGGCAAGCGTTATGCTTAAGACAAGCATTTTATTAAACACCACTATAACAAATTGATGTGCTGTAAGGAACTACTAAATAGCCCCAGCCTGCATCCCACAGAATCAGTGCTATTTTAAGCTCACTATTACAAATAGTAAAAGCTTAACACGTTCATTGTCAAGCTGAAAATTGGAATTTCATGTGGTGGCCAAATTTTTTTTACTTGATAGCAACATCCACGTGATAACGCGTGATCAGCCGGCCGGTGAGAACTCGCATCACTCGATATCGCGTGATTGGCAATGAACATGTTTAACCTTCCTGCCAACCTGGTTGGCTGAGTGGTTAGCATATCTGCTCTCCAGCCAAAAGGCTATGGGTTCGAATCCATGCATGGGCATGGATTCTTCTGATTGTCTCTGAAAATGCTAGGTGATAGTGGGCAGTAGATGGCGTTGGTGGAGGAGTGGGGGGAGACAGAGTGTTGTAGAGTAGGTGCCCTCCCTCGATGAGTCTTTGGACTCCCTGGAGGTGTCACGTAATGATAGCAAAGTGAATTTCCTAGCAAATATCATAATCCGTTGACCAAACAAATGACAGGAAGTTGTATGTTGACACAGAACACAGAGCAAAAATGAAAAATTGAACAAAAGAAGTCATGGAAAACAGAACAAAAGAAATTGTAGAAAACAGAATAAAAGAAATCTCGGGAAATAAAACAAAGAAAATTGCAGGAAATAAAACGAGAGAAATCATTATTATTATTACGTGACACCTCCAGGGAGTCCAAAAACTCATCTAGGGAGGGCACCTGCTCTACAACTGTCTGTCTCCACCACTCAATCCACCAAGTACAATGATTCACAACCACACTACGCCATCTACTGCCCACCACCACTCACTAGTATTTTCACAGACGATCACAAGCATCCATGCCCATGGAAGGATTCGAACCCCTGCAGCCTTTTGTCTGGAGAGCGGATACGCTAACCACTCGGTCAACCAGAAATCATGGGATATAAAACAAAACAATTGGAGGAAATAAAAACAAAAAGAAATCACAGAAACAGAACAAAGGCAGTGGCAGGAAATCATACATTGATATGAAGTAAACATAAAGAAAAACAACAACAACATGAAAAGGTACAAATGCAAACGCTAGAAGAGTGCAAAATTATAAAAATTAAAATCTAGAATTAACCTTTAAATTTCAAAATGTTAAGTTAGCTTAATATCACTAAACTGAAATCTTCATAATGAACTAAATATATGCAAATTGCATTATGGAGAATCTTTACTTCACCTTTAACTGTTTCCCTTTTCAGATTTGCATCATCAGCAAACAATTGAATACTCCCCTCCCCCACATCATTTCGTATATCATTAATCTACAGATTAAACGATAGTAGTCCCTAGTAGAGAGTATTGTTACACTCCAGTAGTCACCCTGATTCTTCAACTGTTTCGGTTGAAGAGTATTTCTTTTTTGAAGGGTGGACATCATTTGTTTCATAAAGATAGACTGAGTTATTTAGATGTAAGTAAAACATTACCTTTCCTTAGATATAGATATATTCTTGGTATGGCACCTATGCATAGCAGAACAATGTAGGTCGCCAAGATGTCTTTGTTGGGCAAGCTAAATTTGTGTGATTTTGTGCAGTGTAAAATTTCGGAGATGTATGCATCACAAAACTTGAAAGATTTGTGGAAGGAGAACAAAACTGGTGAGAGAGTGCATAATAAATGCTTTGAAAGTGAACATGGAGGAAATGAATTACATGATAATTGAATAGAGAGAATTGATACAAGACCAGAAATGTAAATATCAGTGATAATACTGAAAGTGGGGTGGTGGAAGTTCAGGAGAAAATGTAGACCTGAATAAAGAAATTGGGCATTGCACGTAGTCTTGTCTTTCACAGAACAAAGTGCAAGATTTGAAAGGCTGTGGAAATTAGTCTTTCAATCGGCAGGAGATCAGTCAAATTGAAAACAGAAGAAAACAAGAGGTCCAAAGCTAAAAAGAAAATTGAAAGAATGAGTGTAAGCAAATAATTATTTATAGGCAATTCTATCATGTTGCAAGAAGGAAATGGAATTTATACACTTGATTGATTCATCTCATCCATCCCTTTAGGATGGGTAGAGTCCCCTAATGAAGGTTCATGATGAATTTTAATGTAGCTGGTTCGTCTCTCCTTGCTGCTGCATCCCCTAAGGACAATATTCATGACTGTAATCTGTGTGTTTCATGACTGTAAACGAATAACCTGAGTTTCTGGGTGGGGGGAATAAAAAAATCCTACCTCCGTATGAGACCAGCTAACTCGCCTTTCATTGAAAGAGACCTGATAAGCGTTCCTAGTGTCACCGACAGGAATCAAACCCAGGTCTTTCCGACGAAAGGCTTCGTTTATACTGACTGAGCTACGGAGGCTCAATTTATACACTTACTGAAAGATAATTACTTAATGCAGAATGTGACGGAGGGGACTCAGGGTATGAGAGTGTTAAATCTCGTTATAGGGTCAGAATACTTGTCCATAACTAAGGTGGCTATATATTTTTTCCAGTTGGGAAAGTGATCATGTGATTACTTTCCCCAACTGCTAGGGAAGGATGTTCAACAGTGCATTGGGGGGGGGGGGTACACTGTGTCATTCAGGAGGATAAATCAGGTAAGAGTTAGATGGATGAGTAGTATCATTAAGCATGAGCTGCAAAAAAAGAAAATGTTGTGGAAGGGTATATAAGGAGAAAGATGACCAGCTAACTAATATAGATGATATTCATAAATATTATCTTAATATTAATCATACCGTAGAGATGATCTCTGTTCAACAATTATTTTTAATTTATTTCCGAATGTACCTATATGTTGTTATATGCACAAGAGTTCACTCCAATTGGTGCAATGATCTTAACTCTTTCTTTCAGAATCCAAATAATCACTGACTCACGACCAAAATACAAAATAAACACATTTAATAAAACAAAAACAATATATATACACTTCAAACAAATATTACATAACTAACTACAAATTAATGGGATCCAAGGCCTTTTTAAAAAAAACTTACACTTAAGACTAAACACTTTGTTTGCACAATCACAAAATGTTCATAGCCAGTTTCTTTCTCTGTCAAGGCCCTTTTCAGAAGATATATGACTCTATTCTTCATTTTTACAGGATCCTTTCTCATCACTCATGTAGCACACATTAATTCTTCGAACTTAATTCTGTCTCTTTTCTTCAGTAGAAATAATAATCAGATCCAGCGTCCTTAATACAGATGAAACTTCCTAATCAGAATTTTTTCGAACATTCCTTTAGAACGTAAATAGCAAATTCTTCTTTTATTCACTAAATGCTTATCGACAGTCTTAATTCTTCCAATAAAAAAACAAAATTACAGTTCTACGATTTCCTTTTCGGAATCTCCTATAAATCTTTCAATTAGCGTTTCCTCCAATATTCCGTTTAAAACGCATATAGCAATATTTTCTTTTATTTATCCACATACTTATTCCACATTAAAACTTAATAGTTCCACGATTCCTTTTTTCGGAATACTATTAATTTTCTTCTGACATAAAAAAAAAACTCAAGTTCCTCTGAATCTAAATATCTGCCGGCTTATGTTCTAAATTCCTTCCGAACGCTATCTTGTTTCTTCTCCCGTTGCTTTGATACCAAACTTATCACACATCAACTTGTTGATACCTATTAGATAGCCAGTCTCCAATCCAATGCACTAATCTAATATCCAACCCTATCTGCTCTAGTTTGACTGTCAACTTATCATGAGGTACTCTATCAAAAGCCTTTGCGAAATCCAAGTATATTACTGTGTATCCTTCTCCTCTGTCCAAGGAAGCAGTCATTTTATTGTAATAAGTAAGTAGATTACTAAAACATGACCTCCCTTTAGCAAATCCATGCTGTCCATCAAAGATTATAGCATTCTTGTCAACCCAACTCTGGATCCTAGTTCTCACAAGCTTCTCCAACAACTTAACCACAACACCTGACACAGAGATAGTCCTATAGTTTGATGCTTGAGTTCGATCACCTCCTTTATGAAATGGCACAATCTTGCCCTCCTTCCACTCTTTAGGTACTTCACTTAGCGCAAGAATCGTATTAAAAAAATATGTCAAGGCAGGTGTCAACTCTCTGGCACATTCCTTCAGAATACGTGGTGATATATTATCACTGACTCACGACCAAAATACAAAATAAACACATTTAATAAAACAAAAACAATATATATACACTTCAAACAAATATTACATAACTAACTACAAATTAATGGGATCCAAGGCCTTTTAAAAAAAACTTACACTTAAGACTAAACACTTTGTTTGCACAATCACAAAATGTTCATAGCCAGTTTCTTTCTCTGTCAAGGCCCTTTTACAGAAGATATGACTCTATTCTTCATTTTTACAGGATCCTTTCTCATCACTCATGTAGCACACATTAATTCTTCGAACTTAATTCTGTCTCTTTTCTTCAGTAGAAATAATAATCAGATCCAGCGTCCTTAATACAGATGAAACTTCCTAATCAGAATTTTTTCGAACATTCCTTTAGAACGTAAATAGCAAATTCTTCTTTTATTCACTAAATGCTTATTGACAGTCTTAATTCTTCCAATAAAAAAACAAAATTACAGTTCTACGATTTCCTTTTCGGAATCTCCTATAAATCTTTCAATTAGCGTTTCCTCCAATATTCCGTTTAAAACGCATATAGCAATATTTTCTTTTATTTATCCACATACTTATTCCACATTAAAACTTAATAGTTCCATGATTCCTTTTTTCGGAATACTATTAATTTTCTTCTGACATAAAAAAAAAACTCAAGTTCCTCTGAATCTAAATATCTGCCGGCTTATGTTCTAAATTCCTTCCAAACGCTAGCTTGTTTCTTCTCCCGTTGCTTTGATACCGAACTTATCACACATCAAACGTCTCGCCGAGCATGCCCACTCCTTGAAAATGGCAAGTGAGAAACTAGGTGTAATGGCTGGCACGTTGTCTCCGTTAGCGACAAGAGAATGTCTTCATAAAACACAACTTTTGATAATTTTAAATTACAATAAATTTCTTGTAAGTAATACAAATATCAAATCTATTAACTGCTTTACATATCACTTTTGACAAAACAATTTTAATAACGGGCACATCGCAAGTGCCGACAATGCGTGTTATGAAACTACAACTAATAAACATTTTAACATAAACAATTCGTAAAAATATTCAGAATTTTAATTATGATTATTTTTACAGTATCATTAAGCATGAACTGCAAAAAAAGAAAATGTTGTGGGAGGGTATATAAGGAGAAAGATGACCAGCTAACTAATGAACAGTACAAAGATCAGGCAAGAAAGGTGACCACCATGGTAAAGAAAGCAAAATCAGATTATAAGAAGAAATTTGCCAAAAAGGTGAAAGGAAATCCCAAAGAGTTTTTTCATTATGTGGCAAGTAGGAGGAAGAATAACTTTAATAATTGCAGATGGTAGAGAGGTAACAAAGGCAGACGAAATTGTTGAGCTACTGAGTGACCATTTTGCAAGGGTATTTCATCCAAGTGAAGCTATTTTTATGGCAGAGATGACAGGGACTGGTGTGAGAACAGAAGTTGATGAAGTATCCTAATACTTCATCAACTTAGGATAATTAGGATGTCTACAATATCCTTAATTTCTTAGGATATTGTAGAATCTGAATGCAAATCCAGCTGTGGGATTGGATGGGATATCAGTTCAACGTTTTACAAGAATGTGCAGGGGAACTGGCAGTGCCTTTGAATAAGCGTTTAATTTAAGTCTCAGCTTTTGCAATCCACAAACCATCTACCCTCATAAGCAGCATTCATAGACCATTTGTCATCTTGATCACTCACCTCTGGATCCTCTCCACCACTTCCTCATCCCCAAGAAACCCAAGACCAGACCTGAGCAAAGTAATCCAGATGTGGTTGCATCAAGATTTTGTAAAGAGGAATGATCATTCCCTTATCTCTGTTTGTTAGTCTGTTCTTCAATAACCAAGTAATCCTGTGAACTACCCTGGCTACTTTAGCAATGTATACTCTAAACTTCAGCTCTGTATCTAATACTACTTCCAAATCCCTGGTTCATCAATTTCCTGGAGTACAGTGGTACACAGATTTAATCTTTGTATCCCAAAATGCAGAGCTTTGCATTTTTCCACATTAAATCAACATCCAATATGATTTGCCCATACTGTCAGCCTATTCAAATCATCCTTCAAGCCTTCTACATCATCTTGATTAACTATTATTCTACCCAACTTTCCATCATCAGCAAACAACTGAATATCTTCCTTCAAATTATTTCCTATATTATTTTTTGTACAAATTAAATACCAGTAGCCCAAGTACAGAATCCCGTGGCACACCACTAGTCTGCTCTTCCATATGCTACTTTTTGGTATCTGTCCATGAGCCATCAGTTTCTTATCAATCCCCATTTGTTGCAGCTTGCATTAAAGAGCTCCATGTGGTATCCTGTCAAATGCCTTTGCAAATCCAGCAGCATGATTGTGTAGCATTCACTTTATCCAACTCAGCTGTCACCCTATTATAAAAAGTTAATAGATTACTAAGGCATGACCTACCCTTCACAAAGCCATGCTTCCCCTCATAGAATATCATATTCTTATCCACCCATTCCTGAATTCTCTTTTAACCAAATTTTCCAGTACTTTTTCCAACACTCCTAAAATACTGATTGGTCTATAATTGGCTACCACAGACTTAGATCCTCCTTATGCAAAGGAATTATTTTGTCTCCTCCCACCTCTTGGGACTTTGCCAAAGCTGAGACGTAAATTAAACAGCACTGCCAGTTCCCCTGCACATTCTTGTAAAACATTGAACTGATATCCCATCCAATCCCACAGCTGTATTTGCATTCATATTCTACAATATCCTAAATTTCTACTTCATCAACTTCTGTTCTCACATCAGTCCCTGTCATCTCTGCCATAAAAATAGCTTCACTTGGATGAAATACCCTTGCAAAATGGGCACTCAGTAGCTGAACAATTTCATCTGCCTTTGTTACCTCTCTGCCATCTGCAATCATTAAGGTTATAAGGAGGTAAGTCTGTGGTAGCAAATTATAGACCAATCAGTATTTTAGGAGTGTTGGAAAAAGTACTGGAAAATTTGGTTAAAAGAGAATTCAGGAATGGATGGATAAGAATATATGATATTCTATGAGAGGCAGCATGGCTTTGTGAAGGGTTGGTCATGCCTTAGTAATCTATTAACTTTTCATAATAGGGTGACAGCTGAGTTGGATAAAGTGAATGCTACACAATCATACTGCTGGATTTTGCAAAGGCATTTGACAGGATACCACATGGAGCTCTTTTATGCAAGCTGCAACAAATGGGGATTGATAAGAAACTGATGGCTCATGGACAGATACCAAAAAGTAGTATATGGAAGAGCAGACTAGTGGTGTACCACAGGATTCTGTACTTGGGTCACTGCTATTTAATTTGTACAAAAAATAATATAGGAAATAATTTGAAGGGAGATATTCAGTTGTTTGCTGATGATGGAAAGTTGGGTAGAATAATAGTTAATCAAGGTGATGTAGAAGGCTTGAAGGATGATTTGAATAGGCTGACAGTATGGGCAAATCATATTGGATGTTGATTTAATGTGGAAAAATGCAAAGCTCTGCATTTTGGGATACAGAGATTACAATCTGTTTACCACATTGAGTAAACTGTACTCCAGGAAATTGATGAACCAGGGATTTGGGAGAAGAATTAGATACAGAGCTGAAGTTTAGAGTATACATTGCTAAAGTAGCCAGGGTAGTTCACAGGATTACTTGGTTATTGAAGAACACACTAACAAACAGAGATAAGAGAGTGATCATTCCTCTTTATAAAATCTTGATGTAACCACATCTGGATTACTTTGCTCAGGTCTGGTCTTGGGGATGAGGAAGTGGTGGAAAGGATCCAGGGGTGAGTGACCAAGATGGCAAATGGTCTATGGAATGCTGCTTATGAGGGTAGATGGTTTGTGGATTGCAAAAGTTGGTTGATAGACAAAAAAAAAAAAAGGGGGGGGGTGATATGATAAAAACATTTAAGTTACTTAAAGGATTTTATAGGATTGATACAGGGAGAAATGTTTTGACATTTGGCTAGAGGGAGCAGAACAAGAGGTCATTCCTTGAAGTTGGGTAAGAGTATGGTTAGCAAGTGCATGAGGACTAGATTTTTCACTTAGAGATTGGTGCATCAATGGAATGGGCTGCCTGAGTCAGTTGTAAGTGGTTTGTCCTTTAATGGCTTCATGGAGAGGTATGATAGATATTGTGTTGATCGTTTGCATCTCCCATGATCAGTCTTAGGACTGTGGAGGTGCCCATGCAATAATAATAATAATACCTACCACCTTCTGGTGTCTGTATACCCCCCTTCATTCCACCTTCATATCCATTCTCATTTGCTCCAACTTATATGGTAGTTTTCTCTGCAGTATTCCATCAAATGCCTTTTGAACATCCAATCCAATAACCAATAATATTATGGTGTAACGATTTCGTTATCCAGTTCAGCTGTTGCTCAATAATAAAATGTAAGTAAAATAAGTAAAATGTAAGTAAATAAGTAAAATAAGGCAGGACCTATGTTACGCACCATAGAGTATCATATTCCTGTAACCAACTTTTCCAATATCTTAACCACTACTCATCAGATACTATGAGGGTGTGCTGAAAAGTTGTGATAATCACCATGAAGGAATTGAGATAGGACCATGTTCTAGGTGTTTATCAGAACTTTTCAGCTCCAGCTCCCTCTTAATTAGTATGTAATTTGCTACATCTTCTGTCTTGAAGCTTCCTTTATGTAATGGAACTAACTTGCCTTTTTTTCCAGCTCCCTTGGAACCTTGTCAGAGGTAAGTCTTAACTTAATCAGTTTGGTCAGAGGCATTGGCAGTTCTCTTGCACGTTCCTGTAACATACAGGCTGACAATCCATCCAGTCCCTCTTTCATATTCACACTAACATTTCTCAATATATTAAGTACTTGCAGTTCATCTACCTTGATTCTTACATCAGCCTCTGTCACATTGGCACTCTCAATGAGACACTCATTGAGAGTGCCAGTTTGTGTGTGAAGTATCTTCACTATTAGGCTACTTGCATATAGAGGCTAGATGACTTCATATTGATCACCTCTTAGTTCACATAATACAAACACGCTTTCTTTCAGACGTGCCTAACGCTTTGCATTATGGGGGTCACAACCCAAACCAGTTTCTCTCCGGGTCTGGCTCCCACTGATAGACCTCAATAAAGGTTGAAACTTTTCTGATTGGATCAGTAAAAAAGGAAATGGAGTTCATACATCTGCTACGAGATAATTACTTGAAACAGCACGTAACTGAAGGGACACGTGGTGTGAGAGTGTTGGACCTGGTTATTGGTTCAGAGGTTATATGCATAAGTAAGGTGACCTCGTTACCTCCAGTTGGTGAAAGCGATCATGTGGTATTGACTTGGGAGGTTGCAAAATCTGTGGATTTTTCTATTAAGAAGGGGTATGTACGAAACTACAGGTTAGGCAATTATAACAAGCTTCGGAGTGAGCTTGCAGCCATCCCATGGCAGAACATATTGCAAGGGAAAGATGTTAGCAGAGCTTGGGATAAAATCAGTGGGTATCTGAGGAAAGCAATATCAGATTGTGTCCCCATGGTCAGGAGGTCAAACAAGGCAGGCATTAGATGGATGAGCAGTAGTATCAAGCTTGAACTACAAAAAAAGAAAATGTTATGGAGAATTTACAAGGAGAAGGGCGATCAGGACACCCATGAGCAGTACAAGGCTCAAGCTAGGAAGGTTACCAGCATAGTAAGAAAAGCTAAATCAGATTATGAGAAGACCTTAGCCAAAGAGATCAAGGGTAATCCCAAAGAGTTCTTCCGCTATGTGGCAAGTAAGAGGAAGAATGACTTCGGAAGGATAACCTTAGTGGGTGCTGATGGTATTGAGGTGACAAAATCAAATCAGATGTAATAGTCGAGTTACTGAGTGATCACTTCTCAAAAGTCTATCACCCAAGTGAGGATATCTCTATACCTATAGCAATACCTAATGTGAGAATTGAAGCTAAAGAATCAGAGGTATTAAATATATTGCGAAACTTAAATGCAAACACTGCGGTAGGCTTAGATGGAATATCAGCTCGGGTGTTGCGTGAATGTGCAAATGAATTGTCAACCCCTCTTACCTGGATATTTAATTTAAGTTTGAACTCTGGTATGGTCCCTAGGGAGTGGAAGTTAGGCAAAGTGGTTCCTTTGCATAAGGGTGGCTCTAAAACTGCAGTATTGAATTACAGACCAATCACCATCTCAGGAGTAGTGGTAAAAGTATTGGAAAAGTTGGTTAAAGACAAAATTCAAGAATGGGTGGATCAGGATATGATACTCTATAGAGGCCAACATGGTTTTGTTAAAGGTAGATCCTGCCTTAGCAATCTATTAACTATCCATAATAGAATAACATCAGAGTTGGACAAAGGAACTGGCTACACAGTGGTACTTCTGGATTTTGCTAAGGCTTTTGACAGGATACCCCATAGAACACTGTTACGCAAATTGGAGCAGATGGGAATGGATATTAAATTGGTGATATGGATAGGAGAATGGCTCAGGGAGAGATACCATAAGGTGGTGTATGGAGGAGCCGAGTCCAGAATGAGGCAGGTGACCAGTGGTGTGCCTCAGGGCTCTGTGCTTGGTCCAATGTTGTTTAATTTGTATATAAATGATATAGGAAACGGCTTAAAGGGAGATATTCAGTTGTTTGCTGATGATGCAAAGTTGTGTAGTGCAATAAAAAATCAAGCTGATGTTGAAAGTTTGCAGGAGGATTTAAATAAGCTGGTAAAATGGGCAAAAGAAAATGGATGTCAGTTCAATGTGGAAAAGTGTAAAGTCTTGCATTTTGGGATTAAAAGATTACCAGCTGTGTACTACATAGATGGAAAGGTACTCCAAGAGATTGATGAGGCTAGGGACTTAGGGGTATTGGTAGATAAGGAGATGAAGTTCAGAGGACACATTGCTAAGGTGTCCAAGATTGCACATAGGATTACTTGGTTGTTGAGGAACACACTGACATCCAGAGATAAAGAGGTTATTATTCCCCTTTATAAAGCATTGATACTTCCACATTTGGATTACTGTGCTCAGGTCTGGTCACCTGGATTCCTTGGAGATGAGGAGGCTGTGGAGAGGGTTCAGAGAAGAGTGACCAAGTTGGTGAGTGATATAAAAAATGCTCCCTACATTGATAGATTGAGAGCTTGTGGATTGCAGAGATTGGCTGATAGGCGAAGAAGAGGGGATATGATAGAAACATTCAAATTACTAAAAGGTTTTTATAGGATTGATGCAGGGGAAATGTTTCAGCTGTGTGATAGTGATGGAAGAACAAGAGGTCATCTCTGGAAATTAAAGAAGAGTGTGGTTAACAAAGGTGTCAGAACAAGGTTTTTTGCCTGGAGGGTGGTGAATGAGTGGAATTCATTGCCTGACTTTGTTGTGAGCTCTTCATCTGTAAATGAATTCAAGAAGAGATATGACAGATATTGTTTTGCTAGTTTGGGTCTCCCGCGATGAGTCTACTGACTCCATGGAGATACCCGTAATAATAATAATAATAATAAAAAAATAAAAAAAAATAATTAAATTTTCTTAACTGTGACATTTATTGCAGTTGTCCTGTTTCTCTTTGGCACCATTATCTACACTGTAATGTCTTAGTTAATTTAATAACTTAGTCTTAATAACTGCCTTAATGATTTCTCACTTTTTTCTTTTTTAAATAAAGTGATAGTTGAGTTGAATGAAGAAAATGCGTGGTTTTACAATGGCATTTGACAATGGAAATCTGTTAAGCAAATAGGGATAAATATGAACCTGATGAAATAGATAAGAAAGTGTTTAACTACCAGAGATATCAAAGAGCAGTAGATGTTGTAGTAGAATCAAAGAAAATGATCACCTGTATGTCACAGAACTATGTACTCAGATCATAGTTATTTAATTTAGTATGATTGTTGATGATGCAAAATTTGGAAGGGTGATAGTTACTGAACGGGATGTAGAACTCCTGCAAGATGATTCAAATAGACTGACAGTGTTGGACAAAAAATATGGTTGGGAGTTTAATATGGCAAAGTGTGAATTTGTACACTTTGGGATGAAAAGACTAAAAGCTCATGACATAAATAGAACCAGACTGTAAGAAATTCATGAGGCTAGAGACTTGTGGGAAGACACCTCCAAATCTCTGTTGAAGACGGAGAGAAGTTTGGAGGATAATTTCAGAAGACTGGTTGCAAACTTTGACAAACCAGCTCAAAGGATGATCTCTTGCATGTCCAACAGTATAGCTATATCTTGACTACCATGCACAGATTTAGCCTCTCTTGGAGAGGATCTAGAGGTGAGTGATCAAGATGCCTGTATAATATCACAGAAAAGCTCCAAATGACATAACTAATCAAACAATGTATATTTGGATAAAATTATCTTATAAACTTAATTCATTACTACAGTATGAATGTCACTTACACTACTCATGGCCTTCATTTTTAAAAAACTATTTCTTTTTTATTTTTTTATATTGATTATTATCTTTTTTTTTTTACCTGTAGCAGTGTTCTGAATAACCATAATCCTGAAGAAGTAAATTAAATTCATTACCTTGGTTCCCACTGATACTCTGACATAGTGACTTCAATTCCATAAAAGCCTAAATAATATCTGAAAATCCATTCTCATCACCACAAATATCAAAATTCATCTGTACAAAATCACCAGTCAAGCCATATTTACATATGGTGTCCAAGCATAGACATCACTACTTAGCGAGCAGTTAATATCATCAATAGCTTTGGGACAACATGGCAAGATCACATTCCTAATACTGTCATTCTTAAAGATAGCCATCAAGGACCCTTAATAGAAACAAAAGTCAGCTGAGGTGGTTGATACACTAACTTAGACATCCACCTTCACCTATGTTCAATGATTTTGCTCTCTACATGCCAACTAATGGACAGAGAGGAAGAAGAAGACCAAGAAAACAGTTTTAGCTATGTATAAGAAAACTTCTTTTTTGAAGATGAGGCTCATGAACCATCTGACATTTACTGTTTGGCACAAAACAGAGCAACTTGGCTCTTTCATTTAACAGACTGTGGCATGACTAATGACATTCCCATGCTTAAAAAGATTTCACATTTCTGGAATTGTTGTGAACCTGATAAGGTCATTTAACAATAACATTATCCCAAGAAGAAACTTTTGAAGGATTTTAATTCTTACAAAGGGAGAACCCACCATGCTAGCTAGTTGTTAAAAAATATACTACCACACTCCTACATTTAGCCCAATTGGTTGTGAAAGAGCGGTAGTTTTAGAACTACCCTTCTTTCACAACCTAGATTACTCAGATTTCTGCAATGAGAATAGCAGAAATCTGAGTAATTTTTTGTTCATTCCACTTGTAGGTAGAGAGATTCAGATAATAGATAAAATTGCAGATAAATAGCTTTGAAACTTGTATAGTTGAGTAGGTATTTGATATATTCATCTAATAAGTAAACCTGCAAATAATAGATATCATAATGATTGATTTTCAGTAAAATGTTTATTTTTTTTTTCCTGGTTGAATCAGTTCACAGAATTTTCTTTCTTTCCACTTACTATTCCTGATAGTTTACTTTTTTTTTTAACAGTCTGCATTGCTCATCCATTCTTCCTCAATCCAACAAAGTTCTGATGATCTTCTACATACCAACCCACACATCCGCAATTACCATCCACTGGATTCCAACTTCACAACAGATGTACTCAGGTAAGTTTTCTTTCTTTCCTCAGTTTGTTGAATGTAAGATATATTTATTATTATTATTAAACTTGATATAATATATATTTGAACAAAAGGAGTGTTTACCTATTACAAGAATATACTACAGAGAACAAAAGATTTTCTTTAGACAGAAAAAGAATGACAGAGAGGATCAGGTTTTTTTTTTCCCCCCATAACAGAGACAATATTACATTTCAAGATCACTTTTAGCTATCTTTCAGTTATAGGAAATATATTGTCATTGGCACTCCAGTAAAAGGTACCACTTGGATTCCACACTTCCATGCATTTGGCTTCAGTTCTTGTTTCTTTGTGATAGTGATATTCTAGAGAGAACCTGCTTTGTAGCTTCCAATTTCAAATTGACATGAGGTTTAACGCGGTAACATCGAGGGATACCTCGATGTTACCGCGTTAATCAAATCTAATAATCAATGGTAAAAAGTACAATTCATCCCTGATTGATTACTGTACTAATAGTTTGTTTTATATGGCACTCTTTTAGGAAAGATAAAAAATGAATGCAAAGTAAATGTTTAATAAATACTTGTACCTACATTAGAGTAAAACTCGGACTCATGGAGAGTGGTAAAGCGGGTGAAAGTGCTGATCATTACGCAGAATGAATGCTCGCTGAGATTAGCTGCTAAACCTTTATTGACATGAAACACATAGCAGCTCATTACAAACGGATAAAAATAAAAAAAAAAGACATACATTCACAACTAAACGTCACCATACATACAGAGCGTACAAGTGGTACCTTTTACTGGAGTGCCAATGACAATATATTTCCTATAACTGAAAGATAGCTAAAAGTGATCTTGAAATGTAATATTGTCTCTGTTATGGGGGGGGAAAAAAAACCTGATCCTCTCTGTCATTCTTTTTCTGTCTAAAGAAAATCTTTTGTTCTCTGTAGTATATTCTTGTAATAGGTAAACATTCCTTTTGGCATACATTCACAACTAAACGTCACCATACATACAGAGCGTACACACACTGCACTGTTCTTTATCAAAACCAAAACGTTTTTCTTCTCACCGACGTTCCCTCCGCGAAAACAAATGACGTCAGTCGCGCCTCCTCGCCGCCAGTACATAGTTTGAAGAGAACTCGCAAGCCTTCGTCATAAAAGTCCTTACAACTCCCTTTGGGGGAAGCACATCCATCACAGGAGTGTCGATGTTGCATCTAAAAGAAAACTCAGGGCGAGTAATTGACTCTAAAATACAAGAAATGAGGTGAGAGCTTTATGGCGCGATGCAGCTCCCACAAACAAAAAAAAAAACTATATAATCATCATTAACTAAACATCAAGAAAATATATAATCATTATTAAGAAAACAAGTCAATAACATTAATTAATTATATCAGTTTTTAATCTGGAAAGGGCATCGGCGTTACCAGACGACTACGTCTTCTATAAAGTAACGGTCATGTTATAACGTTGCAGGGCTAAAGCCCATCGGGACAACTTGGCACCATGAGGGGCACTTTTAGTTAGATAGGTCAGAGGGTTATGATCTGAAATTATGTGTATTTCAGCACCAAATACCCATGTGTCAAACTTTTTCAATGCAAAAAGCTTCCCTTTCAATGGTTGACCATTTCATTTGACAGTAATTTAGTTTCTTACTGAAGAAAGCAATGGGCAATTTCCCCTGTTCGTTGTTTTGAGGTAAGCATGCGCCAATTGCTGTTGCTGATGCATCCGTATACAACTGGAACGGTTTGTCGAGATCTGGAGTATGCAAAGAAAGCATTTTTATAAGCTCTTCCTTGAGTTTCGTAAATGCTTCATCAGCATCAGTAGTCCAAGGAATATTGTTTGGGACACTTTTCTTGGTCAGATTTGTCAGCGGCAATACAATTTGGGAGAATCGTGGTATGTAATCATGGTAGTAGCTAGCCAGCCCAAGTAGACTTCTTACTTCTTTGTCGCTAAACCTTTTATAACCTCGATCTTCTCTGGGTCCAAGGAATGTTGACCGGATCCAATCAAATGCCCTAGGAATGTCACTTGATTTTTCCCGAATTCGCATTTATCTAGGTTTACTGTTAAACCCACCTCTCTTAATGTTTTGAAGACTTCATCTATATGGGGGAGATGTTCGAACCATGTTTTTGAAAATATAGCCAAATCATCGATATAAGATCGGCAGTATGCCCTATGAGGAGCTAGTGCTTTATCTAATGATTTCTGGAATGTGCTTCCTGCGTTCTTCATTCCAAATGGTAAAACGTTCCATTGATAGTTACCAGAATGCGTCACGAATGCAGTGAAGGGCTTTGCTTCCTTTTCCATACGGATTTGCCAATATCCCTTGGTGAGGTCAACTACAGTGATAAATTTTGCTTGTCCTACCTCAAATAATAAATCTCTAGCTATTTTCATTGGATAAGCATCTGGAATAGTAAAACTATTTAGCAATCTAAAGTCAATGAATAGTCTGACACTTCCATTTTTCTTAGCCACACAAACCACGGGATGAGCCCATTCACTGACACTTGGCTCAATGAGACCCATATCTAACAGTTCTTTGATTTGTCGATCTACTTCCTTTTGTAGAGCGATTGGCACCCTATAGGGTTTGAGTCTCTTAGAGGAACAGTTCTCTGTAACTTTGATGGAGTGTCCGTCAACTTTGGCGTGACCAGGTTTGGAACTAAAAACATCTGCATATTTCCAGAGGATGTCAAAAAGTTCTTGTTTTTGTTCTCCCGTCAAGAGAGCTTTCATATCCTCAAGGTGTTTCCTAATATCTTCAACTGATTTATTCATCTTGTCAGTGGGTGCATAGTGGAGTGGTCCGAAATCTTCATCTAGTTCGAAAACTAGACCGACATGATTAATTCTTTGAATATATGGTCGAAGCTTATTTATGTGGAGATCTCTGATACTTCCATCCTTCATCTCAACCTTCGCCGAATGTGGTCTAGTAAGTTGGACGATTGTAGCAGGTCCTGTCCAAGTATTTAGAAGCTTATGAGAGGATGAAGGTAACAATATTAAAACCTTTTCACCAACAATGAAGGATTTTTCTTTGGAACGGAGATTATATCTGGAGGAGTATTGTTCTTGAGACCCTTTGGCATTCTCGGATGCAATTTCATGAGCTTTTCTTAGATTTTCAAGAAGCTCTTGTAAATAATTTTCAACCGAGCAAGAGGCAGCGGTTGGGATGACTCGTCCACCAGTCCAAATTTCCTTTAACAAAGATAAGGGGCCTGGAGGTAATCTTCCATATACCAACTGGAAAACTGGAAAGGTGATAACCCAGTAGTGCTATGTGGTACTTCTCGGTATGCGAATAGAAGATAGGGAAGATGTAAATCCCAGTTTCTTCCATGTTCCTGTATATTCTTATTCATCATCTCTTTTAAAGTTCTGTTCCAACGTTCAATGGCGCCCGTACTCTCAGGGTGTCCTGGAGTGGAAAAACGTGGAGCTATGCCTAGCAGATCTTCAAAAGCTTGAGTGAGTTTAGATGTAAAATTCGTACCTTGGTCGGTACAGACCATTTTAGGAAATCCAGTCTGAGTAAAAATCCTCATCAGAACGTTACATGTAGATTTAGCACTTATTTTCTTGACAGGTATGGCTTCGGCCCATCTAGTGCATAAATCAACAGCACATATTATAAATCGATGTCCTCTTCCAGATGGAGGTTCTAACAGTCCGATACAATCCACGCTCCATACCTCAAACAGAGTTTTCTGGTCTGACGATAGGTCGTATGGGGATTCTATCTCTATATGTAGCAGTCCTTCTCATTTGACATTCTTTGCAGCTTTCGCAGTATTTTTTCACATCTTGTTTAATGGTAGGCCAAAAGAATGATTACTTGATTCGCTGACCGGTTTTCTTTTTGCCGAGATGGCCAGCAAGCGAGATTTTATGTGCCATCTTTAAGACATTTTCTCGTTTCACACATGGTAGCACTACTTGTCTAATATTCTCGCCACAAATATGTTCGTTATGAAGCAGAACCCCATTGTCAAACGCATAGGAATTTTCCCGCCTTGCTGCCCATTCAAAACACCTTCGAAGCGTCTCATCATCCTTTCGAAGTTTGCTGAATTCGAACTTTGCTTTTTGTGGTATACACTCAGTTTCTGCACCTGGTTGAGACTCTATCATACTTACGGCCAATACCGTACTGGTTATTTTCGAAGGCATGTCTTCGTCTTCATCCATCTTCTGACCGTTTATCACTTAAATCTTTTGATTTCAAAACCGGTGTCTCCCAATGATGACTACTCTCATGTAGCTCGACGCTTTCGACCAGCATTTCATAGGCAGAGGAGCTCAGTAGCAGATCGGTAACCAGTCTTCTTGAGACGGCACAGGTGACTGGAACATTACCATGTAAATTATCATCAATTTTCATTTCAAAAATCCTTAGGGGTGTTGTTTCATTTTCTCCGAAAGCAGAAGATATTTCACTACCGATATTTGTGCTCCCATATCCATTATTCCATTTAAAACCCTACTTCCACATTTGATTTTGACGACCTTCAAATCATCTACGTTTCGATCGATGTCCACTGATTTGGATACTGGATATTGTCACTGGATACTGGAGTTGAGGTTGGTCGAACACGCGATTCAATTTCCAGTTTCTTCAACTCGAACTCCATTTGTTCTCTTTTTTGTTGGGCTCCCAATTCTTCTTTCTTCATCATTTCTTCCTCGAGTCTGGTACTAATAATCGTCTCCAACATCCCTTTAACAAATTCTTCTTCATAAAATTTACTTCCCGTAATAATCATTTTAAGATTATCACTTTCATTTCAACAGTTGGCTTCTCTCCCAATTTTTCAGCCAATTTACGTAAATCTTCCTTTCTACCTTTGGTTAAATAGGCCATGGTGCTTAACAACAACTCTCTTTACTGATAAAAAAAAAATCACCCTTTAAAAAAGAATCAATTGCAATTTTTTTTTTTTTTTTTTTAAATGCCCAAAAAGAGATGTTTGGCGATTATGGGACTCATAATTAAATTCAACATATCATTTGTAAACATAGATAAATCTTACAATATTATCAGATAAAACTTCAACTACACAATTTACTACAGTTTCAAATACACGAATATATATATATATATATATATATATATATATATATATATATATATATATATATATATATATAAAAACAAAACCAAAACAAAAAAACAGTTTCGATTTTACACCACTATTATATATAACTTAAATCTCGAAACAGAACTATCAAAACAGTATGCAAAAATGAACTATGATAACACTGTCTCTGGTGAGATATCAAAAGTACTGACTGTTCCAAGATGGAACAAACATGCAAAACAGGACAAATTGGTAAATGCAGAACAGAACAAAATAAATTTAAAATGAAAAAAAAAAAAAAACAACTATTCTGAATTATCTGGGACGAAAATATAGCTTGAACACTGGCGTGTTTTTCTTTTATCCAAACTACTGTACTACTGTTCCAGGATGGAACAAAACTTGAATACTGATGTATTCTTTCTCTGTTCCAGGATGGAACAAACTCCGAACACCATTTTTTTTGTATTAAAACAGATTTTCGCCCAAACAATCAAAATAGAACTTTAAAATATGGGAGCATGCATTTACATAACGAATTGCTCTCACCTTGTAGATCCTGTCGACTGCGCCAGTAAAACTCGGACTCGTGGAGAGTGGTAAAGCTGGTGAAAGTGCTGATCATTACGCAGAATGAATGCTCGCTGAGATTAGCTGCTAAACCTTTATTGACATGAAACACATAACTCATTACAAACAGATAAAAATAAAAAAAAGACACATTCGCAACTAAACGTCGCCATACATATAGAGCGTACACACACCGCACTGTTCTTTATCAAAACCAAAACTAAAATGTTTTTCTTCTCTCCTTCTCACCAATGTTCCCTCCGCAAAAACAAATGACGTCAGTCGCGCCTACTCACCACCAGTACACAGTTTGAAGAGAACTCGCAAGCCTTCGTTATAAAAGTCCTTGCAATTAGTTACTGCAATTTTTTTTTAATCAAAAGAAGTTATAAAGAGTCGTTTGAACAGTTTAGTTTTTTCTCAAAGGCATAAATTCTATGATAACAAGCAAAATGACTCTTCAGACCTCGGCAAACAAGCATTCTTCAATTAACATCTGGATCCATATCCATTACTTGCTGCTTAAGTGATTCTAAACTGCGAAATATTCCATCCAGTTCTTTGACTGTTATTTCCTTTGGAACCTCATCTTCACATTCCATTTGTTCGTTGTCTTCATATGTGCGTTGTTCAATTTCAAGAAGATCGTTGTCACTGAAATCTTTTGAATTTGAATCCAATAATTCTTTAACATCTTCTGCATCAACACCATCAAAACTGAGGTCTTCACCAATTATTTCTTTGACCACATTGTTCACGGGATTTTGAAAACAACCTAAGTCATTAGCGTATTCTGGCAGAAGGTTTTTCCAAACAGCTTTCATGCAACTAGAAGACACTTGCTCCCACGAGTCACGAATGTTCGGAGTTGCCAGCTTAATGTTAAATTTTTTCCAAAATTCGTGGAGCGTAATCGCATTTTCTCCCGTTGCTGTTTCTACTGCCTTTGAGAATGTCTTTTTAAGAAAATAGGCTTTGAAAATTGCAATGACGCCCATGTCCATTGGTTGTAGCAATGATGTCTTATTTGGTGGGAAAAATAAAACTTTCACAATCTCACACAGATCATTAAGAGAATTTGGATGACCAGGTGCGTTGTCTAAAAGCAAAAGAGCTTTGAAAGCTAAGTTATTTCTCTTGCAATAAGTTTCAATTGCCGGTCAAAAATAAGACTTAAACCAATCTTCGAATAGACTTTGGTTAACGCAAGCCTTCTGATTCACCCACCAAATTACAGGTAAAGAATTCTTGTTACATCTTTTAAAGCCCGTGGGTTCTGAGTTCGATAGACAAGCAGTGGCTTCAATTTAAAATCTCCATTAGCATTCCCTCCAAGCATAACAGTTATGCGATCTTTTGATACTTTATAGCCAGGCTGCGCTGCTTCTTTTTTTGATATAAAAGTTCAAGATGGTATTTTTTTTCAATAGAGTCCAGTTTCATCTACATTGAAAATTTGGCGGTAATCGTAATCATTTTCTTCGATAATTTTCTGCAGCTCAGCAGGCAGTGTGGATGTAGCAGCTTCACCTGTTATTTTCACATTCTTCAGTCCAGCTCTAGATTTAAAATTCTCAAGCCAGCCTTTGCTAGCTGCGAATTTTGAATTGTCTTCGATATATTTAATCTCTTTAAGTCTTGAAAACAGGTTTAGAGCTTTGGCCATGATATTATAGGCACTAATTGGAATTCTCTTTTGATTGCAGTCTTCCAGCCAAATAATCAACAGATCTTCCATTTCAACCATTATAGCACACCGGTTACGTGTGCATTGCATACTTGCAGATGTAGATGCCACTTTACCTTGCTCGCAATGCTCATCAGCTTTGGATAAAATAGTCCGTATTGTAGACTCGTTAAAACCAAATTCGCATCTGATCTTACTTTTACTTTCACCACTTAAATCACAATTAAATCTTTTAATTATATCAAGTTTTGTATCTAAGGACCTTCCTCTTCTTTTTTTCACTTAATGACCTGGTTGTGGGATTGCTCTTATTCTTGAACATGATCAATGGGCTGTAAAATTTACGAAGAACGTAATTTGTAAATACGTACAACAGAACAACTGGAGCTTGTAATGCACTCAGCCTCGTGACATGATTTTCTCGGGATTTTCCCAGCCTCGTAGCGTGATTTTCATGATTTTCACTCGTTGTTTCAACTGCCTTTGAGAATGTCTTTTTAAGAAAATAGGCTTTGAAAGTTGCAATGACTCCCATGTCCATAGTAACAATGATGTTGTATTTAGTAGGGAAAATAAAACTTTCACATTCTCACACAGATCATTAAGAGAATTTGGATGATCACGAGGCTAGCAGCCTCGTGGCGTGAGCATGATTTTGCATGGTAAATTTAAAGGCGCGTTAATCAAAACTCTTGCCGTGTATATCAAGGGATTGCCACAATTAATTTCGCCATGATAATCAAATCCGCATTAAGCAAGGGATACCCGTATATATTTGGGGGTGTTGCCAAGGTGTATGTCTAAGTATTTTTGTCATTTGACCAGGTATATTCAATCAGATAATTAGTTCTAGACTTCCATCTGCCTGCCCACAATTAAACTCTGCAAAAGTCTCCCGCTATTATGACATGTTTTTGGTCAACACTGGAATGATAACTTTGTATGAAGTCCAAGATTTCTGATGGCAGAACATCCTGCTTTGTTATGTAAATATTGAACACATGAACGCATTGTGGTTGGGTGCTTTTATGTGAGCATACAAAGTGTGTCTTGGTATGTCTACAATCACATTTAGTTTGTAGGGAGATTGATAATTGATGCTTAAGCTAACTCCTGCTCCATGGTGCCGTTAGGTTACAGAGTGATGGAGATCATAAGGCTAATCTGCCCATTTTGTAGATAAATTGGGTGACAAGTTGATAGATTTATATTTCTGTACCTGGTCAAGGACCATTCTATTTCATAAAGCAGAGGCACATCCTTGTGCATTGGGAGAAAAAATACTCAATAACATTATGTTTATGAAAAAGTTGATTATAAATTGGCATCTAATATTGGTCCTAGTATTATGTTTGCAGCCCATTAATCAGTAATATATACATTTACACCCATTAACCTCTGCTCTGCTCTTTTTGCATTTCAATTTGAAGTGTAGGTCCTGAAGTTGAGATATAAGTTCTGGTATTTCTGTAGTGTATTTAAGAGCTATAGTTAATTTGTGAGGAGAGCCCTATTTTCTCTGAAAGACAACTGTTTCATGACTGAAGGGTCCTCTCTGTGTGTGTTGGTGGGGGGGGGGGGTCACCCTCAACTTCATTTTCTAGGTCACCATGTGAAAGTATGATTTCCCCATCATCTGGGACCTCTGTTGCTTTGTGGATGACAGCAGGTGATGTAAAGCTAGATTTCTGAATATTTTCTTCTCTAGAATGAGTTTCTGAATTTATAGAAAGCGCTGGGCCAGTAATTCTGGTTGCTGCAGCTTCTGTGCTTCTAATTTGCTTTTCTTGGTCATCTTTGTTGGAATGGTCACTGTTTGCATGCTATTTGTTAATTGTTACTTGCTTTGATAGTTTGTTATCAGAGCTTTGGATCTCATTACTTGGGAAGTGTCCAAGAGAGAAATGATCCTTGGCTTGTCCAATTTTGGATTTTCTTTGCACTGAAATTTGTGGTGGGGAGAGGATTTTCAGTTGTTTTCTTTTGTGCTTTGATTTTCTTAATGTATAATGTTGCTCTTTTCCACTGGTCTGCTCTTCTGGGCTGGGTGGGATATCTGTTATGAGTCATTGGAGATATAGGGACTTTTTCCTAATGTGACCTTCCTCATGAAGAAGCACTGTGATGAGAGAAATAAGTAGAAAGTGTAGATGATACCATTCAGATCAGTATTAATTAACTTTCACAGGTTGTGTAGTGTGTCATTGTTTGGAAATTACATTAGTGCCTGTCTTTGGAAGCTTTTGATATGTGCGAATTCAGACTTTTTCATTGTCACCAACATTGTATGTATTTTTCCATTGACAGAACTGTATCTTGATAATATGGATCTGAAGAGTTGATGAAGAATTTCAGGGGGGACATTGATACTGTTACTTTTGTCAGTTCTAATGCTATTGGGGCTGCTACAAGGTGAATGCCACCAATGTCAACGCACTTTTGTTGTATTGTATGTGCCCATCAGGTGTGGCTGAAACACATCTGAACAGCACCAGCCACGTGGAGATGTTAGTGATGTTTTTTGCTGGCACAGTTTTGGCAATCACTGTCACTTACTCTTTTTTTCTTCCAGTCTATATCTCCATAGTTGAAGTCTCCCATAATAATTACTCGACCTGCACTCATTGTACTAATTTGCTGATACATGTCTTTCAGATTATTTTTGAGATCTCTAGGCCTATAGCAACAACCAACTGTATATTTTATCTTACTGGTTTTGATCTCACACCAGGCTGCTTTAAATAATCAGCCACCCTCCCATCTACTTCCTATTATTTTTGGCTGCAATTCATCCACTATCATCAGCAGTACCTCCCCAATCCTATCTTCTCTGAAAATACTAAATAAATCCTTCACATTCTATCCCTGTAACTACATCATCTGCTGTTAGCTAAGTCTCACTAATGCCTATCACTTTTGGCAAGGTTGCACCTAACCAATACCAAAAACTTTCCCTCTTGTTCCTAATACTTCTGGCATTAGTATATAGAAACTACAGCATCCCTTTAGGACCCTAATGGCTAACTTCCTGAATTGACTACCCTATTCAATATTTTTGCTTAAGAGACTAAATTCTGCACTTGGTAATTCTCACACTCAATCATCTCATGAGTGCCTTCACAAACTCTCAACTGCTTCCACCCTAATTGTTTAAGTTTTCCTGAATTTGCGCTTCAGCATGCTCGGTGAACAAAGCTTTCTCTAGATATCAGAACCATTTAGATGCAGTCCATCAGCATTATGCACATTCTTCTTTCCATCAAACACAGACCACAGATCCACAAAGCCTACATCATTCTTTCTGTGCAACCTACCTATTGATTCATTTGCTATCAACACCCCCCCCCCTTTCCCAGTTCGCTTCTATCATAGCATGGCAGGAATCTTCACCTTCTTGCTCTTCATTTTTGCTTTGTCTAACAAGTCCTTTACATCCTCCCTCATAGAATACTTCTTGTCTCTCAGATCTTTAGTGCCAGCAAAGACAATTAATTCTTTCACCTTACTTTTTTGCATCCAGTTTTAAAACTGTAATGGACAACAAAGAGAGCTAAAGTCCTAATTTGATACATCTACTGTATTGAAGTTTACAGGTATTAAGTTGATCTCAAAATGACTCTCCCCCATATTTTTGATCAACTAATATTAATATTGCCATACTTGTTGAGGTTTGGGAAATGTTTCATAGCTGCTTTTGATTCCAAAAGGTCTTTCCAACTTGTAACAACTTCTGCATAGCGCTTTGATTTTCTTCCATCAAATCCTTTATATTCTCCAAGTTGCATACTAATGAATCACCTGTATCCATAATGCATTTAAACAGTCGGCATCCAGAAATCCATGTCAAGTGGTTCATTGCCATTTTTTAATTATAGAAAGTGAACACAAGCTGTAAGATATTTGCCCAAACAGTAACACCATCATCCAGCTCAACAGTACAATGTTATTAACACACTGATACACACAGCCAGGGCTATTTGTTACAGTGATGCTACTCTTGCCACTGAACTCACTCACCTTTGCCATACATTTTTTTTTTTGCCAATGGCTCTACCCCCCCCCAAAAAAAAAAGATAAAATACTAAATGTTTTCTCCTCCCCACTATTCCCCTCTCCCCTAATATACAAGACCATAGCAAAACTGCTAGCATGCTTAATAGCTATCAGCTTCACACAACATTCATATCATATATCAAACTGACAACTCTCATCCATTAAACTGAGGGTAAAGTCCATCCTTTATCACATCCAGTTATATGTGAAGTTTTCTTATCACACAGATTTGAAGACTATCAAAGTGTACTATATAAAAGTTGTTACAAATCAGGGAGACTGTTTTTAAAAGAAATCAGTAGCTGCTGTGAAGCATTTCACAAAATCTCAACACATATGGATGTATTAATTTATCAAAAATTTGGGAGATAGTCATTTTATGATCAACTTAATATTTGTAATCTTCTTATCCAACAATAGATGGTGATAAATTAGAACTTTAGTTCTTGTTGCCCCTTATAATTTTAATACTGTTTTCAGTAATAACTGATTGTTAGTGACAAACTATTTGTGCTCTGATGATTCTGGGTATAAAACCAATGAAATATTAGCAACTAAATAAATAAATATTGCATTTTTGTTCCTTGATGTTCATCCTAGAATTAGTGATAATTCTGGATTCTATAAAAGTTCTGGTAATAATTTCGATTTGGCAATTTTTTTGCGTGTAATGCTTATGGAACCAACATTTGTTATTTGTAATCAACATTGATTATGACTCATTATTGTTCATCATCACACATCATATTCCTGATATCTGCCCTCAAGGGATATAAAAGATATTGTGATAGTATTACATGCTAGAATTCCATTATAACTGTACAGTTATTCTGAAATTATATTCATGCTATTAAATAAGCAATAAACATGCTTGTATTATTACTAACTTAGACAAATCCCAAAACCCACCCCAACTCAATATCACCAGAGTTCAAGATCGGTACTATCAACATAAGAAGCCTGAATGGCAAAGAAAGGGAGCTAGCTGAGGAATTGGATAAGTATCAGATCGACATAATAGGGGTGACTGAAACAAAAAAGGCAAAAACTGGTGAGATCTTTCTTAGCAATAAATACAAAATGTTATATTCAGGCAATGACAATCAAGGAAAAGGGGTAGCCTAGTATTCAACCTAAATACGAGGCTAATTTTCTTGAATGGCAGGCAGTCTCAAGTAGAGTGATTGTGGGCAAATATGAGAATGGGGAACTGGACAATGAGACTCATTTGTGCCTATGGTCCCACAGAAAGTTCTACTAAGGTAGAAGTGGAGGAATTTTTTGAGGCTTTAGAAAAAGCAACAGACAAATGAAAAAGGAAAAGTTGGTCCTTGTTCGGGATCTAAATAGCAGAGTAGGAAATGATTGTCAGACATACAAAAATATTTTGGGAAAATTGGGAGAAATGAGCAAAGCTAATAATAATGGCAAATACCTGTTGGTTTTCTGCTCAGCACATGGACTGGTTATTACTAACACCATGTTCCAACATAAAAATGTGCACAAATTTACATGGAGAGAAGAGGCAAGGATTAAGAAAAGTCTCATTGAGTATGTTATTATTGATAGTGATGTTTTCTCCATGGGGCAGGACACCAAAGTGTACAGAGGATTTGAAATTGGAAGTGATCACTATTTAGTCTTGAGCAGGATAAAATTGAATTTCATATTGAAAAGAATACCATGTAAGAAAGTTTTCAAGCGAATAAAAGTTGAGCAGCTCTCAGATGTGAACTGTAGACTAAAATACACAAAGATTATTGAAGAAAAAATGAAACAGTTTGAGAACTGGAACCAAACCCTGGAGATTCAGTGGCAATCCCTGAAGAAAACACGCATTGATTCGGCCAGAGAGGCATGTGGTGAGGTTGTCTGTAAGGATAGAAAAATCAGAACTCCATGGTGTGGACACACGAAGTTAAAGAGGCAGTGAAGGAAAAGAAGAAAGCATAACTGGCAAATAAGTCAGCTTATGCTCTTAGAGAATACAGAGACAAATATAAGAAAGCTAAACACTGTGTAAAACTAGCTAAACAAAAGTCATGGGAGGACTTTGGCAAGAACATAGAAAATAAATATCAAGAAAGTGTCAAGATATTCTGGAGGTTGTTGAAGAAGCTCAGAAATGGAGGAAAGAGTGCTGTAAATGAAGACATGAAAACAGGAGAAAAGGATATCTTTGAAGTATGGAGTAATTACTTCAAAAAATTGCTAAATGAAACAAGCAGTGATGACAGCACAGTGGTAAAAAACACTGACCAGGCATGCAGTCAGGAATACATATCCATACTTGAAGTAGAAAAAGCCATCAAAAGCCTGAAATGTGGAAAGGCAGAAGGAGTAGATGATATTCGACCAGAAATGCTCAAGTATGGAGGTATAAAAGTGTTACAGTGGCTGCACTGCATAGTTCAGAAGGATGAATTTTCTAGATGATTGGAGTAGAACTGTCATGGTGTCCATATATAAAAAGGGAAATAAAACTGAATGTGAGAATTACAGAGGTATTTCTCTACTGAGTGTTCCTGGTAATATATATGCAAGTATACTTGAGAAACGGTTGAGAAGGATTGTGGAAGACAAGCTTGGTGAAGAACAAGCTGGATTCAGGCCAAATAGAGGTTGTCAGGATCAGATTTTCACTGTATGACAGATAGAGAAATCATGGGAATATAAGAAAGATCTGTATTTAAGTTTTGTCGATCTGTAAAAGGCATATGACAAGGTGCCAAGAGAGAAGCTATTCAATACGCTACAGTTATATGGTGTCAATGGGGCATTATATCAAGCAATACTTAGTCTTTATTTGAGTTGTAAGTCAGCAGTTAGAATTGAAGGAAGTACAGGAAGATGGTTTAATGTTAAATCTGGTGTGAGACAAGGAAGCACATTATCCCCTCTGTTATTCATTATCTATATGGATCACATTATGAAGGAAAGTGGTATTAAACATGATATCAAAATTGGCGATGTTAATGTCAGCTCTTTGCTTTATGCAGATGATGTTATACTTCTAAATAAATCCGCTACAAGTCTGCAGAAATCCCTTACTAAGTTGAATAACTGTTGTAGTAGATATGGGATGAAGGTCAGCATTAAAAAGACAAAGAAAATAGGCAGAATCATTGATCAACTGCATTGTGAATGGAGAACCTGTGGAACAAGTAAAACATTTCAGCTACTTAGGCACAATTTTTAGTGAAGATGGTAAATTAAATATGGAAGTAGACAACAGAATCAACAAAGCTGGTATATGGTAGGAAGTCAATTGAATAAATTCATATGAAATAAGAGACAAATTAGTCGGAACACTAAATTAGCTGTATATATATACAAGACAGTGTTCAAACCAGTTTTAACTTATGGATCTGAGAGCTGGGTCAAAGTAAAACACTTGACCAGAGACCATAGATATGAGAGTCCTGAGAAAGATTAGAGGGAAACCATACTACCTGAGCTAATCTCAGGTAGTATGGTTACTTAAACAGAATGGCCAAGGAAAGATTAGCAAAACAAGTGTTCTCTGCCATGTTGGCAGGAAAAAGATCCAGAGGAAGCCAAGATATAGGTGGATTGATACAGTAAAAAGTGCCTTAGAAGATAGAAATATAAGATTTGATAATGTTGGAGTCTTGACAGGTAACAGAATGATTTGAAGAAAAATTGTAGATAGGAAGTTAGTAATGATGTAAATTTTTCATGTAGTACTATCATATCCTGCACATCCCTTGAGGGTACATGGCAGGAATTTGATGATGATGATATAGACAATTTTTATTAATCTGTTATCCATCAGGACTCCAATATTCTCAGATTTTACATTTCAGTCTTTTAAGGCTCTTTGAACTATATTAATCTCCTAGATCTTGGTTTTTTCCTGAGTGTTTTTCCACTCATCTCAACATCAGACACCTGTTTTTTTTTTTACCTTTTCTTTCTCATTCTGTTTAAGTGACCATATTATCTGAGGTAAGCTCTGCTTAGGCATTCTTGAATGCCAACAATTTCAAGTTCCTTGCTATCTTTATTTCTAAGTTGATTCTACCATTAATGCCATCTGTTCAGTCCCTTAATTTTTCTAACAACTCTTTTATCTGCAGTCCCTGGTCTTCAATCAACTGTTTTATTTCTAACCCAACTCAAATCCTTAAGGTAAAGCTGGTCTTCTGTACTACTACTTTAGTGTTTTTAACTAATTTCTCATATAAATTTATTCAGTAGACTCCCTGTCATACCAGTTTTACTTTATGGAAAATATGAAATCTTTACTAAAAATGATGCCTCATCATCATCATCAAATTCCTGCCATGTACCCACAAGGGGTGTACAGGATATGATAGTACTGCATGAAAACATTCTATCATTACTAACTTCCTATCTACAATTTTCCTTCAAATCAGTTTGTTACTTGTCAAGACTCCAACATTATCAGATCTTATATTTCTATCGTCTAAGGCACTTTGTTTTAAAAGAGGTAAACCGTGAGTAGACATAACTATATATAATAAATAACGGAAAAACTCACGTAGAAATATTATTTAATGGTATAATTTTCGCCCGTGTGTCACAGGCATCTTCAGTACAATTAGGCACAAAAATCAAACATTAACTGACAATTCCAAAAAGCGCCACCTAAGTAGCTGGTGTAAGATAACTAAAAAGGTCAACAATTTCTCAATAAGTTAAACGCATTTCATCCTAGGATCAAGTTTACCCTAGAAGTAGAATCAAATAAGCAGTTAGCCTTTTTAGATTTTCTAATTCTTCGCCAACCAGATGGTAACCTACATTTCTCTGTTTATAGAAAGAAGACTCATACAGGCCATTATATCCATGCGGAATCTCATCACCATCCCAGTCAAAAGGCAAGAACTATTAAAACACTGGTTCATCGGGCCCACTCCTTTTGTTCTACAGACGATCTTTTACAGAAAGAAATACGATATATAACTTCTTCCTTTCTATCTAATGGCTATAAGAATTACTTCATTAAAAGAACTTTGAGTAGATTTAATATGTCTCCCTCTTCAAACACAGAGGAAATAACGCGCATTACCATCCCTTATATACAAGGCATCAGTGAACGTATAGCAAAAATTTTAAAACCACTGAATATTTTTGTTGCCTTTCGACCGTTTAGAAAAATCTCCACCTTTCTCGCTTCTCCAAAGGACAAGCTTCCACATCTTAATCATCCAGGTGTCTACCAGATTCCATGCTCTTGTGGATTATGTTATTTCGGACAAACGGGAAGATCTGCCTCCATTCGGCTAGAAGAACACCAATCTTATATTGAATACTTTAAACCTGAAAAGTCTGGACTTGCAGAACATGCCATCTTCACTAGACACAAAGTTCATTGGAAAAAGACAAGAGTTCTTCACAAAAGTCAGTTTCTCATGGAACGCCTTTATAAAGAAGCATGTGAAACTCTACTTCATTCTCCTAACTTAAACAGATCCGGCGGCTTACGTCTATCCCCTTTATGGGAGATAGTACTTTACAAATCAGCTAATCTTTCCTAACTTTTTATTGTATTAAATATTTTTTTTTTTTTTTTTTTTTTTTTTTTTTTTTTTTTTTTTAGGAAAGTTATTGACCTTTTTAGTTATCTTACACCAGCTACTTAGGTGGCGCTTTTTGGAATTGTCAGTTAATGTTTGATTTTTGTGCCTAATTGTACTGAAGATGCCTGTGACACACGGGCGAAAATTATACCATTAAATAATATTTCTACGTGAGTTTTTCCGTTATTTATTATATAAGGCACTTTGTACCATATCGATCCACCTATATCTTGGTCTTCCTCTGGGTCGTTTTCCTGCCAACCTGGCAGAGAACACTAGTTTTGCTAATCTTTCCTCGCCCATTCTGTTTAAATGACCATACTACCTGAGATTAGCTCTGCTAACGCATTCCTGGATGCAGACAATGTCAAGGTCTTTCCTAATATCCTCATTTTTAATATGATATTGCCATTGATACCAACACTAAATTAGCTGTATACAAGACAGTGTTCAAACCAGTTTTAACTTATGGATCTGAGAGCTGGGTCAGAAGTGAAATACTTGACCACTGTCTTGTATACAGCTAATTTAGTGTTCTGACTAATTTCTCTCTTATTCCATATGAATTTATTGAATTGACTTCCCACCATACCAGCTTTGCTGATATTCTGTTGTCTATTTCCATATTTAATTTACCATCTTCAGTAAAAATCGTGCCTAATTAGCTGAAATGTTTTACTTGTTCCACAGGTTCTCCATTCACAACACAGTTGACATTTTCAATGATTGTGCCTATTTTCATTGTCTTTTTATTGCTGACCTTCATACCATATCTATTACAACAGCTATTCAATTTAGTCAGAGAATCTTGCAGACTTGTAGCGGATTTATTTAGAAGTATAACGTCATCTGCATAAAGCAAAGAGCTGACATTAACATCTCCAATTTTGATATCAGGTTTAATACCACGCTCCTTCATAATGTGATCCATATAGATAATGAATAACAGAGGGGATAATGTACATCCTTGTCTCACACCAGATTTAACATTAAACCATCTTCCTGTACTTCAATTCTAACTGCTGACTTACAACTCAAATAAAGACTAAGTATTGCTTGATATAATGCCCCATTGACACCATATTACTGCAGCGTATTGAATAGCTTCTCTCTTGGCACCTTATCATATGCCTTTTCCAAATCAACAAAACTTAAATACAGATCTTAGTTATATTCCCATGCTTTCTCGGCTATTTGTCGTAAAGTGAAGATCTGATCCTGACAGCCTCTGTTTGGCCTGAATCCAGCATGTTCTTCACCAAGCTTTTCTTCCACAATTCTTCTCAACCGTTTCTCAAGTATACTTGCATAGATTTTGCCAGGAACACTCAGTAGGGAAATACCTCTGTAATTCTCACATTGTTTTATTTCCCTTTTTATATATGGGTACTATGAGAGCTCTACTCCAATCATTGGGAATTCGTCCCTCTGTCCAGGCTTTCTGAACTATGCAGTGCAGCCACTGTAAGACTCTTATACCACCATACTTCAGCCTTTCTGGTCGAATATCATCTACTCCAGCTGCCTTTCCACATTTCAAGCCTTTGATGACTTTTTCTACTTCAAGTATGGAGATGTATTCCTGCCTGCATGCCTGGTCAGTGTTTTTTACCACTGTGCTGTCATCACTGCTTGCTTCATTTAGCAGTTTTTCAAAGTAATTACTCCATACTTCAAGGATATCTTTTATTCCAGTTTTCATGTCACTTGTATCATCTCTAACTCTTTTTACAGCACTCTTTCCTCCATTCCTAAGGTTCTTCAACAACCTCCAGAATATTTTGCCACCTTCTTGATATTTATTTTCTATATTCTTGCCAAAGTCCTGCCATGACTTTTGTTTAGCTAGTTTTACACAGTGTTTAGAATTCTTGCATTTGTCTCTATATTCTCTAAGAGCACAAGCTGACTTATTTGACAGGAACTTTTGATATGCTTTCTTCTTTTCCTTCACTGCCACTTTAACTTCCTGTGTCCACCAGGGAGTTCTGATTTTTCTATCCTTGCAGACAACCTCACCACATGCCTCTCTGGATGAATCAATCAGTGTTTTCTTGAAGGCTTGCCACTGAATCTCCAAGGTTTGGTTCCTGTTCTCAAACTCTTTCATTTTTTCTTCAATAATCTTTGTGTATTTTAGTCTACAGTTCACATCTGAGAGCTGCTCAACTTTTATTCGCTTTAAAACTTTCTTATAATTTATTCTTTTCAATATGAAATTCAATTTTATCCTGCTCAATACTAAATAGTGATCACTTCCAATTTCAAATCCTCTGTACACTCTGGTGTCCTGCACCAGGGAGAAAACATCACTATCAACAATAACATAGTCAATGAGACTTCTTATTCCTAGCCTCTTCTCTCCATGTGAATTTGTGCACATTTTTATTTTGGAACATGGTGTTAGTAATAACCAGTCCATGTCCTGAGCAGAAATCCAACAGATATTTGCCATTATTATTAGCTTTGCTCTTTTCTCCAAATTTTCCCAAAATATTTTTGTATATCTCACAATCATTTCCTACTCTGCTATTTAGATCCCCAACAAGGACCAACTTTTCATTTTTCATTGTGTCAGTTGCTTTTTCTAACGCATCAAAAAATTCCTCCACTTCTACCTTAGTAGAACCTTCTGTGGGACCATAGGCACAAATAAGTCTCATTGTCCAGTTCCCTATTCTCATATTTGCCCACATTACTCTACTTGAGACTGCCTGCCATTCAAGAAGATTAGCCTCGTATTTTGTGTTGAATACTATGGCTACTCCTTCTTTTCCTTGATTGTCATTGCCTGAATATAACATTTTGTATTTATTGCTCAGAAAGATCTCACCAGTTTTGGTCTTTTTTTGTTTCAGTCACCCCTATTATGTCGATCTGGTACTTATCTAATTCCTCAACTAGCTCCATTTCTTTGCCATTCAGGCTTCTTACGTTGATAGTACCGATCTTGAACTCTGGTGATATTGAGTTGGGGTTTGTTTTCAAATTTGTTCCAGTAGCTGACTTTTCTCTGTTCGCCCTGGTTCCCTGGCGAAAACAACGGGGGCCTTGTTTAACCGGGCGACGCCCCTGCCGGCATGAAATTTTGTCATGTTGTACCATCATTTTTTTTATTTTGGTTTAACCAATAAGAATACAATTTGGTCGGCTAAATCCCAAATTGGCATCCCATCCTCGTTCGTTCAGTATCCAAGTAGATACCCAACAGGGTGCACCACGAAAAGGTGAGGATTGGACATTAGGTCAGAAGCCCTGGTCGGTTCTCCGCATTCCTTTAAAGGCTATGTGGAGGTCTCCTCTCAGTTATACAGCTTCGACCCTTAAGCACCGCACTCCTTAGCCATCAAAAATGATGCCTAAGGAGCTGAAATGTTTTACTTGTTAGATAGGTTTCCCATTCTTCCTGAATAAGAAACCTATCTATAACAAAGCCTATATATGACTTATGTGCAGCTATATTCCCTGCATTTTAATAGTTGTGGTCTTTTTATTGTTAATTTTTATACCAAATTTGTTCTAACAGTTATTTGATATAGTCATAGAATCCTTAAGACTTGCACCAGATTAGAGTATAATATTATCTGCATGGAGTAAAGAGCTAAGATTAACATCTCCAATTTTTATATTGGTCCTGATGCTAGTGATCCATGTAGATAGTGAACACCCTTGTCTCATACATAATTTTGCATCAAATGATCTTAATAGAATCTTCAGTTCTAACCACTGACTTCTAAATTAAATATGGACTATGTAGTGCTTAATATATCATCTAGAATTTGACCTTCCAACGTGCCTTCTGAATTATGCAGTGCAGCCACTGTAAAATTTTTATACCTCAATTTTTGAGTTTCTGGTTGAACATCAGCTACTCTAAACTGCTTTCCACATTTCAGGTTTTTGATAGCTTTTTCTATTTCCCATATCAATATGTATTCCTGATTGCATTCCTCTTGAATATTTTCTACCACTGTTTTGTTACTTCTTGTTTTGTTTTGTTTAACAGTCTTTCAACGTAATTACTCCAAATATCAAGGATATCTTCAGCTTTCATGTCATCTCTTCTTTTACAGTACTTTTTACTCCATTTTGAAGCTGTTTCAATAGTCTTCAGAATATTTTGCCACCTTCCTGGTATTTATCTTCTATATTCTCTCCAGTGTCCTCCATGATTTTGTTTAGCCATTTTTACACAGTGCTGTACTTTATTATTTTTTCTCTATATTCCCTTGGAGCACATGCAGACTTAATTGTTAGGAACTTTCCATGTGCTTTTTTTTTCTTTATATACTTGAGTCCACCATGGAGTTTATTTTTCTGTTCTTGTAAGCAACTTTGCCTCAGATTTTCTAAGGTGTAGTTCTTGTCTTCAAACTCGTGCATTTTTTCCAGGCAACACCTCTGAAAGCAGCTCAACTTTAAACTTTCTTACACACTTCAGTATGATATTCAGTTTTATCCTGCTCAAAATTAAATTGTGATCACTTCTTATTTCAAATCCCTTGTATATTAGTTGTGTTTCAACGAAGTGTAAAGATATAGCTGTCAACAATAACTTTGTCAATGAAACTTTTCCTATTTCTTGTGTCCTCTCTGCGTGAATCTCTACACATCTTTTTGTTAGAACGTAGTACTGGTAATGACTAGTCCATTTTTTTTTTCAGATATCCAGTAGGCTTCCATTATTATTAACTTTGTTCTTTTCTCCAAATTTTTTCAAAACATTTCAGCTTATCTACTATTCATTTCCTACTCTCCTGTTAGGATATCCAACTCCAACAAAGATCAAATTTTCCCTTTTCTCTGTCTGCTGTCTTCTCTAATGACAAAAATTCCTTCACATCTTCCTTACTAGAACCGTCTGGATCATAGGCAAACAAATAAGTCAATCTCCAATTTCCTATATATATTTACCCACATCATTCTACTTGAAACAGCCTGCCATTCAAGTAGATTATCCATGTGTTTAGTGTTGAATACTATAAATACTACTTCCTTTCCCTAATTACTGTTGTCAGAATATAACATCTTGTATTTGTTGTTTAGAAGAATTTCACCTGTTTTGGTTTTCTTTGTTTCAGTAAAACAAATTTTGTCACCATAGTACCTCTCTAATTCTTCTGTCATTCTATTTCTTTTCCGTTGATACATCCTGATGATGCCATCTTGAATTCTACTGATGCTGAATTGACTTTTTATTGTCTACCCTGGTGAATGATGAAAACAATTTGAGCCATGTTTAACAATGCCTACTAATTGGATGCACCACAGCAGGGTGAATTGGACCATCAGCTCAGAAGCCCCTGTTGATTTTCTATATTCCCTAATAGCCTTTGTAGAGGTCTCCTTCCATTTACTTACTTTGACCCTTAAGTGATCCTTCTCTTTTTGTTGTTCTGATACTGCATGTCGTCTCCAAAGCCTAAAGATGAACATTATTTCTGAAGTTACAACCGCAAATTTAGACGAATCAGCTTGTGGAAATTTGTATAACTGACGATTTCGAGTAGAAAGCGGATTCAAATTTTTGAATTTCTTTCAAAGGGATCATATGGCAATAGGATAAAAGGCTGCACTAAACAAATTTTATTTGACAGAAGCTCTTTTCATGAAGAAATAAAGTTGCAAACTTTGGATGTCTTGTAATATGCCAAAGACATCATCTAGATGATTTCACATGGAGAAGAATTATTTATAAACTTGAAGAACTGCAGAATTACTGATATTGTCAGATTTTGAAATCTCACATAGTGTTGTACCCAGGCTCCAGGCAGAATTTCAAACCAATGGAATGTGTTACAGACATATGCAAGAGGTTGCCCTTGCTCTGTTATGGAGCATAAAGACAGATTTTTGGTTATAACAGCAAAACATAATCGATGCACCACATCAGGTCAGCTTGCAAGTCGACTCAATTCAAGCACAGGTACACAGATATATCAACAAACTGTGGCAAGATGTAGAAAGTATTTTTTAACTTGGGTATAGTTATGTTAAAGATACCAAGCAATCTTAAACCTGGTTTTACTCCATTCTGTGACAAGTAACCCTATGCCCCCCCCCCACCACGAAGGCCTGTAGTTTGCATCCCTTTATCCATAATTCATTGTAGAACACATTTTCAGTGGGTGTTGTATTGTATTCATAAAAATTGGACAAGACACCAATGGGATAATATAATCTCTATAGATGAGAGTCGTTTTAGTCTTTCCTCCAGTTCTAGGTGACACTTGATCTGGTGTGAAAGTAGTACTGCTTACCATCACGAGAATGTTCTTGATAGGGATAGATACAGCAGTACTGGTGGTCATTGTGTGTGTGGTGGCATTATGCTTAATGGATACACCGAGCTATAACTGCTGGAAAAAGTATGACTGGTGAACAATATTGCAACTTCAATGTCATATCGATTGTTCTGTGGTGCTGTAGGTGAAGAATTCATTTTTTGTATGATGGTGTGACAATGTCATACCATCATATACACAACCAGCGGAGGTACTTCTGGAGACCGAAGATATTTATCAAATCGAGTGGCCAGCACGCTCCTCAGATCTCCACCTGAGATCTGAGGAGCATTCCACCATTTGGAATGCAATAGGGAGATGCATTGATGCTCGAAATTCCCCACCAGAAAACAAACTTATCCTTACTCTAAAGAAGGAGTGGGCCAGATTTCCTCAAGAACTCCTGAATCACATGGTGCTAAGTATGGTACAATGTTGTGAGAGTTGCATCGCAGTTTGGGGTGGACATATTCCTTTCTGAAATCTCTCTGCATAGTTTTCTGTAAGAACTGTACATTAATTCCTTATTCTTAGGAAATTTGTAACTTTTGCCAAAAATGTATTGCAATTTCATTTGTAAGAAACTTATAACACATATTTAACACATATAACACTTGTAACACATATTTATTAGTATGCTGGCAATACATTTATGTCCACATTTGGCTATAATCATGAAATTTTTTCATATACAGGTAAAAATTTATTGGAAGTTTTTCCACTTGGTTTATTCCTTTATCCAAATGTAAGCAAACAAAGTTTGCATCTCAAGTATTTTCAGGACTGGGGGATATTGTATATAGAAGCTAATGACTTCACATCACTTGCCTTAGTATCCCATAATGCAAAGCACATATCCTGGTGCAAAAGTTTAGCCTGTTAGGTAACTTCACTGATTACAGGTTCAATTCCACTTACTGATTAGCAGAACATAATAATAATTCTAAACCCAGATCAGTTTTAACCTTTACTGAGGTTTAATCAGTGGGAACCAGACCCAGAGGTGATACTAAGATTAAAGTAATGCAGAAGTTATATTTTCGTATACAAGTAACCAAAAGGTGTCACTCTTTATTATTAAAATACTCTGGATTAGAGACAGTTGTTGGAAGTGTTTCCACTTGGTTATACTATAAATTAAAGATACCAAGAAATTATATGCTTGGTTTAATCCTTTATCCAAGTGTAAGCAAACAAAGTTTGCACTTGAAGTATTTTCAGGACTGGGAAACTGGTATATAGAAGCTAATGGCTTCACATCACTTGCCTTAGTATCCCATAATGCATAGCATTATACATACCCATTAGGATATGTACTTTGTATTATGGGATACTAAGGCATGTGGTGTGAAGTCATCAGCTTTTATATACAAGTTCCCCAATCCTGAAAATACCTTAGATGCAAGCTTTGTTTGCTTACACTTGGCTAAAGGATTAAATCAAGTATATAATTTTCTTTTAGTTCATCCTTAGCTTGGACACCAGCGTATAATAAAAATGTTCAGAACATAATTGTTAAATTGTTTGCTATATGTGAGTTATATTCAAGAGCTCATTATATGTTTAATTCTCCCTATAGCAAACTCATGTGGACCATGAGATGGTTTGCTATGGTGAATTTCCTTACAAACTATGTAAGAATCCTGTCAGGATTCTTTCATAGTTTGTTGTAAATGAATGAATTTTTTTTTATGGTGCAAATAAATTATTTCAAAACTTGAAGTTCTTCATTTAAGATTTATCATAAATGTGCAATTTTCTATTGTTTCCTTGTGATTTTTTTCTAACCTCTTTGCTAAGTTACACAAAAGGTTTATTTTCATGCTTTTGTATACTTTAATGGTTTTTCATTTAATTTTACTAAATAAAATTCTCTGTATCATGAAGAAATATATATAATCTAACAATTCTTTCAACCTATACAAACTAAACTGTTAATGTAGGGTAAAAAACTGATCTCCAGAATCAGTTTAAATGATGATGAAGAAAATATGAATAAAGAATTGACTTAATAGAGGAAACTGAAGAATTCTTAATCTAAATGCTGGCATCATTTTTACAAAATTGAAGTGGTTGTATGTTTGCCTTCATTAATATAGTTTTTAAGTCTCTCTTGCTTCCCTTCCCAAATGATTTTATATATACTTTTGCTTTGAACCAGTTTCATAAGTTATGTATAGATTATTTGAATTAGTAGTACACAAAATTATCATTTAAGTTTTGAACTTATGGCAATATATTTCAGCTAATATGACATTTTCTTATATTATGCACAGGTATGTATTAGAAGGCTTTAATTCTCTCTCTTGGCTGGCCCTTGATCCTGCCACTCATGACCGACGCTCCTGCCTGCCAGTCCACATTCAAGTTCTTATGCAGCTCTATCATGCAGTAGAAGCATTAATATGAGGGTATCACCTGCAGTGATTTGAAGATTTATGGAGTTATGGGATCAATAGACTACTCTGACCAGCAGAAGCTTTTTTTCCAGCTGGAATCATCTGTGATTGACAGAGGCCGTGAAACAAGAACACATATCAGGGTGGCTTTCATATGTATCCACAGTATCATGACAAGAAATATCTTGGCTTCCCTCATACTCCGACCATGGCTGCATTGTAGTCAGGGAAGTTCAAGATTGACTGCTTTGTGTTACAACTTTGATAATTTTGGATTTTGCTTCTAACACATTTAAAGGTGTGTGTGTATGTGTGATACTGAGGTGTCATTCAGTACACATGAAAATTATTTGTTGACTAGCATATTATTACATAAAAATCAACGGCCCTGTTTGTTGACAGTGTATGGTATCTACCATACCGTATCCTTCTGTACACATGTAATGCCAAGTGCAACCAGTTTACTGAGAACGCGTTTATTTATTTTGTATATATATATACTCAGAAGAGGCAAAGGAGAGAAGGTTAATGTTAATACATTTTGTATTGACACACTTCTTAACCTGGTTTAGGTAGCATCTACTTAGCTCCCTACCTTTCTTTCCCCTTCCCCATTCATATATAACTCATTTCCACACCGGCGTTATCATCTTCAAGATTTCCATCTGTAGCCATTACCGATAGATTTGTACAGAGCTATGTACAGAACACCATGTTGCTTGACCATGCATCCTTTTTACAAATCATGTAATAAATCCCATTGTCCGTTGTGCTGTCTGTGTACAATTTTACAGAAACTGTTAATTAAAGAGCCAGACATGCTGGGACCTGTTTGTAATGCACTGCCCTAAGAGCTACAACTCATGGGCAGGCAAAGCTTCACCTGTAACTGTATCACTGTTTTCCCACTGCCACTCATTAAATTCCTGCATGTCCCATAGATATGTTGACTTGTACTTTCTTGTTTTAATCTGGTACATGACTGTACTTATAAATTACATACAGAGATAGCATACCAAACAAAACGCAAATACTAAAATATGGTTTAAATTGCAGAGTTAATTATTTAATTGTTAGATTTGAAAATGAAATTGAAAGTATTATATTTTCATTAAGTGAAAACTATTCTAACAGTTTTTATAAAAAAATATTTGTCTTTCTTGTAATTTTTTTTTTGTTTTTTTGTGGTAAAAGCCTATTTAAGTTTTTTTAAATGAAAAAAAAAAAAAGTAAATAGTGAGTGAAAATTTTTTATTTCTGATATGCTGTGAAACAAACCCAAATCATTCTTATTATTTCACCAAAGATCTATGTCATATTTAATTTGCTTTGTTTCTAATGCAAGGTCAAGCTGGAGAAAATAAATTTTAAAAAGTTGCTGTGATGGCAGTACTGTTGACAAACTTGTTCACTATTTATATTTACCGCTAGACATTTACTTCATTTAAAATAAAGAAAAATATAAATTATACCAAGACTTAAAGAGAGAATTAATGTTTTATATGTGGTGTTTGTGTAGTGGCATACATTGGAAGGATTACAAATGTTAGCTAGTTCATCTAACATGTTCTATTCTTTTTCCATCCCATGCTTCACCTGAAATAACTGACTCTGCCATAAGAATACCTACCTAACTAACTGAAATAACTTCTCAAAAAATATTATTATTAATTAATTAGCTCTTTTCTTCAGGATATTTTGCTGGTTTGAAACATATTTTAATTGCAGACACATTGCATTTTTTTTTTTTCAACATAAGGCAAAACAAAGATGTAAAATATGACTCTTATACTTAAATAACTAAATTTAATACCAATGCTGGTTTACTGGACTTTTTTTTGTCAGTAGCCACTGACATGAAGTTAAAAGAATCTAAAACAGGAGGAAATTGAACAGGCGAATACTGTTAAAGCTCAACTTCAAAAAAGTGCATGACATAAAACTGAAATGCAAACAAACAGAATTATGTATGTTATTTACGAACTTCGCAGAAGCTTAATACTTTAACGGTGCTCATAATAGGCTATATAAACATTCATTTTTGTCAAGTACATTGATGGTAGCAAGATGTGACCAAGTTTAATACTTTATCACATGAAATTATAATAAATACAGATTAGCACAGTATGGATTTGATGCCAGCTACAAAATCCTTTGGGACAACACAGAGTTCTTAAATAAACATTCCTAAATGTAATGTTTGTTTAACCACTCAACTGGCCATGGTGGATGTAATATATCAACCATCTTATACTTTGTATTCATGCTATTTCAATGATATCTCAGTGGCAATGGTAACTTCACATCCAGGATTAAGAATATTAAAAAGGACCATGTTAACAGCTCTGACATAATTAAAGCAAATTTCCAAAGTGCTGCTACATCATTCTAATTTAAATCATAATGATGGCCTAAGCATCTGGGAAATTAATATGATTGATCAATATATATACAGTGGTATCTTGCTAATTAGAACTAATAAAAACCGTGCTCATTCGGATTAGTGAAAAGTGTGGATTAGCGAATTTTCCCCCAAAAGACAACAATAACCAGCATTTAAGACAAATAATCAGATTCTGAAGGTACATCAATTTAATTCTGTAAATAAATGAAGTAACTGATAGAAAAAAAGCTACTGTACTGTAATGTAAAACTTAAAAAATAATACAGTACACAAGTTTATTTTAGTAAAAAATTTAGTTTGTATGTACTGTATTGTTGAGGATTCTGATTTAATGAAATTGCATACTTCAGTTGATAACTTAATTTGGGTAAAAAATATCACTTTCTTGTTAACACAAAAAAAAAAGTTTTTTTATTTCTTCATAGAAAAGTCACTGATTTTCTTTTGCTTCTTGGAAGCTAAACTTTTTTCGAATGCTTCTTCTCAGAGCTGCATTAGCAATAAAATTTTGTGGAATGGCATATCATTCTGCTTAGCCCATTCTATACACATATTAAAACTGTCAACTGCCTCTTCATGTTTTACTTTTTTTTTTCTTCGAGTTCTTTATCGTCTTGCATTCATTCTGTAGCATCATATTTATAATTTCAGCATCTGATTTGATTTCAAATTTACTTTCGGTTTTACCTGTAATCCATTCCGTAACATCTCTTTGTGAAATTTACGCAGTATAAAAAAGTAAACGTGAACACACAATAAATCAAAATAGGCCTACAGTATAACCGTACAATCGACAGTATGAAAAAAATACCGTACTGTAATAATAATAATAAAATAATAATTATTAAATAAAAATAATAGTACACAAAATAATAATGCGTAATAAATAAATTTTTTTTCAAACCTAAGTTCGGATTAGCGAGACACCACTGTGTATATATATATATATATTCTTTTTGACTAATTTCTCCATATGATTCTAGTAGCATTAGTATTACACATTATAGTATTATGTATTATAATATTACATCATTTTTGCTGCATCGCTGGCTACATTGACACTCCTCTCTACCCAAGACTGTTCTGGTGGAGAGAGAGAGAGATCCTCCCAGTGATAGTACCCCCTTTTCATTCTTCCTTGATCAAGGACCTCCATTCCAGATTCCCATGGAATGAGAATCCGGAATGGAGATCCTTGTAGTTTTGCACTGCTTTAGCAAGGTGATAGTACCCCTTTTCATTCTTCCTTATTTTCTATTCTTTTTCTCCCATATTTTATGCTACCTATCTTCCAGACCACCATTACTGGAATCATATGTCCTTCTGTCTTTGCTATCTGACTTGGCCCATGGGAATCTGGAATGGAGGATCCCCGTAGTTTTTCACTGCTTTAGCAAGGTGGGTGGTCCTGGATGGTCTAGCCATTAATAGTTGACTAGTGGACTTGTCTGCAAGTGGTATGCAGTCTCATTCCTCATGATCTGGAGATAGAGCACAATATTTGTTACAGTACTGGTATGGCGTCCAATGTAATCCTAGTGTTTCACTTCTGAGTGCATTTACTGCTTCTCCTATAGTGGGCATCCATGAATTGTTCCGTGCTGGTGGGTGAGGAATCCTAGTGCCAAACCAGAAATCCCTTTGAGCATGAATCATTCATCCTCAAATTTTTCAGGGCCACATTCACAATTCCACAACCAAGTACAGATACATAATCTGATAACAGAAATAAGAAACAAAAATCAGTTGTTGGATGGGAAGGATATTGACAGTTTGTGGGAAGTGTTTAAAAACTACTTAATGATGCGATATCAGAATGTGTCACTAGAGTTCGAAGCAAAAATAGAGTAGGTGTGAAATGGATGTGTAATCTAATTAAGCAAGAGATTTATAAGAAAAAGATGATGTGGAAGGAATACCATATGCATAAGGATAATTCAGTTATGATAATTATAAGCCAGCAGGCCAGAAGATTCACAGTGTTGCCCAGAAACCTGAGTAGGAAAAGAAACAGACTCTGCAAGTTAAAGACAACCTAAACGAATTCTATTGTTATGCTGCAAGTAAAAGAAAGAATAACTCTGCTGAATGCAGATGTGATTGTTCTCCTCATGAGTGTCCATTTAGCTAAAAGCTATCAACCTGGTATATGGAACATTGAACTCACTGCCACCTCTTCACTGTATGAGAAAACTCAGGTGTAAAGAGGAAGTATTGAGCTGTTGCACAAACTGAACAAGAATTTTGCAATAGTAACTGATGGGGTATCATCATGGATGCAGAAAGAGTGTTCAGCTGAACTGGCTATACCTTTGACCATGCTATATAATTTGAGTCTTCGAACAGGAAAGATTCTGCATAAGTATAAAGAATGTATCGTAATCACATTGCACAAGGGTGGTGCAAAGACTGATGTATCCAACTATCGACCAATCAGTATCTCAAGATACTGATTGGTGAAGATTTTGGAAAAGTTGGTAGGGCTTGCATTCATAAATGGATTGACTAAGAATCTCTATTTGGCGATGAACAGCATAGGTTTACAAAGAGGACGTCATGTTTTAGCGACTTGCTCAACTTCTATAATAACGTTATTACTAAGATAGACAGGGGCAATGGATACACCACGATACTTCTGGATTTTGTTAAGGCTTTTCACAGAATACAGCATGGAAAACTGTTGCATAAATTGGAGAATATGGGGCTGGATTACCACTTCTTAACATGGATAAGAGAATGACTGACTGACAGATATCAGAAAGTCGTGTAGTGGGGGGGAGGGGGGGATCTGCAAGATTCAAGGTAACCAGTGATGGCCTCAATGATCAATCCTTGGTCCATTTTTCTTCAATCCCTACATTAATGACATTGGAAGGATTTGATATATGACAAGCAGCTATTTGCTGATGATGCAAAGATAGGTAGGGTAATCAGCAGCGTTGCTGATTTACAGTACCTGCAGAATGATTTGAGTAGGCTGGAATTGTGATCATGTGAAAATGGCTGTCAGTTCAACATTAATACATGTAAGGTCATGCACTTTGGCATGAGTAGATATCCAATGTCATATTATATTGGTGCGATTGTGCTAGAAGAAACTGACTAGGGATCTTGGAGCTTTAGTAGACATGAAGCTGAAGTTCAAGGGTCATATAGCAAAAATTGTAAATACAATTCAGAGAATAATTACAATGCTGAAACAAATCCTGACATGTAAAGATAAGGAAGTGATTTTACCTCTTTACAAGACCTTGATAAGACCTCACTTGGACTATTGTGTGCAGGTCTGGTCTCTTGGTGATTGAAAGGAGAGTGCAAAGGAGTAGTAGTATAGAGTGCATATTGCTAAAGTAGCCAGGGTAGCTCACACGATTACCTGGTTATTGAATAACACTAACAAGCAGAGATAAGGAAGTTATCATTCCTCTTTATAAAGCCTTAATATGACCAGATCTGGTCACCTGAGTTTTGGTGGATAAGGAGGTAGTGAAGAGGATTCAGAGGTGAGTGAACAAGATGGTGAGTGGTCTATGGAATGCTGCCTATGAGGATAAATTGAGGGTTTGTGGATTGCTAAAGTTGGTTAATAGGCAGAAAAGGGGGAATTTCATAGAAACATTTAAGTTACTTAAAGTATTTTATAGGATTGATGCAGGGGAAATGTTTCAGCACTTGGCTAGAGTCAGCAGAACAAGAGGTCATCCCTGGAAGTTGAGTAAGAGTATGGCTATCAAGAGCATAAGGACTAGATTTTTCACTTGGAAAGTGGTTAATGAATGGAATGTGTTGCCTGAGTCAATTGTGTTTTGTCTGTTAATGGTTTCAAGGAGAGGTATGATATATATCGTATTGATAGTTTGGGTCTCCCATGATGTCTTAGGACTCCATGGAGCTGCCTGTACAATAATAATAATAACTATGTATGGATGATATTCTTGTAGAATATCATGTAAGCACTTAGAAACACTTTGTGAACAACACTGATGGGAGGAGCACCAATTATGTAACACCTTCTGAAACATTGTTATTTTAGAGATGTGATATCAAAATAAGGTCTTCTTTGTATTTCAGAGATTAAAGATCGAGGTGTGATGGGTGTAGGGCTCATGCTCATACATAGGGATAGTCACCTGGTTCTAACCAAGAATGTCATCCTTACTTTTTACATATCTAAACTGCTAGCATTTATAAAAGTAGGCTATCTCAGCTGTCATGTTAGAGTCTACACCTGTAATTCACTGAAATGCTTTACATGTCAAAAATACTGACAAAACTGTCTTTAATGCCTCGACTGTCTGTACCCGATATGGTAGTAAGGAGCGAGGCAATAAATCTTGCTTTGCACAGAAACCTAAATGCATCAATTATGAGGAAGACTATCCAGTCTGCTCTTGAGCATGCCAAAGGTGGAAGATGCAGAAGATAAAGACCAAGCAAAACATCTCATATCAGTATACAAAGAGGAGCTAGCCACCACATCATCTGCTCTAAAATCCTTTCATGCTGAAAAGGTGATTGTTAAGAAAATATCAACAGCAGCACAAACTCGTACGTCTGTCCCACTATTCAATAATTTCAGCATACCTAAACTTTATGAATGTGAGTGCTTTTTCTGTGGAGTGCATTAGTGTCAGCAACCTATTACTGTCTCATTCTTGAAATAACTCCTTTCTAAAATGATCCTGCTGAATGAGGATCCACATGTCAGATCAAAAAAATTCTTTTTGTGGCCAGTGCACCACATAAAGAAAAACCTCCAAACATCATAGAAAAAATGAGTATGATAGATTCTGGGTAATTGGGACAGCCATATTATTACTATTATCATTATTATCTGAGACCTCCAGAGAGTCGAGGAATTATTGAGGGAGGCTAGAAATCATCCAGACCAGCTGTCATACCTTTCCCCTTAAATTCATTCACACTAGAGATGCACTCACTATCCCTAAAAGCAAATGATTCCACTCACTCACTGCTTCATGACAGAAAAACCTAGCTCTTGCCTCTTTCTTGACTTGAACAAATTTAACTTTCATGTTCTCTCCCCACCTTCCATATAACAAAAAATTTCATCAAATGATATCCTATAACACCCATTCAGAAGTTTATAGACCTCTATCATATCATGGCTCTTTCTCCTGTTAAGCAGAATCTGTAATCCACATATTCATAATCTAATTCCAAAATCCAGATACAGTCTTTGTACCTCTTCTATGCACCTTTTCCACAGTTTCTTTATCCCCTTCGAATCTGGGAGACCGAATCTTTGCACAATAATCCAGATGCAGTCTTATCAAGGCCTTATAAAGAAGCAAAATGACTTTCTTATCTTTACATGTTAAGTTTCGCTTCAGCATTGCAGTTATTTTCTGAGTTGTATTTACAACTTTTGCTCTGTGACCTTTGAATTTCAAATTACCATCCACCATTACACCAAGATCCCTAGCCTCATCAGTTTCTTGTAGCATAACCCAGCAAATATAACCTACTGCTGGAAATCTCATCACACCAAAGTGCAACACTTTACACTTACTAATATTAACCTCCCTAACAGCCGAGGTAGATGAAATAGAGAGACTAAATTGCACTTCTTATCCATGTTATTTAATGGGTGTTACAGAATCGTATCCAGATTTAGCTGATGTCTATAGACATCATGGCCAGTTGGGGGGGGTTAAACTGACAGCCATTTTCGTTTGCCCAAATTTCCAGTCTATTCAGATCATTTTGTAAGTGCTGGATATCAGTAGCATGCCTGATTGCTCTATGTCTGCATCATTGGCAAACAATTGCACATCTCCTGTTAGACCCTTCCTGATATCATTAATATATAGATTGAGCAACAATGGTCCAAGGACTGAATCCTGAGGTACACCACTGGTCATTTTTTTTTTATTTATTTTTATTTTTTTTATTAATCTTTGTACTGGTTATGGGCAGTACTACCCTTACATCACGAACTTGATATAGGCCTAAGCCTTTACAAGTGTTTTACCCTATGCTTGTTCTAGTTATCATTGTAGTCATTCTCTGGTGGCAATACCATGCCACCAGTGTGCCCTGTAGGGCCCTCAAGGATGGAACTTTTATATCCTTCTGCATAAGCCCAAGCTATTTTAAGTCCTTATAACTATCTGCACTTCATACACCATGTAAAGAGATGGTGGCGCTGGTAAACCTCGGAGTTGCCGCATGCTCCTCCTGTATCTTACTAACTAGATCTTGGTTATTTTTATAATATAATAATTTACTTTATTATTATGGCTATAGGCTAGTGGGTGCCCTGTTCCCACCACCTGAGCATCAACTACCCAAATGTCGCCATCTCTTTTAATCACTAAGTCTGGCTTACGCAAACCCGCGGAAGTCCTATGTGGTTCCACTGCAGTCTCCCAACCTTTGTTCTTAAAGCGGTTGTTCGGAATGCAGACCCCATGGGTGCGGAAGCAACACTGGGCAGTATGAGACAATGTCTCACTGTAGTGGCAGCCAGCCCTACAGTTGGAGTCGTCACTATCCCATCGAGCTGTGCAGGATCGAGTAGGCAGGGCATTGATCCTCATCCTGATAAAGTCATTATACTTGAACCCAGGGAGGAGTCTGGTGCCATCCCTTACCCAATCATGCTGGAGAGGCACCAGATATGACTTTTAGATGCCCATCTCTTATGTTCTGCGGGTGCTGACTTGATTAAAGCACCTTGATAATGGGACCAGCCTTTATCCCGCCTAAAGTCTTCTTGTATTAATGGGCTGTAGAAAGCCTCTCTGCAGATGGGGAAAGACGATAGTTCTCACTGCGTGATTCTTGACAGCTGCAGGTGTGGGATCAGCCATCTAAGTGATGGAAACCCAAACCCACCATCCTTCACCCTCACATGGAAATATGCAGTAGGAGTGTCAGGCGGCAGTCGGAGCCATGATCTCGCGGCTGAACGGATAGCCCTGTCCATTCGGGACAGTACCGAGATATATGTCCTACCAACCACCAACTTGTGGTAAAAGCGAGATAGGAGATAGTAGGAAAGGAGAAAACAGTCTTTGCTGGGGCTTGAGAGGAGCTTTCCTCAAAGAAGCGATCCCAGCTTCTAGGATAGCAGGGACAAAACCTTCCCTTTGGGGTGAACACGATACCGAGGTATCTCCACTCTTCCAGGATGGTCAAAGCATGCAACGGCCTCCCGTGCAGGGGAAACTCTATAGTCTCGACCTTAAGCTTCTTGTCACGACCAGAGGGGACAAGAGCTGGACTTCTCTACATTAATAGAAAGGCCTTGAATAGAGAAGAAGTCAACTGCTCGGTCAAGGAGTTCCTGCAAGCCTATCTTAGTAGAGGCTACGAGATGCTTCTTCCTTTAATTCCCATTAAAGGAAGAAGCACCTAGAGAGTAGCCTATATGGCTAGGAAGAGAATGAAGAAACTCATCTATGACGCAGTTAAAGAAAAGGGGAGATAGAGGATTACCCTGGCAAATAGCCTGCACTGTGGGAATAGAAGTTACATGGGGCCCTGTAGTGATAGTGATGGAGCTACCCAAGTATAGCTCCATAACATAGGAAAGAAAAGGTTCTGGACATCCAGCAATAGACAGTGCTCGAAGGAGAGCAGGAAGGGAGATGCTATTAAAGGCCCTTTGGAGGTCCAGCGACGCCATACATATATAGAGGCTTAAGGTGGCTTCGGTAATCAGAGAGAAGAGAAGAGATATATTCTCGGCACAGCCCTCTGAAGGAACAAAAGCTCTCTGTCTATAATCATGCTGTATATGTTGCTGAAGTCGTTTAACTAATATTTATGATGGAGTCTAAGTAACACAGGGGAGATGGTAATAGGTCTAAAGTCTGATGCACAGCTTGAAGTTTCTTTCTTCGGAATGAAGATAGTTCTTGAAGCACGTAAGCATGGTGGTATTACTTTACCGGAAAGGAGAATGTCCATTAAGTCTTGAAGAATCTTCAATGGCACGTTCCGAAGACTAGATGCAGGAAAGCTATCAGATCTGGAGGCAGAGAAATTGGATGGAAGAGCTGCTTTAATCTCCTGGATGGAGACAGGCTGATATATTTGAAGGGCAGGAATGGACCTCAATATTGTAGGTTGGTCATCATAATCAGGGAAGTGTGGAGGTAGAGCAGAAAAGACTACTCCAGAATTTGACAAAATCATCATGCTAGAAGTGGAGGGGAAGCACCATCAAGGATGGTTTTGGCACATTGCCCTGCATAGCTGCATAGGCCCTCTGCTTCCTATTTGACAAAGTCATTGTAGAATGAGACATAGGCTGATGTTGATGAGGCATGAAGCGTTCAGAGAATTCAGTGTGGAGGTAGTCATTCAACTGATCTGTGATATCCATTCCCAGAATATTTAAGAATTTGATGGTTATATTCTGGAAGAGGAGGATCATCTAGAGATGATGTTAGTCTGAGAATCAAAGCCTCTTCAAGAATCTGTCCCTGCCTCTCCATCTTCCAGCCAGCAGGATGCTGGCTGGAAGATGGAGAGGCAGGGACAGGAGATGTGGAGATATTACCTGTGGCGGATGGGCTGCCAATTCTTGAAGTAAGGCTTTCCATCTATGACACTTGATGGCATCCAAGGATCTTGATGGGAATGCTTTAAATAAAGTCTCATTGATTTTCTTTATCCCTCGAGCCGTTAACTCGATCTCATGAGTGGTGAGAATCTTTTCTTCTTCAGCATTCCAATGTGCTTTAACGAGCTCTGTTCTTATTGCAGCGTTGGCTTCGGCTGGATGTTTTGAGGTGCGATGCACACCAAGGCCAAATGCGGTACAGAATGCACGATCACAGACCTGACATATGAAGTGTCTGAGATTGGGAACTCCTTGATCGCCAGAACAAGCATGATGAGAACTTGAATAAATGGATTGATGACAGTCTTTGCTGAGCTTTCTTTTAACTTTCTTCCTGAGGACGCTGCTGGGACGGGTGGCAGGATCACCTCCAAACAAGAAACATCTGGATTCACACTCTATGAGTTTCCTGGCTCAGGCCTATAAGAATCGGAGCCTTCATCTGATGAGTTATTGCAAGTGAGGAAACAACCCTACCAGGCCATTCAGTCACCCGAAGGTGTCCAGGAATCGCCCCTAGGAGGCCGCCTACTGCCGCACTTGTGAAGTGTCTCAGGGGACGTGCAAGCCAAGACAACAACGCTTCAGATTCCCAAATCTGGCAGATTCACACCCACCGTATACCACTTTTTGATATCTGCCATTGAACATTCTTAGCAAATGTGCTGATATTCCATCCGTCCCTATTGACAAATTCTTATCGAGGTTAGCAACAGCTCTTCAACCTAATTTTCCTGCACCTCTAACTCTTCATCTAATGTAGCAGTAGCGCTGTGCACCATGTTACTTACACCTGGTTTAATATATCTTAGCAAAGTGAGCAATCATTAATTAACAATCTCATTAACTTCTGACACTAGAGTACCATCTGCATTGAGTAAAGTTATTCTTCCACATTCATTCTTTCTTTTGTTTGCAGCATAACAATAAAATTCTTTTGAATTGCCTTTAGCCTGTAAGTCTGAAAATTATTGGGACAAGTCTGAAAGAGCAAAAACAACAAAATGAGAATATAACAAGAATTTATTTAGTTCATTTGGGACATAATGCTGTTTAATTGGACAGCATCAGATGGCTCCTTGTTATAAACACACTACACCATTTGGATCAGGATTGTGTAACAGTGTTATTCTGTTCAAATATATCAGGAACTGATAAATAAAAGCTGTTAGATTATTGGAGAAAGGGACTTGGAATGGACAGTAGTTTAACTCAGTCCAATACAATGCAAACAAAAATGCATAAATGAGTTGGGACATGCAATTACAATGGAAATCAAGAAAATTTACTGGTTCTTGACAACTGCTAAGGAAGTCAGTGCAAAAGTTTCTTTCACAAGAAACATGGTTTATGGCCAATAGTTGGCAAGGAATAAGTAACACCGTTGAAAACTGTTTTGCTCAATGTAGTTTTAAACATTCAATCATGGATATGCAGTAGTGTAAATGATGTTCCATTAGACTTGAACCACATCAGAAACTATGAAGAATTTGCATTCATTGATGGTAGCCTCAATACCATAATGAAAATGAAGATTTTGAGGAGGAAATTATAGCAGAACATCAGAAGGCATTAGAAGAACAAGAAAGTGATGAGAATGACACTCCTGAGCTTGAACGGATTACCCAGGACACAAAAATGTATTACTGGATTACGACTCTATTTCATGGAGCAAGGCAATGCTATATCTGCACCAATTTTCTACAATTGCAGTCAGTCAAAAAAAAAAAAAAAAAAAAAGTGATGATCAATTCCTACGTCATTAACTACAAAGAGCTCCGTGTTTTAATACATGCATAAATGAAATTATTTTAATGGCAAATGCTTTCCTTTCATTAAGCCAATTGTTTATCTATAAGTCAGTAATTTTGCTATGCAATACATGAAGAACTTGTCTAAATTTGTATTTTGTCTTATGTACATATACCTTTTAGCTCTTGATGTGCGGCTTTGTTTAATTGGGCCAAATTATGCTGTTCCCAACGTGGCCCAGTTAACCAGAATTAATTGTACGTCTAAATCCAATGGATCTCAGTAAACATAAGAACTGACCCTGACATGTCAGATGATGTGCTAACCATTTTTCCAGAAGAAGAAGAAGAGATGGACATTGGCTGGCCACCTGAAATAAAATGACATGCACAATCCAAAAAATGGTAAGCCCTCGTCCGTTTGGATCTGTTTTCAGGAGACAGAAGGTATTCAGGAGATGTTTAAAACCCAGTTAAGGCATTTCACCATATTTATGAAGACAGAACTGGAGGTGGACCTGCTCGTAAAGTCAATATCCTCATAGGCAATCGCATCCCTTTTCAGCATATCAAACCTAACACTACTCTGGAAGCTGTAGACTTCTACCACTCACTGGGATTTCTTATTATGGTATGTTCTGTTTATTTACCACTATGTTCTGACTTAACTCAAACAAACCTAGATAATCTTATATTGAAGTTGTCTCCACCCATATTTATTATGGACAAGGCTGGATTGTCAAGCGCATTTGTGTTGGCTTGATAATAATGACTTCTCTCTCTCTCAATAATAATGGAGGGTTCTTTTTTCATATACCTGTTTGGTGATATCCGCAGTAGATTTTACTGTCTTCTCTTCTGCTATTCTTCCACTGGTCATAAGGAATGTTGAAGAGAACATATATGAAGCAGTTGCTGTTCCTGTGCTTTCCTATATCTTCACCTTACAGGAACCATCTTCTTCTTCACAGATGCCTAGGAGGAAAATTGACTGGAATACCTTTTCATATCTTGTAAAATTTAAGCCTACAGACAGCCAAACACCTGTTAATGATACATATAACAGGTATTATCCAATCCAATTAGTCACATCTGCATTTTCAAGAACATCATCTTGATCCCCCCCCCCTCTCTCTCTCTCTATATATATATATATTAAATAATAAAGTAACATGTAAAAACCACAGTGATATCTTTAATTAGTAAGAAGACATATATTTCGTACTAAAATTAATAGTACATCTTCAGTGTCCGTAACAGTAATAGGAATGGAATACAAGCAAAACGTTCGGGGGATCACCTGTTAAAATACAATTGTTACCGCGTGCTAGGAAATAATAGAAATAACAAATTTAATCTATTAAGATAAATGGTTTTTTACATAAGATAAAAGTCTCCCAGCCCTTTGAGAGAGACAGTCATTTCTATTTAAATTCGGTCGGTGTAAGATAGTTTCACAACTTTCTTTGAATAAGCGTTCATATTTGAATCAGCATCTATGGAGGAGAACTGCTTTATCCCACTGGACACTATGAGTAGAGTCAATACTGTGCTGTGTATTGACTCTACTCATGCCACATGTTCCATTAAAAATTAGAATCTATATATATATATATATATATATATATATATATATATATATATATATATATATATATATATTAAAGATATTTAATTGCTGGAAGCCTAGAGATAAAATTTAAGAAAAAAATCTATTTTCATTTGTTGTATGTTCAAATAATAAATAACTTTTTTCTATTTTAGTATCTCTCAGCTTCCAGTCATTAAATTTTTTTGTCATATAGCTGAGTAAATCCTTTGCATCAAGATATATATATATATATATATATATATATATATATATTATAACTCGTCATTTGTCAATGATACAACCACTGCATAAGTGGTTGTATGATTGACAACAGATATAGTATTCTGAAACATAATGGAGGTTTAGTTGCTGAACCCAAAGTAGTTCTCCTAAGGTGCAGATACTTAAGTAGATGATATGCGAGCAGAAATTAAATATGGAAATAGGCAACAGAATCAACAAAACTGGTATGGTAGGAAGTTAACTAAATAAATTCATATGGAATAAGAGAGAAATTAGTCGGAACGTTAAATTAGCTGTATACAAGACAGTGTTCAAACCAGTTTTAACTTATGGATCTGAGAGCTGGGTCAGAAATAAAAAACACTTGACCAAAGACTAGTGACCACAGATATGAGAGTCCTGAGAAAGATTAGAGGCGTGAACAGATGGCATCAATATCATATTAAAAACGAGGATATTAGGAAAGAACTTGACATTGTCAGCATCCAGGACTGCGTTAGCAGAGCTAATCTCAGGTGGTATGGTGACTTAAACAGAATGGGCAAGGAAAGATTAGCAAAACCAGTGTTCTCTGCCAGGTTGGCAGGAAAATGACCCAGAAGAAGACCAAGATATAGATGGATTGATACAGTACAAAGTGCCTTAGATAGAAATATAAGATCTGATAATGTTGGAGTCTTGACAAATAACAGACTGATTTGGAAGAAAATTGTAGACAGGAAGTTAGTAATGATGTAAATTTTTCATGTAGTACTATCATATCCTGCACACCCCTTGAGGGTACATGGCAGGAATTTGATGATGATGATAAAAGAAACAGAAGCTAAACTTCTCTTCAAATGGATTAGAGCCATATCTTTTTCTTCCTCTAATGGCTTGATAGCCCAAATCCAGCCTTGGCCGGGATTTGTTGTCTCCAATCTTGTGGAGTCAAAACTTTACTTCTCCAATTTGGACACTCTAATATGATGCTGCTATCTTGACTAATGATGTCACCATCTTGTTCTATGTTTTCATTTTGGTGTTTTACCAATAATGTTACTATTGATATAAGAATATTCTTATTCTTATATCAATAGTAATTGATCTTATATCAATAGGACAGGACATGAAAAATATGTCCTGTCCAAAACAACTTTATGAACTTGATCCAAATATTTCACTGGTCCATATATTTTTATAATTTCCTTTCAAAAGAGCCATATCAGCGATTTGTTAAGGAGTTGACAAGAATGCTTTTACACTCCTCTACCACTGGTGCCTTAGGTGCTGATGACATCATTTATGAGATGATAAAGCATCTCCCACCATCTTCTCTTACTATACATTGCTTGGAAAGAAGTTAATATACACCCCCATGGGCAAGGTGTATTATGCATGTAAGAAGTTACATGTTTGTAGCCAATATAAATTGGAGGAATATAAAACTCTCAAGTCAGTGCAACTGTGTATAGGTAAAATGGCTGCAAGAAGGTTACTGACCGAGTTTGAAAGAGATATTTTGATAGGATGGCATTTGAGGGCCTATCTGTTCAAAAATATTGTTAACAAATTGTGCCACCCCAAGGTTCAACAATCAGTCATACCATACTGAGATGGAAGCACAGGAACAACTGCAAGTGAGTGCTACCTGTAATGAACAATGCACTACACCCACCAAATGGGATTGTAGGGTGCAAAGGAGGATAATATGTAAAAACCGCTTTCATCAACCAACACATTGAATGCACAGTTCTAGGCATCGCTGGACCATGAATCTACACACAAACATTCTGAACCGAGGCACGCAACATGGATTTTTGTGATAGGGCTGCAATATCCAAGTCCCACATTATCGGAACCAACATGCAGCATCATCTTCAGTGAGGCTTGGAAAGCTATGTTGTGGAGCGACAAATCACACTACACCCGCTACTGAGCAGATGAATGGATGTGGCAGATGCCCAGTGAACACCACTTACCAAAGTTCGTAACCCCAACTATGAAATTTGAAAGTGGTGGCATGGTTAGTTCTATGGAACTAACCATTGTCTCTTTCAGTAAGACAATGTACCATGTCATAAGGCTGCTGCTGTAACTGCATAGTTTGTGGACATGAACATCACCATGCCTGACTAACCTCCACAAAGCCCTCAGATCTCAACTTTATTAACATCTGTGGGATGAACTGGAGCATCAGGTGAAATCAAGGGACGTCTGCCCCACAACAGTCTAGGACCTCATTACATGCCTACAGGAAGAATGGTCCAAAATTCCCATTGATCGCTGTCATGTGCTTGTGGAAAGTATGCCCTGGAGGATTGCTACAGTCATCCCAGCAAAAGAAGGGTCCATTGACTTCTTTCCAAGCAGCATACATATATTTACTGAGGAGTTTCCACATTCATGGCATAAAGGCAACTGTCATTGCCTTTTCAAATCCCCCCCCCTCCAAAAAAAAAGCAGAAAACAATTACGAACATATTGCTTTTACCAGTTGTCTTTGTAATATCTTGGAGAAAATTATTAATGCCATTCTTCTTCTATGCCATTTAGAGAGCAATGATCTTTTCTTTTACATGCCTCATCGCTTTCATAGACACTGATCAACATTTCATCCATTATTAGAGATCCATTCCTGCAATGTGAACATGTGGTTTCTGTTTTGTACGACATGTTAAAAAAATCTTTGACAGCACAGGAAATATGGTTTATTAAGACATTTATAATCTTAATCTAAAAGGACAGTCCCTCTTTTTTTATTAAACATTTTTTCTGTACCTGAAACTTTCCAAGGAAATCTCATTATCCCAGCCATACTGCCAGGAAGAGAGTGTTCCTCAATACTCTCTGTCTTAAATGTAAATGCTCGATGCTGCTAAAGTAAACTGATTTTTTTTTTAAATAACGAAACCTGTGGTGCGATCATAATTAAAAGAAACGCACGTATTAACCACAGTGAAAATTATTTAATTGTAAATATTTCTCCACACAGGAAGAAGTTCATAGGATTGCCATACCTTACGTTAAAGGCATATCCGAACGTCTTTCTAAAATTATGAAGAAATACAATTTTGCCAACTACTTACAAACCTATCAACCAAATTTACAACTTGTTACCTTCTCCTAAGGACAAACTCTCACCTTTGATGTTGCCTGGCATTTATGAGATTCCATGCTCATGCAAATTATCTTACTTTGGACAGACAGGTAGGTCTGTTCAGAAACGCATCTCGGAACATCAAGACCACATTCGTCTTTTTAAACCGAATTGAAAATCCAAACCATAGGATCCATTGGGAAAAGTCTAAACTTTTACATAGATCTTTATATAAATATGAACGTTTATACAAAGAAAGTTCTGAAGCCCTACTACACAGACCAACTTAAACCGCAACGACGTTCTTACTATTCCTAAAGTATGGGAAATTGTCATACAAAATTGTGTTAAATAATTTTTTATTTTTATTATTTTTTTTTTTTACTTCTGTAGCACATTATGCACGTTTAATGAGATTCTATTGTAATCATGTGCCCTAACTGTATGTTATTCGTCCTAAGATACTTAGGATGAAATATTTACAATTAAATAATTTTCACTGTGGTTAATACGTGTGTTTCTTTTAATTACAAAGTAAACTGAGTCACTGAACGGGGTTCTTCCCTTAGTATGTAGTGATATGATTTTCTCTCATTCTTATAGTAATGGATTCAGGTTTTTAGCAGAGAAAAAAATTCTGTGTACAGTAACTGCTGGAAATGCAGTCTTCACCCTTGCCCAAAGTTTATTATTATTATGTGACACCTCCAATGAGTCAAAAGACTCATCGAGGGAGGGCACCTACTCTACCACTCAATCCACCAACTACAACGAACCACAGTTACCATCATCGTATACACCAACACCATCTACTTCCCACCACTAGTATTTTCACAGACAATCACAATCATCCATACTCGCAGCAGGATTCGAACCTGCAGACTTTTGGCTAGAGACAGATACACTAACCACTCAGCCAACCCGGCCGGCAAAAAGTTAAGGATTGGACAATCTATTATCCCAGTAGGAACAAATTCCGAGATTTTGTCTCTTTTATCACAGAAAACTTATGTTCTTCCACATGTCACTTAAGAGAAAAGCGCAAGAGAGCATTGAATACCTTCCTCTTATCTGATGTTCCTTCCTTCATACACATTGTGCACTTGTTCACTCAAAACTCGATATATGGGTCTCAACTTTTGCAGAGGAGAATAAGCACTGTTGAATGATTGGATCCAATTGATCAAGGATTACAGATAACTGGTACATTTGGCATATTAGCCATTCAGAGCTTTCATGTCAAAGCAAATGAATCTTCTTTCTCTCTCACTCTGATGGAAGCTAAGCCCTAAAAATAATTCCTTGCCTAATCATCATATGTATAGTACTTTTTCCCTACATTGGGAAGTTCAATTTTACACTCATCAGAAGGACATTTGGTGCGTATGAATAAGCTTATGCAAACTCTTGAAATAAATATAGATAACATACCTGCACTGAATGTGATAGTTCCTACCCCCCCCACGGGAGGGAGGGAGGGAGAAACTAGAGTTGATCTAATTTGACTGCTATTTCATTTCCTTGTATAATTCTTGAATAGACTGTAAGAGCTAGTTTGGTATATTTAGATCGGTTAATATTTTAAATAACTTTTGTCTATTAATTTTATAAATTGGGATAGCCAGTGCTTGGAGTTTTTGCAGAAATCCAGACCATTCGAGAATTTTAGTAGCCTTTCATTAAATTTCCCCCTACATTTTTGTACAGTTCCATGTTTATATTGTCTTCTCCTAGTGTTTTCCTGTTTTTCATCTTATTCTTTATATTTTTTAGTTCTGACACTGTAATATTTTTTGTTAGATCATTCTTCATTTTATAAAATTTTACTACTTTATTATCATCAGTCCAGAGATTTTAAAATTAGCTACCCATTTTTCTAGATCTATTGTTTGTATTTTTACCTTTTCTTTTATTTCTTTGTTCATGTATTTTATTTATTTATTTTTTGTTTTTTTCGTTTTACAAATACACTGTTTCTTTTCTACTCTGTTTCTGCTTCTACTGTCTTGGAATTAAGCCATTTCAGGTAACCCTCTTTTTTGTTTTTATTATCTTCTATTTCTTTGTCTCAGTTTCATAGAAACATTTGTGAGGATTTGTTTCAGATTTTCACATTCCTCTTTTGGATCATTTGATATAGCATAAGCTATTAGCTCTGCTCATTTGCACTTTCAAATAATCACTTCCAAGTCTGTTGTTCAATTACTGGCCAATCCCCATTACCTCAGTTCTCTCCAAAATAATGGAGAAAATCATCAACAGTCAATTTATGCATTACTTAGAGGCTCACCATTTAATCAGCAACTGGAATTATGTATTCTTCCAATTTAGAGCCACAGCCGACGTATTACATCACTCATCATTGGACACACAATAAAGGTTTGGAGAAACATGCTGTTGCTCTTGTCATGTCCAGGACTTTGTCATGTTTCATATTAAGCCCTGCCAAACAAATTGCCTTCCTTCAGTCTACCTGCTTTCTCTCTGGTCATCACTGAATGCCATGGTGGATAGCACCCTCTCTTTAAGTCTCAAATTTACCACTAGTTAAAGAGTGCCTCAGCTCTTTTCTATCATCTATCCTTCTTCCTATACATAAATGATCTACTCTCAGTCACAACTAATCCCATCCACAGCTTCACTGATGGTAGTAACTGCATTCATCCTAATCTTTCAACAAACCATGTAGTTTTGTATGTTGACCCAACACATGAAAGGTCATAAGACCTATAACACTACAAGTGTTTAAGAAGAAAATGTAGCCTATTGGTGTGTTTCTTAAAGAGTGGAAGGTTGTACTCAGTGGAAAAAAACAATATGGGGGAGGAGAGATTGTTCCAAAGAGAGGTGGAGGATTCCACCTCTCTTTGGAATTCCAGCTTCACATACCAAACTGAGAAATTAGTTTGGTATGTGAAGCTGAACAATGTATGGATTTTGGCCAGTGGCTACTGTAGTTCGTATGTAGAAGAAAGTGGAAAAATGTTGCCAGCCAATTCAGAGAAGCAATGCCCATGAAAGTACCTATAGAAAAGGCACAATGATGAAACAATCATTGTTCTAAGTGACTGAAGGGAATCTGTGAAGAGAGTGTCATCTATTAAGCAGATTGCCCTCTTCTGAATGTGCTCCACCCAAAATGAGAGAACAGTATTCCAAACTAGGGTGGATCTGAGACTTATAAAGTGTTAGTTGAGAGGAAGAGAACAGTGAAGAACACCAAGCTTTTTAGAGACTAAGAAGGATGTAAGTATATGTTTGTGCGAGAATAAACTGGATTTGACAGTCAACCCAAGAGGAGAAAGTTGATCTTGAAAGGAAACTGAAACATTATCAAAAATGAGAGGGAGTGAGGTAGGATTTTTCTTGCAGGTAATAAGACAGGCTTGAGAGTTTTTTTTTTTTTGGGGGGGGGGGGGGGGGGAGCCTTGTTCCCATTTCAGGGTATTGAGGTTAGAATTGAAGTCACTCATCATGGAAGAGTTTGAGGTATCCTAACAGAGTACTACAGGGTTTATCGAATGAGGAAGAGGAATGAGTACTGTCCTCAGCAAAGCTGTGAATAGGATTTGAAGTCAGAGAAAGGAGGAAGAGTGTGGGTTAGAGCACAGAGCCCTGAAGCACTCCAGCACTGATGAAGATATCTGATGAGAGGAAGCATCTAACAGGAGATGTGCAATTGTTTCTGATGATACAAATATTGGCAGGGCAATCAGGGATGCTACTGATATACAGTACTTACAGAATGATTTTGAATAGACTGGAAATTTAGTCAAACGAAAATGGCTGTCAGTTTAATATTAGTAATTGTAAAGTTATGTGCTTTTGGGTGAGATTTCTGACAGCATATATTAGAGTGCTAAAAGAAACTAATGAGGCTAGGGACGTTGGAGAGGAATTTCATGTTGAAAGGTAACAACAAAAATTGCAAATACAAATACGATAATTGCGATGTTGAGGCGAACCTTGACATGTAAGGATAAGAAAGTCATTTTGCCTCTTTATAATGCTTTAATAAGATCGCAACTATTGTCTGCTCAGATTGGGTCTCCCAGGTTCCAAGGGGATAAAGCAGCTATGAAGAAGTTGCAAAGAAGAATTACAAAGATTATATCAGAATTATGTGATTTAGATTGTGAGGACTAATTGTACGTGGATTGATTACAGACTAGTTAAACAGGAGAAAGAATGATATGATAAACGCGTCAATTAACTTCTGAATGGATGTTACAGATATCGTGAGATGAAATTTTTTTTGTTACATTGAAGGTGGGGGAGAGAACACGGGGGGGGGGTATGTAAGTTAAGTTTCTTGGCAGGCAAGAAAGAAGCAAGAGCTACGGCTTTTCTCTCGTGGCAGTGAGTGAGTAAAATACTTTGACTTTAGAGGTGGTGTATGCATTTACTTTGAATGAATTTAAAGGAAGGTATGATAGCTGGTTTGGGTGATGTAAAGGCTCCCTTACTGTCCTTGACTCCATGGAGGTCTCAGATAATCTATTACCACCTTCTACCTATTGAATAAACGGTTAGAAAGAACTGCAGACGAAAAAAGGCTCATTTTTAACTGACAAAATGATTTTGTAAAATTTGAAAAGACACATGTGGCAGGAATATATTACAAGAAAACATACAGTTCCTGCTATATCGTTGTGTTAGAAAATATCTAGCAATTTTTGGAGTGAGTAAACATCCAAGTAAGCAGCATTTATGTCCACATGTAAATGCCAACAAAGATTCACTGAAGAAAATCTAGTGCAGTGATGAAAGGGGAGAAATTTTCCAACATGATTTCTCATTATCTCTATTGTTTGTTTTCTAACATTAATTATAAAGAAGAGCGGCTTCAAGTATAAATGATCAAAGAAATCAGAGAAAATGTGACGTTTTTTCACATGGATGATTTTTAACTACGGGAAATCATCTGGAGAAATTCAGTCACTACTGAGTCGAGTTTTAAATTTCGGCAAAGATATACACTGCTTGGAAAGAAATCAAGAGACACTCCCGTGAGCAAAGTGCATAAAGTCATGTAACGAGTCACATGTTTGTAGCCAGTATAAGTTGGAGGAATGTGATTGCCAACGCAACTGTCAGGGTAAAATGGCTGCAAGAAGGTTACTGATGGAGTTTGAAAGAGGCACTGTGATAGGGTGCCATGTTATAGATTATAGATATCTATTCGGCAAATTATTCATAAATTGGACCATCCCGGGTCAATAATCAGTGATACCATACCGACATGGATGCGCAGTGAGACGAATTCAAGTGCTACCCACAGTGGACGACCGACCACACTCACCTGACGTGGCCATAGGGTGCTACTTAGGATAATACGTAAAAGCTCCATTAGTCGGCCGGCACATTGAATGCGGAGTTCCGGGCATCGACTGGAACATGAATCTGCACAAAATAATTTAAAAACCGAGGTTCAAAATGGATTTCCATAGTAGGATCAGAAAATGCAAGCCTCACATTACCCGATCCAACATGCAGTGTCATCTTCAGTGAGGCAAAGAGCTTGTACAGTGGGGCTTGGAAAGTTGTGTTGTGAAGCGACAAATCACACTACACCCTCTACCTGGCAGATGAATGGATGTGTTTGTGGTGGATGCTCAGTGAACGTCACTTACCAGGTTGCATAACCCCCAACTATGAAATTTGGAGGTGGCTGTGTGATCGTATTTTTTTGGTTGCCCTCGGGCCTCTGTAGTGCCACGAACATTGAACTCCAGGACAATGCAATACTTCCTACTTTGTGATGTTTCTACGGAACTGGCTATTGTCTCTTTCAGCAAGACCATGCCATAGGGCTGCTGTGTAACTGCATAGTTTGCGGACATGAACGTCATCACACTTGACTGACCTGCACAGAACCCTGATTTCAACCCTATTGAACATCTGTGGGATGAACTTGGAGCGTCGTGTGCGGTCAAGGAATATCCGCCCCGCAACTGTCCAGGACCTCGTTACATGCCTATATAGGAAGAATGGTCCCAAATGCCCACTGATCGCTATTGCATGCTTGTGGAAAATATATCCCGTAGGACTACTGCCGTCATCAAAGTGAAAGAAGTCCAACACCTTATTAAAGGGCGCCTTGGCTGTTTGTTCCTCACATTATGGTGCCCATTAACTTCTTTCCAAGCAGTGTATGTGTGTCTATGTATAATTAGAGCAAATATCAGACATCCTAAGAATCAAATATGCATAGCAAAGAGAATTAAAACCTTGTTTGAATTCCCCAAATAGGAGTACCTAGAAATGTTTGAGGGAGATATTTGCCTCTGTACTAGGCTGACTATATTTCCTTGGACCAAAACCGGGACTGGGTTATGTAATATTCTGTATTCAAGAAAAAGTAAGACGATAAAAAAAGTTTTATTACATAAACACATTATTTGTGCCAAGTCTTTTGCAACCACTAAAATTGGTGTTATTGTCATCTGCATATGAAGCAACAATTGTGTTTTGTAAGGTAAATTTGTCGTATGTTTGACTAGGTAAGGAAAGAAAGGGTATAATTTTGTCTTAAACACCACTATTTGCAAAAAGTACCGCAGAACGATTAGAAAAAGTTTCATGTAAAGTGTTTGATGCACTTTACATGAAAAGTGTATGGTGATAAAACGTTGGTAATTCTGGCTTCAGATTTAGTACTTACTGAAGAGAATTTTGGTTCATAAATTTTCTTTATCAATGTCGACAAGCATTCATTTGCGCAAAACGTTTGTCCGTGACTCACAGTATGATAAGCAACAAAAGCTTCACTTGCTGCAATTTTATCGCTCTCACTATCACCATAAATGAGCTGATGTTTTTAACCGAAGACTGAGTCTTTTCTGCATCCGTATGTTTCTGGCTATGTAGATGTTGGGTTGATGTCGCTTCTGCATCCATGAGCAATGGAAAACTGGACATTACAATGTTGGCGTACCACTTTTTCCATCACTATACAGCTTGTCCATTTTAATAAATTCGAATTCTTTCTGGAGATCGTTATTAATACTGCAGTTTTGCTTCTTTGGCATTGCAAAGCTTTAAAATTAAACCACTGACATTGAATAAAAAAATCCCCGGTTAGCATACAGGCAAAACAAAAAATAAAGCTACAGCAGAACAGACGCCGCGTCTGAGATGCCAACATGTATTTTTTTTTATTTCTCTGAATAAATCACTGCAGATATTGATATTTAGTATCAACAGTATCATGGATACCAGTAATTTGTATAACCGTGGTTATACAAATTCCTGGTATCCATGATATTGATATACGATTATAGGTTATGAATAATAATTTATGATTGACCAATATTAAAAATATATTTATAGTTTCTATTAAAACGATGGGACGGCAGGGAAATATGGAAAAAACGGTACGTATGGTCAGCCTACTCTACTCCATATATGTTTTCGGAAATCAAAAATTATTCAGGTTCTAAATATTTCGAAAAGTCAGAAAAGTTTTGAAGTTCGAGTTCAATGGATGCTACACTGCAATGGCCATTATCTTATATCGAGCACAAATATATTTGAAGATAAAAGTGCCTTTTATTCTCATATAGGAAGTAGGTAAGGCCGTTTAGTTCTAATTAACCCAGGAACTGGTCGCCGAGTAGAAAAGTTTTTCTACTCGGCGACTAAAATTTAACTCGTCTTTCTTCCTTTGGGCAGCCCGCCTGCCGCTTTGGATGGCAAAAGCCACTTCCACTGAGTTACCCAGGCATGACAGAATACAGTATTTGATCAAACACAGAGATTTGGATGGGCTCATTTGATCGTAAAACAAAAATCAATGGTAATGAATCATGCCTTACATCGATGGTAATATGGATTATTTATATTCAAGAAGAGTAGAAGAAAATGACTTTTAGAACCTGAAGTTAACTGCTTCTATTTATACAATGAGCAGTCGTAAATGTATTACATTGATTTATTGAATTCTGGTTTTCTCTTCAGGCGATAGCAGTTCAAAGCGATTGAGTTTTGGGAGTTTTGATAGTATATGTTATAGTCGAGTAGTTTCGCCGTAGGCGAAACTACTCGACTATAACATATATCAAAATGCTACTCGCATTCAGTAAGACAAACCCCACCCAAGAGTCAACAAAACACTTCATGAAAAACACACACGTAATCTTTTCTACCCTCACTCATGAATAACACAATCAACACCAACAATTCACTGCAGATAATATATTGGAACGCAAACGGCATACTCAACAAAATGCACGAACTAAGAGAATTCCTACAACGCATAGACATAATACTAATAAATGAAACTCACCTGCGCCCATCAGGCAACCCAAAACTAAGAAATTACCACCTATTCAGAACCGATAGAACAACAGCTAGAGGTGGAGGAATAGCTATCTTCATCAGAAAACAACTCAGATTTAACGAAATAAAATCCCCCCCAGCTCACAACCCTAGAAGTCACAGGATTACAAGTTCACCTAGCCAACACGAACAGTCTCAAAATTTATGCCACATACAACTCACCAAACAAACACCTATCTACCACAGACCTGTCGCAGCTACTAGACAATAATGAAACCATAATAATGGTTACTGACTTAAACGCTAAACACATGGCATGGAATAGCAGGATTGCAAACAAAAGCGGCAGAATTCTACACAATTTCACCGCTAACAGGAACATTGTAGTGGCAAGACCGATCGAACCAACACACTACGGCACGATCGGCCGACCAGAAGCCTTAGACATCGTTATCCTGAAAAACGTGAACCATCAATGCCAGTTAATAACAATAAACGATCTCAGCTCAGACCATAACCCAGTCGTACTCCAGCTGGGTGCTACACCAGAAGAAACAACAACAAACCCTACCACCACAAACTGGACACAGCTACCCACAAAAATCAAGGACACTATAGGACCCATACATACCATTTCCACGAAACAAGATATCGAAACTGCAGTCTCTAACCTAGAAAAACAAATAACGCTAAGCCTAGCAGCAGTAACCTCGATTACATCCAGCACAAAACCAAACCAACTCCCAGAAGACATCCGAAAACTCATTCCGCACAAAAACAAAATACGCAGACAATATCACAAAACATTAGCGCCACAAGACCGACAAGAACTCAACAAAGCCATTCAACTAGTCCGCTACGCAATCAAAGATTTCCGCAACCAACACTGGGAAAACACACTCCGATCTATACAACCAAATGACCAAGCACTATGGAAACTCCTCAAAGGCCTTCGCAACACGTCAAGCTATGTACCACCAATTCATGGGGAACGCGGTACGGTCTACAGCGATGACGAAAATGCTGAAGCTTTCGTGGACAGCCTAGAGCTACAATTCAGCCCCAACTACAAGAACGTAGACCTAACATTTATCACAAGAATACACCGACAGATGCGGCATGCACTAAGGCACCACAACCAACAACCGAATATCCGCCCTACATCTCCAAAAGAAATACGCGAAATAATTAAACACCCTAAAAATAAAAAAGCGCCGGGTCCAGACAAAATCACTAACACAATAATCAAACCTACCACACAAAGCACTCATGCACATAGTCGCCATCACAAACGCGATGCTCAGGCTCAGCTATTTCCCAAACCGTTGGAAGACTGCAGACGTAATCCTCATCCCCCAAACTAGGAAAAGTCCCGAAATTCTCACAGAATTACCGACCCATCAGTCTCCTCTCCTGCCTCGGAAAAATATCCGAAAAAGTAATCCTGACCAGACTAAAAGAAATAGCCGCCAAAAACATCATCATCCCAGACGAACAATTCGGCTTCAGACCACACCATAGCACAGTACAAGTACAAAGAATCACAGAATACATCACGCACAGTTTCAATTGGAAACAACAAACCGGTGCCATTTTTCTCGAAATAGCCAAAGCTTTCGACAAAGTATGGCACATCGGTCTCCTACATAAACTACTGACAGCAAAAGTACCAATACATCTAGTCCTCCTGATTAGCTCATACTTAAAAAAACAGAAAATTCCGAGTAAAAATACAAGGAATAATATCCACTGAACGCAAAACCACAGCTGGAGTTCCACAAGGCTCACTACTTCCCCCACTACTGTTTGCCATCTACATGGCTGATATCCCACAGAACAAGACCACGTTTTCTGCCTACTACGCAGACGACACAGCCATTTTAACCAGATCACTATGCCCAAAATTGATAACAAAAAGACTACAAACCGCAGCAAATGAACTTGAACTTTGGTTCAAAAACTGGAGGATCGACGTAAACGGAGACAAAAGCGCAGCAATACTGTTCACGAGAAGAAACAAATCCCCACACAACTCAGTAAACATATTCAACAAAACAATCCCATGGATAACAACAACGAAATACCTAGGAATACAACTTGACAAAAAACTACACTTCAATATCCACATAGCACACATATGCGTCAAAGCAAATACAGTCATAGCCCAAACATTCCCACCAACCAACAGACGCAGCTGCTTAAGCATAGACAACATCTACAAGTCAATAAGACCCATAATAACATACGGATCACCCGCCTGGAGCCACACAGCATCTTAAAACATCAAAAAACTCCAAACAATACAAAACAAATGTCTAACAATGTCATTTGACGCCCCTTGGTTCATACGAAACACACAACTCCATCGAGAAGCAAATATACCGACAATTCTCAACTTCCTCCAACAAACGGCCACAAATTACTTCACACAAGCAGCCACCCACCCAAACCAACTAATAAGGACAGCAACAGATTATAATGAACACGACACAAGGAAATACAAACGCCCCAAAACAATCCTGCTGTTCCAAAGCTAACTATAAACCACCCAGGCCGCAAAGGGCGAGCACTTGCTCAATAACTCCCCCCCCTTAAGAGACAGACACACAAGACAAAGTGAGTAAAAGCCAAGGGCTTGGTTCTCCATCACACCAGTTTAAGTCACAAGTAAATGTATTACACGTGCAAAACTTTTTTCCCCCATCGTTATTAGGTATACTATAATGATAGAAACGATAATTTCTTGTGAATTATAATTCTCTTTTTTGCAACTGTCACTAATGCTGTTTCGTATATTAGCGAATATTTACATATTTTCTCCTCCTGCCAGTTCCATCTGTTTTTCAAGATGAAAGAGAGAAAAAAAAAAACTGCTACTTCCAGTTTCACTGTATTCTCTATTATTATTATATGACACCTCCAAGGAGCTAAAACTCAAGGACTCATCATGGATTATTGCTCCATTATACTTAGTGCTTCATTTCTCATGTTATTGAAAGAGTTTATTTTTCACTTGATTAGACTATAATAGGTTTAGTTTAATCCTTTATCCAAGTGTGAGCAAACAAAGTTTGTGCCTGAAAGTGTCTTCAGGACTGGGGTAAGGTAGTAGAACACCAGGCAACTCGTTGCAAAGGTGGAGCAAGCTACCATTACTCCTATCTCAGTATCTCCCATAATGCAAAGCACATCTCCTTGCGGATATGTGTAATGCTATGCATTAAGACAAGGGCCACTACCCATACCGGTTTTGACCTTCGTCATCAAGGACTCATCATGGATTATTGCTCCATTATACTTAGTGCTTAATTTCTCATCTGTTATTGAGAGAGTTTATTTTTCACTTGATTAGACTATAATAAGTTTAGTTTAATCCTTTATCTAAGTGTGAGCAAACAAAGTTTGTGCCTGAAAGTGGCTTCAGGACTGGGGTAAGGTAGTAGAACACCAGGCAACTCGTTGCATTAAGACAAGGGCCACTATCCATACTGGTTTCAACCTTTATTGAGGTCTCGTCAGTGGGAGCCAGGCCCAGTAGTGGAGACACAAAGGCAGAGGCAACGAGAGGTCATCCTAACCTATAGGAGTTGCCAAAGGGTGTACAACCTTATTATTAAATTACTCCGGATTCAGAGAAAGATGTTGAGAGTTTATTTTTCACTTGGTTAGACTATAATAAGTTTAGTTTAATCCTTTATCCAAGTGTGAGCAAACAAAGTTTGCTCATGAAAGTGTCTTCAGGACTGGGGTAAGGTAGCACAACACCGGGCAACTCGTTGCAAAGGTGGAGAAAGCTCTCTCATCACTTATCTCAGTATCTCCCATAATGCAAAGCACATCTCCTTGCAGATATGTGTAATGCTATGCATTAAGGCAAGGGCAACTACCCATACCGGTTTCGACCTTTATTGAGGTCTCATCACTGTCTATCTTTTTTCTGAATCAATACCTTGTCTATTGCCTAGTTTCTTTCACATACATCTCAAATTCTTGATACGATACTACATTGGGTGATTTTTCTTTGCCTGACTTTAAGTCACATACAGTATATTTTTCATGTGATACTGTATATGACTACTCTTACTGGTTAATGGATGACTAAAAGAAATATTAATAAATCGATAAATGCAACACCTTTCTTTCCCCAAAGAGAATAAAGAGCGCCTTTAGCATGAACTTTTGAAAACAAGTTGGCGGTCAATCTCCATCCCTCAAACCCTCACCAAGAGTGAGGCCAAGGAATCAAGACTTCATGAGAATGCCACTATTCTGTCGACCTAAACCCAAACACATTCTTCAAAAAAAAAAAAAAAATCACATAACGCCTTTATTATTCCCGTATAGGAAATAATAAAGGCCATTTAAGCTCTCACTTTCTTCAGGACTGGGGTAAGGTAGTAGAACACCAGGCAACTCGCTGCAAAGGTGGAGAAAGATCTCTCATCACTCTTATCTCAGTATCTCCCATAATGCAAAGCACATCTCCTTGCGGATATGTGTAATACTATGCATTAAGACAAGGGCCACTACCCATACCGGTTTCGACCTTTATTGAGGTCTCGTCAGTAGGAGCCAGGCCCAGTAGTGGAGACACAAAGGCAGAGGCAATGAGAGGTCATCCTAACCTATAGGAGTTGCCAAAGGGCGTACAACCTTATTATTAAATTACTCATTTAATAATAAGTGGGCAGTTCAGTCTCTACTGGTACCCAGTCAGAGATAGCTGAGTCAAGGCTATCACTAATTAAGCAGCATGCAGTGAAGAGAGATGGCTCAACAAGTGCTGCCATCTCGTGGTCCCTAACCCTAACAATATATTTAATGTCTGAAATAATGTGGGTTTTAAGGTCGTTTTTCTTGAGTTTACGGGACGAAAAAAACCCCTTGCCCGTGGCAGAGATCAACTAACTCGGAAACCGGTCGGAAAAGTCGCCGACTAGAGTCGAAAGCAAGTCTTCCTTCGTGAGATCAAGCGCCTTAGTGTGCAAACACCATAACCAACTGAGATACATAGGCTATATACAACAATAAAAATGGGGGGGGGGGAGGATCCTTAGACACCCATATTACAAATGTACTATAGGTTTATTAGTAACCTTTTGTGGGTGAGAAACACATTAAAAAATCATTTCTTAAATTACTGCTTACATTGGCAAAGTCACATAACAAATTGAAGCCTTTTTTGAACTCAACTTTGTCTGTGCTACCATCTTGATCTTAAAGTTGTAATACTATAATTTTCCACTTGAGCTGTTAAGTTTCTCTCGTGTACACATTTAAGAAAATGTGTTTAGAGTTTTGTTGCTTGTTCCTAGAAGTAATACTTCCAATGACTTCAAGGCTTCTGCTTGTGACCTTTGTCCCTCCTAGAATCAAAACACATCACCTCTCCTCCTATTCAAAAGACTGCAGATGGTATTCCCTTGTCTTTATACACAATATTTTAGAGACTACACATACTTTAGTCTCTAGTTACTAATCTGTATACCCTTTTCAAAAATAAGGTAGCCATATCTGCACACAGTAGTCCATATAGAGCTTGGTAAGGCATTTACAATAGAAATACAGTCTCCTTATTTCTACATGTTATCCTGTTCATAATTATCATTGCCTTACAATTCTATTAGTGTGATCCTAAATTCCAGATCCTTCTCTGCAGTCATCTGCAGGTACCTTATCTCCTCTGCCTTTGAGTCTCCGTAGCTCAGTCAGTTTCCATGATGCCCTTTGGTTGGAAAGACCTGGGTTCAAATGCAGTCTAGGAAGCAAATAAACTTTATCTGGGCTTCTCAACTGAAGGTGAGTTAGCTGGTCTAATATGAGAATAGAGGGTTATTTTCTCCCAGAAACGAACTTTTCTATTTTACTATAAGAAAAATCTCCCAGATGTAAATCCTGTAAATACCCTCAACAGTCTAAATGTCTCAATCATATCCTCCATTTATCTTCTATCCACCAAACTCTGTAGTTTGCATGCGCTCAGTAACAAACATCATGTACTCTTTGTAACCTCTTCAAGGTAATTTATTTTCTTCAAATCTAGTGACCAGATATGCATACAATAATCCAGATATGGTCTGATCTGGGCTTTATAGAATCACCACACTTTTATTTCTATCGACCAAAGTCCTTGGTAATGCAGCAATCCTCTGGGTTACCTTTCCACCTTTCCAACATATCCCTTAAATTTCAAATTTTTAAAAATTATCACCTCAAGAACCTTGCCTGCTCCACTTTACAGTTCCAATAACAGAGAATGCATCCTTCCATCAATGGATTCCAAATTTCAAGACCTCATATTTAGTTGTATTAAACTAACATCTTCATTCATTTTCCAACATTCAAATCCTCCTGAAGAGCATTATTAATAACTCTTCCAAGTTTCACAGCATTTGCAAATAACTGAATATCTCCAAGGCCAATGACAAGATTATTGACATAAAGGGTAAAAAGCAAAGGTCTTAGTAATGAACTCTGTGAAACCCCATTTGTGACATATTTTTCTTGACATGCTGCTCCCTATGCACAAATCTGATATCTATTAGAGAGCCAATTTCCAATTCACTAACCTAATATCTAACCACACGTGCTGCAACTTAACTACAAACTTTTCATGTAGCATTCTATTAAATGCCTTTCGGAAATCAAAAAAGAAAAGAAAAGAAAAGAAAAAAGGGCAGTATATGCCTTTTCCTCATCAACCATTCTTGTTATGTCATTAGAAAAGGTAAGTAAATTACTGAAGAAAGAATGTTCCTTAACAAATTTATGCTGAACTTTGCAGATACAAGAGATATCCTGAAAGTAAGATCCAGTAGAGATTTAAAAAACTGGAAGAGAAGAAAAAAGTTTTATTATAAGCTAAAATACCTACACATATCTTTATATGCTTTATTTTTCCACATAGTCGCCATTGACTACTAGGCATGCATGCATGGTATCAGCTATCCCACATCAAAAAATCTGCAACTAGTGATTTCAATCCCTATCTCACGCCGTTCTTCAGTATTCATCTTCTTCAAAGCGCTGAGATTGGTGCTACTGCTTCATATAGAGGAACACAGACAGTCACTGGGTGCGAGGTTAGTGCTATAGGGAGAATGGTCAAAAAAGTTCCTACACAAATTTCTGAATTTGGGTAGGAACCAGTTTCTGTAACCCACAAATCTTCAGTCTGTTCTCGTAATGTTCATTCCATAAACCAGCTACCATACTCGCCTGTGGATCCTCTCTACCTCCTCCCTATCACCAAGAAACCCTGGTGCCCAGATCTGCATACAGTAGTCAAGGTGGGGTCTTATCAAGACTCTATAAAGAGGAACAATGTCTCTGCTCGTCAAAGTATTCTTCAGTAACAAAGAGATCTGATGAACTGCTTGGCCGTTTTTGCTATGTGCCCCTAAACTTTAACTCCCTATCCACTAACACTCCGAAGTCACTGGCTTCATCAATTTCCTGGAGTATGGTTCCATCAATGTGGTATATTGTTGATAATCTTTTCACCCCAAAATGCATAATATTACACTCTGCCACATTAAACTGGCATCCATTCTTCTTAGCCCATCTATCCAAATCATCCTACAAAATTTTGACATGTGTATTCACTATTGCTCTATACAACTTTGGCATTGGCAAATAACTCAATAGTTCCTTTCCTATATCATTAATGAACAAATTAAATAGCAGTGGTCTAAGAACAGAACACTACGGCACTCCACTAGTTGCAGGCATTCTTTTGAACTCTACTCCTGAATAAACTACTCTGATCTCTCTCCATCAACAACCTTCCTATCCATCTCACCAACCCTATATCCATCCCCATGTGCTGCAGTTTACTGATTAGAATCCCATGTGGTATCCTGTTCAAAGTCCAGCAATCACTGTAAATCGATTACCCTTATCCAATTGAGCCATCACTGTATTATAAAACGTGAGCAAGTTACTGAGGCATGATCTACCCTTCACAAAACCGTGCTGCCCTATACAGTATCCCATTTCAATCTATCCATTCTTGTATTTTGCTCTTGATCAACTTCTCCAATATTTTGACAATTCCTGATATGCTGCTTGGTCGGTAATTTGCAACAGCAATCTTGGAGCCTCCTTTATGCAATGGAAGTATTTTCTCCTCCTTCCACCCCCTCGGGACTAACCCAGACGGAGACTTAGATTAAACAATAATGTCAAGGGCACTGACAATTCCTTTGCCACTTCACATAAGACTCGAGCTGGTATACCATCCAATCCCACAGATGTATTCACATTAAGAGTCTGTAATATGCTATTCACCTCCATTTCATTCACTTTAGTTCCTGTATAAGCACACTTGTGACTTGCACTCTTTGTGTGCCTACAGGTCACCTTTCTCCTTAAATTCCTTCCAACAATTGTTTCTTTCTTTTCTTTTTTTTTTTGCAGCTTAATGGTGTTATTCATCTATTTACTCTCACTTGATTTACTTCCCTGACTCTAGGTATGAAGTCAGCCCTTACCTCCCTCAAGCACTCTCCTTCACCACTTTCCATGCACTATCAACATCCAGCCCTTGCAGCTTTACATGCCATGACACTGATCCAAGCAATCTCCTAAGCTTGTCATACTTACCAGTCTGGTAATTCCATATATACCATCTTAACTGAAAATAAATTCCACATATATAGCTACCTCCCAGGTCAAGACCATATGATCACTCACCAATTGGTGGCAATGTGGTCATATTCGTTATAGATGATTCTCAGATGCAATTACTAGATCAAGCATCTCAAACCCCTAGTGTATTCCATTAGATGCTGTCTCAGGTAATTATCGCTTAGTAACTGCATAAAATCCATTTCCTTTCTCCCATGTCCTCTCATCCTTCCAGTCAATTTTACCATAGTTGAAATTGCCCATTGGTCAGTTTTCAATGATGAAAGTCTACACATTCGTCATCATTTCTCTATATTCTCCCTCAAAGATTCAAAACGTATTCTAGAGTACAGACTTTTTTTTTTTTTTTTTAATTTCCTTATCCTAATATAGCCAAGATAGTAGTTCATAAATTTTACAGAATGAAAACCAATACTCGAAGATACATGCTTCTCATAAAGTTTGGTGCTACACTATTAAAGGTTTAGTTTGTTGTGCACATACATGTATACTTAACTGATTCCTTTACATTATGCCTATCATTTTCAATCCTTACATCGGATTTATGAAAAATAAATAACATGCAAGGCTTCTATGTATTTCTACTATAACTTTGTAATCTCTTTCCAGCTAGTTGGCAAGTAACAATTTTCGTATTCTCCAAATCAACTTTTTCCTTTATTTCTTCCAGCAGCATTATTATCATTAGTATAATATTAAGATTCATCACTTATGATGGTACATGCTTTCACTAAGAAAGCAAATCAATACTTGATTTGACTCTGTATCCTACTCTATGAAAAAAAAAAAAAAAGCTTTTGCATTAACAGGTAACAAATCTGTTACCAAATAAGGTGTCAACTATACTCCTCATATTCACAGTTCATAGCAAACAGCACTCTCAATCTGTCTTCATATAACACATTTTCACTGACAGAAAATCACCTCACTCAATCTTCTCCAGATCCTTTCTAGTATATCTTCATCCCATGAAAACCAGGTGATCAAATCTGTGCACAATAATGCATTCAAGACCTGAGCAAGGCTTATACACATACCAGCTAGCCACTGAATTAGAAACTTATTTAATACTGTTGGACTACATCTACAACATACCAGGTATATAACTGGCTCACATTTGACAGAAAAGGACTTTGCTCCTGGATCCATTTTTTTTTTAACATGTTCCATACATTCTCAACGGGGTGGTTCGAATCTGGGCTTTGTAGTAGCTAGAGAAGATGGTAGAAGTCACTGTCATGCTCGCTGAACAATTCTCGCAAGATGGATGGCAGCATTGTTATTCATGAAACCGCTATCACCTACTGGATAAAAACTCAACATTGCAGGATGGACTCGATTAGCAACAGTTTAGATATTCCATGGAGGATACCAGACCTTCCAGCAATATCAAGGGGCCATTCCATACCAACAGAACATGCCCCACACCATGATACCACCTCCAGAACCTTTAGTTGTGTTTACAAGGCAAACTGGGTTCAGTCATTCATTCCTTCATGGGAATGAACGCAGATGTCGACATAAATGCAGATATTGTCATCTGCATAAAGGTTTCTAATTCAGTATCTGATATGAGTGTTATATATATATATATATATATATATATATGTGTGTGTGTGTGTGTGTGTGTGTGTTAAAGATACCAAGCTATTTTAAACCTGGTTTTACTCCATGAGTGCTGTTTACTATGAACTGTGAATATGAGGAGTATAGTTGACACCTTATTTGGTAAAACCAGGAGTAAAACTAGGTTTAAAAATAGCTTGGTATCTTTAACATTTATTATACCCAAGGTAAAATACTTTCTACATATATACACACACGAGGGTAGTTTGAAAAGTTCTCAGAGTAACAACGATAAAACGATTTTATAATTTCAAAATTATTTTTATTTTTGAACATAATCTACCTTAAGACTAATATTCCAGCGATGCTCCAGAGCCATTATCCTGTCCTGTAAGATCTGCAAATACCCCTGTACAGCTGCAATCACCACTTGATTTGAAGGAAAAAAAAAACACTGACCAGCAAGAAAGAGTTTTAGTTTTGGGAAGAGATAGAAATCAGAGGGAGCCAAATCTTGGGAATAGGGTGGATGTTCCAACAATTCATAGTGCAGTTCCCTTAGTTTCCCCATCGCTAAAACACTTGTGGGCAGGTGCATTGTCCTGATGAAAGATGATTTTTTTCTTCTGCAAACCGGGTCTTTTCTCACAAATTTTTTCATCTAGTCTAGTTAAAAAATCAGAATATTCCCCGGTTACTGTTTTACCCTTTTCAAGATAATTAATAAACAAAATGCCTTTAGCATCCTAAAACACCAATGCCGTGACTTTGTCTTTTTTGGCGCTAAACAACCAGCTTCTATCCACTGTTCTGACTGCTGTTTGAATTCTGCTGTGTAACAGTGAATCCATAGTAATAAATCGATACACAAAATCAGTTTTATTCTTGTTAAAATGCTCCAAGCACTGTTCAGAGATTTTCATGCGAGTGTGTTTTTGATCTGTTGTGAGCAAGCACGGCAACCATCTTGCACAAAGCTTTTTCATATGCAATTCTTCATGCCCTACACATTCTTTTGAAATGCCTATAGTCTCAGCAATCTCATGCACTCTGACTCGCTAGTCATCCAATTCGATATTGTGCATTTGATCAATGATTTCTGTTACACTCTTTGGGTGTCCTTCACGTGGATCATCTTCAAGGCTGGTACAGTCACATTTATACTCGGCAGCCCATTTCTTAATTGTCGAAAATGAAGGAGAAGAGTGCCCATAAACTTTTATGAACTTCAAATGAATTTCTTTTGGTGTTACCTTCTTTTACAAAGAATTTTATAACTGCACGATACTCAATTTTATCCATTTCAAGGGATACAGACAACACTTTTGCTTCAGACAGCTATAAAAAACAAACTACTTGATAGAATGACATGCAATTTCACATGGATGTTTTTGACAGATGTACCAACTAAGTAAAAAAACATCTTGCCGATAGTTTTACTATCTATTCGCGAGGCCGAGAACTTTTCAGACCACCCATGTATATATATATATATATATATATATATATATAATTCTTTCTTAAAAAGGTATGCCTCATAAATTCATCCAGAGCAGGCTTTTACATACCCCCATGCCCATGGTGGAATTTGAACCCACAACCTGTTGGTTGAAGGCAGGAATGCTATCCACTTAGTCAACTAGGCTGGCAATCTCCTTATCTCACATTCTCTTTCTTAGCAACCAAGTCATTTGTTCCCACAACCACAAGCTCTTTTATTCATTTACTTACATATCGGGATCACTCTGCTCATCCTCCCTTCTGGAAAACAGACTTTGAGAATGCTTTCATTCTTCACAAAACCGCATTAATAATGGAGTTTACATACACTGCCATCTGTCACCTCTCTTTCTCTACTTTCTGTCATTCTGTCCTCATACATCAGATTCCATGCAATTGTTATCTTTCATGTTATACACAGACAGGTAGATCTGCAGTTAGATACTTAGAAGAACACCAGAATCACATATGATTTGAAGAGCCAGACAAATTGTTTCTTGCATGTGTTACATAAAAGCCTTCATTATTATTATTAGGAAGATATCAGCCTAACTTAAATAATACCTACATTTCTGACTTCTGGGAGGTTTTCAATGCTAAATACTCCTTGGAAATGTTACTTGTTTTTATTTATAATTAACGAGTCTCCATCCTTGAGCAATAGCTGAGCTCAAGGTTATCAAGGATTCAGGAGGAGAGTACAGCAACAGCTGCTGCCATTTCATTGATGCTAAACAGAAACAGGTATTTTATGTTTGAAATAATGAGAATTCTATGGTTGGTTTTTTGAGTTATGGCGTGTTAAAAAACCAAGGTTCCAGAAGAAAAACCCTACTTGTTCTTGCTGAACACAAGATTTATTCAAGGGCTGTTCTAGAGAAGTTTCTCTAGTCTTTTTATTTTTTAATATATTCAGTTCCAATGTACTTTGGATCTTATTAAGTATCAGAGATCAAGCTCTTCTCATACCTGTTGATAAGAAAGAGCCTAGTTTGTATTCCAACTGGAAAACAAAGAAAGTTAATGAGCTTTCAACTGAAAGTAAATTAGCCATTCTCATGTGGAGGTGGAAGAGTTTTTCCCTGTCTGAAAAACTGGTCTTTGATCTACAAATCAAGAGTGCTAGCTAGAAAATACAGGACAATTAATATATAATACACTGGCTTTAATTATAGTTGCACTGGCCCTATTTCAAAACAACCAGCTTCTCATGCTTATTAATAACCTATGTTTCTAACACATACTTTTTTTTTATGTTATTCTCTTCTCAATCATTAGTACTATTCACTAGATATGAATAAGAAACTTGGCTGAAAATTCTGCTAGTATTAAAGTTTTACATAACTTTTTGTTGAATTGAAGTATTTATTTTAATATTGTTTATTACTATTTATGTGGATTGACAGATGCCAAATCCCTTCAGGAAGATTTAAATTTAATCCAAGAAAAACACATCTTAATTGAACAAATGGATGCAGCTACCATTTTGATGTTAATAAGTGCAAGATGTTCCATCATAGTCACAAGGTGTAGGGCAGAGGTGACCATGTACTGAATTGGTGAAACTGTTCCAAGATGTGAATGAGATCCAGGATCTTGGGGGGGGGGGGGGGAGTGCCATGTTCAAAGGGAACATCACAAGTGTTGTAAAGCCTACATAATGCACTGTCATATAATGCTATAATCAGACTATACATGAACTAGTGTGCACAAATTTATCAATGCAAAATACCAAGTGTGATGAGAACTCCAGAAAGGTTCCTGAAACAAGTGATTAAGACAATATAAGGTCTCTTGAATACTGTTGGCTATTGGTAGAGGTTGTGGAAATTTACATTGCAGTGTTTAGTAGGCTGACAAAAAAGAGGTAACATGACAAACAGTCAAGTTGGTGAGAGGATTTTATAAGAGTGCAGGGCAAGAAAGAGAGCATCCCTGGAAGTTGTGTAAATGTGGTAAAGAAGGGGATGAGAAGTAGATGTTCTTTTATATGTAGAATGGTAGTAAGTGGAGAATATGCTGCTGGAATAAGTTGCTAGTTAACTGAGACTTGCTGTGATGAATCTGTTAACCTTATAGATGTTTGTATTATTAACAACAATACTACAAACATCAAAAGCTGTTTGATGGGGGAAAAAAAAAGCCAATTAGATTTAACCATGTTATTAAATATTTTACACAGTGGTGACATACATTACTAGACATAACACTTGATTTAACTAGTGCTTTTTTAATTTTAAATAAAAGGAACTTAAAAGTTTGGATAACCCTCAGTTATCCAAACCTTCAATTATCCAATCAATAAATTTGTCTCCCACTGTAGATGAATAACTGAGGGATTACTGTAGTAACTTTTTTTAAACACACAAACAGAAAGTGGCCACTAGTAATGCATACAGTGCATGTCACAAATACAGGCACTGTTAACAAGATTCACTGATTTCACTCATGCAGAAAAAATTAAAACACATACACAGTTATATACAAATATACACAAACTGATTACACTGGTTAAAGGCTTTTTTTGATGAGTGACCCAAATATAAATGAAACTTCAGACGCATAACGTGTCATTATTTCTTAGCTATTCTGTGTGTTCTAATCTCACACTATCTTGCAAATGCTAAGAAATACATACGGTTTCTTAGCATTAAAATTTTGTTTCATCATTTTTATATAATTTTATATAATTTTATTCATCAGTTTTATATTTTCCTTTTAAAATCTAACATCTTGAATAAAACATATTTACAGAATGACTTAAAGAGTAACCCATGGAATATCAATAATGAGGAAGGAATTACCTGACTGGACTAAATTTAGTCCAAGATGGTGGAACTATAAGAAAACACTGACCTAACATTCAAACCATTCACACACACCATCCTTTCTTTTAATTCACACACTAGAAGTTACCTATCAGATAACATTCCAGAGCTAATTATGTTCCCACCTCAATTACATTTTTCTTGTTTTTCTATCATTTTGAATTTTTCCTCTTGGCTGGGTAAAATACTAATTGTACTTAACATCATAATGATCACTGTTGAAATGTGACCATTAAATGGTCAGAACCACCTTCATTAACTATATCAGATACAGTACAGTACTTCATGTTCTGCAATAGTTTTCTAAGGGTATATCACACGCAAAAATATATTTTTGAAATTGGCATGATGCTGTTTAACATCTGTATGACATTTCTCCACACCTTTTAGGTTGACCTGTATTTTTTCCTTCCCTGTGTTCTCTCTCCATTTCAAAGTTTCTGTTAGTGCATTATAGACAAAATTATGAGATATAAAGATAAAGTTATTAGAAAAGGAGCAGTAAAAGGGTTCATTTTTATACATTGTGATGAAAAGAAGTCAGCCAATGCAATATGAATCTGAAGTGATTAATATTTCTGATATAGGTAGATGTGAAGCAAAAGGACAATGCAATTTGCAGTAGTTAGTTTTGTGGCCAATGGTGAGTGGAAAGGAAGCCTGTGTGATGGCAGCAGTGAGCAAGCAGAAATACCTGAGAAGAGTGAAATAGCAAAACACGACATGTACTTGCTATAGTATGTTGCAATGACATTATAGTTAATCTGGTAAGGAAGTGACCAGTTGCACAAAAGAGAAACAAGGGGTCTGGCTAATGAGCTTATTTCAGCCCTACAGCCGATCTATTGATCTGGATATGATGAAACCTTCCTTAAAAGTACAAATGTCAGCAATGGTGGCAAACAAACTAATCTTAATAAGAGCTTAGCACTTCATTCCACAACTCTGATTACTATGAGCATTACCCATTTGTCTCTACAGCAAGCTGAATTTGGTACAATAGTACTCAATAATTCTTGATAATTATGAAATAAGAGTTACCCACACTAAAATCAATAGCTATGTGGTAACCTGATAGCTTTAAGAAGAAGAAATAATGGTAGTGGTTTGGAGATAGGACAGTATGAGGTGAAGGTTGATGCAAAGGGATATTTAGTTGGAACATGGAGGGAGGTGACAATGAACTCTATAGGCAAAGTGGATTGGTGAATGAACAATAACAGGGGGAAAATGGGTGATTTTAATTATTGCAATATAGGCTGGAATAAAGAGATAGCATCCGGGAACAAGGAAAATGAATGTGAGTTCTTGAAGGACAACTATCTTAGGTAGAATGTAATGGAGGGTGCATGAAGATCATCATAAAAGGATGGGATTGCAGATAGGGTATCACATTTTCCTCCATTTGGTGAGTGACTATAAGGTGATTACTAGCTATATCAAGACTTGTGAGGAAAAGATATGTAAAACTACAAGACCAGCAATTATAAAAGTTCAGGAGACAGCTTGGAAATACAGCATAAAATGAAGAGTTAAGTGGAAATCAAATTAATACTATTTTGGGCAGTGATCAGGAGTTATTTAGCAGCAGCAATGTTCATATGTATTTCAAAGGGCAAAAGGCTAAATAGGGTAGGTGTAAAATGGAAATCAAGAATGCAGTCTGGAAGAAGGCATTGCAGAGGCAGCATGAGATGAGTAATACAAAGAGCATTCCAGGAATACAATTTGGACAGTTAAGGACAGCAGAAGTACAATGACCATTTAATGAGCTCTCTACTGCAGTTCATCTCATGATATTAAAAACAAACCTTAAATATATATATATATATATATATATATATATATATATATATATTTACGAGAATAACTATAAACTAATGTGCTCCAAATATAACTGTCATATTCAAATGTAAAATTTTCTATTTTTAATATATATATATATATATATATATATATATATATATATTTAATGATTATTTCATGAGATTAATTCATAGTGATGTTAATTAGTATCAAAAGTAATCAAAGATTCAATCTTTTTAGTCAAATACAACTGCAAACACGGAAATCATTTTTCAGTGGGCATCAGCTAAATAAAATTACATCATTGGATGATGAGCATTTATGAATAAACAAAAATAACTACATCATTATATGCATATAACATTTATATTAACATCACAAAGATTACTTACTTTATCGTTACATCAGAAAAACTGGAAAATCCTGTCACTTTAGAAAATTTATCAGTATATTTAGCACTTAGGCATTAATTTCTCAAATGAATTAAGTTAACCTTCAGAGACAAATAACTTTTGAGAATGATGAAATTTAAGTTCACAATATATGTTAATTTGAAATGCAGCTAAGTCTCAAATGTTTGTGTTTTCATTATTTAGGTTAACTTAGTGTTAATCTAAATAATACTGTTCAGAATTATTTTTAAAAAAATGGAATAATATTTTTTCTACTTTTTAAAAATTAAGAAAAGTAGAAAGCAGGCAGATCCTGACTAAGCTATGTGTAGAAGCACTTAATCAAAATTAATGGAAGACTCTTAAAAGGAAACAAGAGATGAATATTACGATGTAGCAAAATGTTTTAGAGGAATGAATGTCCAAAAAAGATTTTGGATGTCCATTCCTCTAAAATCATTTCTTTAGAAAGACATTAAACAAAAAAAAAGAAAGTTTTCTCGGATTTCTAGAAAGTAACTATCACCTTGGCTGACTGAGTGGATAGTATATTTCCTGGACTGGTTGAAGAATTGACAAGCTGTGGATTCAAATCCATAATTTGTGAGTGTCTTTAGAACAACCTAAAATGTGAAAAGACACTGAAGTAAACATCAAGTGATTTAACAAATAGAAATATAGAGATTTCATTTTACAGCAGCTACAATATAATTTAAAAGGCTAGATAAAAATCAAATTCAAGATACCTAAAGAAGAGCTTTCATTGTACTGATTTATCAAAAAAAGAGATAAAACTTTCAACAATCACAAAAGAATTTCACACATCCCAGGACAAATTTATACAACTATGCTTGAGAAAAGGCTAAGGAAAAACATTGTTGAAGAACAAGCACTGAGTTTTGGCTAAACAGATGTTAAAACTAACAGATTTTGAATTTATGATAGAGTTGAGAAATCATGAAAAAAATAAGAATCTCCACACAAGATTTGCTGATTTTGAGAAAAGCATGTGTTAAAACTAAATAAATGTGTGTTGTGATACTTAGTAAAAATGAATAATGGTTTTACACATGTAAAAAAAAACGTTTACTGTATCTAATATTCCATTGCTTGCTAAAGACAATGAGAGGAGCTATGAACAAATGGTAAAAAAACAATTAAAAGTGACATCTGTCATATAACATGCATGTACTACTCAAGTAATTTCTGAAATGAAGGCCAGGTCATATCCATTAGTAATCATAGTGATTTTTATATTGTTCAATTTCACTAAAAGATGAGATATGGTAGAACAGATGGAGCATATCCAGTGCAAAATTTTGATAATACCTGTATTCTGAAATGGATGTCAACCAGAAAAGGTTTTTACCAACAGACAGAATCTGAATGTTAAGAGTGGGAGCACAAGTCATTCAAGTTTCTCAGTAGGTCCAGGCAAGGAAGACAATTGTTTAATTCACATTCAGTGGTAAACTTGATATGATTGTACTGACTATTTTATTTAAAAATTGTAGAAATACAGTCTCAATCTGTGTATGGCCAAACTATAAAGATGTCACAAAACAAAGCCAGATGCAGAGTTAAGGAAATATGGTGCTGATATGTTGACTCTACAAATGTTCTACAGAAGCATAACAATGTGGGTAGTATGAGACTACTAATAGCAGTTCCTTCAATTTTCCAAGTAATTTTTTCAACATAAAGTAGTGATCATAAATTGACTGCACTGACCATGAATTTAACTTAATGTTTTCCAGAATATCACTGTGTAAGAAACAAAGTGTTTCTCTCAGTGATATTTTGTTAACAAACATGTCATCAGAGAAAATTATTTTGGTATCAAGTAAACAAAGATTCTTAATTTTTTTTCTTTGAAATTAATGGTATTTTCTTGAAAACATACTTTATTGTCTAAATGTTTCCTATAAACTACGTGTATTATTCTCTTTCTCGTGGTGCTCTGACCAAGACTCAAGTAGTAAACACTTGCTAAGTTACAGATGTTATTTTATTTTTTTTTTTTTTAAATCTTACGTTTTTTAATGGTCCCTTAATCTTTTGATGAAATCCTAACAAGCAATGAAATACGGCAGAGAAATACACTAAAGTTAAAGTGGCTATTAGAAAGTTAGTTGTTATTCAAAGACATGGGATGATTTGAAGTTAAATCAAACATAAAACAAGGTTATTATTTGTAATCTACATGGGACATGTTATTAAGGAATATGATATTAATCCAAATATTCAAATTGAAATAGTATAGCTCTTTTCTACTTTATGCAGATGTTATCCTCATAAATAAATCTTCTACAAGGTCTTTAAAGAATCCTTATCAAAATTTTAAGTAATTGTTGCAACAAATTTGGGAGAGAAAAAAAAACAGCCGCACTCAGTTCAGATTATGCCTTTTAGCTATTTATGCACAATTCTCAGTTATGATACACAAAATAAGGCTAGTATGGTATGATGCTAGATGAATAACTATATAAAATGAGAGAAATCATCCAAGAACATAATATACAAGATGGCATTCAAAAAACAATTTTAATATATAGATCTGACTTGGATTAAAAAAAATGAAGCACTTAAAAGTTTGAAGACAACACAGGACTTTGAAAACAATTAGAGGCAAACAGATGGCATAAATTACAGAACCAAATTCTAAAAAAAAAAAAAAAAAAAAAAAAATTCAATAACTGATATACAATTTTTAGTCAAATCTGAAACCACATTTTGTCACACTTATTAAAGACAGAATATCAAATTAAGTATATCTAAAACATATTGCACTACTCATTCTAGTATTCATTCTCTTGTTCTATAATCATATTTTAATATTACGACACTGTTTAAATATATAAAAAATAAACTCCTATTTTAATATTATATCTTTTTAAAAATAAATTAAACATTTTACACTAAATAAAAAAAGGAATGAAAGTAAGGAATAATTCATATTGTAACACATCACACTGAATTTATTCTATATTTATAAGTGAACCATTCACTTCAGTTTTTTCTTCTTTTTTTCTTCTCTGCTCTTCAAACAGAGGGCAAAAAACGTTTCCATAATATTCATGCAATTCCAAAAATGAGAACTTCTGCTTTCCACATTTTGTATTTAAAACAGGATTCTGAACATTGGATGTTTGGGGAATACTATTTCCAGATGTTGCTGATGTATCAGGTGATTTTTTTTCATCACTGACTTCAAGATTCCCACCATACAATAATTTGTCAAATGGATTGAACCTTGGAAATTTAGGTGAATTGGTGTGTGTCCAGAGACAACTATCAGAACGGTTCACAGGAAGGCCACTAGCCCTCAACCTTGTAGGAATGCTAGATTTAGCTTGTTTTTCCATCTCTGTAATTTCATCTAGCTTTCTCTGAAGTTCAGCTACCATGAGTTTCATATAATCATAACTTGCACATGCAAGTGCTTTCATCCACCCCTCCATATTTTCCTGACTGTCTGCACAAAGGACATACGTTCTGTTTCCTGCTCCATGAAAAACAAGTTTAAATGCAAAGAGCTCTTCATTCTCAGCTAGATCAATGGTACAACCTTCTAAAATTACTACACCTAATGGCTCTTTATCACTTTTTTTGTCAAAGTAGAAAAGCAAATTTCCCTTTAAAACAAACCACCGTTTCTGAAAGCTTTTGTTTACTTCACCTTTCTTTAGTAACCATCCACTTCGGTCTACAGGAGTTTTGGATGTAGCAAAGCTGGCTAGATTTCTTTCATTTATTTTCATGTTGCTAATCAAGGTATAACCAATCTGAAAAAGAAAATTATATTATAAAAATATTACAAATATAAACAAAATACTGCTAATAAGATCAAGTTCCAATCATAAAATTTATATCTGAATTATTATTATTGTACAGGAACCTAAAAAGTACAAAGACTCATCATAGGAGATCCATACTATCCATACAAAATATCTAAACTATATGATAAAAAATATCTACATTATATGATAAAAAATATCTGGTCCTACTATACCAAACTCTCGCTCTAATATGAAAGGCATTAATATGGAGTTGGTCCACCCTTTGATATTATAACAGCCTTCAATCTTCTGTGAAAGCTTTCCACCAGATATTGGTACACTGCTGCAGTAATTCTCTTCCATTCTTCCAGAAAATCATTAGTGAGGATCACATCATGGGGTGCTTAAGGGTCAAAGCTGTATAACTGAGAGGAGACCTCCACATAGCCTTTAAAGGAATGCAGAGAACCGACCAGGGCTTCTGACCTAATGTCCAATCCTCACCTTCTCGTGGTGCACCCTGTTGGGTATCTACCTGGATACTGAACGAACGAGGATGGGCTGGCAATTTGGGATTTAGCCAACCAAATTGTATAATTATTGGTTAAACCAAAATACAAAATGATGGTACAACATGACAAAATTTCATGTCAGCTGGGGCGTTGCCCGGTTAAACAAGGCCCCCGTTGTTTTCGCCAGGGAACCAGGGCGAACAGCAAAAAGTCAGCTGCTGGAACAAATCTGAAAACACACCCCAACTCAACATCACCAGAATTCAGGATTGGTACTATCAACATAAGAAGCCTGAATGGCAAAGAAATGGAGCTAGCTGAGGAATTAAATAAGTACCAGATCGATATAATAGGGGTGACTGAAACAAAAAAGACCAAAACTGGTGAGATCTTTCTGAGCAATAAATACAAAATTTTATATTCAGGCAATGACAATCAAGGAAAAGAAGGAGTAACCATAGTATTCAACACAAAATACGAGGCTAATCTTCTTGAATGGCAGGCAGTCTCAAGTAGAGTAATGTGGGCAAATATGAGAATGGGGAACTGGACAATGAGACTTATTTGTGCCTATGGTCCCACAGAAGGTTCTACTAAGGTAGAAGTGGAGGAATTTTTTGAGGCATTAGAAAAAGCAACTGACACAATGAAAAAGGAAAAGCTGGTCCTTGTTGGGGATCTAAATAGCAGAGTAGGAAATGATTGTCAGACATACAAAAATATATTGGGAAAATTTGGAGAAAAGAGCAAAGCTAATAATAATGGCAAATATTTGTTGGATTTCTGCTCAGGACATGGACTGGTTATTACTAACACCATGTTCCAACATAAAATTGTGCACAAATTGACATGGAGAGAAGAGGCAAGAAATAAGAAAAGTCTCATTGACTATGTTATTGTTGATAGTGATGTTTTCTCCCTTGTGCAGGACACCAGAGTGTACAGAGGATTTGAAATTGGAAGTGATCACTATTTAGTCATGAGCAGGATAAAATTGAATTTCATATTGAAAAGAATAACATGTAAGAAAGTTTTAAAGTGAATAAAAGTTGAGCAACTTTATTGAAGAAAAAATGAAAGAGTTTGAGAACAGGAACCAAACCTTGAAGAAAACCCTGATTGATTCAGCTAGTGAGGCATATGGTGAAGTTGTCTGCAAGGATAGAAAAATTAGAACTCCATGGTGGACACGGGAAGTTAAAGAGGCAATGAAGGAAAAGAAGAAAGCATATCAAAAGTTCCTGGCAAATAAATCAGATTTTGCTCTTAGAGAATACAGAGACAAATGTAAGAAAGAGAAACACTGTGTAAAACTAGCTAAACAAAAGTCATAGGAGGACTTTGGCAAGAACACAGAAAATAAATATCAAGAAGGTGGTAAGATATTCTGGAGGTTGTTGAAGAAGCTTAGAAATGGAGGAAGGAGTGTTGTAAAAGGAGTTAGAGATGATAAAGGCGACATGAAAATGGGAGAAAAAGATATCCTTGAAGTATGGAGTAATTACTTCGAAAAATTTGCTAAATGAAACAAGCAGTGATAGCACAGTGGTAAAAAACACTCAACAGGCATACAGTCAGGAATACATATCCATACTTGAAGTAGAAAAAGCCATCAAAGGCATGAAATGTGGAAAGACAGCAGGAGTAGATTATATTCGACCAGAAATGCTGAAGTATGGTGGTATAAAAGTCTTACAGTGGCTGCACTGCATAGTTCAGAATGCCTGGACAGAGGGACAAATTGCCGATGATTAGAGTAGAGCTCTCATAGTATGCATATATATAAAAAGGGAAATAAAACTGAATGTGAGAATTACAAAGGTATTTCCCTACGGAGTGTTCCTGGTAAGATATATGCAAGTATACTTGAGAAACGGTTGAGAAGAATTGTGGAAGAAAAGCTTGGTGAAGAACAAGCTGGATTCAGGCCAAATAGAAGCTGTTAGGATCAGATCTTCACTTTACAACAAATAGTTGAGAAATCATGGGAATATAACAAAGATCTGTATTTAAGTTTTGTCGATTTGGAAAAGGCATATGACAAGGTGCCAAGAGAGAAGCTATTCAATATGCTACAGTTATATGGTGTCAGTGGGGCATTATATCTAGCAATACTTAGTCTTTATATGAGTTGTAAGTCAGCAGTTAGAATTGAAGGAAGTACAGTAAGATGGTTTAAAGTTAAATCTGGTGAGAGACAAGGATGTACATTATCCCCTCTGTTATTCATTATCTATATGAATCACATTATGAAGGAAAGTGGTATTAAACATGATATCAAAATTGGAGATGTTAATGTCTGCTCTTTGCTTTATGCAGATGATGTTATACTTCTAAATAAATCCGCTACAAGTCTGCAAGATTCCCCGACTAAATTGAATAACTGTTGTAATAGATATGGTACGAAGGTCAGCAATAAAAAGACAAAGACAATGAAAATAGGCAGAATCATTGAAAATGTCAACTGTGTTGTGAATGGAGAACCTGTGGAACAAGTAAAACATTTCAGCTACTTAGGCACGATTTTTACTGAAGATGGTAAATTAAATATAGAAGTAGACAAGAGAATCAACAAAGCTGGTATGGTAGGAAGTCAATTGAATAAATTCATATGGAATAAGAGACAAATTAGTCGGAACACTAAATTAGCTGTATACAAGACAGTATTCAAACCAGTTTTAACTTATGGATCTGAGAACTGGGTCAGAAGTAAAACACTTGACCAAAGACTAGAGACCGCAGATATGAGAGTTGTGAGAAAGATTAGAGGCATGAACAGATGGCATCAATGGCAATATCATATTAAAAACGAGGATATTAGGAAAGAACTTGATGTTGTCAGCATCCAGGAATGCATTAGCAGAGCTAATCTCAGGTAGTATGGTCACTTCAACAGAATGGGCGAGGAAAGATTAGCAAAACAAGTGTTCTCTGTCAGGTTGGCAAGAAAACGACCCAGAGGAAGACCAAGATATAGGTGGATTGATACGGTACAAAGTGCCTTAGACGATAGAAATATAAGATCTGATAATGTTGGAGTCTTGACAAGTAACAGACTGATTTGGAGTAAAATTGTATATAGGAAGTTAGTAATGATGTAAATTTTTCATGTAGTACTATCATATCCTGTACACCCCTTGAGGGTACATGGCAGGAATTTGATGATGATGATCACATCACCTCACTAACATCGGGCAAATGAAGCCCAGATCACTATGAGATGAGAGCTCAGTGCTGGCCAGTCAAGTTCATCAATGCCCACCTCATCTAACCATTCCTGTAGACTCATTTTGTGAATTGGCAGTGGGGGGAAGGGGGCACTATCATGTTGATACAGAAAATGGCCTTAGTTGAACTGTTGCCATAAAGTTGGAAGCACAGAATTGTCTGGAATGTGATCATAGGCTGCAGCATTAATATTTCCCATCACTGTTATTAGAGAGTGAACCATGAAAAATAGTCCTAGACCATGATGCCTCTCCACTAAACTTCACAGCTGGCATAACGTGTTCAGGCAGATGGCATTCTCAGGACATCTGCCAAACCCAGACCAGTCCATTGGACTGCCAGATGGTGAAGAGCAATTCATCACTCCAGAGAATGATTCCACTGCTCCAGAATCCAATGGCAGCAAGCTTTACATCATTCCACTTAATGCTAGGCTGGTAAGGTTGCATTGCAATGGAAATCCATGTTCTTCAACTTCCAATGAATAGTCATGCTGGCATTGTAACAAAGTCATTCTGGAATTCAGAATGCAAGTGTTTCAACCAAGACATGATTTTTTCTTTTGCACCACATGCTTCAGCACTGATTTGTGATTCTATATTGTCTACCAGGTAGCAACTGTACTGCTTGTGCCCCTAGGCATTTCCACTTCTCCACTTTTCACAATACCATCACTTAGAGTTCATTAGGACAGCTGCAGCAAGACAGCTCTTCGTTACAGACCATTTTATTGCTAATGTTTTTCTATAAAGATTGCAAGATTGTGTGCTCCATTTTATACCTGTATGAGACATGCTTATGATGGCTGATATAGGTATGTACCATGGTTATGATGTATACAGCTATATCCACTACTAAAAACAAGTATCTGGATATTTTTGATCAGATGATGGATCATACCTCTTCCTGAATGCAGTGATGAACAAAGCACTCACAACAGACTGGCAACCCATTCACTCTCCAAGAGAAAAATCAAATCGTAACACCCTTACTAACGACACTCTCTTACTCAATTTCCACGGATACTCCTTGTTCTGTCTTCCACTAGCCAAGTGTTGAAATATTTCCTCTGCATCAATCCTATAAAATTCTTTCATTGACTTAAATGTTTCTATCACATCTCCTCTTTTCTGCCTATCAACTAACTTTTGCATCTCACAAACCCTGAATTTATCATCATCATATTATTATTACGGGCGACTCCAGGGAGTCCTTAGACTCATCGAGGGAGGCCCTAAACATCATGTCCACATAACTATACGTGATATGCCTTGAACTCACTCACTGTCATAGCACCCACAACAGACTCTGGCAGCTTATTCCACTCATTTACCACTCTAAAAGTAAAGAACCCAGCTCTAACACCCTTGCTAACCACACTCTTGCCTAGCTTCCATAGGTGTCCCCTAGTTCTCCCACCACCAGTCCTGTTCTCAAAAATATCTTCCGAATTAATCCTATAGAAACTCTTTAGCAATTTGAATGTCTCAATCATATCTCCCCTTTTCCGCCTATCAACCAATTTCTGCAACCCACAAATCTTCAACCTGTTCTCATAAGGTTCATTCCATAGACCTGCTATCATCTTGGTCACTCACCTCTGGATCCTCTCCAGGTATGGGATTCTGTGGAATGCCCCATATTTGTGGCATTCCACAGAACCACTTCTTGCTCAATTAACATGTTTTCAATTTAGAATTGAAAATTTTAGTCTCAAAGTAGGAAGTGAAGCAATTATGATACACACACAAATAATGATGTACATTATCAAAAAAAAATTATTTTGAAAATCAGGTTTTTTCTTGATTGCACCTGAGATGCAAGGGAAATAGTTAAGTGGTGATAGAGGTAGGCAAACAAGTGTGGAAAAGTCACAGCTGAGAGAAAGTATGGGTAAGACTAGTTATAGAATTGCTAGGTTTATTTATGAATGCTAGAGATGTTAGATAACAGGAGAAGAAAAAAATAATGTCAGAATCATTAGGTTTATTCACCCAAGAATGTCTGGAATAAGTGAAAATCATGCTCATCTAAATGTTTTTCATTTACTGCTGGAATAAGTGAAAAACATCAAGATGAGGATGATATCCAAACAGAAGAAAAAATGGATGGTATGAGTTTACTGATAAGCAGGGAAATTACAACTGGTTCTCCACAAGTGGAGATGAAGGGAAGAAACAGTGGCTATGAGGCAGTATGGTGTGAGGTGGTGGTTAAAGTTCATATTCATGGAGAAAAAAATAGCACAATGAAAGAATTAAACATAGGTTTAATGGTTCCAATATTGCCTCCATCACAGAGGCATCATCTGGGATTTGATGCACACAAATAACACAAAAAAATAAGTAAAAGATATTACACTGCAAGCCTAAAGTCAGGAGAAGAGTGCCCTCTGTAGGCACTAGTAAGCAGACTTGGGTAATTAGACATGAAGTTTAAGAATTACTGTTTCCCCAAGATTATGAAGTTTCATATAACTATATGTATTAATGTTCAGTTTTGTTTTTTTTTTGTATGTGTGTATGTTCAGCTGCTGATTCAAAAAATCTGTCAAGTTTGTATTTACTGCAGTCAAACATAGCATTCCTGCCAGCCATATACTGTAATTCTGTGCAAAGTGTCCAAAACACATGGTCAGGTAAACCTGACTGATGTTGCCATAAATCTGTAAATGTGGAGGGTGGTAAGAAAAGTATAGATAAATTGGCCTAGAAACAAGAGATAGGTGATAATTATGAGAGATTTTAATTATGGCAGTATAGATTTGAATGAAGAGGTTGCACCTGAGAATAAAGAATATAAATTTCTTGACTTCTGGAGGGGGGGGGACTATATTAGACAACATGCAATATAACAGAGGGCACACAAGAATCAAGAGTCTTAGGGCTGAACATATCCGAGGAAATGATTGTGAATGGCATGTTGAACCTCCCTCCAGTTGGTAACAGCAAAGATGAAATTGATCTGTTGGGTGATGGCCTGCCATATGAAGATTTCTGCAAGGAAAGGATATATTTGGAACTACAGGGCTGAGATTATGCAAAACTTAGGCGTCAACTTGGAGTTATAGCATGGAACTTACGAGTCAAGCAGAAAGGAGATAAATGCTCCTTGGACACAAGTCAATATTTAAATGGCAAAAATGATGTACTGTGTTCCAAAGATCAAAATGCTAAATAATAAAGGTAAGTGTAAAAATGATGAAAAGACTTATTTAAGCATGCGATCTTGAACGCATGCATCGCTGTAGCGGCTTGCATTATGCAAAGTGCACGTCAGAAAGTTTAAGAATCTGGTTGATGTATTATAAATACAAAACACAAAGTGAATTCAACAAATGGCTTTCAAGACACTAATCAATTGAAAGAAAACTGTTAAACTATACTCACCAGTATTCAGAGAATTAGCGGGTTACCACTAACTGAATTTTTACCGTAAAACCCATAACAATGCTAACTTGCAAGGTGATGGGAATTTGTCTCAATTACTTAATTCATATTCAAAAACAAGTGAAATAAAATGTCAAATTTACGCCCATTACGTATACTGCAGCGCACAGATGGACACTAATCACAGACTGATAAGCGTGAAGCATCCATCCAAATATTTTCAAAATAGATAATTTTTCTGGAAGAATGCAATATAATATAATATATATATATATACATATATACAAAAAACAGAATCGCGATCAGCTTAACACAGTTTAAGGGATGAATGGAAATTATTTGGATCCACTTTCGTAATTCACATCACAACATTTCAATAACACAGCTGTAACCATCGAACATACTATGACAAATGCAATTCCCATTTTTGGTTATAAATTCCCTACAATATCCCCAAAAACAATCAAATATATTTTCCTTAAATTAACTTACAAATTCAGCAAGTAATTAAATACATGCTAAAATATCAGTTTCACTTAATCTTTGCAATCTCAAAAAATTGTAATCCACATTCAGTTCAGTAACTTAAAGCGAGATATTAATACTTTTTCTCAAACAAGTCACGAAGTTCCTCATCACTATAGTTGTAGAGCGATGAAGGAAAACAATAATTTTGTGTTTGTAATACAGATAAGCAGATAGATCCAATCACTTGTCCGAACACACATACATACACACACACACAGTTCCTCATCACTATAGTTGTAGAGCGATGAAGGAAAACAATAATTTTGTGTTTGTAATTCAGATAAGCAGATAGATCCAATCACTTGTCCGAACACACATACATACACACACACACACACACACACACACACACACACACACACACACTGCTTGTAAAGAAGTAAACGAACACCATAACGTGTGGAACACACACACCCATGGCGCCCACCTTAATAACATGTAGAACCTTTTGCTAAAGAGACCGCAGCAATCGTACGGAGTATAATTACCACTGGTTTACGATAATAACCAATGGGAATTTCGCACCATTTCTGTAGGCATGTAATGAGGTGCTGGATTGTTGTGGGGTCTCTTGACCTCAACGACGCCCCAGTTCATCCCCCAGATGAACGTTGAGTGACATTCATGTCCACAAACCACACAGTTACAGCAACAGCCTTTTAACACAGTTTATTGTCTTGATGAAAGGGACAATGGTCAATTGTAAACTGGCCGCAAAGTAAGAAGCATTTCATTGTCCAGAATGTTCAGATACCCCTCTAAATTCAATGTTCATTGCACTTGCACCACAAACAGAGGTCCAAGGTCAAACCAGGAAAAACAAAACCAGGTGCATCGTTGGTCATTCTTTAGTAATATATTAACTTTTTATAACAGAGTAAACGAAAAAATGAACTTGGATAAAAGATATAGATACATAATGATTCTGCTGGATTTTGTCAAGACATTCGACAGAATACCAGACGGAACTCTTTTATGCAAATTAAAACAAATAGGGATTGATATGACACTGGTTATGTGGATAACAGGGAGGGGGTGGCTGCTGGACAGATATCAAAAGCTGGTATATGAAGGGGAAGAATCAAGGCAAAAATAAGTGACTAGTTGTGTGCTGCAACGTTGAGTTCAGGAACCACTAATGTTTAATTTGTGCGTAAATGATATAGGAAATAACCTGAAAGGAAATATGTAATTGTTTTCTGATGATGATAGATAGATTGAGGATGCATGGATTGCAGAAGTTGGTTGATACGGGAAAAGAGGGGATATATTAGGAACATTTAAGTTGCTTAAAGGGTTTATAGGATTGATGCAGGGTAAATGTTTCAGCACCCTAGACGGAACAGAACCAAGGGTCATCCCTGGAAGCTGAACAGAGGTGTGGTCAATACGGATGTAAGACGTGATTTTTTTGCTTAGAGAGTTGTGAATGAGTGGAATGGATTGCCAGAGTCAGTTGTGAATGCTATATCTGTTAATGGGTTCAAGGAGAGGTATGATAGACTATGTGGATAGATTTGGTCACCTCTGATGAGTCTTTTCACTCATGGAAGTGCCAGTATAATAATAATAATAATAATAATAATAATAATAATAATAATAATAATTGTTTCTACAGCATTCTTTGAAACGTTTCTAAGTTAGTCGAAAATTTAGCACGTGCAAGCAGGTTTTATTCTTCGGAACATTCGGATTTTTCGTACTCTAAACTAAAGAGAATCAACCGTAGAAACCACACTATTCAAGACTATAAAATGTTATCTTAGGATTACGCATTATGAGATAGCGACACTTGTCATTAGTCTCTTCATCGGAGCATATAATTAATGGTAGTCTTGATCCAGCTATCTCTGATTAGCTACCGGTGGAGATTGAAATTCTAATCCTATAAGGGAATAAAATGCGTGATCTGATTATCCTTATTATTATTACCCGTACACCCTCGATGAAGTTGGGAGAAACATCGTGGAAGGTTCGTTCACCTAACACCAAATCATTCTAATTATTAGAATCCTTAATACTCCCTGCATTAAGAACATACTACGGTAATGCGTTCCATTCATTGACAATTCTCCATATAAAAATCTACATAATAAGTCAGATTTAAGTTCAAGTCTAGTCTCCGACTGGAGGAACTTTTTCTAAGCCTTTCTTCGACCGATTCTCGAGTTAGTCGATCTCTGGCACGGGGAAAGCGGGTTTTTCCTCCCGGAAACTCATGTTTTTCATCCCGTAAACTCAAGAAAATCGACCGTAGTATCCACATTATGTCAGACAGTAACATATATTGTTAGGGTTAGGTACCAAGAGATGGCAGCACTTCTTTGTCAGCCTCTCCATCGGTGGCTGCTATAATTAGTGATAGACATGGGCCAGCTATCTCCGATTGGCTACCGGTGGAGATTGAACTACCCACTCAGTCTCCAAAAGCTAGATAGGGTTAAAAGGCCTCGCTTACTCCCTATAAGGGAATAAAAGGCGTTAGCTGATTTATATTTTTATACTATTCTTAAAATCTCCTACCCATTAAAAGCGTTACAGATCTGATATTGTCTTAGTCACTCATCTCTGGACTCTGTTTCACATCATGTTGAAATTCAGTTGATCAAACTTGAGTACAATAGCCCCAGAGTGGTCTGACCTGCACTTCATAAAGTGACACAACCACCTCCTACTCCCTACATGTTAGAGTACTTCTTATCATGACAGCCCAATGATGTGCAGCTTTTGAAAGGCTTGCAATATGGACTCTATACTTTAATCTAACATCAGCCATCAAGCAAATCTTGAATCTCATCCACATCCTGCATTACTGCCACTGTCAATATAGAAGACAGCCTTATATTTCTGCACTCCAAAATGTAGATCCTTGTCCTTATTAAGATCAGAACTACAACTAGACTCCTTTGCTCATGTCAAAAATCAATTCAAACTTCCTCAAGGGAATTAATATCAGCAGTGATACTCATAATTCTTCCTATATTTGCATCATCAGCAAACAATTGATGATCGCCAGTCATTCGTCATGATATATCATTTATGAGCAATTTAAGAGCTGGAGCCCAACAATAAAGCCCTCGGGCACCCCTCTGGTTACCGACCTTTTATTTGAGCAATTTCCTGCTTTATTCAGAGCCCATTTCATCTAACTATACAATATATTATATATAATACACTATATGTTCCCATCCTATGCAGCTTGTACACCATCGTATCATGTGCTAATCTATCAAACAGTTTTGAAATCTTCAAGAATATGACTGTATATGATTCTTTCTTTGCTGACCATCATAAAGTATGCTATGCCCATCAACCCCAATCCTGTATTCTATTCCTAACCAATCTCTCAACACCTTGACCACGAATTCAGTTATACAGGCTGGTCTATAACTGGAAGCTTCCTTCCTAAAACCAAGCCTGTGTAGTGTTAGTATTTTGTCCTATTCCCACTTCTTAGGAAACGTACCCATTGCAAGAATTTCATTAAATAACCAAGTCAAGGGCATAGCTTAGTGTTGTAAAAATTCTTTAAGAATATATGGTGATATGTCACACATATATATGGTTTAGCAGTTCTGTAGATTGATCTGGCATTGAAACCATACGTTTTAAGCAAATAACGAATTTAATTAAATAATACCCTGCAAGTTATGTCGGATATTGCCTTATGGATTTCCATTCACTGTCAATATCTTTTCTGCACAGCTCATCTCTAATGTAACATTGTTAGCTGACTCCAGACATTCTCATAATCACTCACCTTATACTTCCACATAAACCGCCAGTCCGTTAAGTAATGAGACAAGAATTATTATATCAAAACAAAGTACTATATTTGGAATTGTCAGTTACATAGTTTCAAAATAATCTCCTTCTAACTCCACAGAACGTTCACAAATATTGTGTACTTTTTATTGTAGGTGTTCGAAGGTACGGTGGAAGGTACTGAACGGGAACCTCCTTCAGACCCTGCATCACACTGCGTTGGATGTCCGCAATGTCGCTCCTCTTTGAAGGCACACTTCGTCTTTGCAAAGTAGAAAATCCCACTAGAGCCAAATCTGGCGAATATGGGGAAATTTTCGATCACACATATCGACTTAAGAAAAAAAAATCAGCTAATGCCTTTCTATTCCCGTATATATAGGGAGTAGGCGAGACCGTTTTTAGCCCTATATAACTTTTGGAGACTGAGTGGGCGGTTCAAACTCCACTGGTACCCAATCAGAGATAGCTGGCACAAGGCTATCACTAATTTAGCGGCACACTGTGAAGAGAGGCGGCTCAATAAGTGCCGCCATCTCGTGATCCCAAACCCTAACACTTGTATTTAATGTCTGAAATAATGTGGGTTCTACGGTCGATTTTCTTGAGTTTACGGGACAAAAAACACGAGTTTCCGGGAGGAAAAACCCGCCTGCCCGTGCCAGAGATCGACTAACTCGGGAGCCAATCGAAAAAAGGCTTAGAAAAATTTCCTCCAGTCTCCGACTAGACTCGAAATCAAGTCTTCCGTCGTGCGGCCCTCAGTGGATGTGGTGTGCAAACGCCACATCCACTGAGCTACACAAATATATTCTAATTTTTTAAATTAGAATATATTTGTGTAGCTCAGTGGCTCTTTGTAGCTCTTTAAACAGTATATAAACTGTTTAAAGAGCTCTTTAAACAGTTTGAAAACTATTTTATTCTTTCTCCAACAGCGTATTTCATTTAAACCGTGAAATATATCTGTCCTCTGATATTCTGATGGTCCAATCGACTTCGAAGCCAGAAACTGCTTCATAGGTGACGCCCAGTGCGCAGGCCAATGCGTCTCCTGCACCAGAAACCAATCGTTGTTGTCGAACAGTTCTTTCTTGACAAGTGTCATGCGGGCCAGTAGACGTTGCATTATTCCTAAATACTGATCGTTCATTGTGGAGCCCTTAGGAACAAATGAATACTTCCTTGTTTTGGTCATTATATTTTGGAACAGTAAAGAGCATCTCTCGTTCCTAAATCGCTTCCAAAGCAGACTGATGTTTATTAATAGTCTCTTCACATTAATATATATATATATATAGACTTGCAATACATGCAGGCACAAACTTGAATTATTTGTCTATTTGCTTACTTGGGAAATGGAGTAAAACCAGGTTTAAAATAGCTTGGCATCTTTAACATATATTATACCCAAGCTAAAAAAACTTTCTACATCTATCTCTCATCCTGAGATTTTTATCTAATAAGGTCAAAGCACCTTATGGTAACTTGTTTTGGTAAAATACTTATAAGCTTGTATTATTTAACCTTGGTATTTCTAAGCCTGGCTCCCACTGATGAGACCAATAAAGGTCGAAACCAGTCTGGGTAGTGGCCCCTTGCCTTTAGTGCATAGCATCATACATCTCTTCAAGGAGATAGGCTTTGCATTAAGGGTAAATATTAAGAATAGTGATCAGAACTTATTACCTTTACCACGAGTTGCCTAGACTTGTACTACTTTATGGGTCACCTAGACTTGCAATACATGGAGGCCCAAACTTGACTTATTTGTCTGTTTGCTTACTTGGGAAATGGAATAAAACTAGGTTTAAAATAGCTTGGCATCTTTAACATATATTATACCCAAGGTAAAAAACTATATTTATATATATTCATTTTTCTAAATTAACTGACTTAAAACCCGAGAATTATAACACAATGACATTTATTTCAAAAAACGCAACATGTTTCGTCAAGAACGACTTCATCAGGCGATAAGAACATAGAAAGATATTAAAAGACACGAAATTTACATTGACACACTCTAAAGCTATACAATTATAAAGCCATAATATTCGACTGTAAATTACAGTTATTACAGTCCGAGTTAAAGTTCTATTGTTGTACACCTGTGCGTGTGTGGAATCACGCGATCTCCAGTATCTACTAGTAGAGTTCAAAGAGTCAGGCAAATTATAGCTAAGATTGTTATTCATGTGAAAAGGGTCCAAGGTGATTTCTATATATATATATAGAGGCCTTTGTAGCTCAGTGGAAGTGGCGCTTACGTCCTCTGCGCTTGGTCGCTTGAAGTCAGGCTTACGTTTTCTTCGACCAATTACCGAGTTAGTCGATCTCTGGCAAGGGGAACCACATTATTTCAGACAGTAACATGTATTGGTAAGGTTAGGTACCAAGAGACGGCAGCACTTGTTCGCCAGCCACTCCATCGGTGGCGGCTATTATTAGTGATAGACATGGGCCAGCTATATCTGATTGGCTACCGGTGGAGATTGAACTACCCACTCAGTCTCCAAAAGTTAGATAGGGTTAAAAGGCCTCACTTACTACCTAAAATGGAATAAAAAGGCGTTAGGTGAGTTTTTACATATATATTAGGATAACCAAGTTATTTTATAAACTTGGTTATTTTAACTCCTAATCCCAAGTATGCAAACAATTAAGTTTGCGCCTGAAACAATGTTCAAGTTTAAAGATGATACAACACCAGGGCAACTCATTGTAAAGGTGGTAAAGCTCTGATCACTATTCTTAGTATTAAATTTATTACACACACACACACACACATACACACACACACATATATATATATACAATGGCAATCAGCTTTTACTCGGTTGTTATACATTTGAAAAAAATAGATTTAATGACTCCAAGACCGAGATAACATATAAAGATTTTAATGATAAATACTACTAGTTTCGGCATATAGCAGCCTTCTTCAGGTATTTATAAAGGAAAGGAATACTAATAAACATTGAATTATTTAAACAAACTGGAAATTACAGGTACAAATTGCCTCACATAATCGATACATAAAAAAGTTGTATTTTTCAAGTTGTTCCAACTGGCGTGCCATTGTTTGTTGCAATTGTGCGTGCAAGTTCACGTGAACGCCAATATTGAATAACTGCAGCATGGCTATCTGGGATGTTATAACTTAAATTATTATTTAAGTGGACCGGGTTCGGTAGGATTTCCCTTGATTCTACGATTTTCCTTTCAAACTCATCTTCACAGCGAAAAAAAAAATATATATATATATATATATATATAAAAGCCTGTGTAGCTCAGTGGAAGTTTATCTTCGACCGGTTCCCGAGTAAGTCGATCTCTGGCACAGGCAAACGGGTTTTTCCTCACGGAAACTCGGGTTTTTCCTCACGGAAACTCGGGTTTTTCGTCCCGTAAACTCAAGAAAATCGACCGTAGTACTCACATTATTTCAGACAGTGACATATCTTGTTAGGGTTAGGTACCAAGAGATGGCAGCACTTGTTTGCCAGCCTCTTCATGGGTGGCTGCTATAATTAGTGATAGACATGGGCCAGCTCTCTCTGATTGGCTACCGGTGGAGACTGAACTGCCCACTCAGTCTTCAAAAGTTAGATAGGGTATAAAGGCCTCGCCTACTCCCTATTAGGGAATAAAAGGCGTTTAGTTGATTTTTTTATACATATATGTAGAGAGTTTTTTACCTTGTGTATAATATATGTTAAAGATAGCAAGCTATTTTTAAATATAAACCTGGTTTTATACTCCATTTCCCAAGTAAGCAAACAGACAAGTCAGTCAAGTTTGCGCCTGCAAGTGTTGCAAGTCTATTTGACCCTGCAGGTAGTGCAAGTAAAGGCAACTCGTGGTAAAGGTAGAATAAGCTCTGATCACTATTCTTAATATTTACCCTTAATACAAAGCACATCTCCTGGAGGAGATATATGATGCTATGTATTAAAGGCAAGGGGCCACTACCCAGGCCGGTTTCGACCTTTATTAAGGTGTCATCAGTGGGAGCCAGGCTAAGAAATACTAAGTTTTAAGTAATACAGAGCTTATAAATATTTTACCAAAACAAGTTACCATAAGGTGCTTTGACCTTAATAAATAAAAATCTCAGGATGAGAGATAGATGTAGACAGTTTTTTATTTGGGAAATCGAGTAAAGAACCAGGTTTATATTTAAAAATAGCTTGGTATCTTTAATATATATTATACCCAAGGTAAAAACTCTTTACATCTATCTCTCATCCTGAGATATTTATTTAATAAGGTCAAAGCACTTATGTTGTGGTAAAATTAAAATAAAAAATTTAAAAAAAAAAAATATATATATATATATTTTTTTTTAAATTAAAGATTTAATGACTAAAACCGAGAATAATAGTAAGGCTTTATTGATATAAAAACACAACTAGTTTCGGCTTTTGACAGCCTTCTTCAGGTGCCTTCTAAGAATAGGAAACAGTAATAAAAACACTGAAGTTTAAAACTGTGAAGCACAGGAAAATTGCACTACATAATTGACATGAAAAACGTTGTATTTACATTTAAGTTGTTCTTACAAACGTGGCATTGTTTGTTGTGTGCGTACTTGCAGACTCTCGCGAACGCCAGTACCGAACAACAGCAGTGTGTTATATCAGGGATGTTTTAGCTCAAATTGTTATTTAAATGTTCACAATTAAGGATGATTTCTCTGGACTCCACAATTTTTCTCTCAAACTCATCATGGCAACGAAAGATGTTTTCAGATCTATCACAGCAGACTGAATGACCCTGTGTTCGTCATCGGGATTGTTCGAGAAAAGAACATAACTAGACAAGGCACTGGCATGTGTTCTTTTTTATGACATTTCTCTTTCGTATTCCTTTATACCTAATTCAATAGATTTATTTGTTTGACCAAAATAAGGGATATGATAATCGCACCATATCTTATATACGCTAGGACACTTCAGATTATGATGAGGAGGTTTGGATGGCTTACTAGCGAGCGAATTTTTGGAAGTGTAGTGAATAAGGTCCTGATGCTATAATTTTTAAGAAATTTAGCTAATTTTTTGGAAACTGAACTGATGTATGGGATGGAGATGTTACTCTTGAAGTTAGTTATTTCTTCAGTGCGGTGGCTAGGAGGATTTAGAAGAAATTTTTTAATGGTTTTATCAGAATATCCATTTTTGTCTAAATACAAGCGAGAGGCAATTAATTTCTTTTTGAAGTTCATCTGGATCATTCAGAAAGGAGCGTGCTCTATCTCCCAAGGTAGAAATAGTTCCAAGTTTTTGTGGAGGAAATTGATCGGACTGACTGTGAAGATATCTATTAGTTTGCGTAGGTTTTCTATACATGGAGATTCTAAATTTTCCAGAGCAGCGTGAAAGTTTTATATCCAGGAATGGTAAGAAATTGTCATATTGAAGTTCGACTGTGAATTTTATATTAGGATGCTGATTATTGAGATGATTAAGAAAATCCATGAAAGAGTTAAGGCCGTGACTCCAAGTAATAAAATGTCATCTACATAGCGTTTCCAAAGTTTTGGTTTAAATGAGAAGCATGAAATCTAAATTTAAATTTAGATGAAGACTGGAAGGAAGAAACATGAAATTTAAATGAAATCCTCCAAGTAAATGTTAACAAGAAACTATCAAAAGCTGAAACTAGTTGTGTTTTTATTTAAATAGAGCCGTAGTATTATTCTCGGTTTTAGTCATTAAATCTTTAATTAAAATGTATCATAATAACCGAGTTAATGTTCATGAAAGCATATATATATATATAAAATTTCGGAATATAATTCCATATATATATATATATATATATATATATATATATATATATAATATGTTGCTATTCGGCTTTAGAAGCGGTTTTGAAACGAGAGACGCTCTTTTCTGTTCTCAAAACTTATTCCAAAAATATAGTGAACAAACAAGAAAGTATTCAGTTGCGATAGACCAGGGAGGTTCACAGATGATCTCGAAGATATATATCGCCAAATTAGTTCAATGAGTACAGGTTGACTCATTAAGATATATCAACTATGGAGATATAGACTGGAAGGAAGAAAGATCACATGGCAGAAATAGGATATACACCTGCTGAGGAATGATTGCTTAAGGCAGCATATGATGGAGGGGACTAGGGGTTAGAGAGAATTGAACATGGTCATAGGATCACAAGAGCTATTCATAACCAAGGTGCCTCCAATAAGTGAAATTGACCATGCGGTATTGACTTGGGAGATTGTAAAACATTAGGAATATTCTATCAAGAAGGGTTATTTGTAGAACTACAGGCAGATAATTATGACATGCTTAGGAAAAAGCTTAAATCTATATTGTGGCATAAAACACTGCAGGGTAAGGATGTTAGTAGGGCATGGGATATAATTAGGGTCGTCTATAGAAAGCAGTATTAAATTTTGTACCTAGGGTAAGCAAGTTTAATCGGATATGAGTTACATGGATGAGTAATATCATTAAGCACGAGCTACAGAAGGAGGAGGATATATAACCTATGGAGAGTATATAAACAGAGGGGTGACTAGCAAACTCATGAACAGTACAAGGCTCAGGCTGCAAAGGTGACAACCTTTGCAAGGAAGGCTAAATCAGATTATGAGAAGAATTTAACCGAGCAGGCCAAAAGAAACCCCAAAGAGTTTTTTCGTTATGTGGCAAGTAAGAGGACGAATAACTATACCAGATTAGCCTTAATGAGTAATGATGGTCAAAAGAGACAGAAGGTGATAAAATAGTTGAGTGACCACATTGCAAGCATATATATTCTTAGTGAGTACTACTTTAATCTATGTGACAGATACTAATCTGGGAACAGAGGTGGATGAATTGGCAGTTCTTGGATATTGCAGAATCGCAATGTAAATACAGCTTTGGGATAAGATGAGATATTAGCTATGGTTTTGCGAGAATGTGCAAGGGAACTGGCAATGCTGTTGAATTTAAGTCTCAGATCTGCTAGAGTTCCAAGGGAGTGGAAAAATGGCAAAATTATTCCCTTGCATTAGGGAGGTTCTAAGATTACAGTAGCATATTAATAGATCAATCAATATCTCAGGCATGATAGTAAGAGTACTATAAAAATTGCTTAAACAAACAATTTAAGAATGCGTAGATAAAAATATGATACTGTATGAGGGTCAACGTGGCTTTGCGATATGTCCGTCATGCTTAGTAATTGACTAACTTTTTATAGTAGACTAACAGCTGAGTTGGATAAAGGAAATGGCTACATGATGAATTTGCTGGATTTTGCAAAGTCATTTGATAGAATACCACATCGAACACTGTTACGCAAATTAGAACAAATGGGAATGGATAAGTAGATAACAGGGTGGTTGCTGGGCAGATATCAAAAACCGGTATATTAAGGAGCAGAAACGTGGCCAAAACAGGTGACTAGTGGTGTATCACAAGGTTCAGTGCTGAGACCATTGCCAATTTGTATATAAATGATATAGGTAATGAGAGGAAATATTCAACTGTTTGCTGATTATGCGAAATTAGGCAGAAAAATAGTTGATCAAGGCAATGTGGAGAGCTTGCAGGGATTTCAATCGAATGTCGAAAAACGTAAAATTCCCATTTTGGAATATAAAGATTACAAGCTGAGTATTACTTTGTTTGCACTTTACTCCAGGAAATAGATGAAGATAGAGATTTATGAGTGGTAGTAAACAGGGAGTTAATGTGTATAGCAGTGATTCTAAACCTATGGGGCGTGCCTCTTTGGAGGGCACAAAATACTAAAAGCGGGGACGCGAAGAAAGTTGAAATCGAAGGAAAAACTGAAAAATTACATTTATTGACACAAAAACATTTTATTGAACCTGCATTTATTGAAACAAAAGCATTTAATAAAACTATTTATTGACACAAAAACAAAATAAAAACAAAAACATAAACACACTGAATATAAAATCATAAAATGTGTAAAATCTACTGTATTGAATAAATGAGTAATGCTTACGGGAATATATCAATATTGCAAAATATACCGAGCAACTAATTAAAACTAAACAATAACAGTGAATCTAAAAAATAATGGCTCCCTTGGGTCTGTGTTGATTAGCAAAGCTTTTCATGTGATGGTAATACATTGGAAATTGACACACTTAGTTCTCTTTCTATATTTAACTGAGATCTGTATTTTGGTTTCAAGGCAACCACTGCAGAAAACGCGATATCATAAAGATAAGATGTTGGAAATGGCAAAAGTGCACGAAAAGCTCTTGACTCTAGTGCAGAAAATACATGATCGTCAACACGGCCCAAAATTCAAATAGCGATTAAGATGCAAATTGTCTTTTGATTTCGCGCTTGTCGCGAAGTGTGTAAATTGTTCCCCGTCTTCAATTGAGAAAATTGCAGGGACAATTTGAAATGGGTTTCTAACCTACTCATACATTGCCATTATGATGTTGTGGATTATAAAACAGTTTCTAAAATTCTGAATAGAAACGTTTTCTAAGTGATCATCCACATTTCCTAACATTTCTAATTTTTGTTGCTTTACCTTTTTGTTCCATAACTCTAGTTTTTAACAAAGCGCATTAACTTTGTCACTCATCTCTAAGATATGAGTATTTTTTTTCGGAGTTGCAGGTTTAATAGATTTCGTTTCTCCAATATATCCACCAAATAGCTCAATTTCATTACAAATAAGAGTTCTCTAAACCTCCTTGCTCCTTCGTGATTTTCCTCTTCCAAACATTTTGCTATATCTTCTCTTAATTCATAAACTCTTATAAACATATTCCCTGTGATACCCATCTTGTCTCGCAGTAAAATAGTAACGCTGAATGTTCCGATCCAGCCATGTCTTTGCAAAATTAAGAAAATGATTATAAGGGTGTAATTTTTATATAATTCACACAGAGTTATAACTGCTGTTAACACAATGTTTGGACCAGGATTCTTTTAATTTGCAGCAAGAGCTTCTTTATGTATCATGCAATGTGCCCAAATACATTGTGGCGATTTTTCCCTTACAAGGGCTTGTAAACGTTTAAACCTTCCATATATAACTCGAGAACCATCAGTACAAATTCCAATACAATCTTTCTACTATATGTTTGCCTTAAATATAAAATCGTCCAATATTTTGAATAATTCAGCTGTGGCTCTTCTTTCTATCGGTTTAGAAAACAATAACTCTTCAACTGCAGATAATCCATCGCAAAATCGAACATAAGCAATTAAATGACAATCCTTGTTGCTATCCGTTGCCTCATCAAGCTGAATTGAGAATAATTGGTCACAAAGCTTCGAGAAAAGTTGTTGCTGCATATCTTCACATATATCACAAATTCGCCGAGTAACATATCATTTGATAGAGGAATGCACCAGTTGTTTAGTAAAACTTTCTCCAAGCATGGTTTCAACAATATCCATCGCAGCTGGCAGAATTAGACCTTCTCCGAGAGTATGGGGCGGTTTGCATCTGGCTATTTTCTATGCAAATTCGTAAGAAACTAGCAAAGCGTTTGGTTTATAATGCTAGATTTTTTGCTTTTCAAAACATTTCACTTTGGTAGTAAAGACCTCTAGAGGTTTGGTATCATACTCCATTTGAAGTGTTTCCAAATGTCTTTTAAGTTTATTCGGTTTCATGCTATCAGCCGCCAAAATTTTCGAACAAATAACATACAGTTGTCTTTCTTCATCATTTACTTCAGTCTTTGTAAAACCAAAATCTAAATATTCTGTTACACACTTTCATCATTTTTCTTTCGAAGTGATATTGCCGGCAAAGGTTGGTCGATTGGTAGAGCCTCTGCTACTAATGACTCAGTTAAATAAGTTTGAGCGCGGTTAGTAGTTTGAAGGGGTGCAATCGTTCGATGCTGTTGGCACACTCTCCTTCGATGAGTCTATCGACTCCGTGGAGATGTCAAATAATAATAATAATATTCTGTGAACCTGAATTTGTTGACGTCGACGCTCCACAGTCGTCAGATGCCGCTAACGTCCAATTAAAAATTTACTAATTTTTCTACACTAGAAAAGATCATCGAATTCTCACTGTTGCAGTATTACTGCTGTCTTGCCATTTCAAGCTTCATTTATACTTGCAGAAACATTTCCAGATATTCAAGACTTCCTGTGGGAAATCACGAATGTTTCCGAAAGGCTAATTCGATTCACCTGTCTGTGCAGTGATGCCAGATCTATACAATTTTCGAATGATTTGATGACGCATTTCAATTTGTATCAATAATTTAAAACATTTAATTGATTCCTAGTTTTTTTTTTGCTTTTATGGATTTTGTCAGTGTCTCAATACAAGAATTGCAAGGGAGAAGGTGGGGACGCCACAAAGACTAACATTAAAAAATTGTTCGGCCTAGTTGGCCGAGTGGTTAGCTTATCTGCTCTCCAGCCAAAAGGCCTGCTGGTTCGAATCCCGCTATGGGCATGTATGTTTGTGATTGCCTGTGGAAATACTAGTGGTGGTGGTGGTGGGCGGTAGATGGCTTTGGGGTAGTTACGGTTAGAATGAGCTGTAGTGTACCAGAGTTGTAAAGTAGGTGCTCATCCCTCGATGAGTCTTTTGACTCCCTGGAGGTATCATATAATAATAATAATTTTTTTTCTCTAATAATATTTAAATATATATTAATCTGCTAAAATATTTACACATACAATAAACATCTTGAGTGACATTGCAACTTATAATTTTACAGAATTCAGCACAAAGTGCTACTTTTTTACATTGGATTTCAATTAAAATTTTTAATAATACTTTTTTGCCTTTATATTATGTATTTACAACACACGTTCTTTTAATATTTACTATAAAGATTACACAGAATTTTTGAATATAGAATATACATAATAATAATAATAATAATAATAATAATAATTATTATTATTATTATTATTATTTATTTATTTATTTTTATATCTCAGATAAATTGCATACATAGATGCTGTAATAATTATATATATATATAATATTTATAACACATTACAATTGTGAATAACAGATACTTGCAAGTTAATAATTTTCTTCCTCAAAGCTTAACAGAGCTTATCTGAGGATTATAATAGATGATAGGTGGTGGTGGTTTCATGGTTATGTTCCTATACTGGTCAAACGCCTGGTGTTGATTTTACTGTTTGTTGGTAAGTGCTTGGAAGACTTCAACTACTGTTACAGTTTAACTTTTTTTTTGTGCAAATACGGTTGGATTTAGACATAGGTGTTTGTTTCTTTGTGTTCTTGTAGTGATGGTTTTTGAGAGGGGTTTGTCATAGGTGTGTGTGGGGGGAGAGAAACAGGAATTGCTCTAATTTTCATTCTCGCTATAATATTTATATAGCGCCTGTTTCAGCTCTCTGTATGTTCCTAGGTTTCTGTTGTCGAACGGCAGTTTGTTTATCATGTCAGGTACGTAGAAGTTTCGGGTGGCTTTGCCGTGGTGATTGTTGTACTTATATGTTATGTAGTTTGTTGACTGTGATCTTGTTATTTGGTATGTTGTTCTGGTTACTCTATATGTTGGGCTGTAGTAATGTTGTAACATGACTGTGTAGTGGCATAAGTGTTTCACCTTAAATATTTTGTGTTTTGTCCGTGCTTCCTGCATAAGAGTGAGTTGTTCCCAGAATACCAGTTTTACCATTTTATCTTGCAACCATTGTAGCCTGTTAAATCTGTAGTCTGCGCAGAATGCGTATGATGTGATTGCATATCTTAAAATGTTTTCACATAATGCTTTATAGATTAGTATTTTTATGTGGGTTGGGGCAATGTCTTTTAATCTGTACAGTTTGCTTGCTATTATCCTAAGCTTGGTATGTAGGTAGTTCCAACTTTGATCAGCATCAAAGTGAAGTACGAGATAGCATGTTGTTTTCACCTGTGTGATGGTTGTGATTTTAGGTTCTACGCTTTGTGTATAGGAGGATGAATGTTGGATAGTGAGATATTTAGTTTCTATGGGCAGGGTTTGGGGGTTTTTGAATACCATTAGCTTTGTTTTTCCTGGGTTTATATATATGCTGTTTTCAGTTAACCAGTTAGTGATTTGGTTGATGTCGTGTTGCATATTTGTGTAAGTGATATTTTCATTGTTGTGAATGGATACTATGGCCGTGTCGTCTGCGTACTGGAAGATTTTACTTTTTAGGGGGAGTTGGCTTATGTCGTGTGTATATGTTAAACAGAATTGGAGATAGGACAGCTCCTTGTGGTACTCCACAGGTTACATGTACCTCTTGCTGTATGCTGATCCTATACATGTAGTGTGCTTTCTGTTTTTCGTGTATGCTTTAAACCAGCGCTTCCCAAACTGTGAGCCGCGGCCCCCTTGGGGGCAATAGGTTTTGTTGAGGGGGGCCATGAAATAATGAAAACAAATTTAAAATGTTTTAAGACTAAGTAGATTTTTTATTTTAAAAGAAACGTATTTAACTTTTATTATTTCTTTTTTGTTATTTTTTTATATTTTAATAGAAAAATTCACACATTGGTGTTGGTTCACAAACTTTGCTTCGTGCGTATTTCGGCACTTAATGAATATTAGTAAATATTGCTTATTCATATGTTTCATTTCAAAGCAGTGGTTAATTGTATTTACTTCGAATGCTCTCCAGGGAAGCTCCAAATCTTCCTCTCCCATTCATCACTGTTCCTAGTAATCAGGGACTGTTGACATACAAAACTCGTTTTATATTATCACTGTCATCCAAGCTAATTTTCTGTTACCAATAAAAATTTCACATATACTTCACACATGAAAAAAAGCTTAAACAAGTTCATGTGGGGAGATAGTAACTGCTTGCAGTGGTAAACAACATGCACTCTTTAACAGCCACTATACCGCAGAGGCAATAAAAACAAGTACTTTTATTATGCCAATGAATAAGGTATGAGGAGTCTGTGTAATATGTTTCTCAACAAATAGTGCAATTAGAGATAACTGGGATAAAAACACACTAATTAATGAATCACATGTCCCCTCATACAGAAACTATGCTGTATAGATTGAAACAAAACCATATGTTGCATGGGCAAACACAGTATCTAACTAAAAACTATTGTCATTAATTAGATGTGTGTGAGTTCGATTTCCCAAGGCAGCAATAAAATTCAACCGAACGTGTTTAAATTCGTAAAAGTGTTAAAACCAAGTAATATATATCTATAATGAATGTTATGGTAGTTTCACATATGGAATTCGGTTGAAGAGAGTTAGCATTTTAACTCAATTGTCAGCTATGCTTTTATATTTCGGTTGCGCGATGTTTTGTTAATACCGCACCAATCATATACCTTTGCTGTCTGTTTCGCGTTAGGCTTAATTACCGTAAAGGGAGAAAATTCACAAAAGAGAAAAATGTTCCTGGTCCAGGGATTCACTTATTCAGATAATATTCACTAATTTCATGTTATAAGTCTGTGGTGTGTGCCAGTATCGGTAAGTGGTGATATTATTTGATCTATTCTTCGTTAAAAAATTTAACCCTGAGATGGATAAGTGGTTGATAAAAAATAAAAAAAAATTCCCGCGAACAATCCGAAGAAGCAGAAATAGAATAAAAAAAAAGGACAGTATTTCATATTTTACCAGAACAGCCCACATCATCTTCAGAACCAAACGGTAAGAGGCAAAAAATGTAATATATGCATTTGATTTTTGCAATATTCGCTGTGCATGTTTTGTATTGAATATAAATACAATAAATATTATAATAATATATCTCTCTATTACGATTTTTTTTCGAGGGGGACCGCGAAATATTTTAATTTTTGCAAAGGGGGGGCCCTGACATCCAGAAGTTTGGGAAGCACTGCTTTAAACCACTGGAGTAGACGACCTCCAATTCCGATATGGGTTAGTTTCGTTAACAAGGTTTTGTGTGTTAGTATGTCAAATGCTTTTGTTAGGTCAATGAATACCACTAATGTTATTCTGTTTTTATCCAATGCAGAGTTTATTAGATCTGCGAAATCTTCCAGGAGTTGTTGTTCCTTTATTTTTTTAAGTCATATTGTGTTTTGGGTATGATTTGAAATTTTTCAACGTATGAGGATACTTTCTGATGCACGATGCGCTCCATGATTTGGTTGATTATAGACAGCGTAGCGATGGGTCTGTAATTACTTATAATGTTTCTTTTTCCCTGTTTGCGTATGGGTGTGATTAATGCAGTCTTCAGTGTTTCAGGTATGTGTCCCGTTTCGAAGATTTTATTTAACAGTTTTTGTATAACTGGAAGTAGGTTGGTTAAGTGTTTCTTGATGTCTTTTGGTCTGATTCCGTCTATCCCCGGTCCTTTGTTAGGGTTAATTTTTTGAATTGCCAGTGATAGTTCTTCTTTTGTTACTGTGGGGAATCAGATCGACTGGGTTGCTCGTGAACCTAGTGGAGAATGCTCATTTGTGTGAGGAAGGGTTGTTTCTTGTAGCTTTTGGACAGAGTTCACGAAGTGCTGATTAATGTTGTTTGCCAACTGTTTGAGGGGTTTGGGGTCACAGGCAAAGCTGTGTTTTATTGTTTCTGAGGCAGTGGTTCTGTGTATATTGTCCAGCATTTTATTAATCAGTTGCCAGGTTTCCTTTATGTCATTCTGAGCTGTTGTTAATTTGTTGCTGTAATAGTTTCTTTTTGCCGTTGTAATCTGTGTTGGTAAGAGATTCCGTTTTCTTTTGTATTCAGCTTTTAAAGCGATATTGTTCGGCGACTTCTTAAGTTGTTTCCATAGGGTATCTTTTCTTTGTATGTCTGTTAGTATGTTGTCTGTTATCCATGGATTTTGTTTCGTTTGGGGGCGTATTTTTATTTTTGTTAATGCTTTCTTATATATTTTGTTAAATGCAAGTTTAAGATTATTATATACAGCTTCAGCAGAGTCTAAAGATGCAATCTGCATCCAGTCTGTTTTTCTGATTTCATCGTTTACTATTGTTTCGTTTAGAATGCTATAATACTGTTTTGTAGTCTCAGTGATTTTTATGGGTGTTCTGGTTCAGTGTATAACTGTAATGCTGTGAAATGATGGTCTGCCAGTTTACATGTTATGACAGCTGCTGTGTGGCTGTTTGGAGGGGCCCTTATAATTATATGACCAATTCAGGATGAGGGTGTTGCGTTTCCGACTATCTCTTTTCGTGTATACGAGTGTATGGATGGGGGTATGTTATATGCCGATAATAGGTCTAGGTACTGTTCTGTATTGTTATTTATGTTCCTAATGTTTATATTCATGTCTCCTATTATTATCAGGTATTCTGAGGTGCCTACTTCCGTGGCTGAAAGCCATCTGTTTAGTTCTAGGAATTTTGTGGTACTTAAGTTGGGTGGTCTGTATATTGCCTTTAATATCAGGGAGTTTTCTTGTTTGATGTTTTTAATTTCGATGCATATGTTTTCTGCGTATTCTAATTTATAGTTCATTTCTGTTACTTCTAGTTTATTTTTTGGTAAATATTATTATACCACCGACTCGTTTTATTTGTCTGCAGTGTTTGTGTTATCGGAAGTGTGGCATTTGGTAGGTGGATGCCTCTTCGTTTGTCGTAGATACTTCAGTCAGTATTAAAATGTCTATTTCGTCTATATCTTCCTTCAGATAAGCTTGCAGGTCAGCCAGTATTTTTGAATGCTTCTGATATTGATGTGAAGAATAGATAGTCCGTTTTGGGGGATTGTCACTTGTTTCAATTCTGTTATTGATTTCAGAATGTGGCAATTATCATGTTCCGGAGTGATTACGTCTGCTTGATGGTCTGCATTCATGTTGGTTGGTGAGCTGTTCCTTCTTTACGAGTAGTCAATATTCCTTTCAATGTGGCAGCCTGTTGAGGTCGTCTACGGATTTTATTTCGATTGGTTTTGCGTCTTTCTAAGGAATATTTTGCTGTCTCTTATCCATATAAACTGGTAATTGTTTTCTGTTTTTACTTTCCTTGCCTTGGTAGAATATTTTCTGATAATATGGCATTAGGTATTCGGACAAGTATATTGGGGTATTGTCATGGTCTCCTTTCAGATCCTTGACTACTGGTTTTTTAATCCTGCTAGCTTTTATAAGTGTAATTTTTGTTGGGCTGTTGGTGAGTCGCACTACGACGGGAGAAGGACGGGTATTATTTTCTCTTTTCCTTTTTTGTAGTAACCGATGCACGGACTGGATGTCTCTCGATTGAATGGGAGAGCCAATTTTTTGGCTTAGTTGTATTACGGTGTCTCTTAGATGTTCCATAGCTATTTCTGAGAGACCATTTACGAGGAGATCATTTTTGTGCTGCTGTTGGTTTTAGAGTTCGTACTGTTGCTTTAAAGAGTTTAGTTCTTGCCGTAGTTCCGTTGTATCTTTAATTAAATTATGCTGTCTTTCCGTTAGCTCTTTAACGCAGTTTTTAATTTCTCTAACGGTCTGTAATACACCTTCTACCGAGTTATTATTAAATTTAATAAATTCCTCATATTGGTTTAATTTTTCTGTAATTTGTGCGGTATGTTTTTTAAACAGTTCTCCAACAAAATCGATTAAACAGTCTTTTCAAGTAATGCATTTAAAGTTGGCTCACTTGGGTTTCCGTTGTTGTTTTCTTTGTTTTTAATTCCCTCTGTTGTTGATAGCTGTTTACTGCATGTGCTGTTTTCCGCCTGCGATCGAAGGCGACATTCCTTTGTTGTCTCTGCAATGGGGACACTTCCACTCGTCACGATTCTTGTTTGATTTTCGCTGCCAAGTAGCGTCAGACAATCCTGAACATAGAAAATGCATGTTTCTCTGGGAGTTCCTACATGTTACGTGGTTTTCTTCTCCCGTCAAGTCTTCTTGGCATTTGTAGCACTTCATATTTCTTGTTTGACGATCTTGCTGTAATTTCTAATATGGCGACTTCCTTTGTTCCTTTCTCGCGTAGTTGACCAATGTATACTTCGAACTTTGAATACTTATATTTTACTTATTACTTAACAGATACTTATAGTTTTTACATCAATATGTTCGTCTTGAAGAACGGAATTCACTATTGTGCTTTAAATTTTAATTCACAAGAAAAGATCTACTTTGCAACTTAAAATATGGAAGTATCAAAATAGCGTGCTTGCAACCGCTTGCTGCTAAAGCGCCCTCTTCCAATAATAATAATTATTATTATTATAATAAATGGTGCACCCATGGCAGATGGTTGAGAAATATTGGTTTGGTTTAGAGGACATATTGCTAAGGTTGCTATGGTACCCCATAAGATTATTGGCTATTTAATAACACATTAACAAGTGGAGAAAAGCAAGTTGTTATTCCTCTTTTTAAGGCCTTGATAGGCCCACAACTGGATTACTGTACTCAAGTCTTGTCCCCTAGGTTTCTTTGGGATATAGAAGTGGTAGAGAGGATTTAGAGGCGAATGACCAAGATGGTCTTTAGCCTTTTGAATGTTCCCTATGAGGATAGATTGAAGGTCTGTGGTTTGCAGAAGTTGGGTGATAGGAGAAAATGAGGCAATATGATAGTGATATTTAAGTTGCTTAAAGGATTTTATAGCATAGATGCTGGGGAAAGGTTTCAACATTTGCTTAGAGGGACCAAAACAAGGGGGTCATCCCTGGAAGTTGAATTATGGTTCAGGTCAGGAGGGGGTGTGAGGACTATTTTTTGTTTGGAGAGTGGTGAATGAGTAGAATTGGTTGCCAGTCAGTTGTGAGTGCTTTGTCTGTTAATGAGTTAAAGGGAAGATATGATATATTGTGTGGATAGAATGGGTCAACCTCGATGAGTGTTCAGAATCCATGGAGTTGCCCATATAATAATAATAATAATAATAATAATAATGGTAGTACGATGATGGTTGACTGTATCCAGTCTTGACAGATTATGCCTGTATTGAAGATCTTGTTAAATAGCTTTAGTAATGTAGTAATGTTTTCACCTTCTAATAACTTTACTATATCCTGTTATTCATTCAGGGCCTAGGGCTTTACCATTTTAGCTAAGTTCAGTACATATTCTACTTATGATCCTAGAATGCATGGACCTTCCATCTGTTCATAAGGATTTTCTGGGTTTTGTCTGTTATCAGTAAAGAGTTCAACATGTTTCATCCATTCTTGTATTTTATCATCCTTTTCAAATATTATTTCTCCCCTTTTATATTGAAGGATATATAGTTTTTTTTCTTAAATATACCTGAGGTCTCTTTCAGCTTTTTTTGTAGATTAAAACTGCCATGCTTTTCCAGTAGAAATTCAATTTCTTTACATTTTTAATTCATCCTGATTTCTTTTGCTTCTTTCATCTTGTCGTTAGTAATTTTCTAAACCTCTTTATATTTTGTTGGATTATGATTTTTTTATGATTTGCATTGATCCATGAGAGGAAGAATTTCGTCAGTTATCCAATCTTTCTTTTTTACTGCTCTATCAGGACACAAACCATTGGCACATATCTCTATGAAAGACAGATTTTAATTTGTCACATGATTCACCTACCTTCATGACGTCACCATTCTTGATAAGCGCTATCTCTTGATTCAGATCTTGACAGTTTTTTCTTGTCTCTTGATTTTTTAACTTTCCTATATCAAATCTTTTTGTTGATGTTTCTTAAGTATAGCTTTCAGTGTAATATTTTATTCTGTCACCAGTAAATTATGATCAGAAGCAGTATCCGCAGTCTGTTATCCAATCATGCTAAGTTAGGTTTTTATTCTGTTTATGGACCTTTGAAATCGTTGATTAATTTACACGTAATCAGTTTTGTTTCTGACTATATTTGCATTATTATCCTGTGGTGATTATTAAGTATATAGTCTTCGGGGTGGTAGCTTAAAGCACCCCGAAGGCTTAGTTATTCTTCTTGGCAAAATTGAATAAGACGGTTTACCTCTCTCATTTCTTGTTCCCAGTCCATGTTCACCAAATATATCTCCAGTTTTACCGTTCAAATTTTAGCATTGAGTCACCTATGACGATGTCAATATCGTATTTCTTTATATTTTCATTAGTTCTTTTAATTAATCATAAAATTCTTCGATCTTGGCATCATTCTTGTCAAGTTGATCTTACCAATGCCAAAAACTCCTCACTCTTATTCCTGATACTTTTGCATTCGTGCACATGCATTTCAGCGTCCCTTTCTTTCCACAGTTGTACCTAGAGTAATGTCATTACCAGCCCATTTAATTTGGAAACCTGTGAAATCTTTTTTGGAATTACGTAATCATTACTGTATAGATTACATTATTTGTCATTACATTATCATAGGAATGGCGAAACAACATGCTTGATTTCATCCTCCCTAATATCTCGAGTTTTCCTGGTTTTGCACTACCATATTCTCACTGAGCAACAGTTTCTCTAAACATCTAACCCCAAAATCATTCAAGTTTAGTCCGTTAGCATATTCAAGTTCCTTTCGTCCATCAAACTCACTGCATACATTAATAAAGTTCACATTATTCCTCCTGCACAATCTTTGCATTACTTATTGGCAATCATGACCCTTCTAAGTTCTGTGTTATCATACTGATGCAGCATACTCATAATCTTTACTTTCTTGCTCTTCATTTTCGCTTCCAATACAATCAACTCGTTCACTCAATTCTTCCGCATACTAACAGCACCACTAACATCCTTTATCTTCGCACTTGGAAAACAAGCTTTAGTAGGCTGACCATATTTCCTTGAGACAAAAACTGGACATTCGGATGACAAAAAACGGGATGGGGGTTATAAAATATTCTGTATGCATGAAAAAGTAAGACGGTAAATAAAAGCTTACCGTTATTCTTTGGTGACAGAACCCACACCAAAATGTAGGTAGACATAGAGGGAACTGTATTTCACCACGATCGTACCATAAATATTTTTCCAATGAAATGATCTTACACAGCAAATTTCGGTCTTTCAACACCTTATCATAAAACTTCCCACACTCCAGCACACAATTTTGTCTTACAACTAACATAGCACTCATTGTCTCAACACTTATTCCTTTGACCTTAGAAATCCTTAGATTTCTTGTTTGACCACATACTGTTCATAACAGAAAATATTCTCTCAACAGGTGCTGTACTTCCTGGAAGACAAAATGCCAAAAATACAATATTACAAAAGTCTGGAAAGTCTCAGTTTCGCTCATTTCAGAAAAAACCTGTACCCATTTATCTCATACTGAAATGTTTTCTTTAATAAATTTAGTTTAATCCTTTATCCAAGTGTGAGTAAACAAGTTTGCCTGGGCCTGGTTCCTACTGAAGAGACCTCAATAAAGGTCAAACTAGTCTGGGTAGTGGCCCTTCCCTTAATGCATAACATTAGACATGTTTGCAAGATGTGTTTTGCATTATGGGAGATACTGAGATAGGAGTGATGTTAGCTTGGTCCAGCTTTGCTACGAGTTTCCCGGTGTTGTGCTACCTTACCCCAGTCCTGAAGATATTTTCAGGCATAAACTTTGTTTGCTCACAGTTGGATAAAGGATTAAACTAAATTTATTATAGTCTAACCAAGTGAAAAATAAACTTTCAACATCTTTCTCTAAATCCAGAGTAATTTAATAAAAAGGTAGCACACCTTTTGGCAACTCCTATAGGTAAAGATGACCTCGCCATTGCTTCTATCTGGTATCTCCATTTCTTGGCCTGGCTCCCACTGAAGAGACCTCAATAATGATCGAAACTAGTCTGGGTAGTGGCCCTTCCCTTAATGCATAATATTATACATATCTGCAAGGAGATGTGTTTTGCATTATGGGAGATACTGAGATAGGAGTGATGTTAGCTTGGTCCACTGTTGGATTCTGATAATATAGAGATTAAAGTAATTATTATTTGCTTCAGAATCCAACTTGATCTTCCATCACAAAGGCTAGACTTAAAAATATTATTTAATGTAAACAACTTATTTTACAATTTAATATTCATATAACTACTTTAATTTTGTCTAATATCTAATTATTTAATCAAAGATATATATATTAGAAGTGATAAGACTGTATTAAACATTATTAAGCTATTTTAATTATTACTATGTTAATATTATAAGAACTTGTATTTGATAATTTAACTGCGCATTATTTGAAATGTAAATATTCTCTATTTATTCCTGTTTGTAGAAGTTTAACGTTAATACAATAGCTCAATTTCATTATGTTTTGTTTTGTTGTCATGGAGACGCATGTAAGTAAGCGAGCGAGAGAATTGGAACACAACGTGAGGAGAAAGTTTATTGAAAAGAATTTTAGATCACGAGAACAATTTAGGCGGGAAAAACAGATATATAAGCGACGAACGCTGGAGAGTTGCAAGTGAAGATGGAGTTTTGGGATGATTTTGTATAATAAGCGATCTACTATAACCAGTCGCGAGGGATTGTATTAATATATGTATATATAGCTAATGCTCAGTTGTTGATAGGGCATTCAACAGGTTCAAAAAAATCAACTTTGTAGGTAAGTCAACCTTTTTTCAAAACAACGAGGATACGCTAGGCCTACTGCCATCAGCATCGCCATTGTTTCATTGCGTCAGCTACTGCTTTAGAAACTGTCTATTATTACAATACTGTAGAAAAGGAAAGTCATGTCCTGTTCCACAGAACAAAACGTGGGTCCAACCATAGATGCTCCGTATGAGGAACTTAACTTTAAACAGCTCCTGGCAATTTTCAAGCATATTGGAAATCTGCTTCACACAAAATGGCCAGGTAAGGTAGTAGTTCATGAAATACAAGAAGTTGATGCAGACGACGCTCAACCTTTAGAACTACTTCAAGACAACGCTACTGAAAAAGCAACAGCGGCTGAAGATCATTCCCTTACTGATCACACTGATTATCAGGAGGTTCGCGCACGCAAAAAGCGCAAAACTGCGACCTCCGACCCACCAAATGTGGATGTAATGAAGAAGATGGCTCTGTCCTAGACTCTCCTACCTCCTCAAGGGAAAAGATCCCCCCGATTATTCTGCGTGAAAAAAATAAATGGATGTCACTAAGGAATACAATGAACAACTTAAAGATCTCTTACCACAATGCAAAGAATGTCACAGATGGTGTTAAAATTCACCCCAAGACTGTTATGGACTATTCGGTTAACATCTGAATTAAATACCAGAGGAATTCAGTATCATACATTCTCACTTGGTTCTGAAAAAAACCTCAAGGTAGTGATCAGAGGTGTACCTGAGGATGTATCCACAGACGAAATCACTACAGATCTGCACCTGAATGATTTACCACCAATAAAGGTCAGCAGAATGACCAGGAGGGACAAAACTCCAATGCCACTAGTGTTGATTGAGATCTGTCAAACCTACAAACACATATATGACTTGACGACCATCTGTGGATTGAAAATCTCGGTAGAACCGTTAAGGAAGAGAGCTTCTACTGGGCAATGCCATAGATGTCAAAAGTTTGGGCATGCCCAGAAAATGTGTAGAGCCGAATTCAAATGCTTGAAGTGTGGGGTCGGTCACCCAACCAACACATGCTCTAAACCAAAATCTACCCCGGCCAAATGTGCCAACTGTGGCGGTCCTCACACTGCCAACTACAGAGGATGTTTGCATAATCCACATAATAGGAAATCTGAAGAAGGAACATTCTCCTCTTCAATTAGCTCACCTACATCAGCGGCTACTTCACAGCCTCCTAAAGTTCAGAATAAAGACTCAGAAGCCCATCTGCTGAAAACTGAGGCTCCCCAAAAAACAACTCAAAAACAGCAGTGTTGGACATATGCGGATGTAACCTGCCCTAAACAGACATCCCTAGAACAGTCAGCATCACGCCCAAATTTGACAGCTATCATTACCGCATCTCTGGCTAATATGCTAGTAGATTTTAGCAGATCTAATCCTTCACAAAGTTCTACTAACAGATTTCTAAAAGACACCCAAGTCATCATTTCAGCGCTCACTAATGAACGGTAAAAAATCAAAACCAGAATCCCTAGAGATAATAGCCTGGAATGCAAACGGCTTGAGAAATAAGATCCTAGAACTTCAAAATTTTGTCCACAGACATCAGCCAGATGTCCTTTTACTAAATGAAACGCACCTAAGACCGGCAGACAATCCCAAAATTTATGGATATCAATCGTACAGAACTGACAGATCAACCCACAGAGGTGGAGGCAGGGCAATTTTCATCAAGAATTTTATCTCTCATCACTCCACAAACATCCCTCCTACCTCCAATCTGGAGGTCACTGGCATTGAGATTCTCACGAGTTCAGTAGGCAAATTAAAAATTTTTGCAGCATACCATCCCCCACAAAAATCATTATTATTTTCGGACTTGAACGCCTTATTTGATACTGGAGAGCCTACCATTGTGGCAGGTGATTTAAATGCCAAGCATTCTACCTGGAATAGCCATTCCACCAACAAAAATGGACAGATACTACAGAACTATGCTGATTTCAACAACCTTCATGTAATAGGTCCTGCTGATCCCACGCATCACAATACTTATGGTAGGGCTGATGTATTGGACATAGCCATACTGCAGCACATCAGACTCCAATACAATTTAATGACAATCAATGATATATCATCAGATCATAACCCAATACGATTAAAATTAGGAAATCTTGAAAAATCCCCCCCCCCACACACACTCATTTATTCCTTGGGAAAGGCTCTCCAAAGTGCTTCCAACATATATTGGTCCTGTTCCCATCATTAAATCAAAAGAGGAAATTGAAACAGCTGTCAAAAATCTAACAGAGCAGATTACAGCAGCTTGTGTAGCAGTTACTACCCCTGCAACTATCCACAAATCCAACCACTTACCTGAAGATATTATGAATCTGATTAGGGAAAAAAATAAGGCTAGAAAAAGATACCACAAAACCAGGGCGCCACAAGACAAGCGGATCTTAAACAGATTCAATTCTGCAGTGAGAGACGCACTCGCAGCTCATAGAACTCGACTCTGGGAAGAAAAACTGACCTCCATCTCCACTGACAATCACTCTATTCATAAACCAGGTTTATGAATACCAATTCATAAACCTGGAAAAGATCCCACTTTGCCTCAAAATTACAGACCAATCAGTCTCATCTCTAATCCCGGAAAAATTGCCGAGAAGGTAATTCTTCCTCGACTTCAAGATTCTGTACTCCGATTAAATATCCTGCCTGAGGAGCAGTTTGGCTTCCGACAGTTGCATAGCACCACACAACAAATACACAGATTGGTGGAGCATATCATCACAGGTTTTAACTGGCGTGAATGCACTGGGGCTGTTTTCCTAGACTTAGCCAGTGCATTTGACAAGGTTTGGCATTATGGTTTACTATTATTGTTATTATTATTATTATTATTATTATTATTATTATTTTAACGGTGTCTCCATGGAGTCAAAAGACTCATCGCGGGAGACCCGACATTGACACACTAACCATTATTTACACAATACCTGTCATACCTCTCCTTAAATTCATTCACAGTTGAAGCATTCACAACCAGTTCTGGCAAAGCATTCCACCCATTCACAACCCTCCAAGTAAAAAATCTAGTCCTAACACCCTTGTTAACCACACTCTTACACAATCTCCAGGGATGGCCCCTCGTTCTCTCACATGCTGCATTGGTCTTAAGAATATCATCAGTATCAATCCTGTAAAATCCCTTTAACAATTTAAATACCTCTATCATATCTCCTCTCCTACGTGTATCAGCTAGTTTTTGGAGCCCACAGATCATCAATCTATCCTCATAGGGAACATCCCAAAGACCTGCAACAATCTTTGTAACCCGCCTCTGAATCCTCTCCACCTCCGCATCACCAAGAAATCCTGGCGACCAGATCTGTGCACAATAGTCCAAATGCGGCCTTATTAATGCCTTTTAGAGTGGAACAATAACTTCCCTATCCCTGCTTGTTAGTGTGTTCCTTAACAGCCATGTAATTTGATGTGATGTTTTGGCAATCTTAGCAATATGCCCTTTAAACTTAAGTTCTCTGTCCATAATAACTCCCAAGTCTCTTGTCTCATCAACTTCCTGCAGTTCAGTTCCGTTAATATAGTAAACAGCATGCGATGTCATCCTCCCGAAGTGCATCATCTTACACTTATCCACGTTGAACTGACAGCCATTTACCTCAGTCCATAGCGTCAGCCTATTTAAGTCATCCTGTAAAATATCCACATCATTTGAATTGATTATCGCTCTTCCCAATTTTGCATCATCAGCAAACAAGTGGATATTTCCATTCAAGGTATTTCCAGTATCATTGATGTACAAATTAAACAATAGAGGACCAAGAACTGACCCCTGAGGTACACCACTAGTCACCTGCCTTTTCCTGGACTCAGCTCCTCCGTAAACCACTCTTTGATATCTGTCCGCCAGCCATCCTTTAATCCAAATCACCATCTTCGGATCCAAACCCATTTGCTCTAATTTATGTAACATAGTTCCATGTGGAATCCTGTCAAAAGCCTTTGCAAAGTCAAGCTATATAAACTAATATCATCCGATGTACCAATCGGAATCATTCAACTCATCAAGGCATACCTTTACGATAGGCGCATGCAAGTGTGATTAAGTGGAGTAGTTTCTATACAAAAACACATCTTGGCTGGAGTTCCACAAGGGTCCTTACTACCACCAATCCTATTCTCCTTATACTTGCATGATATACCACACAACCCATTATCTTCAATTAAAGCTCTTTACGCTGATGACACAGCGATATTGGCCAAATCATTAAAGCCTCACCTAGCCATCAAGGAACTGCAAGAAAACCTACTGCAAATTGAACAATATTTTGCCAAATGGCGACTCCTGGCTAATCCCCTGAAGAGCATAGCCGTCCTATTCTCTAGAAGATCACTGCTTCCTAAAGAAGATATTCTCCTATTTAACACAAAAATTCAGTGGAAAACAGAGATCAAATATCTTGGTGTAGTACTGGACAGAAAACTGACTTTCAACTCCCATATCAAGACTATCTGTGCAAACACATCAAAAACCATAGCCCAGCTCTATCCGTTAATTAACAGAAACAGTAAACTGAGCACCAGAATCAAACTTCTCATATACAAACCGATGGTTCATCCAATACTCACCTACGCATCACCGGCCTGGAGCCATACTTCAAACTCGAATATTATCAAATTTCAACGCATTCAGAACAAGTGTCTTAGAATGATCCTGGGCGCCCCATGGTTCATCCGAACTGTCCAACTGCACCGGGACATGGAGGTCCCCTATATTTATACTTTTATGCAGACTATAGTAACCAAATTCTTCTCAAAAGCAACTGTGCACCCTAACAGACTGATCCAACTGGCTGCTGATAATGATGCAATGGACTATTCTAAGCACAGAAGACCTAAAGCCATCCTCAACCCCAACACTGAGGATTAATCTCCTAGCCCACTCAGGGCGAGCAATTGGCTCATAAACTGTCTCAACTCACAGTTTCTATTAAGATAGCCGGGAATATGAAAAGCTTTTGCTTCACCCGTTAAGCCAGTAATGTTACTAGTTACTATTATTAATTAATTAGGAGATTAGAGAGAGAGAGAGAGAGAGAGAGAGAGAGAGAGGGAGATTGGCATTAGGTTGGAATCGGGCATTCGGCATTCGGGAATCACAGTGCGATAATAGCGAGTCGGCAAGTCACTCGAGCAGCTAAATAAATTCTACTAGTCGAGAGGCGGTTAGCTAATAAGTTGTAGAATAACAATTATAGCTACGGAAGACAGCTGAGTGACTACTAAATAGACTAGCAATACTTGAGTTGAGATATAATTCCAGCGCCGACCTTTCAAAGACATACGGAACCTTGAAGCAAAGTACGAAGTTACTAGAGAATAGTACAGGCTGTAAAATTGGAGTTTACCGTTAGCTGTGTTTGGAATTATAGTGCCTAAAGAATTAATTGTATGCTGGAGGAATGAACAACTGTGCTTATAAAACCTAAACTTAAGGAATTATTGTATTGCTTTATTTCATGAGTGATCGGTAGTATTTTATACAACAACGTTTGTTTATGTGTATTGTGACCGATGATTAATTCAGTTATTGCTTAGAAGAATTATTTTAATGAGTGCCGTTTACTGTTCAAAGTGTTTACAGTTATAAAAAGTGTTTACATATAAGTAAATGAAGAAGAAAAGATTATCGGTATGATTATTCCAACCTTAATATTTCTGTACAGAGAAGTGTGTGAGTTTCATTTTAGAATTCCCTGATACTAACAGTAACTGTTGAGGAAATTAGCTACAGTGTATATTTAAAAGTGTTTGTTTGTGAAGAGGTATTACTGCAATTATTATTGTATTTCGAACTTAAGGAACTGTGAGAAGACTGTATTATAGAGACAACAGATTTACCATTGTATGAGTTAAATGATTGAATTTACCTGAGGAGTTAAAATGTTTGTGATATCTTAATTACTGATTTAAACTTAAGTGTAAAATTTGTGATTTTAAAATTAAATGCTGTTTTTTTGTTTATCTAATGTTGTATTTGCCTGAATCTCTTTTACTGCACCATTCATAAAATATTCGAACCAAAGCGGGAGTGATAAATAAGTCAAATATACTCGGCCAGTATATAATTTTAAGGAGAAATAGTTGAAGGTTGATTTTTCTTCAATTCTTGAACTAATTCAGATATAGAGTGGCGCAGTCTTTAAATATAAATTTTCTCTATATTTGAATTAGAAATCAACTCACAACTTATCAATTAGTTAAGAACATCGTAATTGTAATTATGTCGGATCCACCTTTGCTACGAGTTGCCCGGTGTTGTACTATCTTACTGCAGTCCTGAAGATATTTTCAGGCGCAAACTTTGTTTGCTCACACATGGATTAAACTAAATTTATTATAGTCTAACCAAATGAAAAATAAACTTTCAAAATGTTTTCTTTATTCCACGTATCCAACTGCCTCACAATTATGGATTTTATGAGTCCACCGATCCACAAACGATTATAGGTTATGAATAATAATTTATGATTGACCAATATTAATGTATATTTATAGTTTTTATTCAAAACGGGACAAAGTTGACATTTTTATTAAAACGATGGAACCGCCCGGAAATATGAAAAAAAAAAAAAAAAAAACGGTACGTACATTCAGCCTATGCTTTAGTCACTTTCTTATTTATTACACCTCTTATAATCGAATCCCCATACAATATTATCTCCTCCTCCACACTTTTATGCTTTTCGCGTTTACTCTTTTTTTCATGCTCCGTCCTTCCGTATCAATCGTTTCTCCAGTCAAGAAGCTAAATAATTAAATAACTATCTTATATATATATATATATATATATTTTTTTTTTTTTTTAAAAAAAACTGCAAAAATCAAAGATGAATATAAATTTTTTTAAATATCTATATTAATGTTGCTAGTTGCTCCCTCAGTCTTCAAAAGTTAGATAGGGCTGAAAGGGCCTCGCTACTCATTACAGGGAGTAGGAGACATTATCGGATTTATTTTTAAATGTTGTGAATTAAAAACCGCAAAAATCAAAGATGAATGTCACCCGACTTGTATTGTACTGCGTGGAGTGTATATTTCTAAAATGATATCATTGCTTATACCTTAAATAACTATGGATCGTTGTTTAATTTAGTTAATGAGAACATGTAAAAGTTTTTTTTTAATTATTATTATCATTGTAATTTAGTTTTTAGTTATAATTTCATTTTCTAATGATATATATATATATATATATATACACACACGAGTTAACTTGGTGTAAGTTTCGATAACGAAAAATCTTGGGTTGTGAAGTTAATAAGAGCTAATTTTCACTTTCGGTATCTACTCGCACGTGATTTAGATTTTGAAAACAAAAATGAAGTTACATCCAATGGTACATTTCGCAAGGAATCAAGTTGTGTTTCGTGTATCACTGTTATCATTTGTGAAAAGGCAATCTGTATGCTTCATTAGTGATACGAACAGTGATCCGGAATCCGTAAAGAAAGAACCCCCAAGAAACGACCGAGAAAGACAAGACATGTTTAGGAAAATAGAGTTTAGAAATGATTTTCGATTTACTGCACAACCCGACAGAAGTGCGGCCCAATTTAAAATAAATATACCAAGTTTCATTAAAAGAGGAGACTCAGATTCTTCTCATGATAAAGCTATTTCAAAACACACCAAACCTATGTTTAGAAATAAATTTACATTTTCACGCAGTGTTGATGGAGAACATAAAACTGAAGTAAATGAGACAGGTTTTCAAACAGTGGATCATTTTTCTAACAGTCAGCAATACTATACCAGTTCTTCTAATTTAAACTCTTTAGTGAGTGAAGATTTATTAGAATTAGAAAATTCCTTACCATTAACACCAGAAAGGTAAAATTGACCTATCTTATCTTTTTTTTTTTAAAAAAATATTTAATTAAAGTTTTTAACAGTTACTCTAAATCCATAAAATTGTATTTATCTTTACTGTTTCATGTTCCTTTAAATGATTTAAAAATGTAAACCTTGTCACACAGAATTTAAGGACACGCCAGAGGCATTAACTATGAGTATCCTATCATATTATAGATTGTTTGAAATTTAGTTCGTTTATCATAAATACTGGGAATAAGGAAGGACATAACTGGGGAAGGAGTAACAACTTTTGAACCTAACTGCATAGCTTTGTTATTTTTATTATTAAACTGAAGGTGAGGCTCACACCATGGTGACAAGGTCTTCTTTCCACAATACAGGCACACCAACCTGAGTACAATTAACAGACAATGCATTAATCTCATAAGCTTTAGTTATTTCAGTTCCAAGCAATCTAATTGTTGCTAATAGTTATTTTTAGTAATATAATAGAATTAGTTTGATGCTTTATCCAAGTGTGAGCAAACAAAGTTTGTGCCTGAAAGTATCTTCAGGACTGGGGTAAGGTGGTACAACATCAGAGCAACTTGTTGCAAAGGTGGAGCAAGATACCAACACTCCTATCTCAGTATCTCCTATAATGCAAAACACATCTTGCGGATATGTCTAATGTTATGCATTAAGGGAAGGGCCACTACCCAGACTAGTTTCGACCTTTATTGAGGTCTCTTCAGTGGGAGCCAGGCCCAAGTGGAGATACCAGGCAGAAGCATTAGCAGGTCATCTCTACCTATAGGTAGAGATGACCTGCTAATGCTTCTCATCTCTACCTATAGGAGTTGCCAAATGGTGTGCCACCCTTTAAGTATACATATGCTCACAAGGGTTCACATCTGGTGAGCATGAGACTGGCAACCCCGAGGCACCTAAGCTGGATGACCATGCTTATCTGATGGTCAGAATTCTTTTCTGTCTCCTTAATTTCATCTTGTTACTTTCTAACTTCTTTGATTCTTCAGATCCTATACTATTAGAGCAACTCGAGAGCTAAGGATCTCTGTTTTATCCCCTCCCTTTTCTATTTCCTATTATTCTACTATACAGCTGGCAGAAAGCTATAAAATGCATTTCTCAATCCCTTTGGTGAGTGTGGGAGATTAGACTAAAAACCTCCATTAACATGAAGAGAAGAAAGAAAGGCCATAATGGTAAAAGTAATATAATCATGAATAAGACTGTTTTTGGCTAGAAATATGCTTATATGGAAATGAACGCGATCAAATTTTAAAAATGGATAAGTCATTAATTTTCTCTAAACAACTAGCAAGAATTGTATACATAGCTACTTATAATATGGATACTCTTATCAGTGATGACAGGTTAATAAACCTAGATAAAGAGCTGGAGTTATTAAATGTGGTATGTGGTATAATGAATATAAACGTAAAGGAAATACAATCCAAGATCTAAACTATGGGAATTTGCTAATGACAAGTGGAAAACAAGATGAGAGCAAATGTGTGTTGGTTCTTTGATTAACAATAAAATGAAAAATAACTTACAAGATGTAAAATTTATATCAGAAAGATTCTGCCATATCACAGTAAGACTAAATAAGAGATATACCCTAAGACTAGTACAATTTATCTTATTTATGTAGCTACATGAATGAAGAAGTAGAACTTGTTTATAACCAAATACATCATTTTCTTTTTATTTTTTATTATTATTAATTATTTTAATATTCTGATGGGAGATTTCAATGCAAAGGTAGGAAAAAAGACAAATCCAAATGAAGTATCTCTGGGAGTCAGTGCTATTGGCACCAGAGAAAGGGAAGAAATGTTAGTAGAATTTGCAGACAAAAGAAATCTAAAAATAATGAATACTTTTTTCAAAAAGAAACCTCAAAACAAATGGACCTGAAGACACCATATGGAATTAACTGAAATTGATTATATATTAACAGATGAACCGTATATGGTACAAGACATAAATATCATAAACACAGTAAGATTTAAGTAAAGATCACAAAATAGTCCAAAGCAAAACAGTGATAAACCTAAGAATGGAAAGACAAAAACTGATAAAAAAAAAAGAAAGAAAGAAAGAAACATTTCAGAAATATTGCAAATGAAAAAAAAAGAAGAAACATTTCAGCCAATAGAAACAAGACATTAAAAAAATAGACCCAATTTTGAATGTTGAAAATTTCCACTATCTTAATAAAAAGTATAATATAATAAAGAATTCTGAAAATTAAAATTTATAAGAGAATTCAAAAAAGAGCAAAAAAAGGAAAGTAAAGACTTAATAGAAAAAAGAAGAAACAGGAATCAAGATCCATGTGGTGTAAAAATCAGAATATAGTGAACTTTACAAAACAATCAGGAAAAGATAAGAGAGGATATAAGACAATTCATTACAAAAATGATAAGAACCACAATAGAAAATAACAGCAGTATAAAGATGATAAGAAATCTTGATAATGAAGATAATTTTTATATGATAGGTGTAAAAGATAAATGGAATACTGATTATAAACAGAACAAATATGTTGGAGATTATAGCTAAATTTTATTAAGAATTATATGCAAATAAAGGGAAAGTAATAGAGAACAACAATAGAGAAAAGGCTACTGAAAACTATAACGAATATATAGTCAAAGATTCTTTATTTTAAGGTTATATGGTGTTCAGCATTTATAGTGAAGAATTTATGGAGAACAACACATGTGTTAAAATAATTACTTTACTTAACATTAAATAAATTAAGTATTTACTACATTAAGAAAGTAACATTCTACGTTCCAATCCCTGTATTGAAGTCATCATCAGGAAAACATGTATGTACAGGATACAAGCTACATGACACTGCACTATACAAAACAAAGGTGAATCGAAATGTTTGTTAATCATTTACCCTAGTGTAACCTCTGGTGGAAAAAATAAAACAATTTCTAAAGTCCTCTTGTGTTGAGATTTTCTTCTGTTTGGGTTGAAGTTGGGTCCTCCACATTCTTGGAATAGTTAATGATGGATAGTGTAAGTTCACTATGATTGAAAGTACACTGTACCTTTTCAGGTATAGTGTACTTCCTTGCAACTCTTGTTTGTAGTTAGGTGCTTACTTGAATAAAAAGTAGTTCCTTCTCTGACTACAATGAAATAACAAATATTTATATAAAATATAAATCAAAGGAGAGAAGGAAAAAGAGGTTATCTAAATCACATAGTTGTTGAAAAATACTTTGACAAGCAGAGACAAGCAAGTTATTGTACCTCTGTTCCGAGCCTTGATAAGGCCTCATCTCGACTACTGTGCCCAGATTTGGTCACCTAGGTTTCTTCTTGATGGGGAGGAGGTGGAGAGGATCCAGAGGTGAGTGACCAAGATGATAGCAGGTCTATGGAATGAACCTTATGAGAACAGGTTGAAGATTTGTGGGTTGCAGAAATTAGTTGATAGGCAGAAAAGGGGAGATATGATTGAGACAGCCGGCAGAGGTTGGTCGATTGGTAGAGCCTCTGCTACTAATGGCTCAGTTAAGTAAGTTTGAGCTTGGTTAGTAGTTGGAAGGGGATCAATTGTTCGATGCTGTTAGCACACTCTCCCTCGATGAGTCTTTGGACTCCCTGGAGGTGTCAAATAATAATAATAATAATACTGATCTCACTTGATATATGAGAAGACTGAAACTAAAGGGTGAGGAGTGGCTTTTTTGCATGGAGGATGATTGAACCATGGAATGCATTGCCTGATAGAGTGGTGAGAGCGAGAACGGTCAATGAGTTTAAGGAGTGGTATGATAGACTTTGTGTTTTGTAGGAGGGACCTCACGCAATGAGTCTTGATAGATTTTGTGTTTTCTAGGAAGGACCTCTCTCAGTGAGTCTTTGGACTCCATGGAGGCCTGAATAATAATAATAAGTATAGCTTTCGCTGCTGATGTGATAATAATGATTTTGGGGATGTGATAGCTTACAATTAGAAGCAACAGCCAACAAAGAACTCCTTCAAATTGCAGAGTGGGCATGTGAGAAGGGAGTCACTTTCAATAGCACCAGGTCCAAATTGCATCACATCTTAAAACTACCTATAATGGTCTTCCTAAATGGAGAAGTTCTAGAGGTAGCCAGTGAGCTAAAATACCTACTAGTAAAATACCTCACCCAACAATAGACAACAAATTGAACTTCATCAAGCACATATCATATGTTGCTGAAAAAAGCTTTGAAATAGTAAATCTTCTAGTTAAGTTGGCAAGAATAAACTGGGGACTAGACTAACAAATGTTTAAAACAATATATACTGGAGCTATGCTACCATTGATATTTTATGCTGCATCCCCTTGGAATGATGCACTAAAATCTAAGAAAAAACAAACAAAAGTTAAACAGAGTTCATTGCCCTACAGCCATAAGAATAATTAAAGGATACAAGACAATATCTTTTGAGGCAGCTTGCATTATTGCTGGTCTAACACCGATCTGCCTGAAAATACAAGAATTCTCTGTTATATATGAAGTCATTTCTGGAAGATGTAGCAGAAATGTCAACATTCATCCAGACTAATATGAACTTCCACTTCATTACAGTAGGTTGCCTCACCCAGCAAGAAAACATATATTAAGAAGAAGGAAAGCTCTAAAAGTGAAGAATACTCTATATACACTGACAGGAGCATAACAGAAGGAAACGTCAGTTGTTCTTTTATAGTATAATATATTACAGACAATACAAGAACACTGCTTTAAACTGTATCTCATCTGTTCCAACAACCAAGCAGAATAACTTTCTGTAATTTATTCACTTAATATATCTCCTTGAGTTAGAACTCAACATCTCTCATCAATAGATTGCAACATTGACAGTCGAAGCGCTATTGATGGCTTAATTCATCAGATCAGCCTAGTTAATAGAGCAGACACAAAATCTGGTAACTCTAGAGCAATGGTTCCCAAAGTGGGCGGTACCGTCCCCTTGGGGGGTGCTGGAACGATCCGGGAGGGGGGGGGGGATAGTGGCCTCATGAGCAAAAGGGGGACGTTGAATTGAAATAAGGGGGCAGTGAAAGCATCATCATCATCATCATCATCAAATTCCTGCCATGTACCCTCAAGGGGTGTACAGGATATGACAGTACTACATGAAAAAATTACATCATTACTAACTTCCTATCTACAATTTTCCTCCAAATCAGTCTGTTACTTGTCAAGACTCCAACATTATCAGATCTTATATTTCTATCGTCTAAGGCACTTTGTACCGTATCAATCCACCTATATCTTGGTCTTCCTCTGGGTCGTTTTCCTGCCAACCTGGCAGAGAACACTTGTTTTGCTAATCTTTCCTCTCCCATTCTATTTAAGTGACCATACCATCTGAGATTAGCTCTGCTAACGCATTCCTGGATGCTGACAATGTGAAAGCATAAAGGATAAAAATTAGCTACTGAAAAAAATTTATCATCAAAAATTTTGATGATATAGCTGTTGTATAATATAAGTAAAGGGTGGTAATGGTTGATTTATTTTCCAAGGAAATGTACAAAATGCAAGTTACAGCTGATTGGTATTGAAGTTCGACGGCAGGTCTTAACAAGCAAAGTGTTGGCAGGCACGCACCTTCAAGTGATCAGGATTTTACAAGTCCAGTATGCATTGGTAGGAACATGTGCATGTTATGACTTGTTCACTGTATAATACTATAAATACATGAGACGTAGGAAATCAGTTTTAGATTGTTTCTGAATTGTGTGACAAGCAGTTAGCAATTTGATGTAGTACCAAAAAATATAGAGCCAAATATTGTTTTAATATCACTGATTGTTATATACTATTCTGTGTGTAATTTTTACATATGTGCAATTTATGTGTTTTCTTAATTTTAATAGTGTTATTAAATTTTCAGCTCCAACTTTTTCTATTCTTACATGCAATTTATGTTTCTTTTGTTGATTTCAATAAATAGTTTTAAAATTTCAGTTCCGAGGTGTTTTATTTCCAAACTTCAAATATCTCTACTATGAGGGTGGTTCTGAAAAGTTCAATGAAAAAACGAATTTATAATTTCAAGATTATTTTTATTTTTCAACATAATCTCCCTTAAGACTAATACATTTATTCCGGCACCATTATCCCGTCCATGAAGTGGTTCTGAGTAAGACTGCAGAATACTCCTCTACAGCTGCAATCACCTCTTGATTCGAAGAAAAACGCTGACCAGCAAGAAAGAGTTTTAGTTTTGGGAAGAGATAGAAGTCAGAGGGAGCCAAATTTGGGGAATAGGGTGGATCCCTTAATTTTCCGATTGCCAAAACACCTTTGTGGGCAGGTGCATTGTCCTGATGAAAGATGATTGTTTTCCTTCTGCAAACTGGGTCTTTTCTCACAAATTTCTTCATCTAGTCTGGTTAAAAGATCAGAATAATATTCCCCTGTTATTGTTTTACCCTTTTCAAGATAATTAATAAACAAAATGCCTTTATCATCCCAAAACACCGATGCTGTGACCTTTCCTGCTGATGGAACTGACTTTGTCTTCTTTGGTGCTGAACAATTAGCTTCTGTCCACTGCTTTGACTGCTGTTTGGATTCTGGTGAATCCAAGTCTCATCCATAGTAATAAATGGATGCACAAAATCATTTTTATTCTTGTTAAAATGCTCCTAGCACTGTTCAGAGATTTTCATGTGAGTGCATTTTTGATTTGGTGAGCAAGCGCTGCACCCCTCTTGCGCAAAGCTCTTTCATTTGCTATTCTTCATGCAAAATATACCTTACACATTCTTTTGAAATGCCTATAGTCTCAGCAATTTCACACAATTTGACTTGCCAGTCATCCAATACCATATCTTGATCAATGATTTCTACTGTTGTTACACTTTTTGGACGTCTTTCACTTCGATCATCTTCAAGGCTGGTATGGCCACATTTAAACTTGGCAGCCCATTTCTTAAGTGTCAAAAATGAAAGAGAAGAGTGCCCATAAACTTTCATGAACTTCAAATGAATTTCTTTTGGCGTTAAACCTTCTTTTACAAAGAATTTTATAACTGCACGATACTCAATTTTATCCATTTCAAGGGATACGGACAACACTTTTGCTCCAGACAGCTGTATAAAACAAAGTACTTGATAGAATGCCTTGCAATTTCACGTGGATGCTTATGACAGATGTACCAACTTAGAAAAAAAAAAAATCGTGCTGATAGTGTTACCATCTATGGTCGAGGCTGAGAACCTTTCAGACCACCTCATAGATACATAATAAAATGCAAATTTGTTTCTGTATCTATCTGTTTTTCGCTTAAAACTCAAGAACTGTTGATCCATTTTCATACAATTTTCTTTTATATATATCATGTAGAGCTGGTCAGGTCTTAGAAAGTAGTTTCCAGGAGAGTGCTGAATAAATTTTTTTTAGGAAAATGGGACGATAAGCCAAATAAGTATGGGAACCATTACTCTAGAGCAGCTATTTTCAACCGGTGTGCCACGAGATTTCTGAAAACAAATTAATTGAAAGAAATGATGTCGTAATTTGCGCATTTCTTTATTAGTGTCTTGACTTCCATCCGCACCTGAAGCTTATTTATATTTTACGAAAGTTATGGTTGGTGAATCGGTTTAAAATTGTGTATTAGTTAGCTTTAATCTTTTGAAAAGTGTGTTCACAAATAACTTCATTTAATTCTCTAATTTTTAAGATAACCGGTAAAAGTTCTTTTATTGTTTTTTTTTCTTCATTCAGTTAATTTTATTCAATAGTATTCCTTTAAAATGGGTATTATATATTCATTTAGAAAAATCAATAAAAAATGTTTAAAAATAATTTTGAGTATTGTTTTTCTTACTGAAAATGTCAAAAATATAGTTTAAATTTTTTTGGAGCAGAAAGGATAAGTAATTACTATTATTAATATCTTGTGTGTGTAAATCTATCAAAATTATGCCTATTTTTTGCCATCAAAAAAATTAAAAGAATATATTTTTAGTGTGTGCCGCTGAATTTTAATAATTAGTCTAGTTGTGCCATATTATGAAAAAGGTTGAAAATCACTGCTCTAGAGGGATGGGAAATTAAGTTCTGCTAGGTAAGAGTGCACACTGGGGTCACAGGAAATGATAACCGATCAGCTGGTTAAAGAAGTGGCTATAAACAAACGGTTAGAAATAATTAACAAAAGTACCCAAAATCAGCTATAAATACTGGCAAAAGAAATAAGTCTAAGCTTATGGGAAAGAAATGGATCAACAACAAAACAATTCATATCAAGTATCAGAAGCAGACTTTGGCTGAAAATAGATTCCATCTCTCCATCTTTAACCACGCTAATAATGGGACATGGAAAATTAAGACATAATCTAAATATATTCCATATTCTTGAATCACCATTTTGCATATGCTGTATGACTGTCAGCTACTTGACTCCATCCGGATGCTCCTAATACAACACATCATCACTTCAGGAGACAAGTGGCCAGTGTCAAAACAGAGACTTATCCAAAAGTATTACTCAAAATTGTCTAATTTTGCCAGTAGGATCAACTTCCAATTGTTGTAATATAATATAAACTACTTATAATGTTTGGATTATATAGTATATAAAATATGTAGGTATAAAAAATATAAATGTAAATACATGTAAATATGGATGCTAACTTATATGTACATATAGATGTAAAAATATTAATGAATATTGATACAAAAATATAAATGTAGACCACATGTTTTATGATAAATACTGTTGAATAAAATGTAACTCTTCAAGTTTTGTAAGTTGTTAGACTTACATTGTCAGGGTATTAGCAAAAATTTATAGAAAAGAGACTAGAAACAATTAATTACACATATTAGATGTTATCATAACTTCACAAATCATACATATAAATAGATAACCAGAATAAAAACATTAAATTAATTACTGTATACATGTTGGAACAATGCTGGTTGGTGCCATCATGTTCTGTAGTATCACACATTGTATCCTAGATCCACAGTGACCAAACTTGGTGGAGGATTAAATCTTGATTTTTGTGTTGGGATCTATGGCATTTCAGAGGCTTCCCTCAACTTTCTTGTAAAGCAATTATTATCAGTATAAGGCATTTTTGTTTGTTGCCACACTACTTAATGTCCTGTGGTAGTTGTATGGGATGCTAAACCTGATTTATGCTGTCCTCTTTTTTCGATGTCTCTTACTCCCCCAACTTTCCTGTCTGGCCTACATAGCAACTGTCACAAGAGGAATGAATCCCATAAATGCCTGGTTTTTTCATGCGATGATGTGGAGGTTTTTGTGGATGTGGAGATTTTATGCAATCGTGAAAAAGCCACTTTAATGTTGTACTCATGGAGCAACTTTGCCGCTTTGTCTGTAACATTCTTGATGTAAAGAAGTGTGATTTCATTCTTAAAATCTTGTTTAAGTACAGGAGTTGCTGGGTGTATTAAGAATTTTGTTGGATCTTGGATTCATAACCATTGAGGGTTTGGCTATGCCTCAGGTTGTGCAATTTTTTTATTCCTGTTAATTAATGTACTGGACAACTTGCATGCTCTATGTTGAAATGTTTTAATCATGCCTGTCTTTTGTAATGGACAATATTGTGAAGTGGCATGTAAAAATCTTCCAGTTGAGGTGGTTTTATGTTTACTGAAAAGGACAGTCTTTTTCCTTTGTTTATTTCGACAAGGATATCAAGGGGCCGAAATTTTTGTGATCTTCTAGTTCAAGCGTGAATTTTATATTAGGATGCAAACTGTTCAGATAATCTTATCTTTGAAATGAATTAAGTCATCCATTATTCCTGACCAAATAACGAAATTGCATCAATGCAATGTAACCAAGTTTTTGGTTTCTTGTAATGGTTTTTAATAGCATTTTCCATGAAGAGGTTGGCCAAGGCCAGAGATTATTATTATTATTATTATTATTATTATTATTATTATTCAGGCCTCCAAGGAGTCAAAAGACTCATCGAAGGAGGTCCTTCCTAAGACATAAAGTCTGTCAAGACTCACTGAGGGGAGGTCCCCCCCCTGAGAAACACAAAGTCTATCATACCACTCTTTAAACTCACTGACCGTTCTCGCTCCCACCACTCCATCAGGCAATGCATTCCACGGCTCAACCACCCTCCACACAAAGAAACCACTCCTTACCCTCTTGCTCAAGAGATAAGGGGGGAATCCATGGTAAGTCCTTTTTTGTTCCCAATATTTGTCTTGAAATATGAAAAAAAGTATTGTCCATACAGTGTTTGAATAGTCTTACTCTGTCTGGTGGGAAAAGATAGGGTTATATTTTATTGAACTCATTGTTTATCATTAAACATGTGGTCTCAATACCGGAAGCCTACAGAACTGCTAAACTACAGAAACTTACATATTCATAAATATAAATATTAATCAGTTATTCAGACATTACATCTAGTATATGCATTGTTTGCAATGGTTCATGTAAGAAATAAATTACCTCCTGATAAGGGTTATTATGAGGAGGAAAGCACACACACAAATAGGCTGTAAGACCAAGAACCTGACAAGGTTTCTACAAGACTCACTTGTTATTTGTATCTTACAGACATAAGAAGAATAAGAAACCAGAAGGAGAAATATTATATGGACTCCATCCAGTTCTTTTAGCATTACAGCAGAAACAAAGACATTTGTTTACTTTGTATATAAAGAAATTAAAGTCTAAGACAGAAAATGCAGATGAAGTACGACATAATATTCTGAAACTTGCATCAGAGAGAGAAATTCCACTGTGTGAAGTTAATGTGAAGAAATTAGATACTTTAGCAGCTGGTCATGTGCACCAGGTAATTTTTTTTTTAACTTTATATTATTATCACCAGACCTCCAAAGAGTCAAAAGATTCATTAGGAGGTTCTCACTGTCATGCTCAAAGTTCATCAAACTATTATTATTAACACTGGACTTCCATGGAGTCAAAAGACTCATTGTTGCAGGCAAATGCTGTTACACACAAAACCCATCAAACTGCACTTTAAATTCATTCAATGTATCTGCATTCACCACATCACGCAGTGCATTCCACTCACCAACCACTCTCCATGCAAAGAACCTGCTCACATTCCCCTTATACAGCTTCCAGGTATGTCCTCTTGTTCTATCCCCTCTTTCTCATTCTACAAAAAATTTCTTCCACATTAACCTAGTAAAAACCCTTTATCAACTTAAATGTCTGAATCATATCTCTTCTCCTCCTCTTGTTTATAAGGCTTTTGCAAACTGTATTCCTCAATCTGTCCTCATATCCCACATCCCAAAGACCAGTTATGACCTTAGTCAAGCTTTTCTGATCCTTTCTAATATTATTATTATTATTATGTGACATCTCCAGGGAGTCCAAAGACTCATCGAGTGAGAGTGTGCCAACAGCATCGAATGATTGATCCCTTTCCAACTACTAACCGCACTCAAACTTGTTAACTTTTTGCGTGAGCTATTAGTAGCAGAGGCTCTACCAATCGACCAACCTTTGCTAGCATATATATTCTCATCACCATGAAAATCAGGGGACCAAATCTGTGCACACTAATTCATATAAGACCTGATCAAAGCCTTATGCAATGGAACCAGAACCTCTTTATTTCTACAAGTTAAGGTTCTCTGCATCATTGCCATAATCTGATGCGATGTCTTCAGAACTTGTGCAGTGTGACCAACTTCCGATCCTTGTCTGCCGCAATTCCAAGGTCTCTTCTCTCCTCAACGTCCTTCAAAATTTCCTCTCTAAGTGTATGCTTTGCATTCTGTCGTTGACTACCACATTTCAGAACCTTACACTTTGCATTGAACTGACAGTTAAATACTGTTGCCTACTCACACAATCTATTCAAGTCCTCCTGCAAGACCATATCTGCTTGATTCCTAATAACTCTCCCTGAACTATGTCTTAAATTTATTCAGTGTTTCTGCACAAATGCACCATGCAATCAGAAAATGCATTCCACTCAATAGCTGCTCTTGATGCAAAGAATCTGCTCCTCATGCCCTTGCTCACACCCTACTTATACAGTTTCCAGGGATGGCCTATTGTTCTATCTCTGTCTGTCTCCATTCTCTGATAAATCTCTTCCACATTAACCTGGTAACAACTCCTTACCAACACTTACATTTAAGTTGACCACAGACCACACATCCTAGTTAATCTTTTCTGGACCTTTTCTATGACATTCTCATCCCTATGACCACCAGTTGACCAAATCTGTGACAATAATCTATATGAAGCCTAATTAATGCCGTATATAATAGAACTATAATTGCTATTTTTCTGCATCTTGAGGTCCTCCTCATCATTGCTATAATCAGATGTGATGATTTCACAATTTAAGCAATTTTTCCCTTAAACTTCATGTCTCTGTCCACCACCACCACCACCATTTCCATCTCACTCTCATCTCTGCCTTCTTCAAATTTCCCCACCAATTTTATACTTTGCATCTCATCTTTGCCCACCAAATTTCAAAACTTTACACTTTGCAGCATTTCACTAGTATCTCCACAGACACAGACAGACAGTCTGTTCAGATCTTCTTATAAGGCATAACATCTGCTTGACTCTTTGTTGTTCTCTCCAGCTTTGCTTTGCTCCAGTATGTTTTGACCACTAGTTGACTTTCTTCTTTCAGGGTGCCATATCCCCATACACAACTTAGATACCTATTGCAGGTACCACCAAGCATCTCTATCCAACCTCACCTTTTCAGAAATTGTTTTTGACTTTGAAACCTATAAATTTTATTAAAACTTAATGTTGCAGCTACTGAACAATGATTTAATGATAACTTGTTCAGATATTACTGAAATAAAGAGCCAAAAGGCTTCATTTCGGTGATGTGAAATTATTTAAATTAAGGGGATATTGAATCCCACATTATTTTAAAGCCAAATAAGAAACTCTAAGATAGAAATCAAAGAGTTTCATGTCGAATATAGTAAACTATAAAAGTTCGGCAAATCCAATCATAAGCCAACACCTGGTAGTACAAACTGGGGCAACTCGTTGCAAAGGTGGAGTAAGCTCTGATCATTGTCCTTAGTATTTTTCCTAAGGACACTTACCTAAAATACTAAGGACAGTGATCAGAGCTTACTCCACCTTTGTGATATAATAATAATATATAATAATTTTAACAATAATTGTTATTCCACCATCATGCTCTCAGGAGCTTTTTGTGATGTTTGTTTTGAGACATCTTGTTCTGAAGATCAGAAATGATTGAGACACATGGTTTTCATTGTACATATTTGTAGAAAGAAACTCTCTTAAATATGCATGCATTGTTTTTATCATAGAAGAGAAGTCCTTGCTAGTTACAGTCTGTTTACTTAGTAAATTATAAAAGACAAAAAATTTTATTCTTATTTTTATCCTTGACTCAAGCATAAGCAAAAAAAGTTTAGATGTGAAGTATCTTCATTCATGACTAGGCTGCTGTATTATTATTATTTGACACCTCCATGGAGTCCAAGACTCGTCAAGGGAGGGCACCTACTCTACAACTCTCCATCTCCACCACCCATCCTCATCCACTTGTCATCCTCCAACCGCATCATTTACACCAGTGCCATCTACTGTCCACCACAACCACCACTAGTATTTTCACAGACAATCATAAACGTCCATGCCCACTGCAGAATTCGAACCTGTAGCCTTTTGGCTTGAGAGTGGATACTCTAACCACTCAGCCAACCAGGCATTGTATATAGAGGCTCTTGACTTTATATTCCATAATGCAAAACTCACTTCCTTTTAGATGCTGTGCATTATGGAAGGGTCACTACCTGGACCAGTTTTGACCTTTACTGAGGTCTCATCATTGGGAACTAGATCTTAATATGAGACTATTTACTTTAAATGACTAATTTCAATAAAGGAAATGAGCATTCATTGGAAGAGTTCGGAAAACAAAATTGTGTGCATAATACTTTTTTTATTCTCTCAATAATAAAAATTTCAGTTTTGTCCATATAAAAGTTATTGTTCTACGATGATTGAATAAAAAATTTAAAATATCTCATTGTTGAACAGCAGTGAACTAAATCTAATTATATGTATTTCTGCTTTATATATGTATTCAGAATTGTGAGTTATATCTATGAATCAGCATTGAAAAATATCATACTTTTTTCTACTTAACTAATTGAAATTAAGTTTATAAATAATTAGGTAACTGAAAAAAAATTAATAAAAACTTACAAACCTGACCAGGAGCCTGGTGAATAAAGGAAGGCATTCTCATTTATTTAACAAGATGAATAAGCAGAATAAAATGAAATGAAATATTTTTGGAAACTTGAAGTTTTTTTTTTTTTTTTTTGTGTGTGTGTGTGTGTGTTATAAACAGGTCCTTGGAAAATTAATGATGTAATCCTAACCTAAATGCAAATGGTTTAATTTTCAATTGTTATTCCACCATCATGCTCTCAGGAGCTTTTTGTGATGTTTGTTTTGAGACATCTTGTTCTGAAGATCAGAAATGATTGAGACACATGGTTTTCATTGTACATATTTGTAGAAAGAAACTCTCTTAAATATGCATGCATTGTTTTTATCATAGAAGAGAAGTCCTTGCTAGTTACAGTCTGTTTACCTAGTAAATTATAAAAGACAAAAAATTTTATTCTTATTTTTATGCTGTATGATTTCTATTCATACAGTGAAAAATCAGGGAATCTTCTTTCACTATGCCTTATCCCATGTTAAACGGGGTCGACGCACTGATCTTTAACCTTCCTCTTCCAAGTTCTCCGGTCCAGGGCGTCCTTCGGACTCCATCCTTTCTCCCTAAGATCCTCTGTCACCTTATCCCTCCACCTGAGCTTGGGCCTGCCTCTTTTCCTCCTTCCCTCCAACTCCATATACTCCACTCGTTTACCAACATACTCCTCACCCTTCCTCTCTACATGTCCAAACCACCTCAGCCTACTTTCTTGTATCTTCTTGCCAATTGGTCCCACCTTAACCGTCCCTCTGATGTAGTCATTCCTTATCCTGTCCTTCTTTGTCACACCACTCATCCATCTCAACATCCACATCTCCGCTACCTCCATCTTCCTCTCCTGTGCCTTGGTTATAGGCCACGTCTCCGCACCATGGAGCATCGCTGGCCTAACCACCATCTTATACAGTTTTCCTTTCCTCTTACAACTCACTCTCTTGTCGTACAGGACCCTGCTCATCTTCCTCCAATTCATCCAACTGCATGTTATTCGGTGCTGTATTTCCTCATCCAAGTCACCATTCCTCTTGACAACTGACCCAAGGTACTTGAATTTCTTCCCTGAAATTAGCCTTTCACCCTGGAGTCGTATGACCATATCCTCGTCACTCCCCGTTGACATATATTCAGTCTTCACCTGGTTAATTCTCATACCTCTCTCCTCCAATGTCTTTCTCCACTCTTCCAGGGTATTTTCAAGCTTCTCTTGGGATGATTCGCATAGAACAATGTCGTCGGCAAACAGCATGCTTCATGGTACCTCCTTCTTGACATCCTCCACTAGTACATCCATGACCAGGTCAAAGAGGTAGGGGCTCAGAGCTGACCCTTGGTGTAGCCCTACGACAATGGGGAATCCTTCTGTCATGCCGACACTAGACCTGACCTGAGTTTCTGTTCCCTCATACATCTCCTTCACCAACCTCACGTACTTCTCCGACACCCCCTTCTTCCTCATACACTTCCATACCTCCTGCCTGGCCACTCTGTCGTATGCCTTTTCCAGGTCCATAAACACCATGTGCAGATCCACTTGCATCTCTCTATATTTCTCCATCAATCGCCTTAGCGCAAATATCGCATCCATTGTCCCTCTTCCTGGCATAAATCCAAACTGCTGCTCACCAATTTTCGTTTCCTGCCATATCCTTCCTTCAATTACTCTTTCCCATATCTTCAATGTGTGTGACATCAGCTTGATCCCTCTATAGTTGCCACAGTCTTGAACATCTCCTCTTCCTTTGTAGATTGGGACGAGAATACTTTTCCTCCATTCCTTTGGTATCTTTTCCTGCTGGGCTATTTTCCTCATCAGATCCCATAACATATCCACGCCCTCACTGCCCAAACTTTTCCACACTTCCCCAGGTATCTGGTCTGCCCCCACAGCCTTTCAATTCTTCATTTTTCTTAGTACCCAATCCACTTCCTCTCTACTTATGTCTTGCACCGGTCTCTCATTTGCCTCTCCATCCTCACACCTCTCTCTCTCTCTCGGATTCTCCTCATTTAGTAGTTTATGGAAATATTCTTTCCATCTTCCTCTGATTTTGTCCTCCTCTTGTAATACTACTCCTGAGGGAATATGATGCCTGAAATGGAATGCAGCTGTTTAAATATAAGAAATATATCAATTATAATGGGCTGGAATAGTTTGCACTTACATACATGATTTGCTAGAAAAAAAACTTGTCTTTTTTCCAGCAAATCCTATATATGAGACTTCAGTGAATTTAGCTATCATTATTACAGGACTAGGTTATCTCCTTTGTAGGAAATATCAGTTACCATTCTTCATTAGTATTAATTAAATTTTATTATTTTATGTGTATTCCTGTTTATTAAGTTTTGCTAGGACTATGTTACTATTTCAGCTTATGATTCCATATCTGTATTTTAATTCTTCTGTCACATATCATAATTTTAATCAAGAAGTTTGCCACACATTGGTCAGAAATTCAGTGAATACAAAAAAATACTATTTTATGTAAGTAATTCATTTTGTTTTTTAACTTTATTGTCATTTGTCGTTACAGCGATTTCACTATTTTGAATCAAAAAACATTTTATTGAGTAATATGTGAGTATCTGATTACAGCTGACTGAATCATAAAGGGCACATTATCAGAGTGTCATAGCATGGGTTGGAACTGACCACATTCTTCATGTAAATATAATAATATCACATGTTTGTGGGAATGCTATTGCATAGTGTCACAAGAGTAACACTAGCGATAGTCAGTATTGTTTTGCTCCAGTTTGTCTAAATTTATGAGATTACCAGAAGTAAAAAGTATACTGTAACAATTCCTGAGATTTGAATCACCCAGTACGGATGTAGGAAAATAACATTAACTCCAATAACATTAAATTGAGAAATTTTCTTGGTGTCATTTACTTTTCTTTGTTATTTGCTGTTGCTTGTCTCATCTTTCATTATTACCAGTAGATGTCTTCCCCCCCCCCACAATATACAGGGTGTTCGGGATAAATTTGACATATTTATAATTAATTATATTTTTCCGTAAGTTACATGTATTAACACACACTTCTCTTCATTTAAAAGTTTGGACCCTTCTTCATTCATATACAAGATGTCAGAAAGGATGGATAGCTGGAACCCACCTGAATCATGGAAGAGAATAACTTGTATCATGATGATTCGTGCCCGCCATCAAAATAAGGATATTACGACTGCTGCCCAATGCTCCCTGAATACAGTAAAAACAATCAGGCATGAACTAGAGACTTGCAATGGTGACTACGAGGATGTAGCAAGAAGAAAGATCCCTAGCAGACGATCTGATTGCGTTCGTACAGCAGAATTCCTCGCAAATCTGCAGGAACAGGTGTTGAAGAACCCTGGCATTGGAATTCGGGCTTTGTTCGTGGAGTTGCTAACTGTAGTCAAGCCCTGGATAACAAGGGTAGCCAATGGTAGGCCGTTTGTATGGCAGCAGGATTCGGCCCCTTGCCACACCTCTGGGAAAAGTCAAAAATGGTTGTCTGAAAATTTCTACGACTTCACCAGTCCAAATGTTTGGCCTCCAAACTCCCCAGACCTTAACCCCATGGATTATTTTGTATGGGGCGCAGTTGAAAAAGACACCAATCGCACTTCCAGTAATACAAAAGCCCAGTTAATGGATAAAATTAAAACAGTTTTTGCGGCCCTTCCCAGGGAGACTGTAGCATCAGCTTGTTCGAGGTTCCGAAGCAGAATTGAAGCTGTGATCGATGCTAATGGTGGTTATTTTGAGTAAATCTTGTTGATAGTATTGTAATTAACTCTGCCTGTAATGTTTTTTTGTCAATTCATTAAATTTAATAGATACAAAGAAGATTTTCTTTTTCCTTACGAAACTGTCAAATTTATCCCGAACACCCTGTATATATATATATATACAGGGTGTTCGGGATAAATTTGACATATTTATAATTAATTATATTTTTCCGTAAGTTACATGTATTAACACACACTTCTCTTCATTTAAAAGTTTGGACCCTTCTTCATTCATATACAAGATGTCAGAAAGGATGGATAGCTGGAACCCACCTGAATCATGGAAGAGAATAACTTGTATCATGATGATTCGTGCCCGCCATCAAAATAGGGATATTACGACTGCTGCCCAATGCTCCCTGAATACAGTAAAAACAATCAGGCATGAACTAGAGACTTGCAATGGTGACTACGAGGATGTAGCAAGAAGAAAGATCCCTAGCAGACGATCTGATTGCGTTCGTACAGCAGAATTCCTCGCAAATCTGCAGGAACAGGTGTTGAAGAACCCTGGCATTGGAATTCGGGCTTTGTTCGTGGAGTTGCTAACTGTAGTTAAGCCCTGGATAACAAGGGTAGCCAATGGTAGGCCGTATGTATGGCAGCAGGATTCGGCCCCTTGCCACACCTCTGGGAAAAGTCAAAAATGGTTGTCTGAAAATTTCTACGACTTCACCAGTCCAAATGTTTGGCCTCCAAACTCCCCAGACCTTAACCCCATGGATTATTTTGTATGGGGCGCAGTTGAAAAAGACACCAATCGCACTTCCAGTAATACAAAAGCCCAGTTAATGGATAAAATTAAAACAGTTTTTGCGGCCCTTCCCAGGGAGACTGTAGCATCAGCTTGTTCGAGGTTCCGAAGCAGAATTGAAGCTGTGATCGATGCTGATGGTGGTTATTTTGAGTAAATCTTGTTGATAGTATTGTAATTAACTCTGCCTGTAATGTTTTTTTGTCAATTCATTAAATTTAATAGATACAAAGAAGATTTTCTTTTTCCTTACGAAACTGTCAAATTTATCCCGAACACCCTGTATATATTTATTTTTTTCATGTATTTGCATTTTCATCAAAATTCTGCATTAAATTTAAAATAATGCTTTTGTTCTGCAGTTGAACATTTGGATCTTTTTGGGGTAAATTCCTCTTGACATTGTTTAAACAATTCTGAAGAAAAATGCACCTCAACAAAGAATATTGTTCTTTCAAAGAACACAAAAAACGTGTTCTTTCAAAAATTACTACTGCATTCATGGCCAACATGTTACAACTGCAGTTGCTTTGGAACTGTTTTCAAACAAGTTTTCAGAATGAACAGTTGCCAACACTTGTACTGTTCGTTGATACTAATGCAGTGAAATTACTTGCTTATACATTGGATTGCGTGCTTTTTGAAAGATTCTTTAAAAAGACCAAACTCTTGCATACCACAAAATCTTGCTTTGAAAATATTCAGCATTTGGCACTTACCAACCCACCGCAACAACACATTCCACTCATTCACCACTGGCCATATGGGAAAAAAAATCCTTTTCACTTTTTCACTCACACAGGTGACTAGGAATGACCTTTTGTTCTCCCACTGTCTATTATCTATTATCCTGTGAAATATCTCCGCTCTGTCTAATAAGTTTCTCTCACCAAGCTGTATGAATCAATCATATCCTCTTCTCCTTTTATAGAGCATCCATAGCTCAGTCAGTTTCAATGATCCCCTTTGTTTGAAAAGACCTGTTTTAAATTCCATCTAGGAGTGAAGAATCTTTATCAGGGCTTTTCAACTGAAGGTGAGTTAGCCGGTCTCATACAGAGTTAGAGGGTTTTTTCTCCTAGAAACTCGGGTTTTTCATTCCTCAGAACAGGCAAACCAGCCATTATAATACATACAATTAACATACATAATACACTGGCCTCATAGCCCTTGAGTTGCTTCAGCCATAAATCTAAATAAACCAAATCCTCTTACTTGAGGAGAAGAGCTCTTCAGAGCACATTACATTAATCTGTCCTTATTCTCAGAGTTCTAGTGTCCTGAAATAGTTTTAGTAACTCGCCTCTGTACTTTCTCTAATGTTTCTTACTCAGATATATCCGAATGACCAGATCTGCACAGAAATCCAGATGTGACTTGATCAATATCTTATACATGGAATTGTTTAATTCCTTTTCATGTCCTTCTCATTATAGTAACAATTTTATGGGTAACCTTTGTAGCTTTTGCAATGTGTTCCTATCCACCAACACTCCTGTCTTTTCCACCTCTTGAAGATAACAAAGACGAGAAGTTGGTTCATTAAGTTCCTCCAATAAAATGAATCTCATTTCATCTTTTCTGGTCAAAGTGCATGACTTGACCAATCTCTCGTATATATAGGCTTAACAAAAAAAAAACAGATTAGAGCTTTCTGAAATGAAATTCCCAGTTTAGTATCAGCAAACAACCGAGTAACTCCTCTCATACCTTGAACTATGTCATTGATATACAGTCATCCCTCGACTTACGTCGGGGTTCTGTTCCATAAGGCAGGACATAAGTCGGTTCGGACGTAAGTCGATACATTAAATCAACAGAGGTATAGGGGTTAGAGACTTAACAAAAATAAGTATACAGTCATTTTAATTTTTAAACCTTATTATAAAACTGTACTGTACATTACTGCCACTATAAAACAGGAGAATAATTACCGAAATCTTCCTCCACAATCATATCTTCATTACCTTTCCTATGTGAAGGACCAGGCTGCGGCTCTCCTGGTGTTACCTTTGTTTTTTTGATGAAAATGTCTGATTTGCTTTGCTTATTCCTCTTCTTCTTTTCATTATAAATTTGTTTATAGCAAGCAAATGCATCATGTACTTTCCTTTCTACTAATAAGTAGCATTCAACATTGGGGTCTGTCTTCAGCCATTTTGAGAACATCGTTAACTGCAGAGAACATTTCTGCAAGACCCTTCACTGCGAATTGGTTAACTACCTCTCCTTGTTTCTCTTTTTCCTCTTCCTTTTCTAGTTCTTTCTCTTCTGCAACACATTCTTCCAGTTCGACCAATTCTTTGTTGGTCAACTCTTCAGGGGCACTTCCTATGAGTTGATCTATGTCGTCATCATTCACTTCGAGATTCAGATTGTTTGCTAGGCCCACTATTTCTTCACTCAATTTACAAAGGTCTTCATTTTCTTCAAAACTTCCAAAATCGTGCACAAACCTTTTTAATGTCTTTTTCCATATGCCACTCATACATTGAGAGATCACTTCGTCCCAAACTACAGCAATATTTTTAATAGCATGATAAATATTGAATGCTTTCCAGAATTGCACGAGAGTCTGGTCGTTTCCTTTGTTGACAGAAATGGCTTATGAAAAAGTTCTCCATAGATAATAAACATTAAACACTATTATAACTCCCTGATCCATTGGTTGGATCAATGAAGCAGTATTTGCAGGGAGAAACATGACCTTGAACTTGGTGAAGATAACCAATATAAGACGGATCACCCGGAGCATTATCTAGAATTAAGAAAATTTTTAATTCTACATTTTCTTTCATACATAGTTTCCATTTCACTCGCATAACAGTTGATTAAGGCACTCGCAAACAATTTTTGAGTCATCCACGACTTCTCATATCTTCGCTAATGAACTGGAAGAGTATGCTTCCTAATCTTTTTGAAGACTCGTGGATTCTCACTGTGCCATACCATAAATGGTTTAAGTTTATATCAAGCCACATTACCCCCCCTAACAGAATCATAACACGATCTTTAAAGGCTTTGAAACCAGGTGTAGATTTTAGCTTTTTGTGGATGAATGTCCGCTCGGGCATTTTTTTCCGAAACAAGATGGTCTCATTCATATTAAATATTTGCTGTGGCACATAATTTTCCTCTGTAATAATTTTATCCACTTTCTCCACAAACTCCTTGGCAGCCTTTACATCAGAACTTGCAGATTCACCATATATTTTCACATTATGCAGTGCAAAACGCTGCTTAAATCTCATGAACCAACCGGAAGAAGCATTGAATTCGTAGTCGTAATCAGGTCCTGCTTTCTTCTTCAACAAGTTGCTAAGGGGTATGCACTTTTGGTTCAGGTCCTCTATACATGATGGAAGTAGCTTTTCCAATCACTGATGAGACCTTGTCGTAGCTTCGTCATTATCGTTGAACTTGCAACTTTATTTCAAGATCAACTGCTTGCCTTTTTTTCTGTGATTCTTCACTAGGTTTTTTAATTGGGAGTGTAGGGGTCATGTTGCACAAAACATCGCAAAATATTTAATGATAAATACACAAATAACATATTTTTCAAACACAAAATCAACAGAGGAACTGTTGAAGCCAAGTGCTGACTGCTGAGGGATGTTGCTGCTGAATGCGGTGTTGTCACTGCATTGTTACATGATGCATTGTTGCTAAATAAAAACCTTTCTACTTTATGCTCGCTTGTGTCTTGTTCAAAAGTATAGTCGAAAATGTTATTTATTCCATTATGGGATCACGGACGTATCTTTGATCGAAAGGACGTAACTTGAACGCTCATAAGTCGAAGGATGACTGTATAGATTAAACAACAGTGGTTCTCCCATCACTTTTCTCTTTTGGGACTCTGCATCTCCCCCCCCCCCCCAACAATAAGCAACTCACATGCTCCTGTCCACCAAACATACCTGTCCATTGCACGTGTCACTCATTATATTATAGATGTAACCAGCTTACTGAAATAAGACCTCTCTTTAAGAAACCCATACTTCTCTCTAGAAAAATATCCATTCTCATCAATCACCTTGATATTCTGTCTCAAACTACATTTAATATGCAAACTGGTTTATAGTTGACTACTGATTTGGATTTTCCCTTATGCAACGGCACTATTTTTCCCTTGTATTCTTTGGGACTATTCCTATTGGCAGATTCTTGTTGAACAACAAATCAAGATCACTGTTAGTTCCTTTAATTCTTCCACATTCCCTTAATTTATATGTGATATCCCATTGTTATATTCTCATTTATTTACTGTGTGTATTCTCTTTTCTTTTCTTATTGCCTTTTGCTTTTACCCCTGTTGTTCCCTGCCCTTTGTTTTGTTCTTTTGTGTCTTATGTATCTTGTGGCTCTTTCAACTTCCTAGAACATGCCCTTGCTATACGATGATTAATTGTTATATCATGTGTACTTAGTTAAGTTGATGTTCCTTATTAAAATAATTCCTCTATCCCCTTTTTCCTACCACTTGAACTTTAAGGTTCCTACAAAACGGTGACACTGCTAGTGAATATTGTGAAAACTAGGCCAATTCACAAGTACAGATAACTATCTCCTACACCAAAAGAAATCAGGAAAATTTATTTTATTTATGACTGTGCCACCTGAGTTCTTCATATAAAGCATCGGAGATATGTCATAGTACCTTTAGGATATAGCCAAATCTAATTGTGAGCTTAATTAACAGTCGTGGCAATTCCCCAAATTCTTATCATACAGGTTCGGAGTTTTTTGCGAGGCAGTGCATTGTACAAAGATCAGGTACAAAGATTATACACCATTCAAACAACTTCTTTCTTAATCTTATCTTGAATTTCAATTACTGTCTAACATTATTAAACTTGCCATTTACAGTACAAAACTGACTGTCACTATTCTTAACTTATGTTAACATTTCAATTTCAAACCTTGCGATCCACGACAATACTATTAACCTAGTAACACTATGTCTAGTGAACTCACAATTATCCTTCTGCACTTAACTATTAATATAAAAAATCTACTCACAGGTCCTTAATAACACATATAGTCCTATCAATCAACACATGCGATCCTTGGCTGTTTTTGCTGATTTTCCAATCCGTTCTGTGTACTGGATTTCCTCGTTTGGTGCTTGGTGGCCATCCTGCCGTAATTCACTTGTGGGAACAGCAGCACATCTTCGCCGAAGAGACTAGGTCGAACGAAGCCATCATGCCTTCGGTGCATGAGGCAAGTTCCCTTACTTGCTACACATCGCGGAAACTTTCAATGCTTCTCCAGGGCTCCCCATTTCCCATGGGTTGCGTACCGACGAGTTCAGTCGGGCCTACGGACTGCAGCTAAAGGACTACCAGAGAGAGAGAGAGAACCTTGTTCTTAAAGGCCTCCTATATACTTTTTGGGAGTTCTGTATTTCAGGGTTGGAGACCTCCAAACATGGTGCGGTCACTCACTCTGATGTCAGCGTTCTTAACCTTCAATGTAGGTAGGAAAACTTCCTTGTTCGAATGACCTGCAGTGCTATTGTTCGCTTTCAAGTCCCAGACATAATCCACTGTAATCCTTTTTACTTGAGGTAGAACTATTTCAACACTAGGCTATTTTTTACAATATCACTCCTGGATTTACATAAAGTGCACAATTTTGAATATTTATACTAATTAAGCCACACAGCTACCCATGTGGGTTTACAATAAGTATGGCAACATGTAGTATCTACAATATTTATGACCTCTGTAAAAGTCGATGTCTAAAATTTAAGAACTTCCATTGCATTGAATTTTACACCATCTAATCCCACAAGCTTAAAATTTCAGCCATTTCATGTTCCTGAACTAATGATATTCATCTTCTTTCCCACTGTTATTCAGTACTATTCTGTACCTGGAAACTTGAAATACGCATTAAACATTTCTGTTATAAATTCAGCAGATGCAACTCATGTACCATCTCCAACAAAGTCAATCTTTTATATTCTTCTTTCTTTCTATTCTTCTTATTTCTGCTCTTCTTTCTATTCTTCTTATTTCTGCTCTTCTTTCTATTCTTCTTTCTTTCTAATAGCTGCTGGCCTGGTCGGCCGAGTGGTTAGCATGTCTGCTCTCAAGCCAAGAGGCTGCAGGTTCGAATCCAGCCATGGGCATGGATGTTTGCAATTGTCCTACAAACTTTGTGTGGAAAGGGAATCTGCATCCCTACCACCTCTTTTAGCAGAAGACATCATTGCCAAAACCATGTGAGGTACGGCAGTCACCATATGACTTCTAAAGGCGTCAAATGTGAAAATTTAATATTTCTAATAGCTACATAAATGTAGAATTCTCTGGGATTTCATTTTATTGTCTCAGCCGGTCTCCTTCGATATGTTAATTTCTTCCTCACTACTTTCAATCACCTTCCTAGCCTGTGCCCTTATATTTCTCATGCTGCTAAGGGGCAAGGAATCATTTTATCAGCAGCACTCAGCATTTCCAAGTGGTCAACATCCCAGGTGCTAACTGGGTTCAAGTTTTCTTACAAAAAAAGCGACTTTCACAGACTGATCTGGCCTCCTGACAATTAGATTAGTTTATTAGATAATTGAATGGGTAATTGGTTTTAAATTTAACAGTATTTGAATGAACTGCATTATATATATATACATATATATATATTATTTTTAATTTTAAATCACTATACATGAGAGGTCACAATACCTATAACCCACTAGCACTATATGATCAAGTGATTAAGAAGAAAGAAGGAACCTATTGATATTTCTTGAACAGCTAGCATTCATAAACAATGTGAAGAAGACTTCTAAAGAACAGCAGTAGAAGGAATGAAAGAGAAAGATGAGAAGTTGGTTCAATAAGTTTGAAACTGAACTATGTATGTCGACCAGCAACTGTTTGTGTTTTTACTTGCTTAAAGAAGGGGAATTATGGTTGCCAGTGCAGTGGGGAAGTACCCTTGAACTATGTAGAAAAGGCATAAAGCAAAAACAGAACACTTGGGAAAGGGACTGGAGTGAGTTTGTGAGAGGGGGGGGGCATCTGTTATACAGAATGATCCTTTTTCTGGGTATTAGGGAGGATTTTGATGCACGTCCTCAAATGCAAGAGAGTATTTTAAGGATGAACAAATTTGGGATTTATATAGTAGTATTATTAGGATTTGTGCAGGTGAAAAATAGTGTCTTGAATGAAAGAAGACAATTTGTTAGCAGCTCAGCTGTGGATGCAGTGTTCATGCCAGGAAATGCTAGGAATGAAGAGAAATTTAATCTTGATTGTAGATCTGTATATTTTCCAAGATAGGAGAAAATGAAGTGAAATGTTTCTTATAAGAAATAAGATAAGATAAGATCATATATTGGGTGAAGTCATATATTGACTTCACTGAAGAATGCAAGGAGGTCATATTTAATGGAAAATCTTAAAGACTGAATGATTTAAGCACTAAAAGATTTTGTCAAATGAAGAAGAAGAAATGGTGTGTATATTATGATGACTGAGAAATAGAACTGCTGAAAAAGGAGATGAAAGACATGAAGGCTAAGTCAAGGAGGGTGAAAGAAGAGATTACGAGGCTAGAGGGGTTGGCTAGCATGAGGAGAATGAGAGTAAGTGAGAGAGAGAGCAAGGGAGAGAAGGCAGTAAGAGAATGGGAGAGACAGGGAAAGTGAGGTCTGGAATATGTGGAGTGCATTTGAAAACAGAAGAGAGCTATATGCAAGAGATGGATTACATTTAAATGCAAAAGGATGTAGGCATTTGGAGAATCTGAATAAGTGAACATGTTAGGACAGAGAAACTAGAAATGCAAGAGCAGAATATATCAGGAATGGTCTCAAGTGGGGATAGCAGCTTGAGAAATGAGAGGGTGTACACTATATTTCAGAGCCAGGTGGGATATGCAGGAAATAATAATGTCTATAAAAATACTGGAAATGCGTTGGTTTTTCTGTATACAAAAGCTAGGAGCATTAGGAATAAAGGGAATGAGTTTGTGGCATTGATTGACAGTCTCTCTAAAGATTGTTGGCATCAGTGAAACTTAGTTAACTGAGGAAGATGTTCTAACAGGGAAAGAAATTGAAGGGTATAGCATATTTTGACAGGATAGGGAAGATAAACATGGTGGTGGAGTATTACTCATGATAAGAGATGAATTGCTATTATTATTATTACTACCCTAAGACTCATCTAGGATTGTCATACACACAGCTCATCATACCATGCCTTAAACACACTCAAATTCTCTGCAGACACTACCTTTTCATGCAAGGCATTCCAATCATTCACAACTCTTCATGCAAAAAACCTGATTCTCACACCCTTCTTATACAACTTCCAGGGATGACCACTGGTTCTCCCCTGATCTCCCACTGTTTTCTGTAAAACCTCTCAACATTGATCCTATAACAACCCCTTACCTACTTGTACAAGGTTGTATGGATGAAACACCAGACATACCATAACTGGCTGAAATCAAGAACCTCATTCTCCTTTAGAGCTTATACCGAAGCCCGAAATAGATGCAAAAAAAAAACCAAAAAAAAAACAATCAATGCTACCAAAACAGAATTCAAAAGTGCAAAAAAAGCAGGAAACTAGCAACCTGTCCAAATGGCAGCCGAGCCTTTTGGTCTCTCGCCAAATCAATTGGCCGTAACTTCTGCCCAACACTATTCCCACCCTTATTGCACCCAGATTCTCTATTGCAACATCACCCATAGAAAAAGCCAATCTTCTGACTTCATACTTTGCTTCCAATGCATGCATAACTGACGATGGTAAATGTCCCCAACCATTTCACACACCCAACATACAATGCCCCCTATATCCTTTTGCCAGGATGAGATCATAAAAATACTGACCAAATTAGACACACAAAAAGTCTCCTGGTCTGATATTCCCCCAATTGTCCTGAACGTTTGTGCACCAGAACTGACTCCTATCCTATGTTGCCTATATATATATATATATATATATATATATATATATATATATATATATATATATATATATATACCCTCTTACTCCACTGGAATCGATCCCACAAACTGGAAATTGGCCTATGTTCAGCCCATTCCCAAGATGGGTGGCATGTCACCCGTCCAACTACCACCCCATCTCGCTTACCTCAGTCCTCTCAAAAGTAATGGAAAAAATCATCAATTCCCAACTCCTACACTTACCTTGAAGACACCCACCTAATAAACGACTGCTCGTATGGATTCTGTCACTGCCGATCAACAGGAGAGTTGCTCACATATATCACCCATCTCTGGACAAATACCATGGAGAAGTTTGGTGAATCTCAAGTTGTTGCACTTGATATCTCCAAAGGCTTTGACCGGGTCTGGCACAAAGGCTTACTGAGCAAACTACCATCATTCGTTCTGACCCAGGACTTCTGTAATTGGATTGCCAGCTTTCTGTCTGGATGCACGCTGTGTGCGATGGTGGATGGCTCATCCTCTCACTATTCAATTAATGCTGGGGTTCCACAAGGTTCTGTCCTCTCGCCAACCCTCTTCCTGCTATATATCAACGACCTACTTCAGTTCACCTCCAACCCAATACACAGTTTTGCAGATGACAGCACACTACAATCATTTGATAAACCTTACTCTACATAACTCACCACAACTACAGAACATCAACTACCACCACCTTCAATTCCGATCTCCAAGCCCTGCAATGGGGTTCAGATAACCTCATCAATTTCAATGCTAATAAAACCCAGTTCTATCCTATTTCCCATAAAAAAGAATCATTTTTTCTCAGTATCTTTTTTGACAATATCCAATTTTCCAGACAGTTTGAGATCTCTCTTCTTGGAATTACCCTCACTTCAAATCCTGGCATAAACACATCACAGCCATTGCATCCTCAGCTTCTAAAAAACTAGGATTTCTCTTTTACTCAAGACGTTACTTCACCCCTGAACAGCTGTTAACATTATACAAATCACAAATCCACCCATCTATTGAATACTGCTCCCATTTATGGGGTGGGGCCCCCTAAAAGCTCTGTCAAAATGCTTGACTCAATACAGAGGAATGCAATTAGACTTGTTAATGATCCATCTCTTACCAACTCTCTTCCCCACTTTCGCACAGACTTTTGGTTTCTGCAGTGTGTATATTCTACAAATATTTCCATGGGAAATGCTCATCTGAAATAACATCAATAATTCCTCCACTCAGTACTAAGCTCATTGGAACATGTGCAGTTTCTGCTCAACATCCCTTCATAGTACACCTAGAAACAATCAGAACAAGTTTCTTTTCCTCCTCCTTCATGCAACTGCTGCACTGTGGAACCATTCCCCCCCTGCTGTGTTTCCCAAGGAATACAATTTACAGTCATTTAAATCAAATATAAAAACGTTCCTTCTTTCCCAACCCACTTCCCATACACGGTTAGTAACATGTAATGGATGTACTATAGGTTGATCAACCAACCTCCTATATATGTGCACAACATTAAAAAGAAAAAAACTTGTACATCTCTATCATATCACCCCTCTTCCTTCTATTCACTAGACTCTGTAAATTGCATCTTCTCAACCTTTCCTCACATTCGACATCAGAAATATGAGGAAAATAAAACCAGAGATCAGAAACTATCTTAGTCAGTCGACCCTTATTCTGGACCAGATGACCAAATCTGTGTACAGTAGTCCATATGTGGCCTAATCAGAGCCTTATACAATGGAACAAGAATCTCCTTACTTCTGTAAGTCAGTGTCCTCTGCATCATTCCCAGAATTCATTGTGTTGTCCTCAAAATTTTGGCAGTGTGTCCTCAAAATTTAAATCGTTTTCCACCATCATCCCAAGAACTCTTATTTCCTCCACCTCCAGCAATATATCACCATCAAGCGTAAATTCTATATCCCATCTTTGTTTCCCAAATTTTCAAACCTTATATTTTGCAACATTGAACTGGTATCTCCATTCCTGTGCCCATTCACTCAATCTATTCAAGTCTTCTTGTATACATCTTCTTATAGTTCGTTCTAACTTTGCATCATCTGAAAACAACAGAGTATCCCCATCAAATCTTTGCCAATATCATTAACATGCAGATTAAACAGCAATGACCCTAAAACAGACCCCCAGGGCACACCACTAGTGACTTTCCTCTTCCAGGATATTGCTCCCCCCCCATACAACTTGCTGATATCTTTCAGATAGTCAGTCTTTGATCCAATGAACTAATGTAATTTTCAACCTTATCTGCTCTAGTTTGACTATCAACTTATCATGCAGTAATCTATTAAAAGCCTTTGCAAAATCTGAGTATACTACTGTATATCCCTCTCCTCTATCCAATGAAGCCATCACCTTATTGTAATAAGTAAGTAGATTACTAAAACATGATCTCCCGTTAGCAAATCCATGCTGTCCATCAAAGATAATACCATTGTTGTCAACCCAATTCTGGATCCTGGTTCTCACCATCCTCTCCAACACCTTAACCGCAACATCTGACTCACATAGATATGCCTATGTGAGTTGATTGAGTTCTATCACCTCCCTTATGAAGTGGCACAATCTTGCCCTCCTTCCATTTCTTTGGAACTCAACCCAGTGCAAGACTCACATTAAAAAAATATATCGAGGCAGATGCCAGCTCCCTGGCACATTCCTTCAAATACACGGTGGTATATTATCAACTCCCACTGCCTTATTAACATCAAGTTTGCTCAATTCCTCATATACCTCTTGCTCACTTACAGTCAGTCTCTCTCCTCCTCCTCATCAACAAATGCTCTCAAACTCTCCATGATGTCACAAGAATGAAAGACCTTTATGAACTTGCTCATTAAGTATTTCTACTATATCTTCCACAGCAGTTGTTCTTATACGATTTTCTCCAATCAGTGTCATCCTTCCATAATCTTCTTTTTTTTTTTTTTTGCTGGCTAAATATCAAATGAATTCCCTAGGATTCTTTTTGGCTTCATTAGCTAACTGCTGCTCATACTTCACTTTTGCTACCCTTATCAACCAAGCCACCCTCCTTACCTGTTCTTTGTTATCCTCTTGGGATTGATTTTTACCACTCCTCTTATGCTTCCTTTGCTTCTACTAGACATGTCTACTTGGGGGATATCCTATATCCCCCAAGCTGCATTGATCACCTTTCCAGCTAACTCCTCATTCTTTGCGACACCTGTAAGTTGTCTCCTGAGTTCCTCATAATCACCAACTTTGTAGTTCTGCATATACCATTTCCTCACAGAGGTCTTCACACTGCTGGCAACCACCCAGGTAATCATTTCATGGTCACTCTCTCCAACTGGAGGGTGATTTGACACCTCATTTATAATTACATCCTCTGATGAGATGATCAATTCCAAGAACCTCAGTCCTCGTGTGCCCTCTGTTTCATGCTGTCTGAGGTAGTTGTTCCTCAAAAACTCAAACTCATTTTCTTTACTTGCAGTTGCTATCTCATCATCCCAGTCTATATTGCCATAATTAAAATCGCTCATAATGATGACCCTTTTCTTATTTGCTTGGCTAATTTGATTATTCATTTTATGGTCACTAACATCCACATTACCAGGTCTATAACAACATCTAAGTATTTCATTTTATTCACCTCTATCTCACACCATACTGCCTCAAATCCACTGGCACTATTTCCCTCTTGCATCTCTACCTTGTATGGATAACTCTTTTTCTATCATCAACAGTACTCCTCCCTCCTTTTTACCCTTTCTATCTTCACGAAACACATCATACCCTTCTATCTCTATTCCTGCCAGGATGTCATCTCATCTAACCATGTCTCACTTATTCCAACGATTCTTGGGTGAACAGACTCAATTAATGCAACCATTTCATTTGCCTTGTTTCTAACACTTCTAGCATTTGTATACAAACATATCAGCTCATTCCTGGATCTGTAGCTATTTCTACTGATACCATTTATTTGATGTGACTTCTCCATGCTTAACTCTAGCCATTTCTTTTTCTGCTTATTCATCTTAGAACCCTCTTCAAATCCAACCGTTTTTCCCTTGATCCCAGGTCATTCCCTTCCCTTTGAGTCTACACACGCATTCATATCTTCTTGGAGCATCAACCTTTATTGCACTGTGTTTCCCTGTCCATCCTGAGCTTCCCCATTTCCCTGCCTATCTTGCACACCTGTTCTCTCATTCTCTATACTTATGCCACTCACTTCTTCATTCATAACCACCTCTTCTATCTCTCTCCTGTCTTACTCTCTCATTTTTTCACATTGCATCCCACTTGATCAGATTCATTCTTTGCACCTTCTCTACCTCCTAGCAGCAGTCTCTCCAAGTGATTTACATCACAACCATTCAGATGCAGTCCATCACTTTTATACAGTTCACTTTGTCTTTCAAATTCATTCCACACATTACCAAACTTCCTTTTCTATTACACTATTATCTTTTATCTGTCTTAACAACAAATGTGTCTGTTTTGGGTGGAAATCACAGTGGAAATAAGACTAATGGCTTTGAGAGTATATGGTGTGAGATAGATATAAGACAAGATATTTAATGCAGTGTTACTGTAGACCAGGAAATATAGATGGTGATAATCAGGAAATGTTTAGCAGATTAGTTTGGCAAGTGTAAAGTGAGTGATCATTATGGGGGACTTAGGCAGCATGTGGTGGAGGGAACATGAGGATCAAGAGTTTGGATTTGGTCATAGCATCAGAGATGATTATGATTGAGATGTTATACTTGCCCCAGTTGATGAGAATGATCATGTAGTGCTGACTTAGAGGATGAATAGGCATGCAGAATTATCAAGGCAGAAGGAAGTTATGTGGAATTATAAGGCAAGCAATTATCATAGACTTAAAAATCAGCTTCTAGCAGTACAATGGATGAAAGAATTTGAAGGAAGAGAATTCAGTCTTTAAGAAAAAATTGTTGACAGCAGTTGCCAGCTGTCAACAATTTTTTGAGTGAAGAAGATAATGTGATTTGGGATCAAATAGGTGATCAGAAATTAAAGAAGAATTGCAGATGAAAAAGAAATTATGGAAGACATACAAAGAGAGAGAGAGAGATGAAGAACAGTTGAATGATATATATAAAGCTTAAGCTAGGAGAGTGGCTAGTATTATAAGAGAGAAAAATTAGAATACTAGAGGAGACTAGCACTGCAATCTGAGGAGAATCCCAAGGAATTGTTTTGCTATGTGGTGAGTAGAAGAAAAATGATTGTGAACAGATTACTTTGTTGGATGGAGATGGGACTTGGTTGACCATTACAGATGACATAATTGAACAAATCATTTTGTTAGTGTTCTATCCTAGTACATCAGACTTTATTCCTAGAGGTATAAGGAGTGATGAAGAGGATGTATTCCAAATACTAAGTACGCTAAATGTTAGTAAGGCAGGTGGGACTTTCACCAAGTGTTTTAAGGGAATGTTCTGTGGAACTGACTCTGCCATTAACTTGTCTGTTTAATGAAATTCTTGCAATTGGACAAGTTTTTGGAGAGTGAAGGAGGGTATAGCAGTTCAAATAATGATTTTTTTTTTCTCCAGGGATTCTGCCTTCATTGCAGTGAACTGACTCTGGAAGACCACAAGAAACTTTATGAGTAAGTGTTTTCTAGAAAGCAACATATTTTTTTTTTACTCAGTGATCTAAATAATATCATTTTATCCTGCAGTATTAATTCATTGCATATATATAGCATAATCTTATTCCACATTCATTAATTCAGTTTGGCTCTCATTATACAGACACCTCCAGATAATCCAAGGACCTATTGAAGGAGGTCCCCCAATTTGCATCACAGGCATATTTCAAGGAGAGGTGTGCATCTGTCATACTTTTCTGTGAATACAGTTCAGTGAAGAAGCACAACTAACATCAGCAGTCCATTTCACTTTCTCACTAAATGCTCTGATATACATGTGACTAGTATATTTTTGAGTTTCCTTACTACATGTAAAACCATTATTCACCTTCCAGAGATGATCTCCCCCCCCCCCCCCATGCTCTCTCTCTCTCTCTCTGTCCATCTTCCATGAATCAGAAATTTCCTTCTATCTGTCCTGTAAAATCCCTTATAACTTATATATTTCTTTCACATTTCCTTTCTGTCATTTATTTATAAACCTTTGGAGCTCACTTTCTCTCAGTCTTCCTCCATGTGCCCTATTTCAAAGGCCAGATATTATCTTGAGTAGCTGCCTCTGAACTATCTCCACTTGTCTTGTTATCCCAACTGAATGTAAGCAAACCATACCTAAGAAGAAAACTTGAATTCTGTTGTGCAACGAAACTTGTGAATTTTCCGTAGTCATTTGAAACATGTATACCATATTAAAGAAATTTATTAACAAAGCTTTAACAGCTATTTTGTTTGACATTCCATAAAATATCTTTATTATGGATAGAAGAACAATAATAAAATTGTGAATATAACTTGACAGTGAAATATGAGCAGTAACAGTTGGAAATCTTTGACATATTCAGTCATGAAATTACTAGGATAAATGCTGTTAGAAATCATTAAAAAAATCAAGCAGTTGAGTATTACAATCTCTCAGACTTTCAGAATTGAAAGGCACTCATTACAATTTACTACATAATAGTATTTATGTACTACATAAATTTATGTTCTCTACATAGTAGTATTTATAAATATGAACATTTATTCACAGAAAGTGCTGAATCCCCACTATGGCCAAACCTAAAACATAATGATTGCCCTTCACTTCTGAAAGACTGAGAAATTTTGATCTGTACCTTCATGAGGATTCCTCAAGGATAAACAGTAGTGTTTATCCTTGCAGTTTTTTGATTGCATATGTCAGAAAGATTTGCCTTATTATCATATGCATTTCAGTGTGTAGTTGTGTTCAGATTATTACTTTTTTTTTTCTATCCATACTGAAGATGTTCTATGAGATGTAAACAACTTATTCTTAGCATCACAATGCTATAATAACAATACCTAAGGAAAGCAATCCAAACGTAGTGTTATCAAAGCAGTGTGATGCCAAATTGGGCAGTTTTAGTAATGCTATGATGGTACATCTAGTTGTGTATAAGAGGAAGAAGGCAGAATTTGCACCCAAATAGCCTTGGCAAGGGACCAGGAACTTGTAGCTGATATTTGAGCAGGAAGCAATTCATTATTGCTTCAAATGGCGGCCAGTAATGATGGTTCACCATCTTTATCAAAGATCGGTAGTATAAAAGAGATGATTCAGTGTACTAGCTGTGAAATGTACGCTTTGCGGAGTGCGGTCAGAGTGTGGTTAGATGATAATAAAGGAGTGAATGTGTGTAGAAAATGTAGGGAGAATGAGAAATTGAAGAGTATTTTGGATCGTGAGTGTGATATTTTTGTCAAACTTCAGAATGAAGAAAATAGGGATATGATAAGAAACGGCGAGGTTGTACCAGAGAATTGTGAGAGTGTGAATGATAGTATTAATGGTTTTACTGAGAATAAAAAAGATGAGATAGACGCAATGAGTGAGATCGTGTTGTTGAATGGTGCGATACAAAGGGCAAAACAGCAGCTAGAGCATATGAGCAAAAGTCGACTGAATGAACCAGCCAATAATAAAAAGTATGACAGGAAAAATAGACGTATGAGTGTGAACATGAACAAAATGAAGGATAGAGTGCTGTATGGAGACTCGTTAGTACGAGGTGTGATAGTAGAGAATTTGACAAAATCGTACCAACCTGGTACGACCATAAAAGATGTAACTGAGTCTATTAGAGAGCAAAAGGAAAGGGTGAAAGAAATGATGGTTGTGACAGGTACAAATGATTTGAAAGGAGACAAAATGGAAATGATAGAAGACCTGAATGAATTGTTTGAGGTAGCAAAAGAAAAGAGTGAGAGAGTTAGAATGATTAGTCTTTTGCCATGGTATGACAGTGAAATGTTTAAAAGGACGGCCATAATTGCGAATGACTTTATGCATGGGTTATGTGTGATGAGTGGTGTGGAATTTGTGAACGTGTGGGAGTGAGTTCGATAGGCGAAAGCATTGATTGGAGTGAGGAGAGGACACACGGGAGGAAGGAATTGGATTTTATGCGGTTATTAAGGGATAACTATCTGCGACAGCATGTAATGGAAAATACTAGGGGTCAGAGAGTGCTTGACCTAGTAATTACATCTCAGGATTTGGCTGTAACAAATATGACCACATTGCCGCCAATCAGCGAGAGTGATCATAGGCTCTTGACTTGGGAGGTGGCTAAAGGTGTAGAATTTTCAATTAAGACAGGGTACATGTGGAATTATCGGGCTGCAAAGTATGACAAGCTTAGGAGTTTGATTGGTTCAGTGCCATGGCATGTACAACTGCAAGGACTAGAAGTCGATAGTGCATGGGAGGTAGTTAAGAAGTGTTTGCATGAAGCAATGGCTGACTGTATACCTAGAGTCCGAATAATAAATCAACTAGGGGTTAAATGGATGAATAACACCATTAAGCTTGAGCTGCAAAAAAAGAAACAACTATGGAGGGAATTTAAGGAGAAAGGTGACCGGCAGGCACACGAACGGTATAAAGCGCAGGCCAGAAGTGTAACGAGTGTGGTAAGAAAAGCAAAAAAGGATTACGAAAGAACATTGGCCATGCAGGCTAAAGAGAATCCTAAACAGTTTTTTAGATATGTAGCAAGTAAAAGGAAAAATGTACATGGCAGAATGATTTTAAAGAATGCCGATGGTAGGGAGGTAACTGAATCAGTTGATATAGTTGAGTTACTGAGTGAGCACTTTGCAAGAATATATCATCCAGGTGGTGACATTGCAGAAACGAATGTACCAGTAGATTATACGGAAATTGTGGTGAATGAAGTGGAGGTGAGTAGTCTATTGCATAACCTCAATGTCAATACATCTGTGGGATTGGATGGTATACCAGCTCGTGTTGTACGAGAAACAGCTAAAGAATTGTCAGTACCCTTGACCATTTTGTTTAATTTGAGTCTCGGGTCTGGGTTAGTCCCGAGGGGGTGGAAAGAGGGGAAAATAGTTCCACTGCATAAAGGTGGTTCCAAGACTGCTGTTGTAAATTACCAACCGATTAGCATATCAGGAATCATTGTCAAGGTCTTAGAGAAATTAATCAAGAAAAGAATACAGGATTGGATAGATGAAAAAGGGATATTGTATGGGGACAACATGGTTTTGTGAAGGGTAGATCATGCCTAAGTAACTTGCTCACGTTTTATAACACAGTGACGGCTGAACTGGATAGGGGTAATGGGTTTACAGTAATACTACTGGACCTTGCCAAGGCTTTTGATAGGATACCACATAGAACCCTAATCAGTAAACTGGAGCAGATGGGGATAGATATAGGGTTGGTGAGATGGATAGGAGGGTGGTTGAAGGAGAGATACCAGAGAGTGGTTTATTCAGGAGTGGAGTCTAAAAGACGGCTTGTGACTAGTGGAGTGCCACAGGGCTCTGTTCTTGGACCACTGCTTTTCAATTTGTTCATCAATGATATAGGAAAGGATTTGAGAGGAAGTGTTCACTTGTTTGCTGATGATGCAAAGTTGGGTAGAGCAATTATAGTGCACAGGATGTCAAAATTTTACAGGATGATTTGGATAGTTTGGAGGACTGGGCTAGGAAAAATGGTTGTCAATTTAATGTGCCAAAGTGTAAGGTTATGCACTTTGGGGTGAAAAGAATAGAAGCAGTATATCGCATTGGTGGAACCGTACTCCAGGAGATTGATGAGGCCAGGGATTTGGGAGTGTTGAAGGGGATTGAAGTTTAGGGGGCACATTGCAAAAGTGACTAAAACAGCTCACCAAATCACTTTGCTTCTGAATAATACTTTAACATGCAGAGACAAACAAGTTGTTGTTCCTCTGTATCGAGCCTTGATAAGACCCCATCTGGACTACTGTGCCCAGTTATGGGTACCAAGGTTTCTTCGTGATGGAGAGGAAGTGGAGAGGATCCAGAGACGAGTGACCAAGATGATAACAGGTCTGTGGAATGAACCTTATGAGAATAGGTTGAAGATTTGCGGGTTGCAGAAATTGGTCAATAGGCGAATGAGGGGTGATATGATTGAGACATTCAAATTACTGAAGGGTTTCTATAAGATTGATCCAGAAGATATTTTTGAAAATATGACTGGTGGTGGTGGGAGGACTAGGGGCCATGAATGGAAGCTGGGCAAGAGCGTGGTTGACAAGGGTGTTAGAGCTAGGTTTTTTACTTGGAGAGTAGTGAATGAGTGGAATAAGCTTCCAGAGTCTGTTGTGGGGGCTACGACCGTGAATGAGTTCAAGGCAAGGTATGATAGATACTGTGTGAATGTCGAATAGTTGTTCTTGACGTGATGTTAGGGCCTCCCTTGATGAGTCTGTCGACTCTTTGGAGTTGCCCGGAACGATAATAATAATTATTATTATTATTTTGCTCTTTCAAAATCAGATTTAGATTTGTTGGTAATTTTTAATTTTTTTAAAAATTTTATTTCACACACACACACACACACACACACACAATGCATTTAATTACATTTCTAGTACTGAGTGGGACGACCTTTGGCCTGAATAACAGCAACTGTCCTTAGAACTTGCTTTCAGATAATTTCTGATATGTCGCAGCAGGAATATTCTTCCATTCCTCATTCAAAGTTGCTTCCATTACTGATGCTGATGATGGTCATTGTGATTCATCCCAAAGATGTTTGTTGGGGTTGAGGTTTGGACTCTGGGCTGGCTAGTCCAACACTTCAACATTGTTTGATGGAAACCAGTCTCAGACATGTAAGGGAGCACTGCCGAAGTTCTTCCACGGTGTCAGAAGCATGAAGTTGTCCAGGTAGCCATCAGACATCATGGTTTTGGGCATGTTCACCATTACCAGGCCTCAACCAAACATGACAATTGAAATGATGCAGTCTGCCAGAACCATTCCTGAGATAATCTCCAGATCCAAACACAAGAGTGAAAGATTCATCACTCCACAGAACCATTTTCCAATCATCTATGGTCCAGGAATGGTGTGAAAGACACTGTTCAAACATCATTTGTCATTGAAGTGGGGGGAGTGACGTGTGACTTGTTTGCAGCAGCTCTGCCATGGTAACCTAAAGCATGCAACTGTCTCTCTCTCTCTCTGTGGCCAGTTCTAGTACTGACAGATGTCCCTGCAGCATTTTCCAGGTTGACTGCAAGGTCTGCTGCTGATGACATGCAGGATGCTTGAATATACAGAGCTTGTCAATCTCGGTCAGCAAGTATTGTGGACTCTCAGGGCTCATTTCTGCTGTGGTAGCACTATCAACTTTCTATCTATGAATGACATAATAGTGGATTTCGTTATACTGAGATGGGTAGCATTGTCATGGATGGAAAGACCACTGATGTGACACCCATCTATCATCTGATGTTCGAAGTCTGTCAGTTCAGCTGAACATGGCATCTTGACATTGAGTACAGTGCATAATATGCAGCACATTTCACCTTTTATTACCATACTTATGCAGACACTCCCTGAATATTTGCATGTGGCAGGATCCAAAATTTGCATGGCACGTAAGGTGTCTGAATACTTTTGTCAGCATACTGTATATATACAGGGTGGCTGTAATTAAAGAGAAAGTGTTCAGAGCCCTGTAGCAAAAAAATGCATTGGATGAAATTCAACCAAACTCGGTGTAAGTACATTCTGGACATGGGGTTTTTATTTACAGAAGATAAAAAATAGTAGAAAATTCTGCCACCAGAGGACATTTGGCAATAGAATTGTATGATATATGCAATTGAAGTGCTACGGATCTCACCTTACTGGAATGTGTGTTGCTAGTCAAGCTTTACTATCAACAGTGTGGTAATGCTAATGCCATGCTTCAAGAATTCCAGCATTTGAAGGATAGGAGAGAAGGTCCAATGATGATAACAAATCCTAGAAAAATGATTTTACGTGAAAATAGTGGATCTTTAGCAGTGAGGCCAGGACAAGGACACAAATGGATTATTCCTCAACAAGTTGACGAAGTTGCAACTGCTGTCATGGAACATGGAATGAATAATGCACAAGAGTCCAGCAGTGCTTGGGAAATATCAAGGCAACTGGATATGCCATACTCAGCAGTGCAAAAAATCCTGCATCAAATACTGAGGTCTTTCCCCTACAAGATTTCCCATACTCAAGCTTTGCTTCATGACAATGCAGAAACTGAACCACAATTTGTCCTGATATTATTAGCTCGAATGGAGGTGGATGATACATGGCCATGGAGGATCTTATGGAGTGACGGGGCACATTTTTATCAAAATGGTAGTGTTAACTCACACAATTGTTGCATCTGGACTGCGAATAACCCTCATGTGTTCCATCAGACCCTTTTACACTCACTGAAAGTCACAGTGTGGTGTGGTTTCACTGCATTTTAGTATCGGTCTGTACTTTTTTGAAGAACTTCACCCTACAGGACCAGTGACTTATACCATCTCTGCTATTAGGTTGAGAGATGCTGAGCAAATTTGTTGTTCCACAACTGCAGCAGCAAAGATGCCTTGATTGCCCCCCCATATTCATGCGGGATGGAGCACCACCTCGCATTAGAATTTTGGTACAGCAAATGTTACGAAAACACTTCACAGAATTGATTGGTCATGCATTTCTACAGCATGGCCACCTTGTTCACCTGCGCTCAATCCCTTTGACTTTTGGTTTTGGGGCCATCTGAAACATGAGGTGTATGAAGGACATGTTCATGATTTAGCAACCTTGAAAGACAGAATAACGCAGCATGTGAGGCAAATCAATGTAGATCTGTTGCATTCTGCTGTAGAAAATGTTATTCAGAAGGCAGTTCTTACAATATCTGAAAGAAGGGCATATTGAACCACATCTGTAAGATATACAAACATGAAAATTGATTTGTTGTGTCTCTTCTAGCCATTACTGTTTAGTTAATCCTAAACCATGCACTTATAGTGCCAAATGTCCCCTGGTGGCAAAATTTTGTACTAGTTTTTACTTCCTGTAAATAAAAACTCCATGATGTTCCAAAGTGTACGTACACCAAGTTTGGTTGAATTTTGTCCAATAACATTTTTTGCTACAGGACTCTGAAGACCTGCTCTTTGATTATGGCCACCCTGTATATTACAGTTACTGCAAGCTTGCAGTAATTGGCAAGTTTGTTTCACAGCCACTTGTGGTCTATCCAGTTTTTTGCTTGGACCGCCTTGACACAATTATTGAAAACCAAGGTTTGGATAGTGAATAGGGATTTTGAATGGAATTTTGAGTAGGGATTTTGATGCTCACATTCCAACATTCATTATTTCACTAATTTGGTCATTGCCTTATAAGGGACCAGGAATGCACAGCTGCTATTTAATAAAAAGCAAATTTTCTACATTTTGTTTCTTTGGAACAAGGTTTTTTTTTTAAAATTTATTTTTATTCTGAAACAGCTCTTACAAGCTGCTTTGTAGACTGATTTAAAACCACTTTAATAAAAAATTATTTTTATTCTGAAACAGCTCTTACAAGCTGCTTTGTACACTGATTTAAAACCACTTGTGTGCTGAATTTTTTTGCTTGGACTGCCTTAACACAATTATTGGAACTATAGTGAGCAGTATTTTGAGTGAAACAGGAGGGGGAAATTAAGGCTTACATTCCATTAGGCATTTGGTCAGAACAGGCAGTTGGATTAATAGATTGTAAACAGTACTCTGTTCAGGAGAAGGAAAATTTAAAGTTACAGATGTCATCCCATTTTGTCACGATGCTGAATGACATGAAACAGGGTTGTTGAGGAAAGGGCATTCTATAGAAAATGAAACTTTAATAAGATCTTCATTACCAAGAGGAGAGCAGACATTTTTAATTTACTTAGGTGGAGAATGATTAAGGGAAAAAAATCCAGAATTAGGATGGTGAGGATTATTTGGTAGATGATTTGTGTTAGATCATTGCTAGTAACAAATGAGTTTTTGAAAGGTTTTCAATTGGTTATATTATAAATTAAAGATAACAAGAAATTATATACTTGGTTTTAATCCATTATCCAAGTGTAAGCAAACAAAGTTTGTGCCTGAAGTATTTATCAGGAGTGGGGCAACTCATGGCAAAGGTGGTATAACTTCTCATCACATCTCCTTGCAGGCATGTATAATGCTATGCATTAAAGGAAGGGTCACTACCCAGACCGGTTTCGACCTTTATTTCAACCATATCAGTGGGAGCCAGACCGAGAGGTGGTGATACTAAGGTGGAAGTAATGGAGAAGTTTAAGGCAAGTGATGAGAAGTTATACCACCTTTGCCACAAGTTGCCCCAGTCTTGAAAGATACTTCAGGCACAAACTTTGTTTGCTTACACTTGGATAATGGATTAAAACCAAGTATATAATTTCTTGGTATCTTTAATTTATAATATAACCAAGTGAAAAACTTTCAAGAACTATCTATCTCTAATCCACAGTATTTCAATAATAAGTCATATTACTTATATAGGAAAATATGACTTCTCCATTACATCCACCTTAGTATCGCCACTTCTGGATCTGGCTCCCACTGATGAGAGCTCAATAAAGGTCGAAACTGGTCTAGGCAGTGACCCTTCCCTTAATTCATAGCATTATACATGTCTGCAAGTAGATGTTCTTTGCATTATGGGATGAATGGGGCAACTCATGGCAAGACTTTGCCATGAGTTGCCCCAGTCCTGAAAGATACTTCAGGCACAAACTTTGTTTGCTTACACTTGGATAATGGATTAAAACCAAGTGTATAATTTCTTGGTATCTTTAATTTAACAAATGAGTTTGTTTGTGAATTTCCATTGCTGCTTGGGAATTAGCATGAATTTTTGTACATATAATAACTCTTTAGGGCATTTTGCAAAATGCACTAAAGAGTTATTATATTCACTTATTGTATTCATTTTTTTTATCCATCAATTCATTCATATGCAAATTATTCCTGGACTTGCGGATAGATTTTATTGATTTTGCATTTCCAGTCTCTTGCTCAAGTCAGTTCCAAGTCCAAATATTTGATGTGTCTGAAATAACTCCGGAAACGTTTATTTGAGAATTCTTGTTCATATTTGTTCATATTTACATTTATTATGTAGATATGAACACAAGCCACCAACATCAACTACAATTCTTAAAATCAAATAGAACTGTAGTTGATGTTGGTGGCTTGTTTCACAAAAGTGTTTCTAGCTTGATCTTGTCCTGCTAAAAAGTAATAATGATCAAGCCGACCCTCTGCTCCTCATTCTCAAGAAATAGAAGCCAATAATGCCAGTGCATAACACACGACACTGTCAATTTCAAACTTGTGAGGAGAATGTTAGCGAAATGCATGTGGATTGTTTGTAGTCTATTAGCAATAGTTCTTATATTTAGTCTCATAACCAGAAAGATGGAAGTGAGTTTCATATATTTTCTGCAAGGCATTCAACATGATGGGGTTGTCATTTGCCAAAATCCAAAAATTCATTGAAAACCTTTTTAATTCACATTATCCTGTTTGCTGAGTTCTTGGATAACTTGCATTACAAATCACAAAGCAAACTTCATTACCTTCTCTGTAATGTTTCTCTTCTGTGAGTGAAGTGCAAGAACATGCCAGAGTTGTGGATTTTGCAACTTGGCAGTTCTTATTTCATTCACATTTTTACATATACAAACTGAACACATACACGAGAACCTTTACTTATCTTTCTTCATTCTATTTTTTTATTCATAATAGCAGAGAAGACTAGGTGCATAGCATGTGTGAAATTGTAATTGAAAACTGAAATCAGTTATTGCAATCATTAGCTGAAATCATCTCTGCTAATTTTAACCAACTCTACTTCTGTAACTTGCACTGACCAGAACTCCCTATTGATTAAACTTCAAACAGCACATTACGGCATCCCTTAGCATATTTTCACAAGCTGTTGGGTATTTCTACTGCATTCTGAAATATATGTGTTACTTCTGATTTTGTTATTAAATGTAAAATATTTTTTAAATCATTCTTAAAATATAAAATATTGTCCTCTTTTTCTCTTCGGTAATTTGCTCAAAAAGTTAATATTAGCCAAAACGTTTTTCATTTTAAAATTAAATTGGTTTCTCTCATGCCATATTAAACAACTACTGAACTGTTGTCTGTTTGTTAATTATTAGCCTATTTGATAAAATCCTCGTGACAAGTTTCATATTTTATAGTTTCACATTTTTAATGTGTACTTATTCATAACCTTAATTTCATGAATTCTAGATTATCATTTAAGATTATAATTTAGATGTTCTGTTTGTTAGAAATCAAGATTATAATTTACTTGTATCACCTCCCCTGTGGTTGGTATTGGATCAGATCCAGGTAAGTGCATATATTTCCAATTGTATGTTGTTTCAGTACATTATATTGATAGGTACCTATGGATCAAACTTAATAAGGTGAAGCACATTAACCACAATAAAATACTGTACTTCAATAATAATAATATATTTTTAAATGTGTCTCGTACTTGAAAGATTCTAAATGTATAGTGCACCAATACTATAGGTCCTGATGCACTATACATTTACAACCTTTCTGTTATAAATAACTGTTATAGGGCCAAAGATTTTTTTATCATTTATCATTTTATATTTTTTTATCATTTTACTGTATCAATCCACCTATATCTTGGTCTTCCTCTGGGTCTTTTTCCTGCCAATGGCAGAGAACACTTTGTTTGCTAATCTTTCCTTTCCCATTCTGTTTAAGTGACCATACCACCTGAGATTAATTCTGCTAACACATTCCTGGATGCTAACAATGTCAAGTGCTTTCCTAATACCCTCATTTTTAATATGATATTGCCATTGATGCCATCTGTTCATGCCCCTAATCTTTCCCTAATCTTACAGTTACACCCCAAGTTACGTAAGTAATGCATTCCATAAACCTTTACGTAACTCGAATTTTACATAAGTCTAATTTGTGAATTAAATACATACAATAAAATGTTTAATAAAAAAAAATTTTAATTAAATTTAATGAAAATGTTTAATTAAAAAAATCTGATTAATGGCAAAAAAAGTTAAGACCGGTGTCTTAACTTTTTTTGCCATTAATCAGATATTTTCTATTTTTAATATTTTTCATTTTTGGGATGATTAAAAAAAAATTCAATTATAAAAAAATTTATCAGTTAGAATAAATACATACTGTAAATTTGAAAGTATGAAAAATACATAATATAAAAGAATATAAAATACAGGTAACGAGTGTGGTAAAAAAAGCAAAAGCGGATTATGAAAGGAAACTAGCTTTGCAAGCAAAAGAGAATCCCAAACATTTTCAATATGCTGCAAGCAAGAAAAAAACTGTACACAGCAAAATGATTTTAAGGAATGACGATGGTAAGGAGGTCACTGAATCAGTCGATATAGTGAAGTTACTGAGCGCACTTTGCAAAAGCATATCATCCAGGTGGTGACATTGAAAAAATGAAGGAACCATTAGTTTATACGGGAATAGTGATGAATGAAGTGGAGGTGACTAGTCTATTACAGAACCTTAATGTGAACACATCTGTGGGATTGGATGGTATACCGGCACGGGTCTTGCGTGAAGCGGCTAAGGAATTATCAGTGCCCTTGACCATGTTGTTTAATCTGAGTCTCAGGTCTGGTTTAGTCTCGAAGGTGTGGAAAGAAGGGAAAATAGTTTCACTGCATAAAGGAGGATCCAAGACTACGGTTGCAAATTACCGACCGATCAGCATATCAGGAGTCGTTGTCAAGGTCTTGGAGAAAGTAGTCAAGGGAAAAATACAGCAATGGATTGATGAAAATGAGATACTGTACAGGGGACAGCATGGCTTTGTGAAGGGTAGATCATGCTTCAGTAACTTGCTCAAGTTTTATAACAAGGTGACGGCTGAACTGGATAAGGGAAATGGGTTTACAGTGATACTGTTGGACCTGGCAAAGGCGTTTGACAGGATACCACATGGAATACTAATCCGTAAACTACAACATATGGGAATGGATATAGGGTTGGTGAGATGGATAGGTGGTTGGCTGATGGAGAGATATCAAAGAGTAGTTTATTCAGGAGTAGAGTCCAAAAGACGACTTGGGTTCTGTTCTTGGACCACTGCTGTTTAATCTGTTCATTAACGATATAGGGAAGGATCTAAGTGGAACAATTCATTTGTTCGCTGATGATGCAAAGTTGGGTAGGGCAATAGTGAATGCAGAAGATGTCAGAGTCTTGCAGGATGACTTAGATAGATTGGAGTTCTGGGCTAAGGAGAATGGATGTCAATTTAATGTGACAAAATGTAAGGTTATGCATTTTGGGGTGAAAAGATTAGCAGTATACCACATTGATGGAACTGTACTCCAAGAGATTGATGAGGCCAGGGACTTGGATGTGTTGGTGGATAGGGAGATGAAGTTTAGGGGGCACATTGCAAAAGTAGCTAAATCAGCTCATCAACTCACTTGGTTGTTGAAAAATACCTTGACGAGCAGAGACAAGCAAGTTATTGTACCTCTGTACTGAGCCTTGATAAGACCTCATCTCAACTACTGTGCCCAGATTTGGTCACCTCGGTTCCTTCTTGATGGAGAGGAGGTGGAGAGGATCCAGAGGTGAGTGACTAAGATGATAACAGGTCTATGGAATGAACCATATGAGAACAGGTTGAAGATTTGTGGGTTGCAGAAACTAGTTGATAGGCGGAGGAGGGGAGATATGATTGAGACATTCAAATTGCTAAAGGGATTCTATAGGATTAATTCAGAGGATATTTTTGAGATCAGGACTGGTGGTGGGAGAACTAGGGGACACCTATGGAAGCTGGGCAAGAGTGTGGTTAGTAGGGGTGTTAGAGCTGGGTTCTTTACTTTTAGAGTGGTAAATGAGTGGAATAAGCTGCCAGAGTCTGTTGTGGGTGCTATGACGGTTAACGAGTTCAAGGCAAGGTATGATAGATACTGTGAGAATGTAATCGCATAGTTGTGTGGACATGATGTTTAGGGCCTCCCTCGATGAGGCTAAGGACTCCTGGAGTCGCCCTAAATAATAATAATAATAATAATAATAATAAAAACAAACTGAAATATTCACTTTTCAAATAAAAAAAAAGTCTTGTGATGGCTAAGTTGGCTGTTCTAAGGAATGCTGTTTTATGGGAAGTTTTACCCCTTTCGATGTTGAAGGCTGAGGGTAGTCAGGGTCGTCTGAGTAGTCATCTTGACTTTGTTGTGAACGGCATCTCACAAACATGTCTAGAGTAGATTGTGTGGACATTTATTGCACTCTTCTTGTCCTCGTAGTTGGGCTTGTAGCTAGACATATCGGAATAGACACGGCTGCTAACATTTTCGAACTGCTCAGTGTTTCGGATCCATCGATTCTAATTTTGCTAATGCCATGTCTGTCAAGTTTAAAACCTCTGCTAGTCTCCCTTCATTGTAAATTTCTTTATGCCTGGTGGTTCAATTAGCTTAGTATTTTCTTCAGAATTTTGGAATGCCTCCAACCGAATAAGGTCATCCTTAGTTAACTCTTCATTGTGACTCAAAAGAAGCTCGTTAATGGCAGCGTTATCCGCTTCCAGCTCTAATTGTTGTGCCAGTTGCACACACACACACACGTCTCCGTCGCTGCTGTAATTCTTGTGTCAACTCAGCACCCATATCAGTCATTGTTTGCTCTCTTTCCATGAAACGCTTAAAATTATGGACCATTTCTGGGCAGAGTTTTTTCCACGTATCGTTCATTGTTGTGCGCTTGATTTCATCCCAAGCGACCCTGATGTTTTTGATAGCATTAAGGATATTATAGTTCTTCAAGAAATCACGTGGAGTAATGCCCTTACCACTATTAATGGCCTTGATTGCTTGGAAAAACATACACTGCAGATAGTAGGCTTTAAAGGTCGCAATAACACCTTGATCCATAGGTTGCAATAGTGAGGTAGTTCTAGGAGGAAGGTAAACAACTTTTACGTCAGAAAGAAAGTCATCCAACTCTTCTGAGTGACCGGGGACGTTGTCCAGGAGGAGAAGCACTTTAAATGGGATTTCTTTCTCGGCACAATATTCCTTCACCTGGTGAATGAAGTGGTTATTGAACCAGTCTCTGAACATCGCATGTGTAACCCAAGCCTTGATGTTGTATTTCCAGATTATGGGCAGTATACTTGCGTCAATGTTCTTAAAGGCATGCTGTCTCTGGGAATGGTAAACTGTAAGCGGTTTAAGTTTTAAATCCCCTGAAATGTTGCCACGAATCATAACAGTGATCCGATCTTTTGCGATCTTGAATCCAGGCATAGACTTTTCCTCTTTTGCAATAAATGTCCGTGCTAGCATCCTCTTCTAAAACAGAGCCATTTCATCGATATTAAATATTTGTCCAGGCAAATATTCCCCCTACCTTAATTATTTCTGCTAGAAGTTCGGGAAATTGACTTGCCGCATCTATGTCTGCACTTGCTGCCTCACCCATGATTTTGATGCTCTGCAGATTTGTACGTTTCTTGAATTGTTCAAGCCATCCAGCACTAATTTTAAATATACTCTCTACGTCTGTGATGCCGGCCTGCTCTTTTAAATCCTTATATAAGGACATAGCCTTCTCCTGGATAATCAGTAAACTTAACAGTATCCGCTTCTGTGTTAGATCATTGATCCGTTGAGACAACAATTTCTCCATCTCTGATATTGGGCCCAACCTCTTCTTGGTAATAATTGTGTGCCCTTCAGCACTACCATACCTTTTGTGCTTTCAACAATGCAAACTTTATCCTTCACTATTCTGTTCACTGTTGAAATAGGTCGATTTATTTTCTGAGCTATTGTTGTTGATAGAATTTTCTCACCTTCATACATACGAATTATTTTCCACTTTTCTTCTAAAGTAATTGCAGACCTTTGTTTTTTAGATTTATTACCAGCGCATTCGGTTTTACGTTTGCATTCCATTTTAAGGGTAAAAAAACGAGACTAGCAGTGATAACAAGTGACTGAGCTAACTGCATGAGGCATCTACTACTGTACTGCAATAAGGCTATCAAAGACACACCTATGCAAAGCCATAAACATGTTCATACACACTAGTAGATTTATTATGTAACTGCGAATTTACATAAGTTGCATGTTACGTAACTCGGGGTGTAACTGTATTCCTTTCTCTTACTTATTTTTGCATTTTTAATTTATTTTTTTATATAGCCCAGAAACTCCAAGACCAAACTCTCTAGAAGCCAAACATGGAATTTTTTCAAGCTACTTCAGATTATCAGTAAGCAGCATCATCATCAGATTCTGACATATATCTTCAAGGAGTGTACAGGATATTATGATAGTACTAAAGAAGAACTTGCATCATTACTAACTTCCTATCAACAATTTTCCTCCAAATCAATCTGTTATCTGTCACATTATCAGATCTTATACTCTAACATTCTCAGATCTTATATTTCTGTCTTCTAAGACACTTTTTACTGTATTAATCCACCTATATCTTGGTCTTCCTCGTCCTTTTCCTGGCAGAGAACACTTGTTTTGCTCATCTTTACTTTCCCATTCTGTTTAAGTGACCATACCACCTGAGATTAACTCTGCTAAAACATTCCTGGATGCTGACAATGTCAAGTTCTTTCCTAATATCTTCAATTTTAACATGATGTTACCATTGATGCCATCTGTTCACACCCCTAATCTTTCTCTTACTTATTTTTGTATTTTTTAATTTATTTTTTATATATCCTAGAAACCCCAAGACCAAACTCTTTACAAGCCAAACATCGAATTTTTTCAAGCTACTTCATTTTAGAAATTATGGACTTTACAACCGTGTTATAAATCTTCTTTTTTGAGTGCCATCTCCTATCGGAGGTCGGCGACCACCTTGGCAAATTTTGAGCGATTCTCAGCTACTCTGAGCAGTCTCTCAGAGTTCATGCCAGTCCACTGTCTGATGTCTGCCAGCGAAGATTTTCTTCATCTTCCTTGTCCTCTTCTTCCATTTATCTTCCCTTTTATAATCAATTGAAGTATCTTATATTTTTCATTACGAAGTAGGTGACCAAGATATGCGGTTTTCCTTCTTTTTATGGTATCTAAAAGTTCACGTGATTTCCCCATTTGTTCCAGTACTTCCTGATTGGACGTTTTTGCTGTCCATGGGATTTTTAACATTCGTCTGTATAACCACATCTCGAAGGCTTCAACTCTTTTTATTGGTGTTGTCTTTAAGGTCCAAGTTTCTGTACAGTACAGACCATACATAGCATTTAATCATGTATGCTCTAAGTTTAAACTGCGGTTACACAGTGTTGATTTCATCAAGAGAAACTTTTTTCTTGCCATTTCAATTCTAACTTTTATTTTAATTTCTGGATTGCAGTTTTCATTTAACCAGCATCCTAGATATTTAAACTTTGCCACTCTTTCTATTTGTTTTCCACTTAAAGAAAGTGCTGAATTAAGAATTGGTTTCTTCCTTATGACCATGAATTTAGTTTTGGTGATATTTATTTTTAATCCCATTTTTTCACTCTCTTCATTTATTAGTTCCAGAAGATTTTGAAGATCCTGAATATTGCCAGCCAGGAGAGCTGTGTCATCAGCATATCGGATGTTACTGATGATTTCACCATTTACACTAATCCCTTCCTTTCTTCCTTCCAAGACTTTTTGAAATATGGCTTCTGAGTATATGTTAAAAAAAAAAGAGGTGACAGCACACACACACATCCTTGCCTTACTCCTCGTTTGATGTTAATGGAGTCTGTAATAATGTCATCAACTTGAACAGATGCCTTTTGGTTCCAATATAAGTTTTCAATGATCCTGATGTCTTTACCATCTCATCCAGTTCTTTTTAATAGTGCAATCATTTTAACATGTTGTACTGTCAAATGCTTTCTCGAAGTCGATGAAGCTAATGAATATTTCCTTGTTTTGGTCAATACATTTTTGGAATAAGATCTGAGAACAGAAAAGAGCCTCTCTTGTTCCCAAATCATTTCTAAAGCTGAATTGGGTATCACTGATGGTGTCTTCACATTTTCTGTATATTCTTTTTAATAGTGCAATCATTTTAACATGTTGTACTGTCAAATGCTTTCTCGAAGTCGATGAAGCTAATGAATATTTCCTTGTTTTGGTCAATACATTTTTGGAATAAGATCTGAGAACAGAAAAGAGCCTCTCTTGTTCCCAAATCATTTCTAAAGCTGAATTGGGTATCACTGATGGTGTCTTCACATTTTCTGTATATTCTTTTTTGAATTATTTTCAGAAACATTTTGAGAACGTTACTTATTAGGCTGATCATTCTATAGTCATTACAAGTTTTTGCATTTGCTTTTTTAGTAGCATGATGAAGGTCAACTGTAACCAGTCTTGAGGGATTATGCCTGTATCATAGAAATTATTAAATAGCTTTACTAATATATTAATGTTGTCACCTTCTAATAACTTTACTATTTCTGCTGGTATTCTATCCGGGCTTAGGGCTTTACCATTTTTAGCTGAGTTTAGTGTACATTCTACCTCTGATCTTAGAATGCATGGACCTTCCATAGGTTCCTAACTATTTTCTGGGTTCTGTCTGTTATCAGTAAAGAGTTCTTCTATATATTTCACCCATTCTTGTATTTTGTCATCCTTTTCAGATATAATTTCTCCCTTTTTTGTTTCGAAGGATACAGAATTGTTTTTTCTTACATATACCTGAGGTCTCTTTCACCTTTTTGTGTAGATTAAAATTGTCATGCTTTTCCTTTAGAATTTCTATTTCTTTACATTTTTCATTCATCGAGATTTCTTTTTCTTCTTTGCTCTTGTGTTTAATAATTTTCTGAACCTCTTCATATTTTGTTCAATTATGATTTTTATATGATCTGCATTGATCCATGAGAGAAAGAATTTCATCGGTCATCCAACCTTTCTTTTTTATTGCTCTATTAGGACATAAAGTATTGGTACATTTCTCTATGAAGACAGAAGAGAGATTTTAATTTGTCCGATGATTCATCAACTCTCATGATGTCATCATTCTTGATAAGTGCTAGCTCTTGATTCAGATCTTGACTCAATTTGCTTCTTATCTCTGTGTTTTTTAATTTTCCCAAATCAAACTTTTTTGTTGATGTTTTTTAAGTATAGCTTTCAGTCTAAGTTGTAACTCTGCCATCAGTAGGTTATGATCAGAAGCAATATCTGCACTAGGATAGGTTTTTGTACTCTTTATGGAACTTAAAAATCGTTGATTAATTAGCAAGTAATTAATTTGGTTTCTGACTATATTTCCATTATTATCCTGTGGTGGTCGCCAAGTATACAACCTTCGGGATTGTAGCTTAAACCATGTGTTTGTGATTATTAGCTTCTCTTCCTGGCAGAATTGAATAAGATGGTCACCTCTCTCATTTCTTGTGCCCAGTCCATGTTTGCCAACTACATCTCCACTTCTACCTTTCTCAACTTTAGCATTGAAATCACCCATGACGATGTTAATATCATGCTTTTCTGTGTTTTTCATTAGTTCTTTTAATTGATCATAAAATTCTTCCATCTCGGTATCACTCTTGTCAGCAGTAGGGGGCATAGACCTGTATAAGATTAACATCTAGTGGTTGTCCTTCAGTTTTAATAACATCATCCTATCTGAGTAGGGGATGAAGTTCAACAGTGACTTATTGATATCTTTGTTTAATATTATTCCAACTCCGTTTTGATAGTTGTTTTCACAACTTCCAGAGTGATACATTGTCATGTCATTCACTTGAGTTTTGCCTGATCCTGGCCACCTAACTTCACTCATTCCTAAAATCCCAATTTCAAGTCTTTTCATTTCTTGGATAGCATTTCTTAGCTTACCTGCTTCATACAGGGTTCTGACATTCCAGGTTCCTAGTTTTGCTGAACACACCATGTTGAACCCGGGGATTCTTTGCACCCTGTCCCATTTAAGGGATGCTGGGAACTCAGGGCCATTTGTGTAGATTTGCTTGCCATGGTGGTTAGTCTGGAGAGAGAATAGAGCAGTAGTTTCTCTATTTGCTTTCTGCTCCACAGTATTACAGACTTACACAATAAACTGTATTGCCATCTGCAATTTCTAATCACAAGCTTTACCGTCATTATGAGACTTACCTTGTGTCAGTACTGACAAAGCTGCTTATAAATGGATGGGTGTTATAAATAACTATTTTAATTTCCCGGCACTTCGACCTTCATATTAAGGTCATCGTCTGGAGTATATACAAATATAAGGACAAGCTGAGTTACATTTCACATGGTAAGCTAAAGAAACAATGATTTGATTACTGGTTATTCTACTGGCATGACCTCTAGGGAAATAAAATAAAATAAAATTAAAAAATACAGATAAAATTACAAATTAATTAATTATTTAGAAACTACATGAAAACTAAATTCTATTTAAGATAACATGAAAGAAACATTCTTTCTTATAGGTAGTTTTTTTACAGTAACAATGATGTCTTATTTTTAACATTACAATTGTTATATTAGATTTAGGATTCTGGATTATCTACAATCCTGTTTATAGTTAACTCTTGGGGAGAAAGTTCCATGGATAGAATATGTGTGCCTTCCATATGCTTGGGATTTTTAGGCCATCGTTATTGTTCAGATTGGGGTGGTTGATAAGAATCTCACAGGCTTCCTTAAATTTGCTTTCAGACCCTATTTTGGTGTGATGTAAACAATTGGTGCTTTTTCCAGTCAATTCTATGTAAAGTGTTCAGGGCATGATCAGAAAGGCCAGCTTCACCATAGTTATTATATTAAATATAATAATTATATTATAAATATTATATTAAATATATAATATTATATTATTATTATTTAATATAATAATTATATTATAAATATTATATTAAATATATAATATTATATTATTATTATTTAATATAATAATTATATTATAAATATTATATTAAATATAATAACTATGGTGAAGCTGGCCTTTCTGATCATGCCCTGAACACTTTACATAGAATTGACTGGAAAAGCACCAATTGTTTACATCACTCCAAAACATGGTATGAACGCAAATTTAAGGAAGCCTGTGAGATTCTTATCAACCACCCCAATCTGAACAATAACGATGGCCTAAAAATCCCAAGCATATGGAAGGCACACATATTCTATCCACAGAACCTTTCTCCCCAAGAGTTAACTATAAACAGGATTGTAGATAATCCAGAATCCTAAATCTAATATAACAATTGTAATGTTAAAAATAAGACATCATTGTTACTGTAAGAAAACTATCTATAAGAAAGAATGTTTCTCTCATGTTATCTTAAATAGAATTTATCTGTGATGTAGTTTCTAAAATAATTAATTTGTAATTTTATCTGTTTTTTTAATTTTTTATTTTATTTATTTATTTTTATTTTATTTTATTTTATTTTATTTTTTATGCCAGTAGAATAAGTGGTGATCAAATCATTGTTTCTTTAGCTTACTGTGTAAAATGCAACTCAGCTTATCCTTGTATATTTGTATATACTCCAGATGATGACCTTAATATGAAGGTCGAAACGTCGGGAAATTAAAATAGTTATTTATAACACTGTTGTAAAGTCCATAATTTCTAAAATGAATGCTGATCACCGTGCAACACTCAAATAAAGGAAACAAGCTACTTCAGATTTTCAGTAAGCAGAACAGTGATCTTTCACTGGGCGATTAAATACATTTCCCACCAAAGTCAATTGCAAATGTCCATGCCCGTGGCAGAATTTGAACCCTCAGTTTATTGATTGGAGAGCAGATACTAACCACTTTACCAACCAACCCAATCGTTATTTTGTATATGAAACAACCCCAAATTGTTCAGGTAGAAAAAAGAGTATTTCCTATGTTCCTGTTGTTTAGAGTTAGAAACTACCTTAGTTAACTATTAACTGCATAAAAGTTATTTGTTTAACAAAGAATAAATTTTCTTTCACTCCCTGGGCACTACTTTAATTTTTATTCTTTTTATAGAACATTTAGTGATAAGAACAATTTGTTATCTAGAAAAAGCTTGAAAAATTGAAATATGTTAAAAATATCAGTAAATATATTTTTTACTTACTTACTGAATCCTCCCTCTTTTACCTTTTCTGGTGTCGAGGTTATTCTTAAACTTTGCAACTGCAACTGTATCGAGGATAAGGTGGTTAGCCCTATGCCTCCCAGTGTGTCCTATGTTTGTAGATGCGTGTGTTCATGGGGCCAGTTTGTCACGTTTTTGTCGCATTTTTTGTCGAGTTATTTGAAACGTTTTGAAACTCAGGGGCTACCCTGAGTGTCGAGTCTTCATAATTCGAGTCATCAGAATTCAAGGAGAATCGGTCCACCATTCCGAAACTAGGGGGGTGCCAGGGGGGTTAACCCCCTTTTGAAGCCTCGACACTCAGGGGCTACCCTAAGTGTCAAGTCTTCAAAATTTGAGTGATCAGAATTGAAGGAGAACCGGTCTACCAGTCCGGAACATGGGGGGGGGGGGGTTTGGACGCCGTAGGCATCAAGGGGAGTTTATATATGTAAGCCCCCCCCTTTTTGAAGACTCGACACTCAGCAGCTACCCTAAGGCTTCAAAATTCGAGTCATCAGAATTCAAGGAGAATTGGCCTACCAGTCCGAAACTTGGGGAGTTGGGCACCATAGGTGCCTGGGGGGGGGACAGAACCCCCTTTTGAAGACTCGAGGTGCCAGGGAGGGCATAGCCCCCCCCCCTAGTATATATATATATATTTATATATGTATGTATTTGCATATATACACTGAAACAAAAAGGATACATAGAAATAATAACAGTAAATTTTCGCTTAACCATTTGCATGAGAAATCAGTTATCTGGTTCATTAACTTGAGAGTATGGTTAACTGATCCAGTTAGATACCACTGTTCCAGGAGTCGGTCGACATGTTAACTTCAGTGACCAGTTAATGGCGAGTTAGGATATTTAAAGATCATTGTACATATATTATTGCATATTATTTCACTCTAACTGCATGTGACAGAAGGAACTTGTGGTCAAAGAGTGTCAGATCTGATTATAGTGTCAGCAGTGGGGAGGGGGGGTTCACAGTAAAATGTGGAACTATTCTGCCTCCAGTTGGTGGTGGTACTCACTTGGGAAATGGCTAAGTTTGTGAATGTTCCATTCAGAAAACGTTACATGCTGAAGTACAAAGCAGGAAATTATGACAACCTGAGAGGTATGTCTCAGGGTTCTGTGCCATAGTATTAATTGTTGGATGGATGGGAAGGATGTCAACAATGCATGGGAAGTGTTTAAAAAATACAACTGAACTAACCGTTCCTAGGACCATGCTATATAATTTGAGCCTCAGAACAGGGAAAATTCAACAGGAGTGGAAAGAATGTATGATAATTCCATTGCATAAAGGTAGTGCAAAAACCAATGTATCCAGCTATTGACTAATCAGTATCTCAGGAGGAGTAGTGAAGATTTTGGAAAAATTGGTTAGGACTTACATTCAGAAATGGGTTGACAGAGAATTTCCACTTTGCAATGAACAGCCTGGGTTTACTAAGGGAAGGTCATGTTTGAGCAACTTGCTCACATTCTATAATAATGTTACCACTGAGTTAGATAAGAGGAATGGATACACTGCGATACTTCTGGATTTTGCTAAGGCTTTTGACAGAAAAGAGCATGGAACACTGTTGCATAAATTGGAGAATATGGGGCTGGATTATAAACTATTGGCATGGATAAGAGGATGGCCAACTGACAGATATTAAAAAGTGATATGTGGGACTGTGAGTCTACAAGATTTAAGGTAAACAGTGGTGTGCCTCAAGGATCAGTCCTTGGTCCATTGTTTTCAATCTATACATTAATGACATTGAGTAGGATTTGACAGAATACAGCTTTCTTTCTTTCTTTCCTAATCCTCCCCTCTTCTACCTATTATGGTGTCAAGGTATCTATTCTTGTAACCGCAACCATACTCGAGGATAAGGTGATTGGTCATATGCCTTCTATGTGTCCTATGTCTGTAGATGTGTGTGTGTTCACGGGACCAATTTGCCTATTCTGGAGAATGAAAAACCTTAGTTTCCAGGTGAAAAATCCTCTACCTCCGTATGAGACTGGCTAACTCGCCTTTCATCGAAAGAGACCAGATAAAGGTTCCTCACATCGTTGATGGGAATTGCACCCAGATCTTTCCAACTAAAAGGCTTTGTCTCTACCGACTGAGCTACGGAGGCTCTTCAGAATACAGCTACATATAGCTATTTGTTGATGATGCAAAGATGGTTAGGATAATCAGGAGTGCTACTGATATGCAGTACTTGTGGAATGATTTTAATAGGCTGGAATTGTGATCATGTGAAAATGGTTGGCAGTTCATTGTTAATAAATGTGAAGTCATGCACTTTGGTGTAATTAGATATCCAGTGATGAGCAGACTAAAAATACAAATCTTAGGCCTGAGTGAAATAATATGGCCAGGCTCAGGTAAGTGCTGCTCCAACGATATTACCATAATAATCATAATTATTATTATTATTATTATTACATGACACCTCCAGAGAGTTCAATGACTCATCGAGGGAGGGCACCTGCTCTACAACTCTGTCTCCACCACTGATTCACAACTGACCGCAACTACACCAACGGCACTGACCACCGCCACTGGTATTTCCACAGACAATCACAAACATCCATGCCCGTGGTGGATTCAAATCCGCAGCCTTTTGGTTGGATACGCTAGCCACTCGGCCAGCCAGGCTGGCAATACTCATTGAAATGGAGTATAAATATTAATAAATAAAGAAACATCCAAAAATGTACTCAACTTTATTCCATTCGCTGCTAGTTTAATGCTCCTGCAACTTAATGGCCAAACAATCAACAGTGTTATGCAAGTATATGCACCTACCGCAGACAAGGATGATGCAGAAATTGATCTTTTCTATTCTTAACTGAAAGAATTTCCCAAAATGACAAAGAAACATGATATCAGCATCATCATGTGAGACTATAATGCAAAAGTATGGAAAGAAGCATTTGGAGATAGTTTGGACTTGGGATAAGAAATGATAGCGGAGATTGCTTAATACAGTTTTGTCAAGAAGAAGACTCTACACAGAAATCCCCACAAGACAATAGCAACAATATAATCAGAAACCAAATTGATTACATTTATTCAGACAACATTTTAGAAGTAGTGTAAGGAGTGTAAAGACCTATCGTAGCTATTGGTTCAGACCATAATCCACTAGTTGTAGAAATCAAATTGAGACTAAAGAAAATCCAGAAAATAAAACAGATGAAAAATACTAAATTTTAAAAACTTAAAGAACACAAAAATAGAAAAAGAACTTAAATTAGAACCTAATAGAAAAACTACTTGGAACTCCAGTTATGACAAACTAGAAGTGAATGAATTATGGAAGAAACTAAAAGAAGAATTATTAGAAATAAGTACAGAAATACTGGGTTATAGTACATCTTGCAAGCAGAAGAATTAGATAACTGCTGAAATCTTATCCCCTATGGACTAATGCAGATTGCATAAAGATAAAGATACTACAAAATATAAAGAGATATAGATCAAGATAAAATCTGCAATAGAAGAAGCCAAAGAAAATAGGAATGAAAGAAAAATGTAATGAAATTGAGGATCTAAAAAAAAAACATGGTGACTTCAGTCTTCACAAAAAAGTTAAAGAATTCTCAGGATTGATGAAAAAAATGACATTCTGTGCTACTTTGGACTAATGAAGGAGAGATAATCCTAGAAATATCTAAAACAAGAACAGATTTGGGCTGAATAAACAGACAACATATTAAAGTAATATAGTCACAGGCCCGCCTATCTTGAAGTCTCAAGTAGTAAAGATGGATCAAATTATCAAGAAATGGTAAAGAGTATAGACCTGATGAACTACTAGCAGAAACTATTAAACTAATCAGTAATATTGATAAAATTATTCAACAGAATTTATGCCACTGATAAACTCCTCTAACTGGAACTCAATTGTCATTGCATTGTCTAAAAAACCTAATACAAAAATTTGTGATGATATAGTGATTTTAGATTGGTTAGCCTAATTATTATTATTATATATAAGGTACCTCCATGGAGTCAAAAGACTTATCGCAGGAGACCTAACATTGACATACTGTTATTCACACAATAGCTGTCATACTTCCCCTTAAACTCATTCACAGACGAAGCATTCACAACTACCTCTGGCAATGCATTCCACCCATTCACAACCCTCCAAGCAAAAAATCTAGTCCTAACACCCTTGTTAACCACACTGTTACACAATCTCCAGGGATGACCCCTCGTTCTCTCCCTTCCTACACTGGTCTTAAAAACGTTATCAGTATCAATCCCATAAAACCCTTTTAATAATTTATATGTCTCTATCATATCTCCTCTCCTACGTCTATCAACTAGTTTTTGAAGCCCACAGACCTTCAATCTATCCTCCTAGGAGACATACTCTCAAAATATTCCTAAAAATTATTTATAACAGAATATACCAAAAGTGTGATGATCTTATTAGTGAAATTCAGTTTGGTTTCAGAAATTGCCTAGGAACAAGAGAAGCACTTTTCTGCTCATGTATCTTAGCGCAAAGATGTAAAGAACAACAAACTGACCTTTATATTTGTTTTATTGATTTTGAAAGGGCTTTTGATAAGGTCCAGTATAATAAACTCATTAACATCTTAGAACAACTGGAGGGCCTAGATGATATGGATGTTAGAATCATTAAAAACCTCTACTGGGGCCAGACTGCATCTCTCCTAACAGACAACATCAGGACAATATCAAAATTCAACGAGGAGTCAGGTAAGGATGCGTGCTATTTCAACTTCTGTTTAACGTCTACTCAGAAGTCTTATTTCTCAAGGCCTTAGAAGGAAGAAAGGAAGGAGTAATCATAAACAGCCATTTAATAAATAACTTATGCTGTGTAAATTATTATATGCTATTGTATAATTACAACAAGTATTCAAGGTCTTCACTACTGCTAGATTGAGTCAGCAAAGAAAGCACAGAAATGGGCCTAAAAATTAACACCAGAAAAACAGAACTTATAATAATAAGCAACAACTCTTTGATAACAGCTGACTTAATTCTAAATGGAAATAAAATCAAACAAGTGAACAAATTCAAATACCTAGGATCCTGGCTAAATGAAAGTTTGGACTCTGAAATGGAGATACGATCAAGAATTGCATGACAGTCCTTTATCAACATGAAACCCATTTTATGTAGCAACAACTTAAACATTGAAATTCGAATACGAATGATGAAGTGCAATGTATAGTGAAGTTTACTATGGAATTGAAATGTGGACATTAAAACCAAATACAATAAAAAAAATGGGAAGCCTTTGAATTGTTGATGTTAAGAAGGATGCTCAAGATCCCATGGACAGAAAAGCTACTGAGAAGAATAAATAAAAATCAAGAATTAATCAATATTGTGAAAAGAAGAAAAATTGCCTACCATAAATATAACATTCTCCAGGTAATATTAGAAAGTAAAATCGACAGGAAGAGAAAACCTGGAAGAAGAAAAATATCATGGCTAGCCAATATAAAAAACTGGACTAAACTGAACACAGAGCCTCTAAAGACAGAAGTAAATTTGCAAAGGTGGTTGCTGAACTCCTTTAGGAAATAATACTTAAAGGAGAAGATATCCAGTTTCATATTATATTTGTGGGATTATGCTACAAGAAAACTGATCAGGATAGGGATCTTGGAGTTTTAGTAGACAGGAAGTTCAAGTTCAAGGGTCATATAGCAACAATTATAAATACAACTCAGAGGATAATTGCAATGCTGAAATGAACCTTGACATATAACAATAAGGAAGTCATTTTTCCTCTTTACAAGGACTTGATATAACCTCACTTGGACTATTGGGTACAGGTCTGGTCTCCTGGTTTCCGTGGTGATTCTGATACAGTTGAGAGAGAGAGTGCAAAAGGAGAGTGTCAAAAATGATATCAGGATTGTGAAATACTTATTATGAAGACAGATTGAGAATTTGTAGGCTGCAGACACTAGCAAACAGAATCAAGAGGATGTGAGGGCATCCTTGGAAGTTGAGAATGAATTGTCAAGAAGGGGGAAGGAAAGGTAAGGATGATATGGTTGAGACTTCCAAACTTCTTGAAAGGTTTATACAGAATTTCAGTAGATGGAATTTTACATTTTATGGAAGGTAGGGGAAAGGATGTGAGGGTATCCTTGGAAGTTGAGAATGAATTGTCAAGAAAGGGGGGGGGGAAGGTAAGGCTAGATTTTTCTCTCATAGAGTGGTGTGTGATTGTGAATGAATTCAAGAACAAGTATGATAGCTCATGAGAATAGTATGGCCTCATTTGATGAGTTCCTGATTCCCTGGAGGTCTTTCTTAATAATAATAAATTTTACACTTCTAGGATCCTATGAATTTTGGAGCAATTTTGAGAACAGCATATTACTTTGGAATTGATAAAATCTTTGTACCAAAAGTGAACAGGTATGTCAGAAATGAATTTTCAATAAATGATTCCACTTCTTTCAGTAGAGATGACTGTTACTTTTTTGAATTTAAGTTTTGATTTTATTTCATGATGATGATGAAAAGTAATGGAAATTATTTACATGTATATGTTTGATTAATTTTATAAAAGTATTATATAAACTTGAAGTGATTTAAATGAAAATGCTACTTCACATTCGTAAGTATTTATGTAGTTCCATTTAGTTATGAAGAGAAGGGGATTTTTCTTTATGTTTCAGTTACTTAGCAGTATTTACTTACAGTTAATAAAATATTGCATTGATTTAAAATTTGAGATGTAAGTGGAAGACATATATATAATAAATTAAAAAGTAAATTATACTTACCAAGTAATTTCATTCTTGTTTAATCCTTTACCTTATATCTTTCTGTCCTTTACTACACATGTTTCAGTATCCCATAATGTGCTTTGCATTATGGGATACTGAGATAACTGATGTGAAGACTGTAGTCTCTGTATACAAGTAGTCTAGTTGTGAAGGTACTTCTTGTGCAAACTTTGCTTACACTTGGGTAAATGATTAAACAGAAATATAATTTTTGGCAAGTATAATTTGCTTATGTTGTTACAGAGTCGACTTATTTCATTTAACACAAATCACAAAAGGTAAAATATTTATTTCTACCTAGTCTAGCCATAAATACTGTTACAACTTGAATGGCATATAAACCTTTAATCTATCAGTAAATCATTTACAGCTTTCAGCACACACAAACTACATGTATAACATGCATATAGCAGCACTCAACATTCGAAATGTCTCACCCTTTTGCCTTCATGCATACCTGAAGTCTGTGAAGCCACATATCGCTGGTGGCACACAATATTCAACAGAAAACGCCACTGCTTGCTCCAAATCCACCTTCCAGCTGGTGATGCTGGGGTGTTGTTTCTTGCAGGCTACCCTCTCAAACTCCGACCATGCATATAGCTGCACTGATTCGAAATGTTCCCCTTTAGCCTTCGTGCATACCTGAAGTCTGTGAGGCCACATATCGCTGGTGGCACACAACATCCAACAGAAAACGCCACTGCTCGCTCCAAATCCACCTTCAGACTGGTGATGTTGTGGTGTTGTTCCTTGCAGGCTACCCTCTCAAACTCCGACCGCAATTTGAAGCCTAACAGATTCAGTTCATGACTTACTGACCACCAATCAGATCTATGTGGTCAGACACATTCTCCTCTAACCATTTTTGTGTGGTTCTTGCCAGGGGCTGAGTCCTGTTACAAGGTCCACTGCCTACTGTGAAACAAGGTGTTGTTCAGGGGCCATACTATAGTTCCAACACACAAGGCACTTGATACTCTTTGGCATGAAGTTTTGACCCCTTTCTCACAAAAATGCAACTTGGATACCCTGTGATATGTCACCTCCCACCAAACCATCACTGATGCTGGGTGATGATCTCTCTAAATCTTGGGTGGTGTGTGACCATCCAAGACATATATCCTGATCATTTGGTGGTTAAATGACTTTTCAGTGATGTAAATATTCTCATCTGTGAAGAGGATATCTCTGTATCTGTTGTTCATGTACAGCCAGAGAAGTACCTGTTGATTTTATCTCCCTCTGCTACATAATTTATGGTGTTAGGAAGTGTCCTGTAGAACAATGATAGACTCTCACCTCAATCCACCATCCATTAAATCCATTAAATGCTCGCTAACACAGACACACATACACACACAAAGGAACTATTTTTCTTTGTCTTACTTCTGATAACACCATAATCTTTGAACAAGATGGGAATTATTTTCTTGAGGTAACTATAACCTCAGCTCTTTCTTGGCATAGCACAACTATTACCACCTCACCTTGTAGTGTAATTTTTCTCTGAATAGCTATTAAGGTTATACAAATCACAAATCTTTCCAGCTGTTGAATATAATCTTCACATTCTGGATGATAACATTATTTTAGTTAGCTTTGAAACCTCTCTATTCATTTCATACACAAAATTCCTGTTACAGATTCCATTCTTCTATTACAGAAATTTTCTGCCTGACATTATTGCACTTTTTGTACATCATGTTCTTCATTCTGAATATTTTATATGTAAAATAGATTTTGCAATATATATATATATATATATGTACACACACACACACACACACACACTGTTGACTTAAATAGACTTACACAAATGTATTCCATTCACTGTTGAACTAGAAAAAACAGTTCCATTTCCTTTCCTGAACACACATATATACACTCATAGCAGCACTCGCTTGTTACTTGTTTACCTGTCTAACTTATAGACTGCTTGTTTTCATGTTACCATAAATCTGACAATATATTTTAGGCAATATATTCATATTAATTCCTACCAAATTAATATGAAATGAGATGCTAACTCTGGTGAGCTTATTCTTGTGAATTCCAAGTTATAAGAGATGCATTTTATTAACACTGGTTATAAATGTAAAAAAATATTAATAGTGAAATTATTGTTATTATTATTATTATGTGGGTATCTCCATGGAGTCAGAAGACTCATCACAGGAGATCCACACGAACCTTTATGCATACAATACTTATCATAACTCTCCTTAAACTCATTCACTTCAGGGAGCTCACAACTAATTCTGTCAGTCTGTTCCACTCATTCATCAAACTCCAAGCAAAAAATTGAGTCTGAACACCCTTACTAACCATACTCTTGTACAATTTCCAGAGATAACCTCTATTTGCTTCTCTATTCATCATGTATTGAAAAATTTCCTTTGTAAATCTTATAGAACCCTTTAATAACTTATAAGTTTCTGTCATGAGCATTCCACAGATCTGTCACCAGCTTGGTCATTTGTCTCAGAATCATCTCCACCTGATCACCAAGAAACACAGGTGATCAAATCTACACATACAGGGTGTTCGGGATAAATTTGACATATTTATAATTAATTATATTTTTCCGTAAGTTACATGTATTAACACACACTTCTCTTCATTTAAAAGTTTGGACCCTTCTTCATTCATATACAAGATGTCAGAAAGGATGGATAGCTGGAACCCACCTGAATCATGGAAGAGAATAACTTGTATCATGATGATTCGTGCCCGCCATCAAAATAAGGATATTACGACTGCTGCCCAATGCTCCCTGAATACAGTAAAAACAATCAGGCATGAACTAGAGACTTGCAATGGTGACTACGGGGATGTAGCAAGAAGAAAGATCCCTAGCAGACGATCTGATTGCGTTCGTACAGCAGAATTCCTTGCAAATCTGCAGGAACAGGTGTTGAAGAACCCTGGCATTGGAATTCGGGCTTTGTTCGTGGAGTTGCTAACTGTAGTCAAGCCCTGGATAACAAGGGTAGCCAATGGTAGGCCGTATGTATGGCAGCAGGATTCGGCCCCTTGCCACACCTCTGGGAAAAGTCAAAAATGGTTGTCTGAAAATTTCTACGACTTCACCAGTCCAAATGTTTGGCCTCCAAACTCCCCAGACCTTAACCCCATGGATTATTTTGTATGGGGCGCAGTTGAAAAAGACACCAATCGCACTTCCAGTAATACAAAAGCCCAGTTAATGGATAAAATTAAAACAGTTTTTGCGGCCCTTCCCAGGGAGACTGTAGCATCAGCTTGTTCGAGGTTCCGAAGCAGAATTGAAGCTGTGATCAATGCTAATGGTGGTTATTTTGAGTAAATCTTGTTGATAGTATTGTAATTAACTCTGCCTGTAATGTTTTTTTGTCAATTCATTAAATTTAATAGATACAAAGAAGATTTTCTTTTTCCTTACGAAACTGTCAAATTTATCCCGAACACCCTGTAGTAGTCAAGATGCAACCGAATCATAGCCTAAAATAGCGGGTTGATAATCTCCTTATCTTTGCTTGTTAGCATGTTTTCCAGTATCCAAGAAATCCTTTGAGCTATTTTATGAACTTTTGCAATATGCACTCTGAACTTCAACTCTCTGTCCACCATTACCCTCAACAATTACCTTCAATCCAGTAGCGTCACCATAATAAATAGTATATAACCTCTTCAACCTGAAGTGTGTAACTCTACATTTTGCAACGTTAAATTGAAAATCGTTATCCTTTTCCACAATGCCAATTTATTTAAATCATCCTGCAGGATGACCTGCAATATCACCTTAACTATTGCCCTCCCCAGTTTTGCATCATCAACAAACTGAATATCCCCCCCCCCCCCATCAGATCTTTCCTTATATCATTAACATATGAATTAAAGAGTGGTGGCCCTAGCACAGAACCCTGAGGCACTCCACTAGTCACTCCCACCCATTAGTTTTCCATGCATGCTATATAGGAACGTAAGACATGATAATTAATAAATAACATAAAATGCATTAACGTATGTATAAAATTTTCACCCTAATATCAAGGGCATCTTCAGTATGTATGACTTTCAAATTAAATAACAAAAACAGAAACTGGTATATTCAGCAATGACATGCACGTACTTCACATACATGATGTAGAACATCATGGTCTAATTATATTAAGATACTAGTAAAAATAGCTTTAACAAGATTTTAAAAATAAAATTAAACATACACAAAGATAGATTAAATTGAAGTTAATTCTGAAATTTGTGAAGAACTATTTTCCCATAACAAGAATAATTTAAGTCCATCGTTTCTATTTAGATTCAGTCAATGCAGCTCACAACTCTCTTTGTATAAGCATTCCAAGAGATTATTACTTTTATGGAGAACCTTAGTTTTCTTCCAAAGAACACTATCAAATTCCTTGCCAGTGTGGTTTATTGTATTTAGGCCAAACAGGTAGATCTGCAGCTGTGTGTCATGATGAATATTTAGACTATGTTAAGTTCCATGAGTATCAATCAAAACTTGCAGAGCATGCTATCACCACCAGACACTGAGTTTTTTGGAAGAAAACTTCCAAAAATATGCTGAGCACTTCCTGTTCATCTGTCTCAATTCTGATATCAGACCTGTCACATCTGCAACTGCAAAATCTCCACTTGGATGACACATCTTTGCAAAGTGATCACTCAGTAACTGAGCTATTGCTTTTGCTTCTATCACCTGTCTACCATCACCATTGATTAAATTAATCCTTCTGTAGTCAATTTTCCTTTTATTTGCTATGTAAAAAAAAACAAAATTCTTTTGCAATTTACTTTTGCCTGCTTAGCTAATTTTCTCTCTAACTTGATTTGGCCTTTCTTATCATACTTAATCACCCTTCTTGTTTGCCCTTTGTACTGCTCATGAGTATGCTGTTCACCTTTTTCTTTATATTCCCTCCACGGTGTTTTAATTTTTTTGCAACTATTGCTTTATATCTCTACTTATCCACTTAACCCCACTTAGTTTATCCTCCCGACTGTAGGTGTGCAGTACGATACTTCTTCTCTCCAATAATCCCTGACCACTTTCCATGCACTACTGACATTCTTTTCTTGTAGCTTCTCAAGCCATGACACTGTTCTAAAATGCTTCCTAAGTATGTCTGTCATAATTATTAGCTTTATAGTTCAACACATTCTTTTTCTTGACAGAGAATTCCGTATGTTTAGCATCCTCCCAGGACGAGACTATATGGTCACTCTCCCGATCAGCGTGTCTACCTTGGTTTTGATGCTTTTACCAGATCTGACATACTGAAATCCCTGGTTCCCCATCTATGATGACATGCTGTTCATCATCATCATCAAATTCCTGCCATGTACCCTCAAGGGGTGTACAGGATATGATAGTACTACATGAAAAAAATTACATCATTACTAACCTCCTATCTACAATTTTCCTCCAAATCAGTCTGTTACTTGTCAAGACTCCAACATTATCAGATCTTATATTTCTATCATCTAAGGCACTTTGTACTGTATCAATCCACCTATATCTTGGTCTTCCTCTGGGTCGTTTTGCTGCCAACCTGGCAGAGAACATTTGCTTTGCTAATCTTTCCTTGTCCATTCTGTTTAAGTGACCATACCACCTGAGATTAGCTCTGCTAATGCATTCCTGGATGCTGACAATGTCAAGTTCTTTCCTAATATCCTCGTTTTTAATATGATATTGCCATTGATGCCATCTGTTCACGCCTATAATCTTTCTCAGGACTCTCATATCTGTGGTCTCCAATCATCGGGAATTCGTCCCTCTGTCCAGGCTTTCTGAACTATGCAGTGCAGCCACTGTAAGACACTTATACCACCATACTTCAGCATTTCTGGTCGAATATCAGTCTTTGGTCAAGTGTTTTACTTCTGACCCAGCTCTCAGATCCATAAGTTAAAACTGGTTTGAACACTGTCTTGTATATAGCTAATTTAGTGTTCCGACTAATTTCTCTCTTATTCTATACGAATTTATTCAATTGACTTCCCACCATACCAGCTTTGCTGATTCTGTTGTCTATTTCTATATTTAATTTACCATCTTCAGTAAAAATCGTGCCTAAGTAGCTGAAATGTTTTACTTGTTCCACAGGTTCTCCATTCACAACACAGTTGACATTTTCAATGATTCTGCATATTTTCATTGTCTTTGCCTTTTTATTGCTGACCTTCATGCCATATCTATTACAACAGCTATTCAATTTAGTCAGAGAATCTTGCAGACTTGTAGCAGATTTATTTAGAAGTATAACATCATCCGCATAAAGCAAAGAGCTGACATTAACATCTCCAATTTTGATATCATGTTTATTACCACTTTCCTTCATAATGTGATCCATATAGATAATGAATAACAGAGGGGATAATGTGCATCCTTGTCTCACACCAGATTTAACATTAAACCATCTTCCTGTACTTCCTTCAATTCTAACTGCTGACTTACAACTCAAATAAAGACAAAGTATTGCTTGATATAATGCCCCATTGACACCATATAACTGTAGCGTATTGAATAGCTTCTCTCTTGGCACCTTGTCATATGCCTTTTACAGATCGACAAAACTTAATTACAGATCTTTCTTATATTCCCATGATTTCTCTATCTGTCATACAGTGAAAATCTGATCCTGACAACCTCTATTTGGCCTGAATCCAGCTTGTTCTTCACCAAGCTTGTCTTTCTCAAGTATACTTACATAGATCTTGCCAGGAACATTCAGTAGGGAAATACCTCTGTAATTCTCACATCCAGTTTTATTTTCCTTTTTATATATGGGTACTATGAGAGCTCTACTCCAATCATTGGGAATTCGTCCCTCTGTCCAGGCTTTCTGAACTATGCAGTGCAGCCACTGTAAGACTCTTATACCACCATACTTCAGCATTTCTGGTCGAATATCATCTACTCCTGCTGCCTTTAAGGCAGTAGGAGCAGATGATATTCAAGCCTTTGATGGCTTTTTCTACTTCAAGTATGGATATGTATTCCTGACTGCATGCCTGGTCAGTGTTTTTTACCACTGTGCTGTCATCACTGCTTGTTTCATTTAGCAGTTTTTCAAAGTAATTACTCCATACTTCAAGGATATCTTTTTCTCCCGTTTTCATGTCACCTTTATCATCTCTAACTCCTTTTATAGCACTCTTTCCTCCATTCCTAAGTTTTTTCAACAACCTCCAGAATATTTTGCCACCTTCTTGATATTTATTTTCTATGTTCTTGCCAAAGTCCTCCCATGACTTTTGTTTGGCTAGTTTTACGCAGTGTTTAGCACTCTTGCATTTGTCTCTATATTCTCTAAGAGCACAAGCTGTCTTATTTGACAGGAACTTTTGATATGTTTTTTTAAGTAATTATTTCTTGGCAGCTATAGAAATTCCACTACCATCTTACCATGCCCTTTTCCTCCATCATGTCGATTCATGGCATCCTCATCTGGTCTATGGCAGCAACCAACTATTTTTATTTCTGTATACACTCATTTCTGTACTTGATTCAGAAGTGGTTGAACCTACACTTGACTGCATTTCCCCTGATATTTCAAGTTTCCTTAATTTTGCACTTCCAACTGAACACCTGTCTCTAAACATCTTACTTCAAAAACATTCAAATGTACTCCATCAGGCATATATAATTTTGGTTTGAGGATACATTGTGGTTGGTCAGTGAATTTAGCACTTGTGTCAAATTGTTGATTTTTGTTTGTTTTATTGTGTTTTTTCCTTAGAAAATTAGTGTTATATAGTATACTAGTGTAGATTTTAGTAATTTTAGTGTATTTAGTATTTTATAACGTATTTTTATGAAGATATTTCAATAATAAAGTTTAAAATGGCACCAAAAATGCACAAGAAAAGTAATGCTAAAAAGAGCACCACAGGCGAGAAAAAGAAGGCTAGCTCTGCTAATGAGGTTATTGGAGTTGTGGAGGAGGTGAATGAAAATGAATTATTCTCCAAAATAACAAAATTAAAGCAGATCATCAGAGAAACAATGTGGGAATTACAAAAAGTTGAGAGGCATTTAAATGAGCATAGGGAGAAAATGAAAATTAAGTAGCAAAATAAGAAACAACAAAGCATGGAAACAGGTAAGTTGGGAAGTAACGGAAATCAGGTAAGTCTGGAAGTAACGGAAATGGTAAGTGGCATTGTTAGTAAAAAGAAAGAAATTATTTGGTATGGTGATACTATAATAAAACATGCTATTGATGAGCGAGTTATAACTTCGAGTTTTCCTGGAGCAAAAATTGAGAATATAAAGGAAGCAATTCAAAAACAGAAAAGAAAAGTAAACAAAATCATAATTGTAGTAGGTATTAATGACTTAACTAGCGATAAGTTCAGTATGAGAGAGGACATGAAATGGTTGTTGAAAGAGGTGAGAGGGAAGAGTGAGAAAGTGAAAATCGTCAGTATTTTACCTCGATATGATAAAAATGAATTAAGAAGAAGGGCTATTATGGCAAACAATTCAATGCGTAGACTGTGTGGATGGATGCAAGGAATGGATGGAATGGATGCGAGTTTTTGGATGTGTGGAGTGAGTTTGAGGGAAGATTAGATTTGTATAAGAGGGACAATGTACACCTGAATGCGTTTGGTATCAGGAGTCTAGAAAAACTAATAACTGGTATGAGACCTAACATAGAGAGTCAGGGAAACTAAATTATAAAGGGAGGAATGGTGAGAATGTGAGTGTAAGAGTGACAATGTTATATAACTGTGTTAATGACGGGAATGGGCTTTGTCATGGAAATTTTGACGAGGAGAGAATGATTTTGACTTTGTATTCATCCAGTTCAGACCCATCAAATGTGTGCAACAATATCTACATGTATAAGGCACTAGAGAAGAATAGAGATCTGCAAATTGTCCAACTGTGGCATTCAAATAAGAGTATACAAAAGAATATGCAGGTAGATTATTATGTCTGTACATGAATGCTAGAGGTATCGGAAACAATGGGGTAGAGTTTGTTGCCTTAGTCATGTTGTGGCTATCAGACATACTATAGTATGCCCACAGATTCGAGACCCTTCGACACTTCTGCACATATGAAAAGGAGAATCCATTCCGATTATAGGGTAATCAATCCGTCTTGTGGGATGGGTTGTTTATTACTACATGTCGGAAAATTAACTTCTCTTTTATGATCATTGCAGTTTTTAAAGTGGTAACTATTTTGCTTGTATACCAGTTGGAAAATTTTACATATAAAGCATGTAAATTTGTGTGTTGGTGACCAATTCATACATCGTCTTAGTTCTTTCTTCCCTTCAACATGAATGGACTCTTCTTTTTGGCAGCTTGCCAACAATAGCTCTCTATACTGTGGTCAGACTGTAACTGGTATCGAGTGTAACGGTACACTATTTTTAGGAAGGATAGGAGAGGGGGGGGGTGCTGCTTATGATATCGGATGACTTGTATCCAGTTAGAGTTGAGACCTATGATTTTAGTACTACTAACAGTATTTCATGTGGCAGTGAGTTTGAAGCCATCTGGTGCGAGGTGGAATCTAACAAGATGAATTATATAGTGGGGTGTTGTTATAGACCTGGTGGATCGGTTGCTAGTGATGAAGAAATGCATCACCAAATTGACAAGATGAGTGCGTAAAGAGTAATCATAATGGGAGACTTTAATTATCCAAATACTGATTGGGTAGCAGTAGAATCTCATGAGAAGAATGAAAATGCATTTATTCGGTTATTGCAGGACAACTACCTCATGCAGCATGTGACAGAAAGAACTCGAGGTCATAAAGTGATATTGATTATAGTTTCAGTTAAAGATGTAACTATTCTGCCTCCTGTTGGTGACAGTGATCATGCAGAACTCACTTGGGAAGTGACTAAGTTTATGAATATTCCATTCAGAAAAGGTTACATACTGAACTGCAAAGCTGGAAATTATGACCAACTGAGTAGTATACTAAGTTCAGTGGAATGGGATCAGTTGATGGATAGAAAGAATATTGACAGTGCATGGAAAGCATTTAAACAATATTTAAATGATCCGATAGCAGAGTATGTACCAAGAGTTTGAAGAATAAGTAAGGTAGGAGTCAAATGGATGTGTAATCTTATTAAGCAAGAGATTTGTAAGAAAAGGATGAGTGCATTATGAAAATTATAATCAGCAGGCTAGAATAGTCACAACTGTTGTACACAAACTGTTGAAAGCAAAGTCTGAGTATGAAAAGAAACTGACTGCGTGCTAAAGACAAACCACAAGAATTCTATCAATATATTGCAAGTAAAAGGAAGAATGAATATGAAAGAATAACTTTTAAATGCAGATGGCATGAGGGTTACAGATGCAGAAGAGGTTGTTCAACTAATGAGTGCCCATTTTGTTAAAAGCTATCAACCTGGTGTCAGTGACATTGAGTTCACTGCTACCAGTTCACTGGATGACGAAACTCAGGTGTATGAGGATGAGGTATTAGAGCTGTTGCAAAAACTAAATAAGAATTCAGCAGTAGGGACTGATGGGATATCAGCACGTGTGCTAAAAGAGTGTTCAGGTGAACTGGCTATTTCTTTGACCAGGCTGTTTAATATGCCTCAGAACAGGGAAGATTTCACAAGAATGGAAAGAATGCATGGTAATTCCATTGCACAAAGGTGGTGCAAAGGCTGATGTATCCAACTATCGACCAATTAATATCTCAGGAGTGGTGGTGAAGATTTTTATAAAAATTGGTTAGGGCTCACATTCAGAAATGGGTTGACAGTGAATCTCTACTTTACAATGAACAACATGGTTTACTATGGGAAGGTAATGTTTTAGCAAATTGCTCACATTCTATAATAATGTTACCATTGAACTAGACAAATTGAATCGATGCACCATGATACTTTTGGATTTTGCTAAGGCTTTCGACAGAATACAGCATGGCGGACTGTTGCATAAATTGGAGAATATAGGTTTGGATTATAGAATATTAGCGTGGATAAGATGATGGCTGACTGACAGATATCAAAAAGTGGTATATGGGAAATGTGAGTCTGCAAGATTTAAGGTAACCAGTAGTGTACCACAAGGATCAGTGCTTGGTTCACGGTTATTCAATCTGCACATTAATGATATTGGGAAGGATTTGACAAGATGTACAGCTATTTGCTGATGATGCAAAGATAGGGAGGGTAATCAGGAATGCTGCTGATATGCAGTACTTGCAGAATGATTTGAATAGGCTGGAACTGTGGGCATGGGAAAATGGATGACAGTTCGCTGTCAATAAATGTAAAGTCATTCACTTCGGAGTGATTAGATATCCAATTTCATATTATATTGGTGGGATTATGCTTTAAGAAACTGATGAGGCTGGGGATCTTGGAGTGTTAGTAGATAGGAAGTTGAAGTTCAGGGGCCATGTAGCAAAGATTGTAAATACAACTCCAAAGATAATTGCAATGCTGAAACACACATTCACGTAAAGATAAGGATGTCATTTTGCCTCTTTACAATACCTTGATAAGCCCTCACTTGGACTATTGTGAGAGCAAAAAAGTAGAAAACTTGCATCTTGGCCAAATGGAGCTAAGAATTTTTGCCTATTGCCAAAGCATTTGGTCATAACTTTTGCACAGCACAACACTTCTTCCACCCATATGGCTCTATTGCATCATAACACACAGAAAAAGCCAATTTCCTGGCTTCACACTTTTCCTCCAATGCACACATAACTGACCATGGTAAATGTTCCCAACCGTTCTAGATGCCCAGTACTCAGTGCCACCTCTGTCCTTTTGCTGGAAAGAGATCAGAAGAATATTGTCCAAATTAGACACAAAAAAGGTCTCCTGGTCCGGATGGCATTCCTCCAATTGCCCTGAAGGTTTCTGCACCAGAACTGACTCCTGTTGTATGTCACCTGTTTATGCTCTCTTACCTCACTGGTATCTATCCTGAAGCCTGGAAATTGGCCTTTGTTTGGCCAATTAGTACCCATACATTGTACTAATGTATTTTTAGTTGATTAATCATCCTCTCATGTATGGGCTCAACACTAAAAAAAAAAAAGAAAAAAGTGTACAGTTGAGTAATTAAAATGTGTTATATTTATTTATTTTTAAAATTACAGTTTATAGTTCTGAATCTGAATGCATGTATTTTTATTTTTTTGTTATGACCATGTATCTAAAAGGCCTAAGCATTTAGAATAAACTGCATGTGAGGTTTCATGGTTATTTATTATTTATTTATTTGTATGGAGTTCCCCAACTCCTCATTCTTCGACCATCCCTTAGGACTGGTTGAGCCCTCCTAGTGAGGGATTAAGTATGTATTTTATGATTGGCATGTGTAATTTTGTAGTGTTGATGAAATTTGTGTAATTCATAATTAGCATTTGTGTTTTCATGATGGCTGAATTATTGTAGAAATAAGTTATTAGTGCATTTTGTACTTTGTTTTTTGTTGTACTTTGAAGAGGGCAGCGTTGGTGTTTGTATTTTTAGCAATGAATGTCATGCAATCTGATGTTGCACTACTAAATCTGCAGACAGTATTACTGATTTTGTATAGTTGGTTGTGAATATCATTTATGTTGAAAAAGAGTAGATGATAATATTGTGCCTTGAGGTAGTTCATGTTGTTTTTATATATCCTGATTATTGTTTATGCTTATTTTCGTTGACTGGATTCTGTTTGACAGATAATTCTTAGACAGGTATAGAGTATCTAGTACAGTACAGTACAATACAATACAATATAATATAATTTCTTCAGCAGTATTTCATGATCCAGATTATTGAAAGCGTATGTTTAATTAGATTTATAAATATAGTAAAGCTGTTTTATTGTGAATTTTGTTCATGATGTCTGTAATGTCTTTCAAGTAATACGGTTTTACTTTTGGAGTTGCCAGATATTTCCCACCCTTTATTTTTAGATGAGGCTTCTATAGTGCTAATCATAGCATTATCCCCAAAAAAGGAAGTAAAAGTCAGTTATTATATCATTCTGTCAAAATAATATAATTATATAAAATTAATATGTTATATTTTATCATAAACATTTTTTATATAAATATATTTATATGTTAAAATTTTCCTATCTCTTCAGATTTACCCATCACTGGAAATACTTCAGGCCTCAGTATTTTCACCCATGTTCTTTGGAATTGTGGCCAAAAGTAACCAAGCTAAGTAACCAATATGTTATATCTGGTACCAGCTTGTGTTCTTCAGTCTAGTTTGCCTGTTTTGCAGGGTAAAAACTTTTCATCTTCAATTGAAAATCCATTGTAAAGGCTCTTCAAAGCCTAGACAGGATTAGAATTCAGATCTTTCCAACCAAAGGACATCTTCAGTATTAATCAGCTATGGAGGACTCTTTCACCCATGCTCTGCTCTCTGTGCATAAATTATTATTATTATTATTATTATTATATGGTATCTCCATGAAGTCCAGAGACTCATTGTGGAAGACTCACACTAATGTATATGCACAGAGAGCTGAGACTTAAATTGAATGTGCAAGAGAATTGGCAATGCCAATTTTCTTGCACATTCTATAGTACACAGGTTGACATGTCATCCAGTCCCACTGCTGTATTCACATTCATATTTTGCAATATGCTGAACAATTTTGACATGCTCAAAGCTCCACTTCTTACACAAAGCATCGTGGAAGATCTCATATTTGTAGATTTAGGGACTCAAAAACACACGTGTTGAACAGATTATTTTATTAATTACAAATAAAATAAAACTTGACGTTTCGACCTCTATATCAAGGTCATCATCGGAAGAATACAACTGTATACAGAACCAAGCTACATGCTCATGCTTTCTATATCAGTAAACTAAATCTACGTAGTTAATAAATCTTTTTTCTAGCCTGACCTCTAGTGATAGAAAGGAAAAACAAAAATAAATAAAGAAAGAAATAAAATTATATTATATATATATATATATATATATATACAGGGTGTTCGGGATAAATTTGACAGTTTCGTAAGGAAAAAGAAAATCTTCTTTGTATCTATTAAATTTAATGAATTGACAAAAAAACATTACAGGCAGAGTTAATTACAATACTATCAACAAGATTTACTCAAAATAACCACCATTAGCATCGATCACAGCTTCAATTCTGCTTCGGAACCTCGAACAAGCTGATGCTACAGTCTCCCTGGGAAGGGCCGCAAAAACTGTTTTAATTTTATCCATTAACTGGGCTTTTGTATTACTGGAAGTGCGATTGGTGTCTTTTTCAACTGCGCCCCATACAAAATAATCCATGGGGTTAAGGTCTGGGGAGTTTGGAGGCCAAACATTTGGACTGGTGAAGTCGTAGAAATTTTCAGACAACCATTTTTGACTTTTCCCAGAGGTGTGGCAAGGGGCCGAATCCTGCTGCCATACATACGGCCTACCATTGGCTACCCTTGTTATCCAGGGCTTGACTACAGTTAGCAACTCCACGAACAAAGCCCGAATTCCAATGCCAGGGTTCTTCAACACCTGTTCCTGCAGATTTGCGAGGAATTCTGCTGTACGAACGCAATCAGATCGTCTGCTAGGGATCTTTCTTCTTGCTACATCCTCGTAGTCACCATTGCAAGTCTCTAGTTCATGCCTGATTGTTTTTACTGTATTCAGGGAGCATTGGGCAGCAGTCGTAATATCCTTATTTTGATGGCGGGCACGAATCATCATGATACAAGTTATTCTCTTCCATGATTCAGGTGGGTTCCAGCTATCCATCCTTTCTGACATCTTGTATATGAATGAAGAAGGGTCCAAACTTTTAAATGAAGAGAAGTGTGTGTTAATACATGTAACTTACGGAAAAATATAATTAATTATAAATATGTCAAATTTATCCCGAACACCCTGTATATATAAAAAAATTATATCATCATCATCATCATCATCAAATTCCTGCCATGTACCCTCAAGGGGTGTACAGGATATGACAGTACTACATGAAAAAATTACTTCATTACTAACTTCCTATCTACAATTTTCCTCCAAATCAGTCTGTTACTTGTCAAGACTCCAACATTATCAGATCTTATATTTCTATCGTCTAAGGCACTTTGTACCGTATCAATCCATCTATATCTTGGTCTTCCTCTGGGTCGTTTTCCTGCCAACCTGGCAGAGAACACTTGTTTTGCTAATCTTTCCTCTCCCATTCTATTTAAGTGACCATACCATCTGAGATTAGCTCTGCTAACACATTCCTGGATGCTGACAATGTCAAGTTCTTTCCTAATATCCTCATTTTTAATATGATATTGCCATTGATGCCATCTGTTCACGCCTCTAATCTTTCTCAGGACTCTCATATCTGCGGTCTCTAGTCTTTGGTCAAGTGTTTTACTTCTGACCCAGCTCTCAGATCCATAAGTTAAAATTGGTTTGAACACAGTCTTGTATACAGCTAATTTAGTGTTCCGACTAATTTCTTTCTTATTCCATATGAATTTATTCAATTGACTTCCCATGATACCAGCTTTGCTGATTCTGTTGTCTATTTCTATATTTAGTTTACCATCTTCAGTAAAAATTGTGCCTAAGTAGCTGAAATGTTTTACTTGTTCCACAGGTTCTCCATTCACAACACAGTTGACATTTTCAATGATTCTGCCTATTTTCATTGTCTTTGTCTTTTTATTGCTGACCTTCATACCATATCTATTACAACAGCTATTCAATTTAGTCAGAGAATCTTGCAGACTTGTAGCGGATTTATTTAGAAGTATAACATCATCCGCATAAAGCAAAGAGCTGACATTAACATCTCCAATTTTGATATCAGGTATAATACCACATTCCTTCATAATGTGATCCATATAGATAATGAATAACAGAGGGGATAATGTACATCCTTGTCTCACACCAGATTTAACATTAAACCATCTTCCTGTACTTCCTTCAATTCTAACTGCTGACTCACAACTCAAATAAAGACTAAGTATTGCTTGATATAATGCCCCATTGACACCATATAACTGCAGCGTATTGAATAGCTTCTCTCTTGGCACCTTGTCATATGCCTTTTCCAAATCGACAAAACTTAAATACAGATCTTTGTTATATTCCCATGCTTTCTCGACTATTTGTCGTAAAGTGAAGATCTGATCCTGACAGCCTCTATTTGGCCTGAATCCAGCTTGTTCCTCACCAAGCTTTTCTTCCACAATTCTTCTCAACCGTTTCTCAAGTATACTTGCATAGATCTTGCCAGGAACACTCAGTAGGGAAATACCTCTGTAATTCTCACATTCAGTTTTATTTCCCTTTTTATATATGGGTACTATGAGAGCTCTACTCCAATCATCGGGAATTCGTCCCTCTGTCCAGGCTTTCTGAACTATGCAGTGCAGCCACTGTAAGACTCTTATACCACCATACTTCAGCATTTCTGGTCGAATATCATCTACTCCTGCTGCCTTTCCACATTTCAAGCCTTTCATGGCTTTTTCTACTTCAAGTATGGATATGTATTCCTGACTGCATGCCTGGTCAGTGTTTTTTATCACTGTGCTGTCATCACTGCTTGTTTCATTTAGCAGTTTTTCAAAGTAATTACTCCATACTTCAAGGATATCTTTTTCTCCTGTTTTCATTTCACCTTTATCATCTCTAATTCCTTTTACAGCACTCTTTCCTCCATTCCTAAGCTTCTTCAACAACCTCCAGAATATTTTGCCACCTTCTTGATATTTATTTTCTATATTCTTGCCAAAGTCCTCCCATGACTTTTGTTTAGCTAGTTTTACACACTGTTTAGCTTTCTTACATTTGTCTCTGTATTCTGTAAGAGTAAAAGCTGACTTATTTGCCAGGAACTTTTGATATGCTTTCTTCTTTTCCTTCACTGCCTCTTTAACTTCCTGTGTCCACCAGGGAGTTCTGATTTTTTTATCTTTGCACACAACCTCACCACATGCCTCTCTGGCAGAATCAATCAATGTTTCCTTCAGAGTTTGCCACTGAATCTCCAAGGTTTGATTCATGTTCTCAAACTCTTTCGTTTTCTTTTCAATAATATTTCTGTATTTTAGTCTACAGTTTACATCTGAGAGCTGCTCAATTTTTATTCGCTTTAAAACTTTCTTACATGTTATTCTTTTCAATATGAAATTCAATTTTATCCTGCTCAAGACTAAATAGTGATCACTTCCAATTTCAAATCCTCTGTACACTCTGGTGTCCTGCACCAGGGAGAAAACATCACTATCAACAATAACATAGTCAATGAGACTTTTCTTATTCCTAGCCTCTTCTCTCCATGTGAATTTGTGCACATTTTTATGTTGGAACATGGTGTTAGTAATAAGCAGTCCATGTCCTGAGCAGAAATCCAACAGATATTTGCCATTATTATTAGCTTTGCTCTTTTCTCCAAATTTTCCCAAAATATTTTTGTATGTCTCACAATCATTTCCTACTCTACTATTTAGATCCCCAACAAGGACCAACTTTTCCTTTTTCATTGTGTCAGTTGCTTTTTCTAAAGCCTCAAAAAATTCCTCCACTTCTACCTTAGTAGAACCTTCTGTGGGACCATAGGCACAAATAAGTCTCATTGTCCAGTTCCCCATTCTCATATTTGCCCACATTACTCTACTTGAGACTGACTGCCATTCAAGAAGATTAGCCTCGTATTTTGTGTTGAATACTATGGCTACTCCTTCTTTTCCTTGATTGTTATTGCCTGAATATAACATTTTGTATTTATTGCTCAGAAAGATCTCACCAGTTTTGGTCTTTTTTGTTTCAGTCACCCCTATTATGTCGATCTGGTACCTATCTAATTCCTCAGCTAGCTCCATTTCTTTGCCATTCAGGCTTCTTACGTTGATAGTACCGATCTTTAACTCTGGTGATGTTGAGTTGGGGTTTGTTTTCAGATTTGTTCCAGTAGCTGACTTTTCGCTGTTCGCCCTGGTTCCCTGGCGAAAACAACGGGGGCCTTGTTTAACCGGGCGACGCCCCAGCCGGCATGAAATTTTGTCATGTTGTACCATCATTTTTTATTTTGGTTTAACCAATAGGAATACAATTTGGTCGGCTAAATCCCAAATTGCCAGCCCATCCTCGTTCGTTCAGTATCAAAGTAGATACCCAACAGGGTGCACCACGAGAAGGTGAGGATTGGACATTAGGTCAGAAGCCCTGGTCGGTTCTCCGCATTCCTTTAAAGGCTATGTGGAGGTCTCCTCTCAGTTATACAGCTTTGACCCTTAAGCACCCCAAAAAAAAAAAATTATATATATATTATAAATAGATAAATGCAACTACAATAAACTGTTAGAGTCCTCATGTATTAATATTCTGGATAGTTACAAAATGATTTCTTTCAGTTGCTATTGAATGTTCTAAACACTTCACCAGGTCACCAGGTTGTCTTCTTGTAGTGGGAATTTTTCTAATGCTAGTTTAGGATGTTATACAGGTTGTAGATGGGTCCTCCACATTCTTGAAATGGTGAGGCCATCATTTTTGTTGAGATGATGGCCTCACCATTTCAAGAATGTGGAGGACCCATCTACAACCTGTATAATTGAAAGTGACCATGAGGTGATTACTTGGGTGGTTGCCAGCAGTGCAAGGACCCCTGTTGAAAAAGGGTATATGTGGAACTACAAGGGGGGTGATTGTGTAGAGCTCAGGAGACAGCTTGCAGGTGTAGCATGGAATGAGGAGTTAGCTGGAAAAGAGATCAATGCAGCTTGGGGGATTTTCAAAAAATATTGTGCGAAATGTGACCTGAACGAGGAATTGATGAATGCGAATATGAAGTTGATGACAGAAAGTGCTAGTACCGATTGTGTCGCGAGTGCACGTTTGAAAGAGAAGGATGGTGAGAAAGACAGGCGAAAAAATGTTAAAAAATCAGGAAAAAAGAAAAAGAGCGATTTGACAACCGTAACGGATGTTAAAAGGGACGAAAGTGAGGCGGAAAGAAACGAAATTGAGAGAACGAATGAAAGTAGAAATGCCGTGGTGCAGAAATCGCAAGTAAAAAAAATCGAAAGAATGAATGATGGCGAAAGTTGGACGCATGTTGGAACGAAAGTACTGAACCAAAGAAAGATGAATGACAGTAAAAGTGAGAAGAATGATAGCGAAAGTTGGACGCATGTTAGTCCGAAAGTACGGAAACAAAGAAAGATATGTGAGAGTGAAAGTGAGAAGAATGATAGTGAAAGTTGGACGTATGTTGGACCGAAAGTACGGAAACAAAGAAGGATGAATGAGAGGGAAAGTGAGAAGAGGGGGTCGAGAGTTAGAAAGTTAGAAAGATTTAATGATAGAGTGAATGTGTCGCGAGGTTCAGAAGGTGAATTGGATTGGATGAAGCAAGAAATGAAATGGATGCGGAATGAAATTAAGAGAATTCAGGTCAAAACTATTAAAATAAATCATGATGGCATGAAAGAGTTAACAAAAGATGAGCGAGTGGCGTTGTATGGCGACTCCATTATTAAAGGTGTGCTAGAGGATAAAATGCACAAGGTATGTTTTCCAGGCGGTAAAATGAGTAGAGTGATTGAGGCATTGAATATGAGGCGGGAACGAGCAAAAGAGTTAATTGTATTAATTGGTACGAATGATTTGAGAGAGAACAAAGAGCATGTCAAAATGAATGTCAGGAGACTGCTTGGAAAGATAAAGGAGAATAGTGTGACAGGAAGGGTGGTCAGTGTGTTGCCTAGGTATGATTGTGGTGAAATGAGGCGGAGAGCAAGGATTATGAATGATATTCTGGCTGAAATGTGTGAGGAGATGGGAGTACAGTTTGTTAATGTGTGGAATGAGTTTGAGGGACGAAGTGAGCTGTATGGGAGCGATGGACTGCATTTGAGTGGTTATGGTGTGAGTCGCTTGGAGAGACTGCTGCTGGAAGGTAGAGAAGTGAATAGAGAGAATGAATCAGATCGAGAGGGGAGTGATGTGGAAGAGCAGGAGAGATTGAAGGAGTGGAAATGAATGTGGAAGTGAGTGGTATGAGTATAGAAAATGAGAGAATGGGTGTGCAAGAGGAGCAGGGAAACGGGGAGGCTCAGGGTGGACAGGGATACACAGCGTGAGAAAAGTGGATGCTCCAAGAGGAGGTGAGAGAATGTGTAGGCAGGAAAGTAATGGGATGATCAGGGATCAAAAGGAAACAGATGGAATTGCAAAGGGTTCTAAAATGAAGAAGCAGAAAGGGAAATGGCCCCAGTCCAGCATGGAGAGATCACATCGAGTGAGTGGTATCAGTGGAACTAGCTGTAGATCCAGAAATGAGTTGTTGTGTTTGTATACCAATGCTAGAAGTATAAGAAACAAGGTGGATGAAATGGTTGCACTAATTGCGTCTGTGCACCCAGAGATTGTCGGAATAAGTGAGACATGGTTAGATGAGGATGACATCCTGACAGGAATAGAGATGGAAAGGTATGATGTGTTTCGTGAGGATAGAAGGGGTAAAAAGGGAGGTGGAGTGCTATTGATGATAGAGAAAGAGTTATGTCCATACAAGGTAGAGATGCAAGAGGGAAATGGGGCCAGTGGTTTTGAGGCAGTATGGTGTGAGATAGAGGTGAATAGAAACAAATACTTGGTGGGATGTTGTTATAGACCTGGTAATGTGGATGGTGGTGATAGTGAAATGTATAGTCAAATAAGCCAAGCAAATAAGAAAAGGGTGATCATTATGGGTGATTTTAATTATGGCAATATAGACTGAAATGAAGAGATAGCAACTGGAAGTAAAGAAAATGAGTTTCTTGAGTTTTTGAGGGATAACTACCTCAGACAGTATGTAACAGAGGGCACAAGAGGATTAAGGGTCTTGGATTTGGTCATCTCATCGGAGGATGTAATTATCAATGAGGTATCAAATCATCCACCAATTGGTGAAAGTGACCATGAGGTGATTACTTGGGTGGTTGCCAGCAGTGCAAGGACCCCTGTGAAAAAAGGTATATGTGGAACTACAAGGGGGGGTGATTATGAAGAGCTCAGGAGACAGCTTGCAGGTGTAGCATGGAATGAGGAGTTAGCTGGAAAAGAGATCAATGCAGCTTGGGGGATTTTCAAAAAATATTTAGTGCATGCAATGTCTAAATGTATACCACGGGTGAGAAGGTTAAATAAGTTAGGTGTGAGATGGATGAATAAAGAGATTAAGCATGCAATACAGAGAAAAAGGGCATTGTGGAGGCAGCATAAGAGAAGTGGAAGTAACCAATTTCATGAGTTCTACAAAGACCAGGCAAGGAGAGTGACTTGGTTGGTGAGAGTAGCTAAAGAGAGGTATGAACAGCAGTTAGCTAATGAAGCTAAAAAGAATCCTAGGGAGTTCTTTCGATATGTAGCCAGCAAAAGAAAGAATGATTATGGAAGGATGACATTGATTGGAGGAAATGGTATAAAGACAGCTGTTGCAGAATGTGTGGTGGAGATACTTAATGAGCAGTTCATAAAGATCTTTCAATCTTATGAATGTGACTTCATGGAGAGATTGAGAGAAGTTGATGATGGGGAGGAGAGACTGACTGTAAGTGAGCAAGAGGTGTTTGGGGAGTTGAGTAAACTAGATGTAAATAAGGCTGTGGGACTTGATAATATATCACCGCGTATTCTGAAGGAATGTGCCAGAGAGTTGACACCTGCCTTGACATATTTTTTTAATACGAGTCTTGCACTTGGTCAAGTCCCTAAAGAGTGGAAGGAGGGCAAGATTGTGCCACTTCATAAAGGAGGTGATCGAACTCAAGCATCAAACTATAGGCCTATCTGTGTGTCAGGTGTTGTAGTTAAGTTGTTGGAGAAGCTTGTGAGAACTAGGATCCAGAGTTGGGTTGACAACAATGGTATAATCTTTGATGGACAGCATGGATTTGCTAAAGGGAGGTCGTGTTTTAGTAATCTACTTACTTATTACAATAAAGTGACTGCTTCCTTGGACAGAGGAGAAGGATACACAGTAATATACTTGGATTTCGCAAAAGCTTTTGATAGAGTACCTCATGATAAGTTGACAGTCAAACTAGAGCAGATGGGGTTGGATATTAGATTAGTGCTTTGGATTGGAGACTGGCTATCTGATAGGTATCAACAAGTTGTGTATGGGGGTGCAATATCCAGGAAAAGGAAAGTCACTAGTGGAGTGCCTCAGGGATCTGTTTTAGGGCCATTACTATTTAACTTGTATATTAATGATATTGGTGAAGATTTGGATGGAGATATTCAGTTGTTTGCAGATGATGCAAAGTTGGGACGAACCATAAAGAGTAGTGAAGATGTTGTGGCCTTGCAAGAAGACTTGAATAAATTGAGTGATTGGGCAAGCAAATGGGGATGTGAGTTCAATGTTGCAAAATGTAAGGTTTTAAAATTTGGAAAACAAAGATGGGATGCAGAATTTATGCTTGGTGAGAATATATTGTTGGAAGTAGACGAAATAAGAGATCTGGGAGTGATAGTGGATAAGGATCTAAAATTTAGGGGACACATCGCCAAAATTGTGAAGACAACACAAAGACTTCTGGGAATGATGAGGAGGACACTGACGTGTAGAAGTAGGGAGATTCTTGTTCCATTGTATAAGGCTTTGATTAGGCCACACATGGACTATTGTGCCCAGATTTGGTCACCTGGTTTTCAGAAGGATGAAGAGATGTTGGAAAGGGTCCAAAGGCGACTGACTAAGGTAGTTTCTGACCTCTGGAATGTCGAGTATGAGGAAAGATTGAAAAGATGTAATTTGCAGAGTCTAGTGAAGAGAAGGAAGAGGGGAGATATGATAGAGACCTACAAGTTGGTAAGGGGTTGTTATAGGATCAATGGTGGAGAAGTTCTACAGCAAATAGTGGGAGATCAGGGGAGAACCAGAGGTCATCCCTGGAAACTGTATAAAGAGGGTGTGAGTAGGGGAGTGAGAGGCAGGTTTTTTTCATGCAGAGTTGTGAATGATTGGAATGCCTTGCCTGAGAGTGTGGTGTCTGCAAGGAGTTTGAATGTGTTTAAGACCCGGTATGATGAGATGTGTGTGAGATAAAAGGACCTCCTAGATGAGTCTTTGACTCCATGAGGTCTTGTTTAATAATAATAATAATAATAATAATAATAATAACATCCTAAACTAGCATTAGAAAAATTCCCACTACAAGAAGACAACCTGGTGACCTGGTGAAGTGTTTAGAACATTCAATAGCAACTGAAAGAAATCATTTTGTAACTATCCAGAATATTAATACATGAGGACTCTAACAGTTTATTGTAGTTGCATTTATCTATTTATAATATATATATAATTTTTTTTTTTGTAATTTTTTTTTTATATATATATATATATATATATTTTTTTTTTATTTTTTATTTTTTTTTTTATATAATTTTATTTCTTTATTTATTTTTGTTTTTCCTTTCTATCACTAGAGGTCAGGCTAGAAAAAAGATTTATTAACTACGTAGATTTAGTTTACTGATATAGAAAGCATGAGCATGTAGCTTGGTTCTGTATACAGTTGTATTCTTCCGATGATGACCTCGATATAGAGGTCGAAATGTCAAGTTTTATTTTATTTGTAATTAATAAAATAATCTGTTCAACACGTGTGTTTTTGAGTCCCTAAATCTACAAATATGAGTGCTGATCACCGTGTACCCCTAAAAGAAAGAATCATCGTGGAAGATGTAATGAAGAAAGTTGAAGTGAGATGTTGTCATAGAGGATGCCAGTTGTGGTTCAGTGATGAATAATATATTGGGTTTGGATGTCTGGTCATGGTGCTACTCATCATTAGCATTAGAATTGAGACCTCCGATGTTAATAAATTATATATTTAGTTTAATCCTTTATCCAAGTGTAAGCAAACAGTGAGACAACTGGTGGCAAAGGTAGACTCTCATCACTTTCCTTAGTATCCTATAATGCAAAGCACATCTTGCAGACATGTATAATGCTATGCATTATGGGAAGGGTCACTACCCAGACTGGTTTCGACCTTTATTGAGGTCTCTTCAGTGGGAGACCCAGATGTGATATCAAGGTTGAAACAATGCAGAACTCTTATTTCTATATGTCAGTTACCAAAAGGTGTCACACCTTATTATTAAATTACTCTGGATTAGAGAAAGATGTTGAAAGTTTTTCCCACTTGGTTAGACTATAAATTATATATTTAGTTTAATCCTTTATTATTATTATTATTATTATTGTTCCGGGCAACTCCAAGGAGTCGACAGACTCATCGAGGGAGGCTCTAACATCATGTCAAGAACAACTATTCGACATTCACACAGTATCTATCATACCTTGCCTTGAACTCATTCATGGTCGTAGCCCCCACAACAGACTCTGGAAGCTTATTCCACTCATTCACTACTCTCCAAGTAAAAAACCTAGCTCTAACACCCTTGTCAACCACGCTCTTGCCCAGCTTCCATTCATGGCCCCTAGTCCTCCCACCACCAGTCATATTTTCAAAAATATCTTCTGGATCAATCTTATAGAAACCCTTCAGTAATTTGAATGTCTCAATCATATCACCCCTCCTTCGCCTATCGACCAATTTCTGCAACCCACAAATCTTCAACCTATTCTCATAAGGTTCATTCCACAGACCTGCTATCATCTTGGTCACTCGTCTCTGGATCCTCTCCACTTCGTCCCCATCACGAAGAAACCCTGGTACCCATAGCTGGGCACAGTAGTCCAGATGGGGTCTTATCAAGGCTCGATACAGAGGAACAACTTGTTTGTCTCTGCATGTTAAAGTATTTTTCAGAAGCCAAGTGATTTGGTGAGCTGTTTTAGTCACTTTTGCAATGTGCCCCCTAAACTTCAATTCCCTTCAACACTCCCAAATCCGTGGCCTCATCAATCTCCTGGAGTACGGTTCCACCAATGCGATATACTGCTGCTATTCTTTTCACCCCAAAGTGCATAACCTTACACTTTGACACATTAAATTGACATCCATTTTTCCTAGCCCAGTCCTCCAAACTATCCAAATCATCCTGTAAAATTTTGACATCCTGTGCACTCATAATTGCTCTACCCAACTTTGCATCATCAGCAAACAAGTGAACACTTCCTCTCAAATCTTTTCCTGTATTATTGATGAACAAATTGAAAAGCAGTGGTCCAAGATCCTTTATCCAACTGTAAGCAAACAAAGTTTGCACCTGAAGTATCTTCAGGACTGGGGCAACTCGTGGCAAAGGTGGACTAAGTTCTCATCACTTTCCTTAGTATCCCATAATGCAAAGCACATCTCCTTGCAGACATGTATAATGTTATGCATTATGGGAAGGGTCACTATTCAGACTGGTTTCGACCTTTATTGAGGTTTCTTGTGATGTTCAGACTAACAGAATCATAAATGTGCATCATACATCAACATAATCTAGTTGGAAGGCATGACTAAATAGTTATTAAACTTTTTTATAAATATATATAATAAAGTTCTTTATTTTTAGAGTAACTTTTTCAGACTTAAACGATTGATATATGAATAATTGAATTTTCTTATAGATTATAATCAGTTTGATTTTTATAATTCATTTATAAAAAATATAAAATACTTTATAATTTATTAAAAATATTGTAAAATTTTTACTTTGAAATCAGTTGTAGACTGTCTCCTGTGGTCAGTAAAGCCAGTTCTGGTGCTTTAGAAATTTTACGTATATGGGGTGTAGATGATCTGTTTTCATTTTTACAGGTTGGTATTTTATTTTATATGATGGAATTAAGTTTCTGCATAATCAAATTTTATATGTATACAGAGATATATTCTTTGTTTAAATAATGCATATAATACTAAAATGACCTGTGTAGCTCAGTGGATGTGGTGTTTGCATATCACGGCGCTTGGCTGCACGAAGGAAGACTTGGTTTCGAGTCTAGTCGGCGACTAGAGGAAATTTTTCTAAGCCTTTTTTCGACTGGTTCCCGAGTTAGTCGATCTCTGGCACGGGCAAGTGGGTTTTCCTCCCGGAAACTCGGGTTTTTCGTCCCGTAAACTCAAGAAAATCGACCATAGAACCCACATTATTTCAGACATTAAATATATTGTGTTAGGGTTAGGGACCACGAGATGGCGGCACATTTGAGCCATCTCTCTTCACTATGTACCGCTTAATTAGTGATAGCCTTGGGCCATCTATCTCTGATTGGTACCAGTGGAGATTGAACTGCCCACTCAGTCTCCAAAAGTTAGATAGGGCTTAATCGCCTTGCCTACTCCCCGTATTCGGGAATAAAAAGGCGTTAGCTGATTTTTATTTTTATTTTTATTTTATTTTTTTTTTTTTACTAAAATGTTCATGGACCAGTAGTTTAATGATAAAACAAGCTAAATAGTTACCAATATTTCGAGATATGTATCTTACCATATTGAACAGGTGATAAGATACTATAGAATTTTTTAGGAATTCAAATGCTAGGAGAGTAAGTGTGTATAACACTCAGATGTTATCTGGTGATTATTGCATCTTGGTTCAGCTATAATTACAGTCTATGAAATCTTATAGAACTTCAACATGCTGTCCACCATCGTAGTATTCCTTGTTGCCATTTCCACTTCTTCTAATGAATGTCTAGATCACGATTCACAATGGAAGATCATGGTGGCTGCCAAAGGATTTTTTGATGGACTGTAGATAAGTTCAGCATCACAAAGTAAACTTTAAATAAATAAACCTTCTAATGTCTTTTATTCCCCAAAGGAAATTTAGCCCTACTTTTCAACTGAAGGTGAGTTATCCGGTTCACATGGATGTAACTTGTTATTCCCTCCCTGAAACTCAGGTTTTTCATCAAACAAAACAGACAGGAAGAACTGATTGGAAGATAGTCTGGAAGAGCATATGCAATTAACAGACAGAATACACTAAATGAGTATTCTGTAGTACATTTTGTACCGTTTTGCACTGGAAGAATATATGCAATTAACAGACAGAATACACAATGCCTAACCCATGCCAAAGAATACACTGGCATTATAGCCATGGTTGCTTTGACCATGAATCCGAATAACAACAACAATATCGTTTAGCCTTAACTTTGTTTTTGAAAACAGGCAGGCATCTAGTCTCCATCATTCAGCCCTCATTGATAGCTTGATTCAAGCAATCATTGAACTAAAGCTTTCAGGAGAGAGAGAAAGAGAGAGAGTATAGTCGACACCTGCTGCTGTCTCATAGCCCTAAACCATAACACTTGTATTATTGTCTGTCATAATATGAGTTCTAAGGTTTATTTATTTATTTATTTATTTTTTTTTTTTAGGTATGAAGTTAAAAACTTGGGTTTCTGGAAGGGAATACTTCTACTTGTCCATGCCAAAGATCAGCTGTCTCAGGAACTGCCTGAAGAAAGGCATAAGAAAGGCATAGAACAAGTTCCTCTATTTGGAAACTCGAATCGAACCTGTAACAGTCTTTCTTCATGTGACATAGTCATCCATAGCCCTCTGATGCCTCAATCATCTTATATAAATTATTTTATTTTTCTAGTTTTTTTCAAGCCTCTTTATTTTGACATTGACATTTAAAGAGTTTGGTTATACATTTAAGTAAGCCATTCTGTACTGAAATTTAAGAGTTATGCATGATTGAACATGAGTGGTTCCCAAAAATAATAATAGAAAGTACTTCACTAGATATAGTTGTCTAGAGGCATTTATGTAACGACTGTGCATGTTAACTCACATAAAAATTGATCAAACTATCACTGAGGTCTATTTGTTTTGCTGTAATTAATTCTTTTTTTTTTCCCCCCCTGGCATTTTCATAACCTGTACATATAATATCCACATAACAAGTTTCTAAACTGTTACATTAAATTATCAGTTCAGTCACGTTACTTATCAGCTGGCATCTGTCGTGCAACGTAATTGTTGCCAGACCTCTAGTTGCGGTTATCAGTTCTTATGATAGAAGAATAACTTCTTCATTCCCTTAAAAATGCCTTCTCATGATAGCAACCTGTCCCGAACAAAATGGTTAGAGGTGAGTATACCCTCTCTCCAACCAACAGACTGCAGGTTCGAATCCTGCCATGGGCATGGATGTTTGTTGTTGTGTTTGGTAGGGGAGCATTTCATTGCCTGATGTGAGACAACTGCCCTGCTTATTGGAGGCCAGAAGTGGCTTGAAAAAGTTCCATGTTTGGTCTCTAGAGCAGGGTTTCTGGACTATGTGATAAAATAAATTAAAAATACTATATATATATATATAGATAGATAGATAGATAGAATTGATAAAAATAAAGCTTTACCCGATCCACTGTACAAAATGTACTATAGGTTTCCAAAACAACCATTCGTGGATGATAGCAACATAAAAAAAAACACTCCATAAAATAAAAAATTCCATCAACTGAAATCCTGTATAACTCTTTTATAAGTTTGTAAGTCTCAGTCATATCACCCCTCTTTCTTCTGTTTGCTAGTGTCTGTAGTTTACAAATTCTCAATCTGTCTTCATAATCAGTATTCCACAATCTCATATTATTTTTAACACTCCTTTGCACTATTTCCACTGTATCAGAATCATAACAGAAACCTAGAGACCAGACCTGTGCACAATAGTCCAAATGAGGTCTTATCAGTGCCTTTTAAAGAGGCAAAATGACATCCTTATCTTTACATGTGAAAATTCATTTTGGTATTGCAGTTATCTTTTGAGTTGTATTTGAAATCTTTGCTACATAGCCCCCTGAACTTCAACTTGCTATCTACTAGCGCTCCAAGATCCCTAGTCTGATTGGTTTCTTCTAGCATAATCCCACCAATATAATATGACATTGGATATCTAATCACACCAAAGTGCATGATTTGCATTTACTGCCATTGAACTGATATTCATTTTCCCATGCCCACAATTCCAGCCTATTCAAATCATTCTGCAAGTACTGCATATCAGCAGCATTCCTGATTACCATACCTATCTTTACATCATCAGCAAATAGCTGTATGTCGCCTGTCAAATCCTTCCCAATATCATTAATGTACAGATTGAATAACAGTGGACTTAGGACTGATCCTTGTGGTACACAAATAGTTACCTTAAATCTTGTAGACTGACATCCCCTGTATACTATTTTTTGATATCTGTCAGTCTGCTATCCTCTTATCTATGTGCTAATATTTTATAATCCAAACCCATATTCTCCAGTTTCTGCAACAGTTTCTATGCTGTATGCTGTCAAAAGCCTTAGACAAACCCAGAAGTATTGTGGTTTATTCCTACCCTTTGTCTAACTCAGTGGTAACATTATTATAGAATGTGAGTAAGTTGCTAAAACATGACCTTCCCTTAGTAAACCCATTCTTTTCATTGCAAAGTAGAGATTCACTGTCGACCCATTTCTGAATGCGAACCCAAAGCAATTTTTTCAAAATCTTCACTACCACTCCTGAGATACTAATTGGTCAATAGTTGGATACATCAGATTTTGCACCACCCTTGTGCAATGAGATTACCATACAATCCTGTGGAATCTTCCCTGTTTAGAGACTCAAATTATATAGCCTGGTCAAAGGAATATCCAGTTCAGCTGAACACTCTTTTAGCACCTGTGCTGATATCCACTCAGTCCCTATTGCTGAATTCTTATTCAATTTCTACAACAGTTCTACCTCCTCCTCCTCTTCCTCCTCATACACCTGAGTTTCTTCATCCAGCAAAGATGCAGCAATGAATGCAATGTGGTATATACTAGGTTGATGGCTTTTAGCAAAATGGGCACTCAGTTATACAAGCACTTCTGCATCTGTTACCCTCTCACTGTCTGTGCTCAGAAAAGTTATTCTTTCATATTCATTCTTTCTTTTACTTACAGTATATCGATAGAATTCTTGTGGATTGTCTTTAGCTTACACAGCCAGTTTCTTTTCATGCTCAGACTTAGTTTTCCTTACAACAGTTGTGACTATTCTAGCCTGCTGCTTATAATTTTCCTAAGACCAATCATCCTTATGCACATGGTATTCCTTCCACATCATCCGTTTCTTACGAATCTCTTGCTTAATAAGATTACTCATCCATTTGACTTCTACCCTATTTATTCTTTGAACTCTCTGGACATATTCTGATATTGCGTTATTTAAGAATTTTTAAATGCTTCCCACGTGATATCAATATTCTTCCCATCCAGCAACCAATACTTTTGCAGTTCAATTTTGGGATCATTATTATTTAACTTGTATTTTAATGATACTAGAACAAGCTTAACTGGGAATGTGCAGCTGTTTGCCGCTGATGCAAAGTTGGGAAGAACTGTGAGAAGTTGAGCAGATGTGGCCTTACAGGAGGATCTGAATAGACCATGTGAATTGGCAAATGAGTGGAGCTATCAGTTTCATGTTGCAAAGTGCAAGATCTTGAAATTTGGTAGGCATGGTTGGAATGCAGAGTATACAATTAATGGAGAAATTTTGAAGGAGGTCAAAGAGGTGAAAGATCTGGGAGTGATGGTGCACTGAGACTTGAAGTTTAGGGGTAATGTTGCTAAAATTGTAAGAACATCCCAATAGACTATGGCAATAATGAGAAGGACATTGACATGCAGAAGCAAAGAGGCTATGGTTCCCTTGTGTAAGGCTTTGATCAAGCCACATATGGACTAATCTGTGCAGATTTTTTCACCTGATTTTGAGTGGAATGAGAATGTATTGGAGAGAGAGAGAGAGAGTCCAGAGAAAGTTTACAGTGTCAATTGTATGGAATGTCAGATATGAGGAGAGATTGAGGGAATGCACAGAGCCTTATGAATAGAAGAAGAGGGGGATATGATTGAAACATATTAGTTGGTGAGGGGTTGTTAGCATATTAATGTGGAGGAGAATTTTTGATAAAGTAGATGAAGGCAAGGGTAGAGGTCATCCATGGAAGCTATATAAGGACAATTGTGATCAGGGATGAGAAGCAGGTTCTTTGCAATGGGAATTATTGGTGAGTTGAAAGCATTTCCTGAAAGTGTGGTGAGTGCAGAAACTGTGAATGGGTTTAAGGTGTGGTTCAATGATCTTTTTGCATGTGAAAGTAAGTATAGACCTCCTGTGATGAGTCCTTTGACACCATGGAGGTCAGATGTTAATAAAAAAACCATTTTTTTAAATTTATTCAACACATGACAGATGTTGAATGTCGGCATGGATGTCATAAGCACGGGTCATTGTTACTAGATTTAACCTATTTTGTCTCATAGACATCAATACATAGATCTGTTATGTATGCTGCTATAAGTTAATTTAATATCAGGTCTTGGTTTTTATTATTACTATTATTACAGGCAACTCCAGGGAGTCATTAGACTCATCGAGGGAGGCCCAAATCATATTCATCACAACTATTCGACATTCATACAGTATCTATCATACCTCGCCTTAAACTCATTCAACTGTCACAGCATCCACCACAGACTCAGGGAGCGCATTCCACTCATTCACTACTCTAAAAGTAAAGAACCCCACTCTAACACCTTTACTAACCACACTTTTGCCCAGTTTCCATGGATGTCCCCTAGTCCTCCCACAACCAGCCCTGTTCTCAAAAATATCTTCTGAATTAATTTTATAGAAACCCTTCAGTAATTTGAATGTCTCAATCATATCTCCCCTCCTCCGCCTATCAACCAATTTTTGCAACCCACAAATCCTCAACATGTTCTCATACGGTTCATTCCACAGACCTGCTATCATCTTGATCACTCGCCTCTGGATCCTCTCCACCTCCTCCCCATCAAGAAGAAACCCAGGTGACCAAATCTGAGCACAGTAGTCGAGATGGGGTCTTATCAAGGCTCGATACAGAGGAACAATAACCTGCTTGTCTCTGCTTGTCAACGTATTCTTCAGCAACCAAGTGATTTGATGAGCTGATTTGGCCACTTTTGCAATGTGTCCCCTAAATTTCAATTCCTTATCCACCAACACTCCTAAATCTCGTGTCTCATCAATTTCCTGGAGCACGGTTCCACCAATGCAGTAAACTGCCTCCAATCTTTTCACCCCAAAATGCATAACCTTACATTTTGTCACATTAAATTGACATCCATTCTCTCTAGCCCAGACCTCCAATCTATCCAAATCATCCTGCAAAAAGTCATCTGCATTCACTATTGCCCTACCCAACTTTGCATCATCCGCAAACAAATGAACTGTTCCTCTCAGATCCTTTCCTATATCATTTATGAACAAATTAAACAGCAGTGGTCCAAGAACAGATCCTTGTGGCACACCACTAGTCACAGGCCATCTTGTGGACTCTACTCCTGAGTAAACCACTCTCTGATATCTCTCCGTCAACCACCCTCCTATCCATCTCACCAACCCTATGTCCATTCCCATATGCTGCAATTAGAATTCCATGTGGTATCCTGTCAAAGGCCTTAGCAAGGTCCAGTAGAATCACTGTAAACCCATTACCCTTATCCAGTTCAGCCGTCACTGTGTTATAATACGTGAGCAAGTTACTGAGGCATGACCTACCCTTCACAAAACCATGCTGTCCCCGATACAGTATCCAATTTTCTTCTATCCAATCTTGTATTTTCCTCTTGACTATTTTCTCTAAGACCTTGATAATGGTTCCTGTTATGCTGATTGGCCAGTAATTTTCAACAGCAGCCTTGGAACCACCTTTGTGCAGTGGAACTATTTTCCCCTCTTTCCACCCCCTTGGGACTGACCCAGTCCTGAGGCTCAAATTAAACAAAATGGTCAAGGGCACTGACAATTCTTTGGCCGCTTCACGTACGACACGAGCTGGTATACCATCCAATCCCACAGATGTATTGACATTGAGGTTCTGTAATAGATTAGTTACCTCTACTTCATTCATCACAATTCCAGTATAAGCTGTTGGTTCTTCTATTTCTGCAAAGTCACCACCTGGATGATATACTCTTGCAAAGTGCTCGCTCAGTAATTCCACAACATCGACTGATTCGGTTACCTCCCTACCCTCAGCATTTTTTAAGATCATTCTACCATGAGCATTTTTCCTTTTACTTGCAACATATTGAAAAAACTGTTTGGGATTCTCTTTAGCCTGCATGGCCAATTTCCTTTCGTAATCTGCTTTTGCTTTTCTTACCACCCTTGTTACCAACCTGGCCTGAGCTTTATACTGTTCCTGCACCTGATGGTCACTCTTCTCCTTAAATTCCCTCCACAATTGTTTCTTTTTTTGCAGCTCAAGCTTAATAGTGTTATTCATCCATTTAACCCCTACTTGATTTATTATTCAGACTCTTGGTATACAGTCAACCATTGCCTCCTGCAAACAGTTCTTAACCACCTCCCATGCACTATCAACATCCAGCCCTTGCAGTTTTACATGCCATGGCATTGAGCCAAGCACACACCTAAGCTTGTCATACTTACCAGCCCGGTAATTCCACATGTACCCTGTCTTAATTATAAATTCGACTCCTTTAGCCACCTCCCAAGTCATGACCTTATGGTCACTCTCACCAATTGGTGGCAACATGGTCGTGTTCGTTACAGCTACATTCTCAGTTGCAATTACTAGGTCCAGCACTCTCTGCCCCCTGGTATTTTCCAATACATGTTGCCGTAGATAGTTGTCCCTTAATAACTGCATAAAATCCAATTCCTTCCTCCCATGTGCCCTCTCCTCTTTCCAGTCAATGTTACCATAATTGAAATCACCCATAATAATTACCCTCCTTCCACTCATTTCTTCTATTTGCTTATGCATACTATCCCCACCATCCACTCCATCACCCGGTCTATAGCAGCATCCAATTGTATATTTTATTCTGCTAGATTCTATCTCACACCAAATAGCCTCAAATGTGCTTTTTTCCCCATCCTGCAGTTCAACTTCTATACTCCTTGGCTGAAGCTCATCAGCTATCATCAATAACACTCCTCCCCCCTTTTTATTCGCCCTGTCACTCCTGAACACGCTATACCCATCGCATTCAATCCCACTAGCTATATCATCTACAGTCAGCCATGTTTCACTAATTCCGACAACCTGTGGCCTGGAAGTGCCAGCCATGGCCAAAAACTCTTCCTTCTTGTTCCTAATACTCCTGGCATTAGTGTACATGAATCGCAGAAGCCCATTTGTCCCATCCCTACTTTGATGCCTTATACTAATTATCCCATTCTGATTTGTTGTCCGTCGTACTCGCCCGGGCATAATATACATTCATACACTTAACTGCCCCCCTTAAAGTCTGCATATCTACTCCCCCCCTCTTAATAAATCTAGTTTCCCTGAGTCTGTACATCCACTTCTACATCATTCATCAACACTCTTTCAAGTCTCCGTACACCAACTCCATTCAAATGTAACCCATCCATCTTATATAAGTCCTTTCGCCCATCGAACTCATTCCACACATCCACAAATTCCACACCACTCTCCATGCATAACCCACGCATAAAGTCATTGGCAATTATGGCCCGCCTTCTAAACACTTCGCTGTCATACCGCGGTAAGATACTCACTCTTCTCTTTTGCTACCTCAAACAACTCCCTCACATCCTCTATCATTTCCATTTTGTCCTCTTTCAAATCATTCATTCCTGCCACGATTATCATCTCTTTCACCCTCTGTTTTTGCAGTCGAATAGATTCGCTGACGTCCTTTATGTTCGCACCCGGCTGGTACGACTTCGTTAAACTCTCAATTATTACGCCTCTTAATAGCGAATCCCCATACAGCACTCGCTCCTTCATTTTATTGACGTTTACGAACATTCTATTATTTGCCGTCACAGACTTCCGCCGGTTATTTGTCGGTACGTTCAACACACATTTTTCCATACGCTCCAGTTGTCTTTTGGCTCTGTGTATTGTGCCATTCAAACGGGCAATTTCGCTACTCGCATTTATCTCACCATTTTCAATATCGATCAAATCATCCATTCTTTCTGTGTTTCTACCTTCATTTACACTTTCAGCGACGCTCTCACACCTATCTGGCACTACCACGCAATTCTCTAGCACACCGCCATTTTCTACATTCTGACTATCGTTAACGATATCAGTCTCGACACACGAAACACGCTTGAAGTCCTCATTCTCTTTACACTTTCTACACATATTAATTCCACTATCACTTTCTAACCAGACTCCCACCGCTCTTCACAAGGCATACATCTCACAGACAGCACATTGCATAAATTCGTTTACATCAAAACTCTTAAACAAACATGGCGACCTGGCCGCCATTTTTTTCTTTATCGGTGCCATGTGTACGCTATCTTTTCTTAAAAATAATAATTAAAATAACAGAAAACACGCAAAAATTGCACAGACACACCAAGAAACAAAAAGCAAACAATACTACTTAAAATTCTAGTAAAATATCTAATGTTAACACAAAATAATACTAATCTTTTCAGGAGCTCTCGACAAGCCGACGATCTAATCAGTGCGACACCAAGCGACTGAATCAATTATACTGATTTATACATCATATCATCTTACTGGCCTCTTTAAATTTGCTGCATGTAACTTCTTTCAGTAATTGTACTGGAGAATTAGTATACTGTTGTCTTTTTTTGGGGGAGGGGGAATGATTAAAAAGAGACAGTAATAGTAGTAATACGTATACTAACAGTATATACTAATAATAGTAATACTTGAGACTGAAGATTTATGCTTATATTATTATTCATAGATGGTTCAGTATTTCAAGGACTGAATCTGTCCTTTAATAGTTAAGACTGATCAAGGCAACAATATAGTCATTCTCAACACCAACAGTTGCTACAAAAAGATACAAGAATTACTGTCAAAATGAAGCATGCTTAAAAATAGGCACCACTAAAACACATAAGAAAACAAATGATCTTATTAGGGATATGAAGATTTTAACATAGAAGTATGGTCAATTATTATCATTCCACACACATGCAGCACCAAAAATATATAAAGAGAAGGCAGTCCACTCTGCAGTTGATGTCATAAATTCTGTGATGTATAACTTATCTAGAGCCTCCGTAGATGAATCGCTTTGGATAGACCTGGGTTCAATTCTCGTCCATGACGTGAGGAACCTTTATCTGGTCTCTTTCGACAAAGGTGAGTTAGCCAGTCTCATATGGAGGTAGATGGTTTTTTTCACCCGGAAACTCTGGGTTTTTTGTCTCTCAAAACAGGTAAACTGGCCCTGTGAACACACATAACACAGATCTACACTCAAAAATATAGATAGGGAATTTTTCCCTTGCACTTAGTTCTTGGGACCCCTGTGCAGTATTAGCCCCAGTGTTATAGATAGATCCATAATTGCGAACCTTCAATATGAAGATGCCACTTAAGATGATGATGATAACTTATCTAAATAATTTACAAAGCTACTTGAAATCCTTTAATTGGAAATATTCCAATTTAGAGTTCCACATTCTGTTAGGTGATAATGTTACTTACAGCTTGCTTACTTGGGTGCTGTTGATTTGTCAGTAACATGAATAGTAAACTAGCCGCTGATATAACACTCAATGTAAATTCTTCAGGTGTAGTTTATGGCATAGTATAGCAATATGGGATATGTGATAGGAATACACATATATTTAATTCTAAAATATATGCACTAATATTATTATTATCATTGTTATTCTTCTTACTATCACTTCAACTTTCATGTATTTTGCTGACTCATTATGGAAAGTCCACTTAACTAACAGCAAATTTGTGATATCGAACTTTAATCTCTTTAACACTTCCAGCATTCACAACAACACATTCTGGTAATGCATCAGAACTCACAACTCTCCATGTAAAAATCTGCTTCTCACTCCACCACACCTTTACACAACTTTCAGAATAGCCTCTAATTCTTCTCCTCTTACCTTCCACTCCTTTTATGATCCTTGCTATGCTAATCTAATAAAAGTCAGTAAGAGGATTTTGTTGAGTTTAGGAGAAGATATGTTGTGAATGAGCTTAGGAGAAGATATGACAGCTGGTGTGGGTGACTCAATGAGTCCTTGATCCCTGGAGGTCCCAGATAATAATGAATTCTTTGCTGTCCTCAATAGCAGTCCCTCTTCCTTCCTTTTCTCTCCTCAAGAAAAACATCATACCCTTCATTTCTTTCTCCATCAAGATACGATCTTCATCCAACCACATGTTACTTGTTCCAGCAATTTTTGGCTGAATGAAGATTTCATCCTGCTTATTTATTATCAGAAACCAAGGGTTAGAGTTTACTAATGTCTACCTCAGAATGTAGACATTAGTGAGAACTGGCTATCACAAGAAGACATATTAACTGGTATTGAATGTAAGGATACAGTATTTTTATGAAGGATAGACAGGATAGGAGAGGAGGAGGAGGCATGGTTGGTGCTAATGATATTGGATGACTTGAATCCAGTTAACATCAAGACCTGTGACTGTAATACTGGTAACAGATTTTCATGTGGCAGTGAGTGTGAATCCTTCTGGTGTGAGGTGGATCTAACAATATCAAATACATAGTGAGATGTTGTTAAAGACTTAGTGAATCAGTTGCTACTGATGAAGAAATGCATCACCAATAAAGATGATGGTGTGGCAAGAGTAATCATAATAGGTGAACATAATTATCCAAATATCGATTGTGTATCAGTAAAATCTCACAAGAAGTATGAAACTGAATTTAATTCAGCTGTTGTGTGATGACTTCCTCAAGCAGCATGTGACATAAGGAATTCGAGATCAAAGAGTGTAGTGTCAGAGGGAGGTTTTAGTTAAAGATGTAACTATTCTACCTGTTGTTCATACTACATGTTGAACTACAAAAGAAAATCCGACAAATTATAACCATCTGAGGAATATGCTGGATTCTGCACCATGGTATCAGTTATTCGATGGGAAGAATATCGACTGTGCATGGGAAGCATTTCAAAAATATCTAAATGATGCAATATCAGAATGGGTCCCTAGAGTTCAAAGAATAAATAAGGTAGGATAATGTTATTGAGCAAGAGATTTGTAAGAAAAGGATGATGTGGAAGGAATACTGTGTGCATATGGTTGATGTCAGTTATTAAAGTTATAAAGAGCAAGCCATAAGACTCAGCTGTTGTATAGAATACTAAGTCTGAGTATGAAAAGAAATTGATTCTGCAAGCTACAAGAATGAATAAGAAAGAATAATTGTACTGGATGCAGATAGTGTGAGGGTGACAGATGCAGAAGAGGTTGCCCAACTAATGAGTGCCCATTTTGCTAAAAGCCATCAACCTAGTGTATACCACATTGCACTCACTGCTACATCTTCATTGGATGAAGAAACTCAGGTGTGTGTGGAAGAGAAAGTATTAGAGCTGTTGCAGAAAGTGAATAAGAATTCGGATAGGGATTGATGAGATGTCAGCATGAATACTAAAAGTGATCAGCTGGACTGGCTATATAATATGAGTCTCACAACAGGGAAAATTCAACAGAAGTGGAAAGAATGTGTCGTAATCCCATTGCACAAGGATCATGCAAAGACGGAGGTATCCAGCTATCGACCTATCAGTATTTCTGGAGTAGTGGTGAAGATTTTGGGAAAGTTGGTCAGGGCTTGCAGAAATAGGTTGACAGAGAATCTCTACTTTGTAATGAACAGCTCTGAGGAACTTGTTCACATACTATAATAATGTTAACATTGGCATAGACAATGGGAATGGATAAATCATGATACTTCTGAATTTTTCTAAGGTGTTTGACAGAATACAGGATGGAAGACTGTTGCATAAATTGGTGAATATGAGTTTGGATTATAAAATGTTGGCATAGATAAGAGGATGGCTGACTGACAACAAAAAAGTGGTATGTGGGGGATGTGAGTCTGCAAGATTTAAGGTAACTAGTGTTGTATTACAAGGATCCAGTACCTTCAACTGGGTGTAGCATAGAGGCAGCCTGCCTCATGGCGCAGCTTAATATTGGGGTTCAGCCATATTGTGGTAGGCGCTGTCGCTACACTAACAATTCCTGTTAGCAACAAGTGCAGAAAGAAGTTTTTCCAAGCTTAAACTGATTAAAAATTATTTGCAAGCAGCAGTGACCCAAGAAAGATTGGTTGGTCTAGCAACTATATCAATAGAGGCAGACATAGCTTATAATTTAAATTTAGAAGCGCTTATAAACAGTTTAGTTGTGCAATATCCCCATAGAACAAACATTTAATTAATATTATTATGTAATCATAATATTAATTATGATTACATAATAAGCAGGTGGAGAGGATGTTGCGAGTGGGAACACTGAATGTTGGAAGCATGACTGGAAGGGGAAGAGAGGTGGCAGACATGATGAGGAAGAGGAAGTTGGACATTTTATGTATGCAGGAGACAAGGTGGAAGGGGGGAAAGGCAAAGGAACTGGGAGATGGATATAAATTGTTCTACTCTGGAGTGAATAACAAGGGAAGAAATGGTGTAGGAATTGTGGTGTCTGGCAGAATGAAGGACAAAGTACTGGAAGTGGGTAGAAGGAATGACAGGATCATGCGAATGAAATTGGGTCTTGGAGAAGAGCGGGGTATTATGTGTATATGCCCCGCAAGTTGGCTGTACAGCAGAGGAGAAAGATGAGTTCTGGAACGTGTTAGATGAAGAAATGAGGGAACTGGAAGAAAACGAGATGGTGATTGTCGGAGGAGACTTGAACGGGCACATAGGAAGACAGAATAGAGACTGTGAAAGGGTGCATGGTGGCCACGGAATGGAAATGATGAACCAGGAAGGAGAGAGGGTTGTGGACTTTGCAGTGGCGTTTGATCTGGCAATTGTGAACTCGTTTTTCTACAAGAGGGAAGAACATTTGATAACATTTAGGAGTGGTAACAACAGGTTCACAAATTGACTACATTTTGACTAGAAGAAAACATCTTAAGGTTGTGACAAATTGTAAAGTAATTCCAACAGATCAAGTGGCACAGCAACACCGACTGCTGTGCGCAGACTTTAAAATAAGATCAAAGATAAGAACCTCTGGAAGCCATGGGATGAAGACAATTAAGTGATTTCGCTTAAAAGAAGAGAGTGTGAGGAATCGGTTTAGGGGGAGGGTGCTAGAGAGGATTTCGGATGGACTGGAAAGTGTACAAGATTGGTGGAAACATAATTCAAAAGTAATCCTGAGCTGTGCAATCGAGGTGCTTGTGAGACATCTGGAAAGATTAGAGAACAGAAGGAGGGTTGGTGGTGGTGGTGGAATAATAATGTACAAGTGGCAGTGACAGCTAAGAGGAAGACAAAGCAGAAGTGGGATGAGTCAAGAGTGGAAGAGGACAGAGAGGTGTACAGTGAGAGAAAGCAAGAAGCCAAGAGAGTTTTGACACAGGCGAAAGCCATGGCATATCAAGATCTGTATGATCAATTAGAAACAAAGGAAGGACAGAGAATAAAGAAATAAAGCAGCAAAGGACATCTTACATGTGAGGCAGATCAAAGACGCTGAAGGAAGAGTATTATGGAGGGATGTGGACATAAGAAACAGATGGAGAATATACTTTGAGGGACTTTTGAATGAGGAAAATGCAAGGATTCACAGAGAAGATGGGCAGCCTTCTGAGGGGATGGTGCAGAACATCAGTAGAGTGGAAGTGACGGAGGCCATGAAGAGGATGAGGAAGGGAAAATCGGTGGGCGCCGACAGGATTCCAGTGGAGGCATAGAAGGCACTGGGGAAGAGGGAATTGACCTGCTGTGGGACCTGTTCATGAAAGTTTGCCAACAGGAAAATATACCTGGGGAATGGAGCCAGAGTACTCTTGTTCCCATCTACAAGGGTAAAGGGGATGCACAAGACTGTAAAAATTACAGAGGAATAAAGTTGATGTCCCACACAATGAAAATCCTAGAAAGGATTCTTGATGGAAGATTGAGGAAGGAGGTGGAGATTGCAAAGGAACAATTTGGCTTCATGCCTGGTAGATCAACAACAGATGCTATCTTTGTGTTACGGCAGATGATGGAAAAGTTTCGAGAGAAACAACGTGAGCTACATCTGGCATTTATTGATCTGGAGAAAGCATACGATAGAGTGCCAAGGCAAGAAGTCTGGAGGTGTCTGAGGGAGAAGAAGGTTCCAGAGAAATATGTCAGGTTGGTGCGGGAGATGTACAGAAATGTGAAGACAAGTGTTTGGACCTGTCTGGGACAGACAGAAAGTTTTCAAGTAACAGTTGGCTTGCATCAAAGGTCAGCATTAAGTCCGTTTCTGTTTAATATTGTGATGGAGGTGGTAACAGAGGTGAGAGAAGATGCACCTTGGACAATGTTGTATGCAGATGACATCTTGCTGTGTGCAGATTCAAGAGAAGAAGCGGGAACTAAACTGGAAAGATGGAGAAAAGTACTGGAAGAGAGAGGTATGAGACTGAGCAGAAGTAAGACAGAGTATATGTGTTGCACAGTGGGCGGCGGCCAGGAGACAGACCTGGAGCTGGAAGGAAATGTCATCAGGAAGGTGAGGGACTTTAGATACTTAGGTTCAACAGTGGAAGAAGATGGAGGAGCTGAGAAGGAAGTGGGATGCAGGCGCTGAGAAGGAAGTGGGATGCAGGATACAAGCGGGTTGGAGGAACTGGAGGGAGATGGCTGGAGTGTTATGCGATAAGAGGGTGCTGATCAATCTGAAAAGCAAAATCTATAGGACAGTAGTGAGGCCGGCTATGATGTATGCTATAGAAACTGTGGCCCTGAGGAAAAATAACATCAGCAGGATGGAAGTAGCAGAGATGAGAATGCTTAGATGGATGTGCAGTGTGACCAGAAAGGATCGTCTGAGAAATGATTATGTGATGGGGAACAGTGAAAGTTATGAACTTAGGAGTGAAGATACAGGAGGCAAGGTTGAGATAGTTTTGTCATGTGATGAGGCGGGAGGATGAATTTGTGGGAAGAAGGGTCATGTTGGATGTGCAAGGAAGAAGGAAGCATGGGCGGCCAAAGAAGAGATGGAGGGAGCTGGTAGAAGAGGACTTGAGGATGAAGAACTTGGATGTGGTGACAGCCCAAGACAGGAGGATGTGGAGGAGACTCATCATCGACAGTGACCCCACTTAAGTGGGAGAAGCTGCAGAAGAAGAAGAAGAAGATTATTATTATGTAATCGTTTGGCATTAATATTTCTCTTGCAATAAAAAAAATAGCAAATGGAAATTTTCTTATATTTTTGTCTTATAATCCATCAGGGGCGATATTTAATTGTTTGCCTCAGGGTGTGTCATCCAATCTGGCAACAGCCCTGCAAGGATCAGTACTTTGTCCATTGTTATTCAAATCTGTACAATAATGATGTATGACATACAGCTATTTGCTGATGATGCAATGATAGGTAGAGTAATCAGGAATGCTGCTGATATGCAGTACTTGCAGAATGATTTGAATAGGCTGGAACTGTGGGCATGGAAAAATGGATATCAGTTCAATAGCAGTAAATGCAAAGTCGTGCACTTTGGTATGATTAGATATCCAATGTCGTATTATATTGGTGGGATTATGCTAGAAGAAACCAATCAGTGTTAGTAGATAGCAAGTTGAAGTTCAGGGATTATGTAGCAAAGATTGCAAATACAACTCAAAAGATAACTGCAGTACCGAAATGAATTTTCACATGTAAAGATGTCATTTTGTCTCTTTATAAGGCATTGATAAGACCTCACTTGGGCTATTGTGCACAGGTCTGGTCTCCTGGTTTCTGTGGTGATTTGGATACTGTGTATGGGGGGGGGGAATAAAGAGAGAGAGAGAGAGTGCAAAGGAGAGTGTTAAAAATTATATATGAATTGTGGAATACTGATTATGAAGACAGATTGAGAATTTGTAGATTGCAGCCACTAGCAAACACTTCTGAACGGGTTATACAGGATTTTAGGAGATAGAATTTTTCATTTTATGTAGGGTGAGGAAAGGACATGAGGACATCCTTGGGAGTTGAGAATGAATGCCAAGAAGAAGGGAGTGAGAATTAGATATTTCTCTCGTAGAGTGATGTGCGATTAGAATGGATTGCCATTGGATATCGTGCGTTCAAGTGGTGTGAATGAATTCAAGAACAAGTATGACAGCTGGTGTAGGCGGTATGTGGCCACCCTCAATGAGTCCCTGACTCCTTGGAGGTCTCTCTGCTTAATAATAATAATGATTATATCTTATTCTCTCAGCATTAATCAAACATATAATTTCATTCTTAGGTCTCTAACTAATTCTGTTCATTCTCAACCAGTCAAAGTTGAGAAATGGCTTCTCCACAAATTTTTAAGTTCGAAATGTGTGGAGATGCCACACACCTGTTCTTGGTTTTTCCCCAGCTCATTCATTTGTTGACTGCTCATTCTCATCTCTCACACTACTTGCCTCTCCATTTGCAAGCACTTCTTCCATCTCTCCAGCCTCTCTTCCTTCTTTTCTACAATGTCTCTCAGAATTAAAAAAAAAACAGTTACTTTTTTTTTTTTAATATTAATTCTCACATCCATTATATGTACGAATGACAGAAGTGTGAATGAATGAATGTTGTAGAAATGAATTTTATGTGTGAAACCACTTTCTTCTAAAAAGGCTGAGGCTCTTTTCCAGTATATACTTCTTATTAGCTTAGCTTGATAAGACTACCTGAGTTGTCTTATGGAAAATAATGATATTCAATTTTTTATTTATTTTTTTTATTTTTTAGAACAGAAAGAATCAAGGTTGGTGTATAGTAGGAACCACAGGATATGCCAAACATGTTACACATAGTCCAAAGATTGTTGATATTTCTGAAGTTGTGCTTAAAAAGCCTACAGTTCTTGTTTTTGGTAAGTTTATACTATAGATAGACTGATCAGATTGCTTATTTTAAAATTCTCTGTGAATTTTAGATCCCCCCCCCTGCACCTCTGTGTTGCAGTCACAAGACGAATGCGCACTTTGTTCTGGAGGGGGGGAAAGATATATTGAATATTTTCTAGGCTTTTTTTTGAGCTGAAGCAGTCATCAATTTTGAATGGAAGTAGCAGATTTTTTCCTCTTGAAAACTGTTTTTTTTTTCTGTCTTTCTGCTAAACACACAAACTGATCGTTATTGACCGTACATAGTTGACATGCTGACTAATCTTTTTTGATGTCTGTAGCTGCCTTAGCAGTTAATTCTAAAGAATGGTTTTATGAAAAGAGTCATTCATACTGATGGTAATTTCTTCCATGCAGAAATTTCTTTGGCAGTTAAACAACAGAAATCCAGAGACTCTAAGAATGAAGAAATAGTAGCTCAAATGAGAAAGAGATAGGCAAGTCATTCTTTAATTTGGGCAGTCGTGATTTACATTCACGTGTAGACCCATACTTCACTATGCAGGCTTTTGAAACCGAAACCCTATGAAATAGGGACCAGAATTTTGGCAGTACACATTTTATTTCGATTTGGTTCAGAAGCCTTACAAAAATTTGTTCAAACACTCCAGTTTTTGTTTAATTTGGACCCATTGTAGAGATATGATAGTGATCTCAAGGGCTCACTTTAGTGAGTACGGGCATGGCAAACCCGAGGTACCTGATGCTGGACCATGCCTTACTTCATGTAATATATATCTGTTATATTATTCTGTAGACTGGTCCCTCCTCTTCTTTCTTTGCTTCTTTCTCCTCTCCTTGCTCCTTCCCCCTGATGCTATTAGAGTATTCGAGGGCTAGGGGTGAGTCTTTCCTATCTTGCTAAGTTATTTCGTCTTATGCAGCCACCGAAGGAGGCAAGCTAGCCTCAATAGGTGCCGGTCCCAAGCCCGGATAAATGCGAGGGTTGATGTCAGGAAGGGCATCCGGTCGTAAAACTTCAGTTCCCCCCCCACCCCCCCCCCCCCCCACCCCCCCCCCCCCCCACCCCCCCCCCCCCCCACCCCCCCCCCCCCCCACCCCCCCCCCCCCCCACCCCCCCCCCCCCCCACCCCCCCCCCCCCCCACCCCCCCCCCCCCCCACCCCCCCCCCCCCCCACCCCCCCCCCCCCCCACCCCCCCCCCCCCCCACCCCCCCCCCCCCCCACCCCCCCCCCCCCCCACCCCCCCCCCCCCCCACCCCCCCCCCCCCCCACCCCCCCCCCCCCCCACCCCCCCCCCCCCCCACCCCCCCCCCCCCCCACCCCCCCCCCCCCCCACCCCCCCCCCCCCCCACCCCCCCCCCCCCCCACCCCCCCCCCCCCCCACCCCCCCCCCCCCCCACCCCCCCCCCCCCCCACCCCCCCCCCCCCCCACCCCCCCCCCCCCCCACCCCCCCCCCCCCCCACCCCCCCCCCCCCCCACCCCCCCCCCCCCCCACCCCCCCCCCCCCCCACCCCCCCCCCAGGTGACAAGAAAAAGAAACAGTCTAAGGAAATTTCTGTGAATTAAACTGAAGATGTTCCAGAATCTGAGTCCAAGGTTCAATCACATGATTTGGAAAAAATAGAGGAACTGAAAACATTTCTTAGTGAAGAAATATAAAGAACTGGTAAGCAAGTGATACTACACTATTTATAATAAAAAATAAGATGAATTAACAGCCTATTTTCTACCCACTGCAGGGTGAAGGCCTCTCCCATTGCAGGAGATTTTGGGTCTACTACTCCCATGATGACCCAGTCCATATTGAGAGAGGACAATCACAAACATCTATGCCTATGCGGGATTCGAACCCACAGCCTCTTGCCTGGAGAGCGGATATGCTAACCACTCGACCAACCAGGCCGTTCACTACATGTTATCAATGTATAATTAATTATTTCCCTCCCCCCCCCAAAAAAAAAAACTTTTAGTAATTATAAATGTGAAAATTAACATGTCCATATGATATTCTGAGAAGTCACCAATATGTCTTAATTAATTTTCTCTTCTATTTTGATATATATTTTTTCATCTACATGAAATGGTGAAAATTATCATCATCTGGAAAAACTGTGAAATTCTGAGAAGTGTTACCATAAACTTTCACAATTGTTATGATAATTTACATAATCTCATTGTAATATACCACAAAAATATAAAATTAATAAAAATAGTAAAAAACATACTTGGCCCACTCACAGTACAAATGTAATATACTTTTTTTTTTTTTTTTAATTTTTTGTGGGTGGAGCTACAAAAATATTGAAAAAGGTGTTAGATATTCGAATGCATTGGTTTAGGATAACTTCAGCTTAAAACATTTAAGAACCATTGCCCTACTGCTTGTTTTTTAAAATAATCAGCTAACATGCTTAAATCTGTTTACCAAATCAACAAAAAATTACTGTAATTTCAATTATTTTCAGTTTTTTTTGATTACGCAGTGTTGAATTTTAAAAAAATTAATTTTATTTTATTCAGGTAATGAAGGAGTTGGTCTTTCATCCTCAGTTACTAGTTTATGTGATTTGCTGTTATCAGTATCCACAAGACATAGTGACAGCGATCCTATCATAAATTCTTTGAATGTATCTGTTGCAGCTGGTAAGCAGAGTGATATGCAGTCTTTATGGATTAAATAATATAACTTAATACATCTGTGCAAATTTTAATAATTTCATACAATTAGTACTTTAAGATTATGACAAAATTCCAATCAAATTTCATTTGATGTTTTTCTTTAGAATAGCACAGGTTTTTTTTATAGATTAATATGTTTATTGAAGGCGTACACTTCTGTGGCTAATTGGTTCAAAAGACATATTTCGGTGATTACTACATTTTTTATTATTCAGTTATACAACATACTGAAATAATAGTTCCCAACAAGTTTCGTAAATCGTAGGATTTACATCTTCAGAGGTAAATAGTATAACTTAAAGTTTAAACAAGAGAAATTAATAAATACAAATCATAACCATCTGGCTATTCATCAACTCAAATAACAGAATGCAGATATAAAACGTTATTGACATTGAACAATACTGGACGATGTCACGTGTTCTTGTTCTCGTTCATACAGTCCAAGCTCAGATTGAGGTAGATTTTTTATTAGAGCTAACCACACTTGATGGAGAATTAAACCTTGGGTTTTTCAGCATATTAGCAGCTTCTTTAAATTTCTTATGTAGCAGTTGTTTTCTATGTATGACATCGTCGTTTTTTTGCCAGAGTACATCATGTCCAGTGGAAGTGGTATGGAAAGCAAGACCCGTTTTTTGTTCTCTTTTGTATTGTACATCTTTTTGGTGTTCAGCCATGCATATTTCTCCAGATCTTCCTGTCTGTCCTATGTAGCAAATCCTGCAAGAGCAATGGATTTTGTAGACTCCTGGTTTTTAAGAGGATGATGAGGTGGTTTTGGTGGATGTAGGAATCTTGAGATTTTTCCATAGGAAGGAAGGCTACTTTTACATTGTGTTTGTTCATTAATTTGGCTAGCTTATCTGTAACATTTTTGATATAAGGAAGCGAGATTGCGTTTTTGTAATCCTGTTTTATTGTGTTGTTAGTTGGAGGCATTTTAAGGATTCTCTTGATGGTTTTTGTTTCATACTCATTCTGTTGGAGGATTTGTGTTAAGTATTTTAGTTCTTCATTACATCTTTCTTGTGTGCTGGAGATATTGTATGCTCTGTCTCGAAGAGTTTTAATTAAGCCATCCTTCACAAAAAAAAGCTTAATTAAAACTCTTCTGGAGAGGAATTTTGAGCAGCAATGAATCCTCCTATTGCATTCAAACATGTTCTATGGGGTTGAGATCTGGGGAGCATGCTGGCAACTTGATTTGATTAATATCCTCAGTCTCAAGAAGTATTTCCACTGCTCATGTATGTTGTGCGTGGCATTCCTATCCTAATTTATGCTCACACGTAGGCCTACACTTTTTACCATGTAGGCATTCAGAACCGAAATCCTATGGAATAGGTTGGTTACTCCTTATTCCTGGAGGTGTCCTATGCCTGTAGAAGCATGTGTTCAAGTGTGTGTCCAAGAACAAGAAAACCGGCCCCGTGAACACAGGGCCGGTTTTCTTGTTCTGGGGGATGAAAAACTTTTTCTGGGTAAAAAAAAAAAACCTACTCCCATATGAGACTGGCTAACTTACCTTTTGTCGAAAGAGACCAGATGAAGGTTCCTCACGTCGCTGACAGGAATCAAACCCAGGTCTTTCTGACCAAAGAGGTTTGTCTATACAGACTGAACTACGGAGGCTGTGCAGTGGCATTGTTATCCATTAAAATGAATTCTTCACCTACAACACCATGGAACAATTGAACATGGCATTGAAGAACTTCGTTGCAATATCGTTCACCAGTCATCGTCTCTTTTTCCAGCATTTGTAGCTCAGTGCATTGATTAAGCATAATGCCTCCCTACACCATGACCCTAGTACCACTGTATCTATCCCTTTCAAGAACATTCTCGTGATGGTAAGCAGTACCACTTTCATGCCAGATCAAGAGTGTCATGTACAATCAGAGGAAAGACTAAAATGAATCTCATCTGTAAAGAGTACATTAGTCCATTGGTGTCTTGTCCAATTTTTATGGATACAACACCACTGAAAACATGCTCTATGATGAGCTGTGGATAAAGGGTCACATACTGCAGGCTGTAGAGTATAGACTTACTTGTTGCAAATGTCTTGCCACAGTTTGTTGAGATATCTGCATACCTGTGCTTGAATGAAGCAGATTTGCAAGCTGATGTGCTGTGGTGCATTGATTATGTTTTGCTGTTATAACCAAAAATCTGTCTTCATGTTCCATGGTAGAGTAAGGGTGGCCTCTTAGCAAACATCTGGAACACATTCCACTGGTTTGAAACACTGCCTAGAGCATGGATAAAACACTATGTGAGATTCCAAACTTTCTTGCAATATCAGTAGTTCTGTGGCCTTCTTCAAGCTTTCCAATAATTCTTCCCACATGAAATCATATAGATGATGTCTTTGAGACATTACAAGACATCCAAGTTTGCAACTTTATTCTTTCGTGAAAAGGGCTTCCTTCAAACATAATTCGCTTAGTGCAGCTTTTTACCTTTTTATCCTTAAAAGGTGAAAATTTGAACATGTACCCACTTTCTACTTGAAATCGTCAGTTGTACAAATCGGCACAAGCTGATTCATCTGAATTTGCAGTTGTAATCTTCAGAAATAATGTTCATCCTTGGGTTTTGAACACCAGTGCGCGCGCGCGCGCACACACACACACACACACACACACACACACACACACACACACACACACACACAGTGAAATTTACCTAGCTCTTATCAAAATACAAAATATTACCTGTTCACTGAAATGGACAAGGTTTCTCCCTCTCTCTTTTTTTTTTTTATGAAGGTATGGTGAAAGGTATATTCATTATACTTGGATGATTTTTGCAACTAGTTCTAGTAAAGAAGTGAAATGGGGTAAAAACGGAAATAAAACTAAGAGTGAAAATTATATATTTAGAAGGAAAACATGGAAAAGTGCAGATTGAAAAGATGAAGTGGTTACATACACAAAACGAAGGAATGACAACTAATAACTGAGACATTGCTCCTCTAGTGATGAAACACAGAACAGGCTGCTCTGAAATTTTTAATTTGGTTATTTGAGGTTTAAATAATACATAATTAATTGAGGTTCAAATAATACAGAGTTCACTGTCTGTTCTTTGGATTCATTCTTCATTCTTTGGTTGGAAATGGAAGGATACAATGTTTTCTTTGTGAGGATAGGAAGGGAAGGAGGGTACTGATGATAGCAAGGGAATTATGTTTGTATGAGGTGGAGATACAAGAGAGAAGTAGTGGCAGTAGTTTTGAGGCAGTCTGGTGGAGGTTGACTGGAAGAGAGATATTTAGTTGGATGTTGATGCAAGCCAGGAAATGTAGAGGGTGGTGATGAAGAAATGCATAAGAAACTTGAGTTAGTGAACAAGAGAAGGTGATTTTAATTATGTTAATATAGATTGGAATGAAGAGGTAGCATTTCAGAATAAGGAAAATGAATTTCTTGACAGACAGCTGTCTTAGGCAGTATGTAAGGGAAGGCACACAAGGATCAAGAGTCGTAGATTTAATCATTTCATTGCAAGATGTAATTTTGAGTGGAGTGTCTCATTCGTGCAGAGAATCATGGTGAGGAATGCATTGTCTGACAGTGTGGTGAATGCAGATATAATGAATGAGTTTAAAGCACTTTGATGAGCGATGAATGATGAACTGTCAAATTTTGTTGGGAAAAATTGGTCAGCCATTGCCAGGAATAGAGAAAGATGGAAGGAACTGGAGGAGGCCTTCGTCCATTAGTGGACAGAAAATGGCTGAAAAAAAGAAGAAGAATCTCAAAAAAATGCTTGTCATACCATGCCATGAGGAAACAGTTAAAAACATAATCCATATGATGTATACAGAACTTAAGTTGTAAATCAGCAGTTAGAATTGAAGGATGATTGGGAAAATAGTTTGAAGTTAATTCAGGTACAAGACAGGAATATCTGCTGTCTCTATTGTTAAAAAAAGTTATGGTTTCTGGAGTAGATGATTCTGAAATAGGGTAGCATGGTAGTGGCTGCATACAGATAACATAAGACTTAGTTTTTTTATTCTATGCATAACATTAACTTCATATAAATCTGCAGCAAGCAGTTTAAATAATCGCTGTGATAAATTTGGTGTCTCCACAGCTCAGTTACAACATTTGCTGTTTAGATTGCAAGACTTAAATTCAAGTCCTGTTGATGATGTAGGAACGTTGCTTTTCAAGTGAAGGTGAATTAGCCAGTCTCATACATAGATGGCAGGATTTTTCTTCTTAGTAACTTTCTGCAAGCAGTTAGACTGCTTCTGTGAACCTCTATTTATAGACATAATACACCTGCCAATAGGGATGTAGAAGAATAGCAAGCTAGCTGCATTAAATAACCTGTAAATCCTAACTGAGAATGGGGAATTCAACCTTTTCCAGATAAAAGACACAAAGATTTTGGCTTGAAAATCAAAATCCTAAAAGTGAAAATAGGCAGAAAAAGCAGAAAACAACTGCACTTTCAGTAGAGAATCTATAGAACAGATTATGTGCTTTAGCTATTTAGGTACATTTTTACTGAAGATGGCAAACCGAATATGGAAATAAGTAAAGTATGGTAAAATGGGAAGCCAGATGAATAAATTTTTATGAAACAAGACCAAAATTAGGGAGAAGATAACTGGTTTTAAGATATTGATCTGAGAGGTGAGTTAGAAAATAAAAATCAATTAAAATTCCTGTCAGGGGACATCATTGTCAAAAGCATATTAAAACTGTGGTTTCTGATAAGCCATATCAATGTGAATATGCTGAATTTTATTTTATATTTTCCTGGAATAGTTGGATACTGTTTAGGACTTTCTGAATGCAGTAGATGATGAATGCCTTCATTCATTCCAGAAATTATTTCATTTATTCAGTCACATTCAATGGTGGCTCGTCTATAGGGACCGGGCCCCACCTATATTTATATAACTAGCCCAATAATTGTAGTTTAAAAAATATATTTCTTGTAATTATTATTTTTTGATCTATTTCCAACACGTTTTATTGTTTAATAAAAAAAATTACTGTAGTCTTTTGTGGCAATATTGTATAATGCGACTTAGTACGGTCTCTGGAGCCAGCCACGGCTGGCCCCAGAGACCGTACATAGTGCGCGATTCTTTCATTGTGAAGCACGTGCACTAGCCATCGTGTTTGTTTACCGGGCGCAACGCTTATCTTGGGGCCAGTTTAGTCTGGCCCAGTCACTGTGTTTGTACGTAAATAGCACATGATACTTTCATTGTCTTATTATTTATTCTCGTTGTTGATCTGTTTTATTGTTTTTAGTGTGTTTAATTATTGTTGTCAATTTTTGTTACAATTTATTTAAAGTTTAAATTTTTATTACGTCCATAAACAATACATTTTAATTATGAACAAAATCGATAGTTCATATTATGTTTACTTTGTAAAAAATAAAATTTATGATTTTTCTTTGACTTTTATGTGTTTATATTTATGGGTTCTATTAGTCAATCTTAATTAAACAATTTTATCTTTTTAAAACTTTATTTTCTCTGAAGTTTTGACATTGATTTATAAAATAAATAATAGAAATAATAACTATTTTTTTAACACTTGAAAAATGAAAACATTTTGCAGGGCAGCCAGCTGGAGTCGAACCAGCGTCTTTGGATTGCCGGTCCATTGCTCTAGTCCAATTATATTTTATTTACGCCATAGCATATATGTACAGTCAGAATAAATATATATACAACTATTTACAATATATATCTGTACATATAATGCTTATTCTAATTGACATTTTTGTTTTTTTTTACATGCTCTAGTGTGTTGAGCTATGCCCGCAACTGCAAATCTTTCGAGTTTTCGTGTTATTAATATGTTGAGCCCGTATATGTTACGTACTACTAACACTTTTAAAAAATTAATAGCTCAATGCATCAGTGGATTCTGACTAAACATTATTGTAATAGAAATAATAATTATAAATCAATAATAGAACTCACTATTTAAATATAAAAAAATTAAGTTGTTTTTGGCACCTGGCCCCACCTGTTTCTGTTGTCACTAGCCGCCACTGGTCATATTGCATATTTGGATAGGAAGAGTAGAATTAGTAATGAGCCCAAGGACAGGCAGTGTAGAAACATTGTAGAAAGAGCTGCCTTGTCTTGTGTCTGTTGTAGTACTGAAGGACATGAGATTCAGAGTGGTTGGGTGAAGGATATGCTTCACAGAAAGGAAATATAAACACATTTTGGGTAGAAAACAATTTTACATGAGATACTGTATATCTAGTACAGTACAGTACATCTCATGAGGTTATGTGGAACAAGATAAGCCAGCCAAATTATTAAGCTAGTATTAGCATAATACACCTGATTCAGTCACATTGCATATTTGGATAGGAAGAGTAGAATTAGTAATGAATTAGTCAAAAAAAAAAAAAAGGGTGATCAAACACTGGAGATCATCAACTATGAAAGTCCTCATCAGAAAAATCAGGTGAAAGAACAAATGGCAAGAACCATATTAAAAATAAAGATATCAGAAAAAGACTTGACATTATTAATATTTATTTATTTATTTATTTATTATTTAGTGCATGAGCAAAACTATATACAGTTTGGCAGTTCACTTAACCAATCGATAGCACTATTTGAGAGTAAGTGCTAGTTCCTGAGGCCCCCAAGGGAACGAATGTGCAGGGCAGTCATCAGTCATATGAAATATAGTCTGCATAATAGAATTGTCTGGTCCTAAATCTGTTTAGCTGGTTCCTAAGGTGTCAAGGTAGATTAAATCTTGAGGTTTACATTGGATATGTGATCATGTACTTGTCTGTAGTTCATTCTAGAGTCTTATAGTCCTGGGACCATCATCTGGTATTTCCACAATCCAGATGGGAGATCAAGAAGTAAGGTTGTGAACCATAGGTAGAGAGATATGTTGATGTATGGGAAGGAAAGTTAATGCTTTGATGCTGTTTCTGATTTTATTTATATTTATTTCTTTGATGGTAGCTTCTTCCTTTCTGAAGCATAGAGGAGTGATGTCAGAAAGGACAGGAAACAGTGGGAATGAAATAGACCTTTTAATGTACCAGAGATGGTTTTAATTTTTATGTTGAGCTGTTGTCCATGAGGAATGTGGGACAACTTTGGCTCCAAACTGTGAGCAGTACTCTGCCACTGAGAAAACAGAGCCAGGGCTGCTGTTCTAAGGGTTGAAGCATTAAAATCCCAAATTGTGCCTGCAAGCTTGTTTATGATATTGTTCCTGGCAGATATCTTTAACTTAGTTTTTTTCAAATACTGTCAGTATGTGAGGCTGAAATCAAGTGTGATACCAAGGGTTACTTTCATGGATTAAGGGTCCTGTTACAGAAGTTTATTTTTAGTTTTCTGTCTGCATCATAGAAAGCTAAAACAACAGTTTTGCTGTGGATTAGAGGATAGTCCCCAAGTTTCAAGATAATTTTGCAATGAGCTCAGATCTTTGTTCATTGTATCCTTGACGTTTTGGAAGGTATTGTTTTGGATAGCAATTGCTATGTTGTCAGTGTAGATAAACTTTAGACTGGATGTTGGAGGGATGTCAGTTATATATAGGTTGAATAAAGCTGGGGTGAGGACATATTCTTGTGGTGGTCAATTTGTTAATTATTTCTTTTAAAGTGTTTTTTTTTTTTTTATTAAATTTATTTCTTTTAATGCACAAGCATTGCAATCATTATGTAAGCTGAAGATATGTTTTCTTTTTTGATTAATCAGCTGTCATTTTTAAAAAGATGTAATCTTATTCCTACATCCATAGCTGTATAACTGAGGGGAGACCTCCACATAGCCTTTAAAGAAATGCGGAGAACCGATCAGGGCTTCTGACATAATGTCCTCCCCTTCTCGTGGTACACCCTGTTGGGTATCTGCCTGGATACTGAACAAACGAGCTAGAATTTTGGGAGTTAGCTGACCAAATTGTATTCTTATTGGCTTAAACCAAAATAAAAAATGAAGGTACAACATGACAGAATTTCATGCTGGCTGGGGCATTGTCCAGTTAAACAAAGCCCCCGTTGCTTTTGCCAGGGAACCAGGGCAAACAGCAAAAAGTCAGCTACTGGAACAAATCCTAAAACCTACTCCAGGTCAACATCACCTGAGTTCAAGATCAGTACTATCAACATAAGAAGCCTGAATGGCAAAGAAATGGAGCTAGCTGAGGAATCAGATAAGTACCAGATCGACATAATAGGGGTGACTGAAACGAAAAAGACAAAAACTGGTGAGACCTTTCTGAGCAATAAATACAAAATGTTATATTCAGCCAATGACAATCAAGGAAAAGAAGGAGTAGCCATAGTATTCAACACTAAATATGAGGCTAATCTTCTTGAATGGCAGGCAGTTTCATGTAGAGTGATGTGGGCAAATATCAGAATGGGGAACTGGACATTGAGACTTATTTGTGAGACTATGGTCCCACAGAAGGTTCTACTAAGGTATAAGTGGAGGAATTTTTTGAGGCTTTAGAGAAAGCCACTGACACAATGAAAAAGGAAAAGTTGGTCCTTGTTAGAGATCTAAATAGCAGAGTAAGAAATGATTGTCAGACATACAAAAATATTTTGGGAAAAGAGCAAAGCTAATAATAATGGCAAATACCTGTTGGATTTCTGCTCAGGACATGGACTGGTTATTGCTAACACCATGTTCCAACATAAAAATATGCACAAATTCACATGGAGAGAAGATGCAAGGAACAAGAAAAGTCTCATTGACTATGTTATTGTTGATAGTGATGTTTTCTCCCTGGTGCAGAACACCAGCGTGTACAGAGGATTTGAAATTGGAAGTGATCACTATTTAGTCTTGAGCAGGATAAAATTGAATTTCATATTGAAAAGAATAACGTGTAAAAAATAACATGTAAAGCGAATAAAAGTTGAGCAGCTCTCAGATGTGAACTGTAGACTAAAATACACAAAGATTATTGAAGAAAAAACGAGAGTTTGAAAACAGGAACCAAACCTTGGAGAATCAGTGGCAAGCCTTGAAGAAAACCCTGATAGATTCAGGCAGAGGCATGTGGCGAAGTTGTCTGTAAGGATAGAAAAATTAGAACTCCATGGTGGACACAGGAAGTTAAAGAGGCAGTGAAGGAAAAGAAGAAAGTATATCAGAAGTTCCTGGCAAATAAGTCAGCTTGTGCTCTTAGAGAATACAGAGACAAATGTAAGAAAGCTAAACACTGTGTAAAAGTACTTAAACAAAAGTCATGGGAGGACTTTGACAAGAACATGAAAATAAATATCAAGGAGGTGGAAAATATTCTGGAAGTTGTTGAAGAAGCTTAGAAATGGAGGAAATATGCTGTAAAAGGAGTTAGAGATGATAAAGGTGACATGAAAACGGGAGAAAAAAATATCTGTGAAGTACGGAATAATTACTTCGAAAAATTGCTTAATGAAAGAAGCAGTGATAGCACAGTGGTGAAAAACGCTCAACAGGCATGCAGGCAGGAATACCTATCCATATTTGAAGTATAAAAAGCCATCAAAGGCTTGAAATATGGAAAGGCAGCAGGAGTAGATGATATTCGACCAGAAATGCTTAAGTATGGTGGTATAAAAGTCTTACACTGGCTGTACTGCATATTTCAGGAGACCTGGACAGAGGGATGAATTCCCAATGAGTAGAAGTAATGGAGTAGAGCTCTCATAGTACCCATATATAAAAAGGGAAATAAAACTGAATGTGAGAATTATAGAGGTATTTCCCTACTGAGTGTTCCTGGTAAGATATATGCAAGTATACTTGAGAAACGGTTGAGAAGAATTGTAGAAGAAAAGCTTGGTGAAGAACAAGCTGGATTCCGGCCAAATAGAGGCTGTCAGGATCAGATCTTCACTTTACGACAAATAGTGTGGAAATCATGGGAATATAACAAAGATCTCTATTTGAGTTTTATAGATCTGGAAAAGGAATATGATAAGGTGCCAAGAGAGAAGCTATTCATTGCGCTACAGTCATATGGTATTAATGGGGCATTATATTAAGCAATACTAGTCTTTATTCGAGTCAGGTTTAATGTTAAATCTGGTGTGAGACAAGTACATTATCCCCTCTGTTATTCATTATCTATATGGATCACATTATGAACCAAAGTGGTATTAAACATGATATCAAAATTGGAGATGTTAATGTCAGCTCTTTGTTTTATGTGAACGATGTTATACTTAACAATAAATCCGCTACGAGTCAGCAAGATTCCTTGACTAAATTGAATAACTGTTGTAATAGATATGGTATGAAGGTCAGCAATAAAAAGACAAGGACATTGAAAATAGGCAAGAATCATTGAAAATGTCAACTGCATTGTGAACGGAGAACCTGTGGAACAAGTAAAACATTTCAGCTACTTAGGCATGATTTTTACTGAAGATGGTGAATTAAATATGGAAATAGACAAGAGAATCAATAAAGCTGGTATAGTAGGAAGTCATTCGAATAAATTCATATGAATAAGAGAGAAATTAGTCGGAATACTAAATTAGCTGTATACAGTTCAAACTAGTTTTAACTTATGGATCTGAGAGCTGGGTCAGAAGTAAAACACTTGACCAAAGACTAGAGACCACAGATATGAAAATCCTGAGAAAGATTAGAGGCATGAACAGATGGCATCAATGGCAATATCATATTAAAAATGAGTATATTAGGAAAGAACTTGACATTGTCAGCATCCAGGAATGCGTTAGCAGAGCTAATCTCAGGTGGTATGGTCATTTAAACAGAATGGGTGCGGAACGATTGGCAAAACAAGTGTTCTCTGCCAGGTTGGCAGGAAAACGATCCAGAGGAAGACCAAGATATAGGTGGATTGATACAGTACAAAGCCTTAGACGACAGAAATATAAGATCGGATAATATTGGAGTTTGACATGTAACAGACTGATCTGGAGGATATTGTAGATAGGAAGTTAGTAATGATGTAAATTTTTCATGTAATACTATCATATCCTGTACACCTCTTGAGGGTACATGGCAGGAATTTGATGATGATGGTGATAATGGAAATTATATTCTTGGTTTAATCGTTTATCCAAGTGTAAGCAAACAAAGTTTGTACCTGAACTAATTTTAGGACTGGGCAAGTCATATGAAGAAGCTAATGAATTCACTAAGGCAAGTGATGTGAAGTCATTAGCTTCTTTATATGAGTTGCCCCTTCAAGTGCAAACTTGTTTGCTTACACTTGGGTAAAGGATTAAACCAAGTATATAATTTTTTGGTATCTTTAATTTATTTTAACATATCCTTACAGATGTGTATTGATGCTATGCATTATGGGAACGATCACTATCCAGACCAGTTTTAACCTTTATTAAGGACTGATCAGTGGGAGCCAGACCCATCAGGTTGAAGTAATGTAGAAATCATATTTATTTCCATATACAAGTAGCCAAAAGGTGTCACAGCTTATTATTAAAATACTCTGGATTAGAGATAGTTGTTGGAAGTTTTTCCACTTGGTTATGCTATAAATTAAAGATGCCAAGAAATTATATTAAACAAGGCATGACAGTAGTAACCAACCACAAATAAGTGATAACAGGAGCAACCAGCTGCCCTTCACTGAACAGTCATGATTAACTTTTCAAACCATGCCCTGATTATAAAATTATATTATGAGAACTACAAGGTTTCTCCTAACTAACATATCTGATAAAGTATATGGGGCCCTCTCTGCCCATGTACTACATTCTGGTTGTTTTGTGCAGCAAAATACTTTTCACCTGCAATTTGAAGCTTTTAACATTTTAAATAATGCTAAAGCAACAACTAGTAACCTCACCAAAACTGAATTAGCAGATGAGAAATCTTTAAAAGCAAATCACATTATCGTAATTACTAGAACTGATAAAGGGGACTGTGCTGTTCTTTTAAACCAAAAACTTAGGCCATTTATAAATGGGATATAGCTTTCATCTAGGTTTTTTTTTTTTTTTTTTTTTTTTTATTATTTTTTTTTTTTTACTAGAGGTCAGGCCAGTAGAATAACAGTTGATCAAATTAGTGTCAGTTTGGCACATACTGTTTGTATTGTAATGTAGCTTGTCTGTTTATATATCTATATCTACTCTATACTATAAAATGATAAGCTGAAATTGGAAACGGATGTAGGCTGTAACGTTTTTGTCAAGTTATTTGAAACATTTTGAAACTCAAGGGCTACCCTGAGTGTCAAGTCTTCAAAATTCGAGTCATCGGAATTCAAGGAGAACCGGCCTACCAGTCCGAAACATGGGGGGATTGAGCGCCGTAGGCGTCAGATCCCCCTAGTGTGTATATATATATATATATGCATGCACTCCAGATGATCTTAATATGAAAGTCAAAACATCATGAAATTAAAGTAAGTAATCTCCATAAATTGTCAAAATGAATTTTGTGAATTCAGATGAACCATTATTTTTTTTATTGAAGAGTACTTGTCTTAGTAGTTTCAGTTTTTTGGCTGTTTATGCAATAAGCCTTTTTTCCATTTGGTGTCATAAGCTAATGTTAGGCCTATAAAGGTACCCGTTTTTAAGCCCTTTTGGTATCTAGCTTGTATACAGGTTGTGAGGGCTAGGATCTGGTTGCAGCAGCTTCTGCCAGGTCTAAACCCAGCCCGTTTGTTGGGTACAATGGCTTGTTTTGGAGAAATCCTAGAGAGGATAAGCCTTTCTAGAGAGAGAGAGAGAGAGAGGATAATCCTTTCAGGAAGTTTGTAAGGAATGCAGATAGGGCTGTAGTTATTAGGACCATTAGTTGACTTCAGTTGGTGTTTGAAGAAAGCAGTATCTGAATGTATACCTAGAGTCAGAAAGATAAATCAGGTGGGAGTTAAATGAACAGCTCGATTAAGCAGGAGTTGTACACAAAGAAAAGGTTGTGGTTGGATTACAACAGAAAAGGTGATCATCATGCCCATAATCAGTACAAGGTGCAGGCAAGAAGGGTGACTGGTATGGTAAGGAAGGTCAAAGCTAATTATGAGAGAAAGCTAGCTGACGATGTCAAAAGAAACCCTAATGAGTTCTTTCGCTATGTGGCAAGTAAAAGGAGGAATAACTATGGAAGGATGACTAAAAAAGTGTAGATGGTGGTGGTGGGGAGGTAATATAACCAAACAGTGCATTTTGCAGTAGTGGTCACACTGCAGTGCCAGATGTTACACTGACTGATAGGAGAATAGAGGTTGAAGAAATGCAGGTGCTTAAAACATTGTAGAATCTCAATACGAACACAGCAATGGGATTAGATTGCATATTGGCCAGTGTATTACAAGAATGTGCAAGGGAATTATCAGCTCCTCTGACCAATCAGTAGTAGGAAGGTACCAATGGAGTGGAAAGAGGGTAAAATGGTCCCGTTGCATTGGCAGGCTTCGAGACAGAAGTAGCAAATTATAGACCCATCAGCAGCTCAGGAGTGGTGGTTAAGGTATTAAAGAAATTGGTGAAAGACAGAATTCAGGACTGAATATGATATTCTATAAGGGACAACATTGTTTTGTGAAGGGTAGGTCTTGCCTTAGTAATTTTACTTTTTATAATCAAGTGACGAGGGAAATGGATACTCACTGGTACTGCTAGACTTTGCAAAAGCATTTGACAAGGTCCATATAGAACTCTGTTGTGTAAATTGGAGCAAGAGGGAGATCGATATGAATCTGATGATCTGGATTAGAGAGTGGTTTATGGAGGAGCTGAGTCCAGGAGAAGACAAATGACCAGTGGTGTACCATGTGGCTCAGTACTTGGCTCTTTGTTGTTTAATTTGTATATCAATGATATAGGAAATGATTTGACAGGAAATATTCAGTTGTTTGCTGATGATGATGCTAAACTGGGAAGAGCAATAGTAAATGAAGATGATGGAGAGATCCTGCAGGAAGATTTAAACAGACTAGCAGTATGGACAAAGCTAAATAGCTGCCAATTTAAAATGGCCAAGTGTAAGGTGATGCATTTTGGGAAGAAATCAGAAACTGTATACTATATTGATGAACTGAACTACTGGAAACTGATGAGTCCAGGGACTTGGATGTGATTGTAGACAGAGAGATGACTAAAGCTTTACATTGAATACGAGCCGATGATACTAGACTCTAACAAAGGTGTTCCATTAAAATTTCAGGATTTTAACAGAATATTACAAAGATAACCAAAATAGAACTTCAGATTACATGGTTGTTGAAGAACACTTAAAAAGGTTATTGTTCCCATATATAAAGTCACATCTGAACTACTGCACACAGACCCAGATTCTGTGGTGATGAAGTAGTTATGGATAGGATCCAGATGTGAGTGACAAAGATTGTGGTGGGTCTGCTGAATACTCCCTATATGAGAATAGATTTGACAGTCCATAGGCTTGAAAAATTAGCTGATAGACGAAAAAGAGGAAACATGATAGAAGCATTTAAGTTATTAACCCGGCGTTAGTAAGGTGGGGTATCACAGACCCCAAAGATTTTAAATGACTATAACTTTTTAACATGTGGCAGTGAGTCATGCCTCAGTATAGCTTCCCCTCACGTAACCCGCTACTCGGCAAGTGGTTGTACTCGAGCAAGTTTAGTGTGCTGGGGTCCACCTGACCCCACCCTACCAAAAGTGTGACTATTTTTACTTTCGAAACGTAAGTTGTTTTCATGTCTATTCTACTAAAATATTATCGTTACTGCCATGTCTTCTATATTTTTATATACCAACTATAAGCAAATACGTTTTCGTAAATATTTAGAGGGTATTTTGAGAATATCTTTTTTTTTTTTTTACCAGATGAGTTATGAGCAGGAAGAACAGAGGTTACATCAACTTATAGATGATGTTTTGACAGACGAGGAGTCATTTAGTGAGATGATGATGATAGTGAAATTGACTTAGAATTAGTCAGTAACCATGAGTGATACAGAACAGACTGTGAGGAAGAATTCACTAATATTGATTAAAGATATGAATTTCTATAATACACTACATTATTTGAGTGGGACCCCACCTTATCACTTTTGTTACATTTTCCCACCTCACCAGCACCGGGTTAAAGGGGTTTTATTGGATTGCCACCGAAGACATTTTTCATTACATGGAAAGAAGAGAGTGAACAAGGGGATCACCAATGGAAGTTTGCAAGATTGTGGTTAGCAAGGGTGTTAGGATTAAGTTTTTGCTTGGAGGGTGGTGAATGGGTTGCCAGAGTGCTTCATCAGTGAATGAGTTTAAGCAGAAGTATGATAGGTATTGTGTGAATGATGGCTAGTGTGCGAATAAATGGTCCCACGATGAGTCTTCTGACTCCAACTCCATGGAGATACCTGTATTATAATAATAATAATAAAGATGTTAAAGTAAAACCTGACAAGTACAGTAATCAACCCAACCAGAAGAAAACTGTTGATAGGTCACTACTAATGAAGTATTTAATTGTGTTGGGACTGTCATCATATCTAATTTATTCACCAGAATATGCTAATGATTGAATCAATATTTTCAAAAAATTTGAAGGAATTTTTTTAAACAAAAAAAGTGCAGAGAGTGTAGTTTACTTTTTAAACAATCATAAATACAGGACAAAAGGCAGTGATGCACAATGCAGCTATCTCTACAGTCCGGTCAGCTAAGGTTAACTGAAATACAGATAACCATATCTGTATTTCAGTTAACTGTAGTAGTTATTTGTAGCTTTCAGATACTGAATTAATTAGGATAATTAATTTTGGATCCTAGTAAAATAAATTCTGGTATGAAATGAATACAACTTTTAACTCGCTGATGGGAAACCTACCTAAGAAGAGATTGTTTCACATTAGTAAAATTCACATTCTAAATATAACACCAAACATCAAATTGATTTACATGAGTACATGATTTAATTTTCTTATCCTTAACAGGCATTTATAATTTTCACTTTTAGTTGGAAATTATTGTACTCATACAAATGTTTAAATTTTAAATTGTCTTAAGATTGTTGGATAGCTGAAGATTCAGGATCAAAAATAGTTATGGAATAATTTAATTAAAACAATGTATTACTTTTTTTTGTTTTCTAATAATATATTTCACATATTTCTTGCAGGAATCATTCTATACCAACTTAGTAAAGATTGTAACAAACACCAAAGACAAATGTAATTGTTTCTGGTTTCATTTTATTTAATAAACATTTGCCTGTTTTAATTTGCATAAATTATTAGCAATATTCTGAAACTTGATTGTTACTCCACATTTTCTTTAATTTTTTTATATAAATTTCACCCATGAAAGGTTGTAAATCTATCATATTGTACAATGCGGATACAGATGTTTTGATTATTTTTAGGTGAATAGATGAATTTGTGGTCTGATGTGGAACCCACCACTGCTTACTGGAGGCCTGAAGAACAACAACAACAAAAAAGTTTCATCTGAAATTCAAACCAACTTATTAATGAGAATAAGTTGTGGTTTGAGAATAGAGAAACTATCTGCTCAACCAAATTAGGCCGGAATGTTTCTTTGTGGTTAACATTTATAATTCTTTAGTTGACATTTATAACATTTATAGTTCTTTAGTTGTTCTTGTCCTTATTTTAAATCGGGTAATCATATTAATAAGACAAAATAGGATTCAAGAGTGTAAATGGCCTCCATTCAAGTGGCTAGCATAGCTGCCTTCCATCTAAGAGGGTGTGTGTAAATCTAGTCATGGGCATGGATATATGTGATTTTCTTTGGATGGTAGATGAATTTCATCACCTGGTTTGAGACTACTGCTCTACTTAATGGAGGCAAGAAGAAGCTTGAAAACGTTTGTATATTTAGTTTCTAGAGCACTAGGTAAAAATAAATAATACAAAAAAAAAAAAATCTTAACCCTCCCGTGGTACTAATGTACTGCAGGTTCCTGACCTTTTGTGGGAGGGAATCACATAAAAAAAATAAGTTAGATAATAAAATACAGTAGAACTCGGTTATAACGATCACGGTTACAGCGAATTCACGTTTATAACGAATAATTTTGAAGGTATATTTGAATTACATTCGATTTAATGCATGTATTTCATGTTTATTACGAATTCGTTTCACGGGAATAACGAACGAATATAATACACGTTAGTCGTTCCTTTACTGACATTTTGTACGTACGCATTTTCTGGTTGTGGAAAAATGTTGGGAGTCAAATGGAAAATTTTATCGGTTTCCGAAAAAGTAGAAATTATATGGGAGGTGGAAAGTGGCCAATCAAATCTGACAGTAGCAAAGAAGTATGGTTTGTCTCCATGAAGAATCGCGAGTTGACTCTGAAAGCTTTTGAAAACAATTTATCGAAGTGTAAAAAACTTAAAAAGTGTAATAAAAGTGACGTTGACGAGGCACTTCTTTCGTGGTTTAAAGTGCAAAGAACCGCTGGCTTACCTATTAGCGGACCAATTTTGAAAGTTCAAGCCGAAAAATTTGCTGTTCAACTTGGTTATAGCGATTTTAAATGCAACAATGGGTGGATTGATCGCTTTAAGAACAGAAACAATATTGTCTACGCAAAAGTAAGTGGCGAGGCGTTGTCCATTGACAAAAATGTTTCTGACTGGATCAAGAATGTCTGGCCGGACATCAAACGAAGGTATGGATACAAAACATTTATAATGCAGACGAAGCAGGGTTTTTTTTATAATTTAATGCCCGATAAAACTTCAATTTAAAAACGAAAAGTGCATTGGCAGAAAACTTATCAAAAATAGACTCACAGTTTTAGTTTGTGCGAACATGACCGGTAGCGATAAAAGAAAGCTTCTTGTAATTGGAAAATCGGCAAAGCCTAGATGCTTTAAAAACATAAAGAAACTTCCCGTTGATTATACAGCGAATAAAAAGGCCTGGATGACATCTTCAATTTTCGAAAATGAAACTCGCAAGTGGGATAAAAATCTTCGATGAAAACCTGAAAATTTTGTTATTGATAGACAACTGTCCTGCCCATCCTGTAGTGGTTTATTTAACAAACATAAAACTTGTTTTTTTGCCACTGAATGTGACATCTGTCTTGCAACCACTTGATCAAGGCGTAATTAGATGTTTTAAATCCCATTTTCGTCGTCTGTTAGTCTTGGAACTGATAGAACGCAGAGAAAAATCCGCAGAAAATGCATATGCTTACGACTCGAAGATCAGTGTACTTCACGTAATATGTTTAATGAGTGATGCTTTGAATTTGGTGTCATCGTCTACGATACAAAACTGTTTTAAGAAAGCCGGTCTTGCGGAGTGCGAATCTGAAGAGGATAACTTACCGTTATCAGCATGGTTAAAAGTGCGAAACTTGAACAATTTTGAAATGCGCAGAGATCGATAATTTTATAGACATTGATAATGGCGTCGCAACTTCGGGTATACCGACAGACACTGAACATCTTAAAACAAATCTCTCATACACCAGAAGAAGATAATGGTAGTAGTGACTCCGAGGAAGAAAATAGCAATGATGAGAAAATCGTTACCTAGTGTGAAGCAGAAAGTGCTTTACATATTTTAACAAGATTTATGGAATCGCGATCTGTAAGTTCAGACGACACATTCAAGCATCTTAGTGGTATAAGGAACAATTTCAAACATATGAAATATGCGTCTTGTGCAAAGCAAAGCACGCTTGATGATTTTTTATGTAAAAATGTGAAGTTTTAAAAATAAATTTTTGTTCTTTATATGTATGTATGTTACCCAATATACTTATGCTGAGAAAAATCTGAAAACATTTTTAATTTGCTCAAATTATGACCTTCTTGGATATAACGAATAACGGTTATTACGAACAAATATATGCGGTCCCGTGGAGTTCATTATAACCAAGTTCTACTGTATATTGTTTTACAGCATCAGGCTTGTTCTAACAAATTTGATTTTTCCATATCTTGGCAGAAGTTTCTTGGAATTCTGAGAAAAAAAGTCAAAACGTGCTTAAACTGATCTAAAAAGAACATGCACATCAACAGTTTAATGACTCCAAGACTTTTCTTTTGACTTACTACCTAATGTCCTAGGAAGATAGTCCCTCTGTGGGTGCTAATTGTGAGTAGCTTTGGTTGGTGTGCAAGATGACCTAAGAGTTTTTCAAATCTTGGGGAATTTCCCACACTCATATTTATTTGAGTGAGTTTGATTTTTAAGAGCAACTGCTGAATTAAAAAAAAAAAAAAAAAAATTAAAAATGTTGCAACAAAAGCATATTTTTTCCCTCCCTCCCATTTCAACCTACGGAAAATCCATATTGTCTGCTGCACCTGACTGACTGTCCATAGTTGTGGCAGCTTTAGTTTTTCCAGTTGGATGTCGGCAGATCTTTCAGGCCAAGAGTGGAAAGAGTTATTTTTAGAGGAATAGATAAAGTTAACAAGCTTGAAAGCTGTACAACGATTGTGTTTTTAAAATTTTGGCTATCTTTTCTGAGGTGACCTGAATATAGGGAATAGTAACAGCATTCCTGTAATCTGCATGTTGCAATGGTTGGGTTGGTGGAGATTTAATAGTTAATTCTGTTGGAATTACAGCATTTGGCTCTGGTAACTAATGTTTTAATAATACCTTATTGTTAGGAGAGGGGAGGACAAAATGGGAATGTTTGTGAATAGACAGATATACCTCATTTTACATTACCCTTTGAGAATGATACCCTGCTATAACATGACTGGCTAAAATTCTTTTTGTGTTTTGTTGCGATGAAGTTTTGGTGCGTGTGTGCACAATAATATGAAAACAGTTACAGTAACTCTCTATACTAATGCTCTAAGAGGGCACCTTTAGTTCCCTAAGCAATTATATCGTGACACTATTTAAAAATCAGAAATTATTATAGTTGCACTTCCCCTTCCTATTTGCATGTATCTGTTGCCATGTTCCCCATTTAAAAATGTTAAATGCAGTCAGTTATTGTTTAAAAAACTTGAAAATGTAACAGTGTCAAATAAACAAAAGGTGATAAGTTTACAAACAAAAATGGATAAAATTAGTGGCAAAAAACAAAGTTAAGTGGTTCTAAAGATGGGAGTACCATGTTCAACTGTCACAACAATTGTGAGTCAATCAAAGAAGGTGAAGATATCAGGTGATGATTCCTTTCCTTTAGTGTTACACAGTAATCAGCATTCATTTTACACAAATTATGGACTCTGCAACTCTGTTATAATTATTTTAATTTCAATCTTCATATTAAGGTCATCATCTGGAGTATACACATATATACAGAGACAAGCTAAATTACGTTTCACACAGTATGCTGAAGAGCCCATGATTTGATCAATGGTTATTCTACTGACCTGACCTCTAGTGAAAAATAAAATTACAATAAATAAATAAAATAAATTAACTACATCAAAGCTATATTCTATTTAAGATAACATCAGAGAAACATTCTTTCATAGAGACAGTTTTGTTATTACAGTAAAAATGATGTCCTAATTTAATATGACAATTGTTATTAGATTTAAGATCATGGATTACCTATGGTCCTATTTATAATTAAAATCTTAGGGAGAAAGGTTAAGTGGGTAGAATATATGCCTTCCATATTCTTGGGATTTTTAAACCATCATTACTGTTAAGATTAGGGTGATTGATAAGAATCTCACTGGCCTCCTTAAATTTACGTTCATACCATGTTTTGGTGTGATGTAAACAACAGGTGTTGTTCCAGTCAATTTTATGTAAAGAGTTCAGGGCATGATCAGAAAGCCCAGCCATTTTTTAGGAAGGTATTGCTGAAAATTTTTAATTCATCTTTAAGTGCTTGTTCATTGGAACAAATCTTCAAAGCCCTGTTTTTAAGTGTATTAATGACCCCTAGTTTTTGTGTTGGGTGGTGGTATGAGTTTATCTATATATTGGTCAGTATGTGTAGGTTTCTGGTAAACAGTAAAGGAAAGTTGCCATAAGGAAGACATGTGACAAGTATCTAGAAATGGGAGTGTGTTCTGCTTCTCAATTGCTTGTGTTATTTGTTTAGGTCACTGAGGAAAGTGTCTAATGTCTGGCAGCCATGGGACTAGATAGTGAAAACATTGTCAATGTATCTATCTAAGCCAGACTTAGGGTTTTAAAGGAGAGGAATCTAGAGCACATTGCTCAAAATGTTCCATGTAAAAGTTAGCAATGGGGGGGGGGGATAATGGTGAGCCCATGGCTGTGTCTTCTTTTTGTAGTTAGAAAGTGTTTTATTTATCGGAAAGAAACTGCATAAATAGTGTCATACTGACCAACTTATTCAATTTTACTACAGGAACTGACCGCATTGAAAGGTGGAAGAATAAGCCAAAATATTTGCGTTCATATGAAGGTTTAGCAGGGAGGGGGGGAGGTTTTACTGTGATCATAACATTCTTAGGTAGACAACCCAAGAATGTTATGATCACAGTAAAAGGCAGACTAGTGATGTAATGAGGTTTGTGAAACACTGGGATATGCATATAATTTTTCTAACAAAGTATGTAATTCTTTGAATTGTTTTAAATGAATACTAAAGTTATGAGTTCAGGCAGCCAGCTGGTGGAAGAATCTGCTTTTCTAGGAAGGAAAAAACACTGCCATGTAATTTGTGCATGAAAGGTTACCTCAGAACAACTGTGAATATTGCATTTGAAATCAAAATTTTATTAAAAATAATGAAAACTGGCCTCACTGTAATTTTATAAATAGTGCTTTATTCCAATTGATGTAAAAAACATGAGAGATAACAGACATTTTTAAATTTTTATACAAAATAGTATACATATTTGATAATAATTTGGAAGCATTTTGTCAATAATACAAAAAATATTTCATATTACTTGGAAAACTAAATATTTAAATATGCTTCCTCAACAAGAGTAATCTTTTGATTACTCTTTTAAAGATATATACATAAACTTTATGTTTATTTAGACAGTGTATATACAATGTATATTTAAAATTAATGGAAGCCAAGAGCATTTAGAATATGTTAAACAATGTTTTCAAAAATCAAATTTATGATATACAAAAATTCATTGTAAAAATGTTTTTAAATTTAATATAATGAGCAGTGAATTAGAATATATCAAATATATTATTTTATTTTATGTTTTCAAAAATCAAATTTATGACATACAAAAATTCATTATATTAAATTTAAAAGCATATTTTTACCATGAATTTTTGTATGTCAAAAATTTGATTTTGGAAAATATAAAATAGTATATATTTGATATATTCTAATTCACTGCTCATTATATTAAATTTAAAAACATATTTTTACAATGAACAGTGAATTAGAATATATCAAATATATTGTTTCATTTATTTATATTTTATCACTATGCATGATTTTTGTGATACAAAATGTGGAATTATACTTTCTACAAACAGTTAAGCTAAAACTACTCAACATTATATTTCATTCTTTTTAGCAGTCCTGTTATAATTTATTAAATACAATCATACATGCAGGTTCAAGTAAAAAAATTATACATAGGGATGACTGCAATTTTTAATGCTTGTACTGTCATTTTAGTGTATGGAATTATATTTAACATAAATGTATATTAATTATGAAGTATAAACACACACATCTCCATTTTTCCTGAAAACATTTTTTACATCAAACAAACACCAGAAATCATGCCGCTTTATTTGAATATACAAAATGATTTACACATTACTAGATCAAAATGTGCATGGGCCTTTTTTCATTAAAACTCAGCAACCTAGTGAATTTGGGACAGCTTTCAATTTAGAGTGCCACCTTAAGTCTAGATTCATACTGTAATATGAGATATTAACTAGCCAGCTCAGTGAATGCTTCTTGGGAAAGAGGAGGCTCCCATCAACAGATATATACATTCCATGAGATTCTCGTGTGATAAAGTAGTCATGGTAATTGGTATATTGAAATCTCCCACATCTCAATGGAAATCCTTATTGTTGACCAGATGAAACCTGTCCAGTGTTATGTAGGAAATTCTACGTGATTTCTTGAGAAGGTGCATACAGATAATCTCCTTGGTAAATAGGGAGAAGTTTATTTATCTGTATGTTAATTGTTATTTCTCTTTGAAACGAGATACTTATGCTACAGAACTGCAAGTAAATTATATATCAACAAATTACTTGATAAAAAGTTTGGTATCTTTCAATTCTATCTCTTTCTGCACACACTGTTTTGTTTTCACCTTTAACTGAATGAGATTTCCATTGGAAACAATCCACAATTTGTGCATGACAGGAGAGCATTTCTCACATTGCTCCCACTCTGGAAGAGTGGGATTCCATAATAAGGATTAAGCAGTCTAGAGGTGCATTCTGCTGTGCTTTCAAACCTAACATTAATACTGACAAAAAATTTCTTCAACTTGAAGTGCATGTGTGTGAGATTCTTGCTTGCTTGTTTGAAGTGAAAAATGATGACATCTGGAAGAGCATATCCCTAACACACATTTTGATTTCACATGTATATAGATATTTAATGATAACTTTATCATAGCATGTAATTTTAATTTCACTCATACATCAGATGAGACCTGAATGAATTTAATGGCTTTAATAGAGTTCAGTTAACTTTATCCTGTTATTAAGAAACAATCTTTACTGTAAATGCTGTACAGAACATAATGCAAGTCCAGAATTCACCAGCGTTTACTCCTTTCAACTGTTACTGAGAACAGACATTTAATGGCAGAAGTTTGTGTTCAGAAATACAGTCTGTAAAATTAAAAAAATCATATATTTCTTCATATAAACCATAAAACAGCAAAATTACAAATAGAATAATTCTGCATATATTTGGATGCAAAATTTTAGTGATGCATATAATATAATATAAAGCTCAGTGTGCTTGATATAATTATTAACTAATAAAGTAATCATTATCACTGACAGAATGAGGACTTTTGATAAAAAATAAATGCATATAAATGGCATACTTGACAGAATTATTATAACAATGTGACATCTCCAAGGCACTCTATTCTAGTTTGCTACATACATCTCACAGTCTCTACAACTACACACATCGTCACTACTACCATCAATACAATAGTATTTTTGTCTGTAAATTGTGTGTGTTCTCATGGTCGTTGCCTGTACACAGGATGAAAAAACCCTGCTACCTCTGTATGAGACAGGATAACTCACCTTCAATTAAAAAAAAAAAAGCCCATATAAAGATTCCTCTCATCAAGACAAGAATCAAAGTTAGGTCTTTTCCAATTGAACGGCTCAGTGTTCTTCCAATTGCACCATGGAAAATTAACTTGTGAGGCAGATGTGACATAATAAAGAGATGCATTATCACCAACAGAATGAGAAGGTAGCTTGTTTTTTTTTTTTTTTTTTTAAATGGAATGGAAATCTGTTCTTTGGATGTTCTGTATTTCTAAGTTAGTGTCAACTATGCTTTGTTGGTCAGAAAGACCATAGTGTTCAAATCACATCTAGGATGTGAAGAACCCTTAAAGTCATCCATATACTCTTCAGCTGATGACAAGTTGGCTGATCTCATAAGGTAGTGAGGGTTACAGTTTTTAACTCCTAGAAACTACGGGTTTTTCATCCTACAAAGGAATGGCTAAAACAGGCAGGCTCATCCTGCCTGTTTGAGCAGTAATAGTCTCATGACCTTAGCTATTTTGGACATAATTCAAAATAAACAATCTAATAATAATAAAAAAAAAGAAACATGATCCCAGAACCTTAGAAAACCATTAATTCGTAGGACTGCAAATAAATAGTAAAATTTTACTAGCATGTCATCACTGAGATTTGAGGGGTATCCAAATTGTTGGAAAATCCAGACTTTGTTAGATAATTCTAGGATGAAATAATGTAAGACATTTTTTATTTTTACACATTAGACAGTATTAAAATAATTATAAGAATAGTAACTGATGTAGCTTCTTCTCTGAAAATTGTCATTACTGTACTCATCAACATTGTGCAGAATGTCATAAGAAGTCATCCAAATTAGTATGAGTACAATGTAAAGAATGCTTTCTTCACTTATATTTTCCAACTACTCTGCTAATGTCTGTTTTGCCAAGGCATTGCACCATTTTATTTCTTTTGCTTCTACCAACTCTGCTTGCATTAGAAGATATTATATATGATATGCATACATCATGGCCTCATCAAGACCACAAACTCACACCATCTATCATACCTTCTGTTGAATTCATCCACACTATCTGCACCTTCAAAGAAAAACCATTCCAATCATGATATATGAAGAAGGATTAAAATAATATTAAGTGTTGGAATGGACTGGACTCACTCAGCAATTTCTCTGCCTAACTATCAAAATTTGTAATGTCCAGTGCCACAGTAAAATAGTCATGGAAAAAAAAAAGTATTGATAACCAGGCTTTACATGTGAAATTATCAATTGTATCTGAGAAATACTTATTAGCCCTATCACAACATTCAATAAAACATGAACTGATTTTAATGATATACATTTCAGACTTGTCAAGGAAAAATGTAGAATAAAATATATTTTTCAATGGAGGTGGATCGTCCTTTAGGCATCAATGATTTGAATAGCTCCCTCGACTTCTTGCCTTTGATTTATAAAGTTAGTCATTTAACTGGGTGGATGATGCATGCTTGAACTGTGATTTCAAATTACTAGTTCCCTTTGAATATTAATATCCTTAAAGGGGTTTGTACTGCATATGACACTGCAGACCATTTTTGTTGCCAAAATCGGTACACCATAACATAAGCATATTGAAACGTTATTGTTATGGACTTTTGCTGCACTAGCATCGTATATAGTTTAACCACCTTACTGGCCATTATGGATCAAATACGCATCCCCATACGCTTCATATCCATCATATATTTCAATGTAATATCAATGGTATTACAATTTTAATATGCACTACGCATCCATGGTAACTTGGACGTATACATACATCCTGGCCGGTAACGTGGTTAAGGAAATTAACATATTTGTCAATAAATAAAATTATTTACCGTATTTTTCCGTGTATAAGACGATATTCTAAAATTTTTAGACCAAAAATGGGGGGATAACCGGTTGAGAGACCTGTGGTTACCGTGGCAAAACTGCCGGTACCTTGTCTCCATGAACAGGCTTCCATCAATCACTAGCCTTTGTTGTTAACTCGGTCGATTGACGTCATTAATGCTGATTCTGAATAAACTAATCAGAACTCTGAAAGCATTCATATGTCTGTAACTCATTGACAGGGTAAGTTAATGCATTAACAATATTTTGAGCACTAGCCCATAAAAATGTCAGAAAATAAAAAACGATTGTCATAATTTTCAAAATTCAAGTTAAAAGTCATCATTTACGCAAAAGAACATGGAAATAAAGTTTCAGAGAGACAGTTGGGACCTCCTCCCACTGAGTGTATGATTAGACAGTGGAGAAAACAGGAAGAACAACTACTCAATATGCAAAAAAAGAAGAGGACCTTAAGAGGAAAACCAGCAAAATGGCCAAACTTGGAGCAGAGGCTTAAGACTGGGATTATGGAGCAGCGCCAGAGCAGGATATGTGTGTCAACCCAGCTTATTCAATATGAGGCAAAAAGGTTTGCAAGAGAAATGAACATTGTTGATTTCACAGGAAAGGCACAATGGTGCTTCAGTTTCATGAAGAGAGAAGGGTTGGCCATGAGAACATGAACCAGGTTAGCCCAGAAAATGCATCTTAGTATGTATCTTAAAAATATTACCTAATTACTAAATATACTTTGAGTATTTAAAAAAAAATATCAAATGTGTCCTGTTTTATGTTTAAAATATTGATTTCTTAATTTTGGGTTCGAAAAAGTAGGGTTCATCTTATACATGAGGCATCTTATACACAGAAAAAAAAACTGTACTTATTATCCTATATCTTGCCAAAGTAATGTATACTTGTATTAGATGCATCTAACATAAGCACAATTCAGTAACAAGGATGAAAAAAAAGAAGAGCAGGAAGATCTAAAGTCCTACAATTACACCATCTATTGGCTTTGGGTGGGTGTTTTTGGTCATTGGACTGTGGTTGAGGGCTTCTCATATGAGGGGGGGGGGGGGTCTGATACAACTATATATGTTTAGGTTGGGACAGTTGTAAGGGCTGCAGCTGATTCTAGGAAAAGCCTCTCAAACTTGAATTTGCTTCGGTCCACTGAAGCAATTATTCAGCCCAACCAAAGCCAATAGGTGGCATAGGACTTTAGGTCTACCTGTATCTGTTTTTTTTCCATCCTTGTTACTGACGTGTGCCTGTGTCTAATATAAGTGTATTAATCCTTGATGATGCCATTCTGACTTCGGCAAAATATAGGATAATAAGTAACAATGTATTTATTAACAAATACATTGTTAATTTTCTTAAATATATACAATGCTGGAGAATCAATGTATAACCTAAACACTAGGTTTTTATTGCACTAATGTTACCCCTCCCCCCATTTTTTTAAAATTTATCTCGGTGTAACTGTCCTCCTAGAACCAAAGTGAACTTTCAAATCACTGCAAAATTTCAATGAAAAGATGAAATGTAATTAATTTTCTAACAAGCAGGGATGATCTTATATAGCTAAACAAATTCATCCCCCTCCATCCATTCAAGCATTCCCAAATATCCATGCCACGGTGAAATTCAAATACAAAGCATGCTAACTGGGATATGGTATCCACTCACTCAACTAAGCCATTTTTATTCTAGTAGTACATCGGTTCCCAACCGGTGGTAGGTGTACCCCCAGGGGTACATGCTGGGCTGTTCAGGAATACACGAAAAATAATCAGTAATGGTGGAAAAACAAGTAAAGTAAACAAAATGCAAAACGTTAGTTATGGAACAATCAATGTTAAGTTTGAATCACCACTATTTTAAAAACAGGAGTACAAATTTATAGAAATGGGTTTAAAAGGGGTACACAAGTGGAAAAAGGTTGGGAACCACTGTAGTAGTACATTATTTCAGCTATTTTTTTTTTATTCTATGTCTGGAAAACTGTCTTAAGCATTGTTTAATAAGAAATTTCATAAATTAATAATTGGCATAGTTTTAAAGAACTTTAATGAAAATTCATTTTAATTCTTAACATACCCAAAACCCATTTTTCAGAAATATATGTGATATCCTTTTTACTTTGATAGTGGATGGGACCTACAGCAACTGAACAGAGACGCCAGGATGTGGTAACCTATAATTTAGATAAATAATAAAAGGCAAAATCGTAAATTAAGTATGCAAAATGTGCTGGCTTAGTTAGTATATTTTCTAGATAAGAAAATAAATACATAACTGTGAAGAATTTCTTTACATTATGAAAATCTACTGTATCTAAGTACTACACTGAAACACTGATATAAATCTTCCCAAAGCTTTATTATTATTTCTTATTTTGATAGTATATATGAGGGTAGTCTCACTTTTGCACACAATCAAACAAACTGCTTGATAGAATGACTTGCAATTTCACATGGATGCTTATGACAGATGTACCAACTTAAGAAAAAAAAATATTGCCCATTGTGTTGCCATCTATGGTCAAGGCTGAGAACTTTCATACATGTATAGGCTTTTTTCACTAAAAAAATTTTTAGAAGTCAATAAAAATACTGTAATATTAATTTTGAGTGGCAAGTAGCATGAAGAATATACTTCCAAAAAATTTTGAAGATTAAAAATAATCACAGTCTTAAATTATTTAACCTGCCATGTTCATCAGATATGGTATGGCAGGCATTCTGTGACACAGAAGTTACATAAATCCACCCTCCTCTTTCCAACTACATGTTTTAGCATATACACTACAACTACCAACCACCTATCTATAAAATAAAATCAAAACGAAATAATGCAGCAGTGTTTTAAAAGTATCCGACAAATGTTTTCCATGGAAAACTGGAAAAGGCAGTCAAATTCGCAGCAGCAGGGACCACTTCAAATATTATTATTATATCACCTGTTAAATTATATTATATAAATTATTAAAAGAAAATTTTCATTTACAAATATTTACTTTACTGTTATCCCGTGCATGTATCAATGCTTTAAAAGAAAGAAGGAAATTATTTTAGACAGACAAACAAGTCAGGTACCATCAATGTAAGAAGTTAATGGAAAAGAAGTGAAACTGGCAGAAAAATTAGAAAAGTACCACAAACACATACAGACATGAAGAACATAAAAACAGCTGAGATTCTTCTTCCAAATAACTACAAGATGTTATAGGCAATGATCAGGGGAAGTAAAGAGTAAATGAAGTATTATACTGAACATGAGGATAATCTTGAATGGTAGGCAGTTTCAAGTAGTTATGTGGGTAAACATTCACCCTGAAGAGGTCATGGTATCTGACAGATACAAACAAATTGTTTAATATAAATATTCTTATACATATCCAGTGTATAGCTTGGAGGTGATGAGTAGCTGCGCATGCATATATTAGGAGTGATATTCCACACTGTTTATGCAGTCAGATTTGGTTTAACACGTGTTATGTAAAGATGTGTGATATTTCATATGAGTAAATTGTATCTGAGAGATACCACGACCTCCGATGTCAATATAGTATTGGTTTAGGTTTTTTTTTATTATTATTTTTTTAAAATTTTTTTTACTTACTGTTGAAAATGGCTGGAAAAATATACCGATTGGATAATCCATCAGATGTTGAAGAGATTCAGCGATTGTTTTAAAACCGAATAAGAAACTCAAAGATTATTATTCTTATTCGGTTTTAAAACAATGTGGGATTCAATATCTCCTTAATTTAAATAATGTTTATATCGCCGAAACGAAGCCTATTGGCTCTTTATATTTAAGATTCAGCAATTTTGTTACTCCAGTCCAATGATGAGAACGATAGAGTCAAATGCGAAACTGATACTTGATAGTAAATTGTATCTGAGAGATACTGCAAACTCCGATGTCAGTATATAGTATTGGTTTAGTTGTTTTTTTCTTTGTTTAATAATTTATAGATTGTAACTGAAAATAAATAAACCATCATGTATTACATTTGCAGTATTTTTTTAAGTTTTATCACATTGTAGTACATACTAGTAATGAATGTATCTCTCAGATACATGCGACCTACGCTGCAATTTTTTTGACAGTGACCTCCGCAGGGTTAACATGAGAAATTGGGCAATGAGATTCATTTGTGCCAATGGTCCCATGGAAGTGTCCACTAAAAAAGAAGTGGAGAAATTTTTCAAATTAGAAAAGGCAGCTGACAAAGAAAAGAGCAAAGTTGGTCCTTTCTGAATATCTAAACGTCAAGAGTAGGGAATGAATGCAAGATATAAAAAAGTTTTTGGAGAAATTAACAAAGTTAATAATAATAATAATAATAGTAAAAATCTGCTAGTTTTTTTGTTCAGGACATGGCAGCCAGTCGTTAGCAATATCATGACCATTATAAATGGATTAAAGATATGCACAAATTCATATGGGGGGGGGGGAAGACAGAAGAAATGAGAAAAGTCTCAGTGACTATATTAACAGCAATAACTTCAAATTAATTCAGGAAACAAGCATATACAGGGAATATGAAAGAGGAAGTGATCACCATTTAGTTTTACATAAAATGAAATTAAATATCACATTAACAAGAAAGCGTATAAGAAAGTTTTTTTAAAAATAATTAAATAAATAAATAAAGCAAAGCAGCTTTCAGAGGTAAACCATGGACTCAAATATACAAATATTATTAAAAAAAATTAGTTTGAAAACAAGAAACAAACCTTGAAGACTCATTGGCAGACTGAAGAAAATATTAAATAATTCAGCCAAGAAAAGTATGTGGTGAAGTCAGTGTATGAAAAGTTTCTAGCAAGTAAATCAACTTGTGTATTGAGAGAATACAGAGAAAAATGTTAGCAAGAGAACCAATGTGTAAAAGTGACTAAACAAGTCATGGAAGATGTAATATAGATGGGGAAAGATGTTTAGAAGGCTATTAAAAAAAAGTACTGTAAAAAGAATGTGGAATGATAAAGGTGATGTGAAAACTGAACATATTCTAGATATTTGGAGTAATTATTAATGAAAGATTATTAAATAAATTCAGTGAACAGAAGAGTGCTAGAAAATATTCAAAGGAATGCCATCAGGAAAAGCCATTAAAGATCTGAAATGCACAAATATGGAAGTGCAAAAGTTTTACCATGGCTACAATGATTAATTCAGAAGGCATGGTTCGATGGTTAAATTCTGGATGATTGGAGCAGAGCCCTGATAGTACCTATATATATATATATATATATATAAAGGATACCAAGTAATTTTATAAACTTGGTTTAATCAACTCCTTCTACGAAGTAAGCAAAACAGTTGAGTTTGTGCCTGAACATAGTTCAAGTCTAAAAGGTAGTGCAACACCAGGGCAACTCGTTGTAAAGGTGAGTAAAGCGCTGATCACTATTCTTAGTATTTCCCATAATGTAAAACACATCTCACTAGAAGATGTATACTGTTATACATTATGGGTGTGTGTGGGGGGGGGGTCACTACCCAGACTGGTTTCAACCTTTTTTGAGGTCTCCTCAGTGAGTAGCCTGATATATATATATATATCAGGGACGAATTCTCCATGCTTGCTATAGTTGCTGTACAGGCTCATTACTTGAGAAAGAAGTAATATTTATTATATATAAGGCTAATTTAGCCTGTTTTTGTTTAGGAGTGTCCCTTATTTTAAATACATTGGCTTTTTACTCATGAATTTTTAGGGCATTATAAGTGTATTTTAGTGGTAAATATATGCAGACTAATAGAGGAAGAAATTTTGCACATACCTTGTTTGGATGTTAGGATGTCTTTATTCTCTATACTTCTGCTGTTAGGCCGTTAAAGGGGGTAGAAACTGTGTGTGTGTGTGGGGGGGGGTGTTTGAGGCAAGGTGGGAAGATTAAATTAGAAAAACTTGGGGTTTTTAAAAAAAGAATATATATACGTTATTATATTTAAAGGGGCTTTTTTTGGGAAAGGGAAGGATTTTATGGGAGATGGGGGGGGGGATAGCATTAATGGGTTGCGAGCCGTTTCGACGACTTGGTGTATCTGCCTTAGAAGGACTTGTTATCGCTTATTGGTCGGAGTTGTGACCTGATTTTTATGTTGTGGAGCTTCCAACACTCGGAAATTAGGTGGGGTCGGTGGATTGATTGAGTTTTTGTCATATTTTATGACTATTGTTTCCGATATTCTAAGCATTATTTCGCTGTCTTGTTTGTCTATTATTATGGCCTTGTCAATTTGCGGGTATGTTTCTGTTGAAGGGCATGAACTCTATTTCTGTCTTCCCTGTACTCTGTATTCTATTTTTCTTTTTGATGTTGCTTTTTTTGTGTTTAAATGTTCTGGAATAGGGATGTTACAGTCATGGAAGTATTCTTGTAGTCTAGCCCAGCGCTTCCCAAACTGTGGGCCGCGGCCCCCTTGGGGGCCGTAGGTTTTGTTGAGGGGGGCCGTGAAATAATGAAAACAAATTTAAAATGTTTTAAGACTAAGTAGATTTTTTTATTTTAAAAGAAACGTATTTAACTTTTATTATTTATTATTTTTTTGTTATTTTTTATATTTTAATGGAAAAATTCACACATTGGTGTTGTTTCACAAACTTTGCTTCCTGCTATTTCGGCGCTTAATGAATATTAGTAAATATTGCTTATTCATATGTTTCATTTCAAAGCAGGTCAAGTGAGTGGTTTAAACAAACGGATCCAAGAACAGTATCTGCGTGACTTTCGTGCATGCACTGTTACAGCCATGTGTGAATTTCAAGAATCTACTTCCAACATCAAAGAGTGTACAGTGTTCTTTCAAACTATGTTGGGTCTTACTGCTTTCTTCTCAAAGTCTACAAAGAGGACAGCTGCTCTTAAGAACTTTTTTGAAAGGAAATTGCCCACTGCAGCGCCAACAAGATGGAACTTCATTTCATGTATTGTGAATGCTGTGAAAGAGAATTATGCTATGATAGAGGCATTGTTTCAACACATTTTGGATGCTCCAGATGACTGGGACAGTGACAGTTTTGAAAGCGCAAGGTTTTTTAACTTTCTTACATAAGTTTAACACTCGATTTCTACCGGTAATATTTTCCAAGATTTTCTCATTTTCTGATGTCTTTAAAATTTTGCAAACCAAATCTCTAGATATAAGGTATTGTGCCAAAACAATTGAAGAATTCTCATTGAAGAATATTAAGACTATGAGAGAGGAAGGTTTCCCGAGTATTTATGATAATGTTACATGTGATATTAATGTTTGTGAAAGGAAACCAAGTCATAAGAGACGTCATATGTGTGATGACTCAGAAGAGTTAAGATTTAAGCATCTTTTCAATGAAATCCTGAACATCATGTTACAAATTCGAGAGCACTTCAAATCTATTGCAAATTTTCAGTTCTTTTCTCTCCTTAATTGTGATTTTTTTTTTGAAAATCACATCTATCAGAAATAAATTCCCTGATAGTGATGTAACATATCTGCAAAAAACCTATGGATCATTATTCGATATAGTTCGCTTAAAGACTGAACTAAGTGTAATGTACGCATCATCTGAATTCAAAGACAGAAGCATTTCAGACTTAATGAATTTCACGCACACCAATAAAGTGTACTTGGGTATGCCTGATGTTTTCAAACTCATAAAGTTGGTAGTAAGTATTCCTGCCATGACATCCTCCGCAGAACACTCATTTTCAGTGCTAAGGCGCATTAATACATACTGCAGGTCAACCCAAGGACAAGAAAGACTGTCATCGTTAGCTCTTTTATCTATCGAGAAAATGTAGCTTGGGAAAATTAACCAACTTTTTATGATGATGTTATTGACCAGTTCATAAAGAAGAACTGTAGGGTAGAATTTGTATTCAAGTAGGTCAGCTAAATTGAAAAAGACAGAATATCATTTGTAAAATAAATGTTGTATTTGTATGATTAAATGTACATAAATTTCTAAATATATAGTTTTAAATGGTCAGTAATTCATTATTCCGCTAATCAGACTTCAATCACATCTCTCACTCCCTGAATAATAACAAGAGCAAGTGTGAATTTCATGACCAGCATTCACCCCTGATATACAGGTATCCCTTGATATGTGTGGCTTTGATTAGTGCACAAAAAATTATTGTGACCATAAACTTGATATATGTGGTATCAAATTTGATTAGTGCAGCCCAAAAAGTTTGAAAATAAGCAAAACATTAGACTAGGTCAATGAAACCGATCAGATCACATGGTACGAGTCGTGCTCCAACATTAGTAACTCGCTCTCGGCCTCAGTCTCAGTGCTTCAATTTATCAGCAGAGCATGGTGCATATAGACGTATATGTGTATGTATTACAGTGTACGCTTACGGTCTATCTGCATATCACGTAATTTTCAAATTATGAAAAGCATTACTCTTCGTAACCATGGCCTCGAAAAAGAGTAATAAACGAAAACATATTACTTTGGATACTAAAATTGACATTATTAAAAGGTTTGATAACGGAGAAAGCAAAGCAAACATCGGAAGAGCTCTAGGCTTTGGTGAATCAACTATACGAGCCATTTTAAATAAAGCGACTGAGTACCGCGAACAAGGCAAAGTGGCATCTGCATCTTTGAATCTTTTGCCTGAATCCGCAAATAATTTTGGTAGTTCTATTAATCCCATCAACGAAGTTATTGATAATATTGTTTTGATTGGTAGTGCTCTTGGCTTTGAGAATGTCGATTCAGAAAATATTTGGGAATTATTGGAATCAACATTCAAAAGACCTAAGTAACGAAGATCTTCTTGGAATCGAACATCAACAGGCATACGAAGAGAAAGAAGAAAAGGAAAGTGAAGAAATGGAAGATGTATCTAAAGAAATCACTATCAATGAACTTGAAGAATTGTTTAAGACAATTGAGAAGGCAAAAGAACTTATACTAGAGATAGATCCAAACGTAGAGAGAAGCATGAACATTAGTCACAGTTTAGATAAACAAATTGATTGTAATCGCAAAATCATGGAGGAGAAAAAAAAAAGCTACCACTATTCAATTTATGTTAGATAAGTTTTTTTATAAAATATAAATATTTGGATAAGTTTTTATGTAACAAATATGTATAAATAAAATATATAAATACATGTCACCTTCAAAAATAAATTATGTTTAAATTTTTATATTTTGCAGGATTCATTATAATTATTCCCATTAATTCTTAACATTGAATAATGTGGTTTTGATATATGCGGTGTCCATCGAGGATTAATTAACCGCATATATCAAGGGATACCTATATATATAAAATAAATAAGAAAATAAAACTGAATGTGAGAATTACAGAAGGATTTCTCTATTGAGTGTTTAGGACAAGATTTATGCAATCATATTTGAGAAGCTGCCAAGTAAAATTGGAAGAGAAACTTGAAGAACAAGCTGGGTTCAGGCCAAACAGAGGTTGTCAAGATCAGATTTTCAATTAAAAACAGTTGAGAAATCATGGAAATGGAAATATAACAAGGAACTGTATTTAAATTTTGTAAATTGGGAAAAGGCATATATGGCAGCAAATTTCTAAGAGAAGCACTGTTCAAGATTTTAATTATAACTATTAATTTTTTAGAAAATAATAATGTATACTAAAATATTAATTATAAAAGACTATTTTGGCAATGTTACATTGCCAACATCAGGGATCACAAAAATACATTGATGTGCACATAGGCTAACACTGGGCAAATGAGGCTGAAGAAAGGCAACGGAAATTGGCCTAGAGTCCTAAATGGTGCCCCCCCTAGTGGACTTGTTTGGATAGTCTTGGCTGTTGGGCTAAGATCTTAGAATATATGCTTCTCAGATTTGGGGCAGTCTCATGCACCCAAATTTGTTGAGGTTTGGAAAGTTTTTCAGGGCTGAGGCAGATTCGAGAAATAGTCTCTAATTACCAAAGTGGATAAGGAAAATGCCACTGTGGTTTTAAATCAAATAGATTACTCAAGTAAGCTTGCCTCCTTACCTACCTCCCTATAAACTATGATCCCATCAGCAAACAAATCAGAACACTCCATGGGCTCCTTAAAAAGGTTACCTCTTGGCCCATGGAAGTTGCAGACTAAAACTAGAGTAAAAAAATCTAAAATATCCTTATACTCCCCAGATATATGGACCACCAAAAATCCATAAACAAAATGTTTTTTTACTCTTGAGAAACGCTCGTGACATTATAATTAGGAATTATAGACACGTTAACACAAGTATATTTTTTTTAATATTTGCCAAATAGTTCAGTCTGAAACTAACAGACTATCTTCAATGGCTACATAGGAACCGTTTTTAACAAGGTGGAATACCAACAATTGATCATTCAAATGTAGAACGAGCCGTGTGATGTTATATTGCTAAGCATTCAAGAGAGGAAAAATTTTTTTATCAGAGTGATGAGTACATTATAGGTATTAATTCACAATTTCAATCTTAATTTATAAATAACATTAGAATGTGTCTATAATTCTCAATTAAAAAAAAAAATTAATGTGTTATCCAGATTAAATTTTCCCATATTTTTGATAAGGATATACAGTCATTTCGATTCAAGTTAGTGCGTTGAAGTAAGGCCTTAGCACTTTCTTTAAATAGGCATTCAAATTTATAGCGGCACCGATGTAGAAGGCAAGTTTTGGACCAGAGGATGTTGTGGCTTGTTTCTATCCCGTGCTGAGCTAATCCAGACTTATCGGATTTGTTGTGAAGAATGTAAGATTGATGTTCCTGAATTCTTTTTTCTATAGAGCATCCTGTTTGTCCAAAGTAGGAAAGATTGCAGTTACAAAGAACTTGATACACACACACCAAGAAGAGACACAGTTGAGCGTTTATCTTTAGAAGAGGGAAAATAGGTGGATATTTTGTTAATAGGGATATAAGTGGCTGTTAAATCATATTTCTTCAGAATTCTTGAAATTTTGGTTCTGAAATCCCAGAAATATATGGAATAGGAACTCTACGTATTGATTCTTTGTTGTTCTGGATTGGATTGTAAGAATCAAACAGATGTTGTGTACTTTTTTCAGAGAAGCCATTTAATTTCATGTGATGTTTAATAGTTGAAAGTTCTTTCTGTAATTCATGATTGAACAGTTAGTTCTAGTTCGTCAGATTAAACATTTTATGATTCCTGTTTTTTGATATGGATGATGAGCAAGTTGTTTGAGAATATAATGTCCAGTGAAAGTGGGTTTTCTGTAAACTGTTGTTGTAAGAATACCTGAAGGTGAATGGATGAGGAGGATGTCTAAGAAGGATAACTTGTCTTTTAAATCTCCATGGTAAACTTAATTTGAGGATGTAAGGAATTGATTCTGGCTAAAAAGGAAGGTAAGGAATCTCTGTTATGAGGCCATACTGAAAAGATGTTCGTCTATATATCTCACCCAAAAGGATGGCCGAGGGAATATAGAGAGACAGGTGAAAGTGGACTTCCCATGGCCATTCCTTCTACTTGGTTGTAAAATTTGTTTTGACACAAGAAATATCCAGAGTGCATCACGAAATCAAATAATTTAATAATATTTTGTGAGAAGATGTTGCGAGTAACTGTAAAGTCTCTTTGAGAGGTACATTAGTATATAGAGATTCTACATCGAAGCTTACCATAAGATCAGAAGGTTGTAATGAGATATTTTTTAATTTTAGGAAATCTGAAGAGTTTTTCAAAAAAGAGCGTGATTTGCCTATACGTGATTTCAATAATGTTACTAAATATTTGGCTATGCGATAAGTAGATGAATCACTCAATGAATGAATCACTATAGACAAAGAGGGATATCTGTCTTGTGGATTTTAAGTAAAGCATATCTGTTTTTAACCTTTCTATAATGTCTGCATCCAAACTTATCACTTCATCCAGAAGGGAATTTAATTTCCTCAGTTGTCTTGGTGGGATCATGATCAAGTTCTTGGTATGTTGAGCGATCTCGAAGTAAAAGAGAAATTTTTCTTCTATAGTTTGAAGAATCCATAATTACTGTTGCTTTTCCTTTGTCTCCTTTAGTGATAACAAGGTGATCAGAAGATTTCACCTTGTGATTTTTTTTAATTGACACTTTTAATTCCTACAATAATCTAATGTTATTTATAAATTAAGATTGAAATTATGAATTAATACTTATAATGAAATCATCACTCTGATAAAAAAATTTTCCTCTCTTAAATGCTTGAATACTTTTGAATGATCAATTGTTGGTATTCCACCTTGTTAAAAACAGTTCCTATGTAGCCACTGAAGATAGCCTATAATAGATTTAGTTTAATCCTTTTTCCCAGTGAGAGCAAACAAAGTTTGCGCCTGAAAATATTTCACTGGGAAAAAGGATTAAACTAAATCTATTATAGTCTAACCTAGTGATAAATAAATTTTCAACATGAAGATAGCCTGTTAGTTTCAGACTGAAATATTTGTCAAATGGTAAAAAATATATATTTGTGTTAATGTGTATATATTCATCCAAGCCATATTTCCTTCCAATATCTCAGCCCTGTTTCAGTTCACCATGAACTCAGGCTATTTCATTTGGTCAGGAAAATTCTATAAATAGATAGGACAGCCATGTCCCCCTCTATTTATTTGGGACTCCACTTTCTCCACTGTGACCAACTTCTTCATGCAGACCTTTGAAGAAAAAGCCTTAAACTCTGCCCCACACAAACCCACTCTCTGGCTATGTCACATGGATGATGTGTTCTCCATTTTGCCACATGACCTAGATACACTCCAAAATTTCTTAATACATCTAAACAATCAGCACCCCAGGATCCAGCTTACCTTGGAAAAGGAAAACAACAAGACTCCCATTCCTAGACACTGATTACATGCCCGATGGATCCCTGGCATTCCCATTTACAGAAAACCTACACACAAAGGTTAATACATTCACCAGCAGTAACCCCCCCCCACCTCCCAACAATATGGGATTATAAAAACCCTATATAACAGGGCAAAATTAATCAGTTCAGATAACAGTGTCCTAACTATTCAACTTCACCATATCCTTAACACTTTCTTAGCGAATGGCTACCACCCCCAAAAAAATATTAAAACCAGGTAACCACAACCCCCCCCCCCCTCCCCTTTCAGAGTAGAGATTACTCAAAATCTATCACCATTTCAATATATCTAGGGCACATCCAAAAAAGTGATAAAAATCCTAAGGAAATATGACCTTACGACCATTTACAGACCACATAAGAATTTGGTATCTCTTATCCACTCCACTAAAATCCAGTCACATCTCCTAGACCTACCAGGAATACACTAGATCCCTTGCATTTGCAAACTGTCCTACTACAGGCATGGACAGCCAACATCAGAATATCTGAACACAAGGACTACATCCGGTTCCACCAATACAGACGCTCAGAAATTGCTGAACATGCTTTGGACACCCACCACAGGATATGCTGGAAGGCCACCCTATTACACTGCAGCAAATATATAAATATGAAAGACTAGTCCTCTAATCTGGCTCGGCCTGAAAAACTTTCCAAACCTCAACAAATTTGGGTGAGATAAATTGGCATGAGACTATCCCAAATTTGGGAAGCATACATTCTAAGATTGTTCAGCCCAACAGCCAAGACTACCCAATTTAGCCCACTAAGGGGCACCAATTAGGACCCTAAGCCCGACTTCTGTTGCCTTTCTTCAGCCTCATTTACCCAGTGTTAGTCCCTGCATGCACAAATATCAGTGTTTTTTTGTGATCCCCGATGATTTGCAAAAGTATTAATTAAAGTCTTTTATAATTAATATATTAGTTTGTTATTTTCTGAAAAATTAATAGTTACGAGTAACCAACATATAAGCCTATCTACAAGAATGTTCGAAATGTTACAATTATATGGTTTAAATGAGACATTATATTGAAAAATATATAGTCAATATTTGAGTAAAGTCAGCAGTCAGAATTGAAAAAAATACAGGAAGATGGCTTGATAAAATCAAGGAGACAAGGGTGCACAATATCTCCACTGTTATTCAAAGTGATAAAATGCCCAATTATTAGTGTATCACGCAATTAATTGCATTTCTCAGTTATACACTTATAAATTATAAAGAGAAAATCAAAGTTACACAATTTCAATTAAATAAAGTACTGCAGAACATCTATAGATGGTCTACAGTGCATTTTCTACAGACAAAGTCAAATCACAAAGAGGCACATGTACAGCCCTCATTGGGGAAGCAATAATGTAGTGGGGTAATATGGAAAGTGAAGATATCAGATTGTGGTGTTATAGCTGCAGTTCAGGTTTCTGTCAAGAAGAGGAAGCCTGGTCTGGATAATTTAAGCGATGACATTTGTCATTTATACTGGACACCATGTTTTTAAGGAATTCTGATGTGTTTTATATATTGTGCTTGGTTTGGCATTTTTTGTTGAAATAGGTTTTTGAGACAGATTTATTTCAGTGACTAGTTTGTTGTAATCGTGAATGAGACTGTCAGTACCATTGACAGGTTAAGGATTAGATAAGAAACCCTACTTTAGAGACTAAACATAGTACTTTTTTGAACCACTTCAGGCCTCCAGTAAGTAGGATGATGATGATCTCACACTGGGTGATGAAATTCACCCCCCCACCCTAAATGTTCATGAAACGTTCATGCCTGGGATGAAATCTGAACCTGCAATCTGTTGGAAAGACTCAGCCAACTGGGCTGGCACAATTGTATAATGAGAATGTATAATCAGAAGTTTGTTTTTAAGTGTTTTTCCATGCTTGATCAAGGTAATAATATAATTTAGGAAGAATGTTATTTTATTATAACAAATGCTTTTAGCTATCGTCTAGAATCTTGTTTCTAGACAATAGAATTTGGTAATAATATAATTTAGGAAGAGTGTTATTTCATTATAACAGCTTTTAGTTACTGTTCCAGAATCTCATTTCAGTTTCCGACACGACCAAACAATATATTTTGGAAAGCAAATCCAAATGCCAACACACTTGCATGGTGATCAGTCATGTAGGAATAGAAGGGATAAATTGGCAATCTGTTTACAGGTAACAGATTGCCAATTTTGTTTATACATTTTTGGAGATATAACACAGAAAACTGCTTACCAAATAAGTTGTTTGGTACATATGCAATACCAGTTGTTGAACTGTTCATGTATGCTTTGGAGCTGCTCCAATTACTTGCAATCACACTAGACCGACTGTGTTTAATAAAGTATAGCATATTTACTTTTGTCCTGTAGTCTTCTTTTCCTTGATTATTTATTTATTTTTATATGCCTGCTTGGTTGGCCGAGTGGTTAACGTATCTGCTCTCCAGCCAAAAGGATGTGGGTTCGAATCCCGCATTGGGCATGGATGTTTGTGAAAGTGGTGGTGATGGTGGTGTATGAAGGTAGTTGAGGTTAGTGGAGTGGTAGAGATGGAGAATTGTAGAGCAGGTGCCCTCCCTCAATGAGTCTTTGGACTCCCTGGAGGTGTTATGTAATAATAATATCTGATCCACACAAAACAAGGCCACAAGACCTATAGCACATTAGTGTCGTGTGTGGGCAAGCAGAACAGAAGAGAGGAAGAGTTTGTTTACATTTTGCTTGAATAGCTCAGAGTTGTAATCTTTGGAGAAGGCAGGGTGGGGGAGACAGTTTCAAAGGACAAAAGTAGATGGAATGAAAGAGGAGGCAGTGAAGTTGGTTCGGTGAGTTTCAAGTTTTAATTAATTGCATAAAGTAGAAAATTGTGATTTAGCATTTAAATTGTGTAATATATCAGTGTGTTGTTATAAATTTTAATAGAAGTGGATGGTATCGTATATACAAGATGTGGATTCTTTCTTTTAAGGTTACACGGTGTTCAGCATTTATTGTGAAGAATTTATGGAGACAAAAACACACATGTTGGAGTAATTACTTTACTTATAATTATGAAATGAAAATAATAGTTTCATTTGAAGCTCAACGTTTTGGCCTCTGTATCGAGGGAAACATACATATGTACAGAACACAAGCTACATGACACTACACAAAAGCGAGATAAATCTAAATGCTTAACTGTTTACCCTAGCCTGACCTCTGGTGAAAAATAAAATAATAATAAAAAAAAATGATCATCATAGTTTATTCATAATATGATACAATATGAAGAGGGAAAATAGATTTATATTAAAAATTAAAGTTTGCAAATTATGGTCTTCCAGGTCTCTATCTTGAGCTAACTGGTAGATGTCAGATGGAGTTTTACAGTTCAGCCTATTGATGGTTTCACATATGTGTTGCAAAATTGTTTGCATAGTCTTCCTCTACTGCTATTGCCATCCTCTGGTTTGTACAGACTGAGGGATTCCAAAAAGGGTGAGACTTCAGGATGTCTGAGTTGATGTCCAAGCATCTGAATTGTAGTTTCTTGACTATATTGCCAAGTGGTTCTTGCTTAGCCAGATTTAGCACAGCAGAGCTAGTGACACGGTCCATCCAAGTGTATCTAAGGATCAGTCTGAGACATATAGTTCTAAAGGAGTTAATTAGATCTGTAGTGTTTTTGGTGCTTACTGTCCAGGTTTCAGAACCATACAAGAAGATGGATCTACTGGTTGCATGGTATAGTCTTAATTTTGTCTTTAATGATATTAATGATAATTTTAAAATGGGATGGGGATTGTTATGGAACACTAGAGCCAGCTGTTTATGTTTTCTAATATTTTCTGTATTGCTGATATACGATCCAAGATACTGAAAGTCCTTTACTCTTTCTAAGGGTTTATTGTTGATATGAAGTATAAAGTTTTATAACCTATTGAGCATACTTTGGACTTTTGGATATTGATCTGCAGACCAATAAGTACAACATTGTCAGCAAAGCTAAGATCAGTTATTTGCATGGTGTGGATGGATGTTCTAATGTTAAAACCAAGATCTGCTGTGTTGATGGTCTGGAAGATGTAGTCCAAGCATACCAAGAACAAATAAGGTGCTAGTATCACCTTGCAGGACTCCTGTTGTCACTGAAAATGATTCAGATGTTTCCATTTTTAAGATTACTGTAGCATTGTAATCTTTATAACATGCTGAGATTGCTTGTATGATTTTTGAGGGTCGACTATAGAAGGAAGTATTTCAAACATTGCTTCTCTATTAATGGAGTGAAAGGCTTTTTTGAAGTCTATAAAGGTTAAAATGAGTAGTACGTTTTAATCATGAACCCTATGATTCTTCTGATGCAAAAATTATACAAATACAAATTAATTAATAAAATAAAATAAATTTTTTATATATAATAAATATAATATACACATGACAGAAAAAAAAAGTTTTATAGTGGAACCACATTAAACACATCTCTACAGTCCTCTTATATTAAGAACCCCAACACAAGGTTTTCTTGTGTTGGGGTTCTGCCATCATGTTCTGGATGCCATCTCTATAGGTTGTAGATGGGTCTTCCAGATTCTTAGAATTACTAATCCATCATTTTCGTTGAAATTTGGATTATCATCATCATTATACGGGCACCTCCGTGGAGTACTCTATCATACCTACCCATTAACAGACAAAGCACTAACAAATGACTCTGGCAACCCACTCCACTCATTCACACTCTCCAAGCAGAAAATCTAGTCCTCACACCCCTACTGCCTACACTTTTATTCAACTTCCAGGGATGATCCCTTTTTTCTGGTCCCTCTAGCCAAGTGCTGAAACATTTCCCCTGCATCTATCCTATAAAATCCTTTAAGCAACTTAAGTGTTTCTATCATATCCTCTCTTTTTTTCCCTCCTATCAATCAATAGGGAACATTTTACAGGCCACTCACCATCTTAGTCACTTGCCTCTGAATCCTCTCCACTGCTTCCTCATCCCCAAGAAACCCAGAGAACCAGACTTGAGCACAGTAATCCAGATGTGGGCATATCAAGGCTTTATAAAGAGGAATTATTATTAACATCTGACTTTCATGGAGTCAGAGACTCGTTGTGGGAGGTACACACTATTGCACACAATGCTCATCCAACTGTTTTAAACTGATTCAATGTGTCTACATTCACAACACACTTAGGCAATGCATTCCACTCACCACCAATGACTCCCCATGCAAAGAACCTGGTCCTCACTCCTCTGCACACACACATTCTTATACAGTTTCCAGCAATGGCCTCTTGTTCTACCCTCTTTCCCATTCTATGAAAAATCTCTTCCATGTCAACCTGATAACAATTTCCCTGACTAGCTTATATGTCTCAATCATACCCTCCTCCCTTCCTCCTAGTCATGAGGCTTTGCAACTTACATTCTCTCAATCTGTCCTTGTACTCCACATTCCATTTCAAAGACCACTGACCATTTTTGTGAATCTTCTCTTGACCGTTCCAACATATCCTTGTCGCCATGAAAACCTGGCGACCAAATCTGTGTATAGGAATCCAAATGAGGCCTGATCAAGGACTTATACAATGCATCATAACTCTCTATTTATCCATGTCAGGGTCCACCATATCATTGCCATTATCCTATGACATTGCCATGATGTCTTCACAGCTTGCGCAATGTGGCCCCTGAATTTCAAGTTCTTATCCACCACTACTTCCAGATCTCTCATCTCCTCTACTTCCTTTAAAGTTTCCCCACCAAGTATATACTTTGCATCCCATCGTTGCATACCAAATCTCAAAACCTTACACTTTGCAACATTGAATTAACAGTTCCACTTATCTGACCATTCATGCAATCTATTGAATCCCTCCTAAGGACCTAACATCGACTTGAACTCTGCATTGCTCTTCCAAGTTTTGCATCATATGCAAACAGCTGCATATCGCTAGTTAAACCCATCCCAATATCATTAACATACAAATTGAACAACAATGGTTTTCCCAAACTGACCCCTGCAGTACACCATTAGTGAACCTTCCTCTTTCAAGAAACTGCACCTCCATATACAACTTTCTGATACCTATCCGACAGCCAGTCACTGATCCAACTCATAAGTGTGTTATCCAATCCCATCTGTTTCAATTTATTTACCAGCTTGTCATGTGACAGTCTATCAAAAGCTTTTGCAAAATCCAAGTACACCACTGTATATGCATCTCCCCAGTCCAAGGTATTTGTCACCTGTTGTAGCACATAAGTTAATTAGTGAAACATGATCTCCCTTTAAACAAACCCATGCTGATAACCACAAAGAATACTGCTGTTATCACTCCATTTCTGTATCCTACTTCTCACCAATCTCTCCAGTATCTTCACCACAATTCCAGATATACAGATTGGCCTATAATTTGAAGCTACAGCTTTATCACCACCTTTATGCAGTGGAATAGTTTTACCCTCCTTTACCACTCTCTTGGAACCTGTGCTGTTGCAAGACTCTTATTAAACAGTCATGCCAATGCTACTGCCAATTCCCTGGAACATTCCCTTAAGATCCATGGTGATATGTCAGGAAATCCTATCACCTTATTGATATTAAGTTTATTTATTTCCTCAAATACCTTCTGCTCTCTCACAATTAAGCCATCCTCTCCATGTCCTCTATGCTTAAGTTCCTCATGCACTCTGATCAGGATGAAACACCCTTATAAATTGATCACTGAATACCTCAACAACATCAGGGGTGGACTTAGGCATGGGCTTTATGGGCTTCAGCCAGGCCGTTTAATCAAAGGGCCCCCTTCGCTGTCAAAAAAATAAAAATAAAAACAATTTAAATTAAAAATTTAAGAAAAAATAAATTATACAAAATTTTTTTGTACCTAGGTAACGTTAAAATTGTTAATTTGCAACATTATTGGATTTGAATTAAATATCAAATATCAATGTTTTAAATGACAGTAAATAATAAATACGGCTCTGTCTTCTATCGCCTCTATCGGTAGTCGGTAAAATCAAAATATACTTTGTCATTTGTCAATTATGCAAATAATATAGCAACGTCGGAATGGGAGTGCAAGTCTAGCTCATCCAGCTCATCTAAAGCTTGTTAGCTTAGCGTAGCTCTCACATATATACTTTCTGCTCCGATCGTTTGACATTTGAGGTTATGTATAGTACAGTATAGTTGAGTATTAAAGTCATTTGTTCGGTGAAGTATACTGTTCAGGTGTTTCGTTTCTTCACTGGTAAGTATCGGCAAAGTTTACTAAATACTAAACAAATATACATTAAACGTTAAACAACCTAATATGGTGGTGGATTTTTTTTTTTTTTATTTCTTTTCAGATTAAATAAATACCTAAAAAATGTCTGATAGAAAATATAAAAGCAGAGCTGAAAAATGAAAAATACAATTAAATAGAGAAAAAGAAAGAAGTAAATGTGCCAAAATTTCAAATTTTTTTGTATTGAAAAATAAAAATGAAAATCTAAACGAAATAGATGCAGTAATAAGCGAAAGAGAGAAGAACTTAACCGAAGAGAAACAGAAAAAACAACAAAATGTATATAACAATAACAAAGAATTACTAGGACTAAAATCACAAGCGAGAACCTCTAAAAACAACGTTGATGTTGACAGACATTCAGTATCAGATAAAAATATACAAGACCTAGACGATGACCAGCTCTCTGAAGTCTCTGTTGCTGTTTTGCAAGAAGATAGTGATAAAGAGGCAGAAGAGGCTTTAAAAAATGCCGAGTTGCTTGCTAAATATGTTGACGTAAGTGTGTGGCTTACACAGCTAAATGATAATTTTATTAATCACTGTCTCTCACATGAAATGACTTATTTCCAAAATAAAGATCCAAAAAATATATATCCAGTTTCAACAAGATATTACAAAGAACAAAACAGATCATTTTCAAATAAGTTCTTTGAAAAAAAAATTAAAAATGGTCAATTACTGGAAAGGTCTTGGTTGTGCTATTCTACCAGTATGGGAAGTGTTTTTTGTCTAGTGTGCAAACTTTTCTCTGAAATCCCTTCTCAATACACAGCCAGATTATCTGACTGGAAACATATAAGACCATGTTTAGAAAGTCACGAAAATTCTATTGAACATAGGAAATCATTGTTAGTATGGTTAACACGTAAAGAAAATAAGTCTGTTATTGAAACAGTTGCAGGAGCAACTAAGAAAAGATACGGAATATTACCACAATGTCCTAAAACGTGTTATTGCAGTTGTGAAATATTTAAGTGTAAGAGGCTTAGCATTCAGAGGTCATGAGGAAATATTTGGCTCTCCGCACAATGGTAATTTTATGGGTGCTCTGGAATTACTAGCAGAGTTCGATCCATTCATGCGCAAACATATCCCACAACGAGAAGAACTGCGACCAAAGCCTTTCACTTCGTACTTATCAAAAACAGTTTATGAACAAATAATAGAGATTATGGGAAAACAAGTAATAAAAAGAATTATAGCTGAAATAAATAGTGACAATGCAAAGTACTACTGAATTGTGATGGACTCGACACAAAATTTGTCCCACAATGACCAACTAGCTATTATAGTACGATATTGTTTTGAGGGAAAAGTGTATGAAAGATGTGTATCTTTCATCAAAATTTGTAGTCACATTGGCCTATCTTTATTCAATTCCTTACAAGAATTTCTAAAAAAAAATGGACTGCCATTGGATAATTGTAGAGGACAGTCTTTTGACAATGCAGCAAATATGTCCGGCCGATACAATGGTGTGCATGCACATCTCAAACAAAAAAATAAATACGCTGATTATGTGTGTGTGCTGCGCTTTCCCTAAATCTAGTTGGAGAAGAAGCGATTAAAGTTGCAACTCAAATTGTGAACTTTTTTGGAATAGTGCAACAAATATATGTTTTCTTTTCTGCATCTACCCATAGGTGGGAGCTTCTAAATCGTGAAACAAAACTAAAATTTTCGATAAAAGGTTTAAGCCAGACTAGATGGTCTGCTGTTAGAGCTTTAAAAAATAGTTACGGTGATATCATGAACATATTAAAAACGTTTAGTGACAATATAGATGAGAAACTTGATTTTCGAAGAGAGGCACAGAAATTATATAATGATTTGGTGAAACTTGAAACTGCGATTTTAACCGTTTTTTGGGAGGAAATTTTAGAGAGATTCAATTTAGTTAACAAAAAAAGTTCAGACCACAGGCTTAGACATATGTGAAGGTGAGAAATTGATTACGTCATTAGAAGTGTTCGTGAGCAACTTACGAGAACAATCAGATCAGAAACTAAACGAATACGAGGAGACAGCCAAAAAATTAAGTACTAGAGTGGAAAAAGAATACAGTGATTTAAAAAAGAGACGTATTACTTCAAAATTTTCAGAAAAATCTACAGAGAAAGTTTCGTTAGATGAAGCAGAAAAATTTAAACGGGATACGCTATACGTTGCATTAGATAAGTTGATTATGGATTTTGTTGAGACGTTTCTTATAATATTTATCTCTCTACTTATTTGTTATAATATGATTGTACTCTAATTATTTAGATTAACTTCTATTGTTTTATATCTTTCCTTTATCCTACCAGCTACACCATTTATGTTGAGACTTTTTCTTATCTTGTTTGCTTTTTCTTTACTTAATTAGTTATTTACCCTTTATCTACCCTTTCTTAACTAATCCAACATCCTATCTTTCTTAAATTCAAAACTCGTCTAACACTGTACCTTACTTATACACATTTATCCCTTATAATTTAAACTCTACAATCAAATATTCTCTCCTTCAGTGCTTTGCAGTCCTATTGGCCTCTCTATGTCCTAAACAAACAATCTGAAGAAGTTCACCCTATAAGTATTAACACATTTATTTTTATGCTGCACCAGCTAATACTTAGGTAGAAAGGATTTTTGTTCAGGGTGACTCCTTTAGAGAGTTAATGATTATTTGATCAAGCTTAAATTTATCTCCCCCTCGCTTGTCCTTTTCTTTCTTACAGTCGCAGCTTACTTATTGCATTAGTATTCATGGGTTTATCCCGCTTGGTTCGCTGTTATTTTTATGAGCGGTAGTTTTGAATTCATATAATATAGGCAGATCAGGCAAGTACATGAATGCAACAATTTCATTAGCTTTAAGGTGATACACTATAATACATTTCAAAACAGGATAATATGGTTGCACTCGACTCAGATCAAAAACTCTAATTAACTAATCAAAAGCTCTTATCACACATACTAAATCTTAATAACCTTAAATACAATCATAAAATACAATTCATAGATTATCATTAAGCCATTCGGATACACGTGGCTATCAGTGAACACATCAGCACAATTACACTTTTAGTTTAACATGATCTTGTATCTATTCGGCCTCTTGGGCAAACAATTCTTAACACTGTCTCGGACACGTATCTAGTTGTAGGCTACTCTTACAGTTCTTTAAGTTCAGTTCAATTTAAACATTCACACAGGAAATTCACTCTCTTCTTACAACTGGAATTAGTATTTCAAAAATCTACATTACCATTTCTGTCCTTGAACTCTTAAAACTTGTTCCCGCCTTGTCTAATCATCAAGGCCTTCAAATGTAATCGCTTTGGAGGATATCTTCTGTAGATCTGTGCGAGTAGAATCTCCGAGGGAAACATGGGAGGTGGCACGGTAACGTCGCCTTGAATGGACGGCTCAATTTAGTCCCTCTGTCGTACAACAACATCACAGCTATCCTAGAACACGGACATAGCTTGGCCCAATACGAACACTACGACGGACGAACTAAGTGCCTTCTGCAACTGACCAGGGACTTCCCTCCTACGACGAGCAGGATCACTCCGAGAGATCAGGAATCTTCATGCAAGGCCCTTTTGTTTCATTTTCTCCTCTCATTAAATCTCGATATTTGCGACGCCAACTCGGTCACGTGTGTCCATGTCAATCTCATTAGCTCCCTCTATTAATTTTTCGCACGTGTACCTGCCTCCTATTCCTGGAAGACGCTTAGGTTTCCCTTTCCAATACTTTCATAATGCAGGACGGTAAAAGTGACCTATGAACCCTGACTCACAGGCTTTACTATTTCAGTGCAAGAGGCTGGTTTTCCAAACGGATTTTGCCAGCTTACATGGATTTCTATTATCAGGCCCACACTTAATACAGATTATATTTAAACACTTTATACAATTTTATACAATTCCTTAAACTTTATCTTGACTTGTGTTCACAAACAATTTATTTTTTCTATTGCCATCGTTCCATGTTCTCTGCCTGAGTAGAATTAATGTTGTGACCTGAATATTTTAATATAAACCTTTTTAATGCTTATTCAGGACACAACAATTTAAACAGAAGAGGCTATGTCTATAGGGAATTTAGCAAAAGATTCAAATTTTTAATGGATTTGCAAGACACTGATATCGAAAATATTGACTTGGAAAGTGCACGTAATGATATTGATTATTATTCGGATGATATAGACGAACATTTAGCCAATGAATGCATTCAGTTAAAATCCTACTTACAGACTAAGCCAGACTCATATGACTCATGCGGTGATATATTCAAACTAATTTATGAAAAGAAACTTGTCAACGTTTTTCCAAATTGCTATACAATCTTAAAAATTTTTTTGGCCTTGCCAATCACCAGCTGTGAGGCAGAGCGATCCTTCTCCAGGATGTCCTATATAGAAAACAAATATAGGACAACAATGACGATTGAAAGATTAAAAATTATTTATCAATTCTTTCCATAAACTGTGATTTAACCAAAGAATTACAATGTGATGATCAAATAAAAGAATTTGCAGTGCAAAAATGCAGTTAAATGTCTCTTTAATGTATTAAAAAAACTTATATAACTCCTAAGATATTTTATTTATTTTATTTTTAAGAATAAGTATTTTTTTTTTCTTAGTCTTTATTCTTGATGTGAGAATTTGTTGTTTCATTTTTTTGTTTGTTACTAAAAGTAATACTTAATATATTTTATTTTTTATTTATGTTTGTTATGTATACAAAACCTTTTTTCATTATAACTATATATAAAAGTTTGTATATCTAAGTGCATCAAATAAAATAAAAGAGTTCTTCAATGTCTGTTGCCTATACTTTTTTCTATTAAAAAAGGATAAAAAAAAAGTTTTTCGACAAAATGGCAAATGAGTCACCACAACTAACCCAAACTTGGGTTAATTGGATAGGCCCCCAAAGTTAACAGTCCGCCACTGAACAATGTCTTCTGCAGCAGTTGCCATTCTACCACTTTCATCCATTAACACCATCTTACCATGATCATTCTTCCTTCTACTTGCCATGTATCTAAAACACTAGAGTTTTTCTTCACCTGATTTGCCAATTTCTTGAGTGCACAATGAGTTGTTTTTCTTAGAGTCACTCTCCTGGCTTGTTCTTTATACTTTCATGTAACTGATTATTACCATTATTCATCTTGTACTTCCTCCAAAGTACCTTCTGTTTCCAGATTACATGCTTAAGCTCCACATTATCCTACCTTATTCAGCCCTTTGGAATGATGTTTCAGCATCTCATAAGCTCCCATGAGCTTTCTTTCAAACTAGGTTTTGGGGTGGTGGGATGTAAAGACTTGGTGCCTTTCCAGTTGATTCGGTGGCATGTTTAAAGTGCATGGTCTGACAGACCCGTTTATAAGTTAAAGTAATTACTCCAACACATGTTTTTGTCTCCATAAATTCTTTACAATGAATAAGATGTATATGGTTTACTGTTAGTTTCACTTTCATTCATTTATATCTCACTCTACATCTGTGTGCGCGTGCATGCGCGTAGTAATTTATATATAGTAGCATCTGTCACAATATAGATTAGATGGATTACAGTATACTATCAATGATTTACATATAATAAATGTCATATATGTCCCAATGTTCAGACTAACACATTTGAAATATGAAATCCCAGTTATTAAAAATAATGCATGCAAATTGGTCAGGAGAACGCACAATTTATAAACAAAAAATGCTGGTAGTGGCAGATGGTGTTGATGGTGTTAGTGTCACTGTGTAGTTGGAGGATTCAGAAGGGAGCTGTGTAGTGGAATACTGTTCAACAATGAGTCCTTGGAGGTATCACATAATGACTGTGGAAATTTGTACTCCATATATCCATATTTTATGAAGTGACTAAATTATCAGTAGTACAAGTAAGCTACTTAATTTAATTAAAAGTAATGCAGTATAAACAATAATAAACTTATTCTGAAATGGCTGTTTGATTCAATTTTTCAAACTATTATGAACTTATGATAATGGACTTTAATAAAGGAACTGAAGCATTTGTGTTAAAAAATTAATAAAGATTAAAGAAAGAAGACAGCACGACCCAATTTTGTTTTACAGTAGTGAACAAATTAATCCGAACAAGCCAATTTTTGTAAAGTTTTTGTTTCAACTCAGAATAATTTTGGTTTTGGTTTCAGTTTACTATTTCGGTTGAGTGCTGCATATTTTAACTGTTTCCCGGATGTTTATTAATAGTGTTGTGCATTTGTTATAGTGTAAACAAGTTGACATTCATAGTGTTTTATTCTTTTGTGTAGCTATAAAATGGATACCTCTCCGAGAAAGCATTCAAATATATGTACTCTTTTTTAGCACAGATTGACACCACAAACCAACACCACACCAATGAGTGTGGTGTTGGTTTGAGTACTGTTAATGCGATTTTAAAGAGGTTTAGGGACGCAAGTACCTTTTCTCATGACAGAAAACAACAACAACAAAAAAAAAAAACAAGGAAAACTACACTTACTCAAAATTGTTTACTAATTAGGAAATGCAAAATGAATCAAAGATTGTCAGCGGTAGACATAAATAAAGACTTGACAGTTAGTGGGATTAATGTTTCAAACATAACAGTCTGTCAAAGACTGTTGGAAGCAGGGAGGACTGCCCACATACTGAAAAGAAACAACTGTTGATGAATGCTATGCAGAAAAAGAGACTCCAGTAGGCAAAAGTGTACAAAGATTGGACTGTTGAGAAGTGGAAGGTCATATTCTCAGATGCACCATTTCTTTGTCCAAAAAAAGCATGTACCCTATGTTTACAAATCAGCAGCTGAGAAGACTTCTCCTGCCTACCTTCAACAGGCTTCTAAAAACACAGCTATAAAGAGATTCTGGGTTGTTTTACACATGACGGTCCAGGATCAATTGTGCCTGTTGGCAGTATGATGAAAAGTGACTAATACATAAAAATATTGGAGAAAAGAGTGGTTCCACAGATCCAGAAAGAGAAAGAACTCATCTTCCAACATGATCTCGCTCCATGCCACATTTCAAAAAAAGTGAAACAGTTAAAAAACGTTTCATTTTCTTGACCAAAAAACTCTGGAAAAACTTTTTATTGGGATTATATTGATCAAGTGTATATAATAAACAACTAAGTTATACCAACTAGTTTCACCAACTAAGTCTGTTGGCATCTTCAGGGTACATAACTGATGTAAGGCACTAAAAAGTAAAAAACTGTTACAAACTAAAATCAACCGATTCCAATTATATTAAACAAAGAACAGAGCGTGTACAATACATTCATAGAGCATGGATGATTTCACTTGGTTGTTATTTAGGATCGTTCTATAGTTGGTACTATAAGGTACAGTACTATAGGGTACAGTATTTTCAGGGAGGATAGAGAAGATAGAACAGGAGGAGGAGTACTGTTGATGATAGCTGATGTGTTGCAGCCAAAGAAAGTAGTATATCATGATGATAGACATGTGAATGAGAGTTCATTTGAGGCAGTCTGGTGCGAAATAGTGACCAACGCAACCAAATATACAGTTGGATGCTGCTATAGGCCAGGGAGTACAGGGGGAGATATTGAATTCATGCATCAGCAACTTAGTGCAATGAGTGAAGGCTTAGTGATTATTATGGGGGATTTTAATTATGGTGATATCAATTGGAAGGAGGAAATATCACGTAGCAAAAAGGAAATGGAGTTCATACATCTGCTACGAGATAATTACTTGAAACAGCACGTAACTGAAGGGACACGTGGTGTGAGAGTGTTGGACCTGGTTATTGGTTCAGAGGTTATGTGCATAAGTAAGGTGACCTCGTTACCTCCAGTTGGTGAAAGCGATCATGTGGTATTGACTTGGGAGGTTGCAAAATCTGTGGATTTTTCTATTAAGAAGGGGTATGTACGAAACTACAGGTTAGGCAATTATAACAAGCTTCGGAGTGAGCTTGCAGCCATCCCATGGCAGAACATATTGCAAGGGAAAGATGTTAGCAGTGCTTGGGATAAAATCAGTGGGTATCTGAGGAAAGCAATATCAGATTGTGTCCCCATGGTCAGGAGGTCAAACAAGGCAGGCATTAGATGGATGAGCAGTAGTATCAAGCTTGAACTACAAAAAAAGAAAATGTTATGGAGAATTTACAAGGAGAAGGGCGATCAGGACACCCATGAGCAGTACAAGGCTCAAGCTAGGAAGGTTACCAGCATAGTAAGAAAAGCTAAATCAGATTATGAGAAGACCTTAGCCAAAGAGATCAAGGGTAATCCCAAAGAGTTCTTCCGCTATGTGGCAAGTAAGAGGAAGAATGACTTCGGAAGGATAACCTTAGTGGGTGCTGATGGTATTGAGGTGACAAAATCAGATGTAATAGTCGAGTTACTGAGTGATCACTTCTCAAAAGTCTATCACCCAAGTGAGGATATCTCTATACCTATAGCAATACCTAATGTGAGAATTGAAGCTAAAGAATCAGAGGTATTAAATATATTGCGAAACTTAAATGCAAACACTGCGGTAGGCTTAGATGGAATATCAGCTCGGGTGTTGCGTGAATGTGCAAATGAATTGTCAACCCCTCTTACCTGGATATTTAATTTAAGTTTGAACTCTGGTATGGTCCCTAGGGAGTGGAAGTTAGGCAAAGTGGTTCCTTTGCATAAGGGTGGCTCTAAAACTGCAGTATTGAATTACAGACCAATCACCATCTCAGGAGTAGTGGTAAAAGTATTGGAAAAGTTGGTTAAGGACAAAATTCAAGAATGGGTGGATCAGGATATGATACTCTATAGAGGCCAACATGGTTTTGTTAAAGGTAGATCCTGCCTTAGCAATCTATTAACTATCCATAATAGAATAACATCAGAGTTGGACAAAGGAACTGGCTACACAGTGGTACTTCTGGATTTTGCTAAGGCTTTTGACAGGATACCCCATAGAACACTGTTACGCAAATTGGAGCAGATGGGAATGGATATTAAATTGGTGATATGGATAGGAGAATGGCTCAGGGAGAGATACCATAAGGTGGTGTATGGAGGAGCCGAGTCCAGAATGAGGCAGGTGACCAGTGGTGTGCCTCAGGGCTCTGTGCTTGGGCCAATGTTGTTTAATTTGTATATAAATGATATAGGAAACGGCTTAAAGGGAGATATTCAGTTGTTTGCTGATGATGCAAAGTTGTGTAGTGCAATAAAAAATCAAGCTGATGTTGAAAGTTTGCAGGAGGATTTAAATAAGCTGGTAAAATGGGCAAAAGAAAATGGATGTCAGTTCAATGTGGAAAAGTGTAAAGTCTTGCATTTTGGGATTAAAAGATTACCAGCTGTGTACTACATAGATGGAAAGGTACTCCAAGAGATTGATGAGGCTAGGGACTTAGGGGTATTGGTAGATAAGGAGATGAAGTTCAGAGGACACATTGCTAAGGTGTCCAAGATTGCACATAGGATTACTTGGTTGTTGAGGAACACACTGACATCCAGAGATAAAGAGGTTATTATTCCCCTTTATAAAGCATTGATACTTCCACATTTGGATTACTGTGCTCAGGTCTGGTCACCTGGATTCCTTGGAGATGAGGAGGCTGTGGAGAGGGTTCAGAGAAGAGTGACCAAGTTGGTGAGTGATATAAAAAATGCTCCCTACATTGATAGATTGAGAGCTTGTGGATTGCAGAGATTGGCTGATAGGCGAAGAAGAGGGGATATGATAGAAACATTCAAATTACTAAAAGGTTTTTATAGGATTGATGCAGGGGAAATGTTTCAGCTGTGTGATAGTGATGGAAGAACAAGAGGTCATCTCTGGAAATTAAAGAAGAGTGTGGTTAACAAAGGTGTCAGAACAAGGTTTTTTGCCTGGAGGGTGGTGAATGAGTGGAATTCATTGCCTGACTTTGTTGTGAGCTCTTCATCTGTAAATGAATTCAAGAAGAGATATGACAGATATTGTTTTGCTAGTTTGGGTCTCCCGCGATGAGTCTACTGACTCCATGGAGATACCCGTAATAATAATAATAATAATAATAATAATTCAGTTCTGGCGAGTTGAAGGATCTGATAAGGGTCTTCCACATCACGGGCAAGATTAGTCCTTGGTTCCTGTTAAGGTTTTGTGTACAGCGGGCAACTGTTGTGGCCTCCTTAAAAATTCGGGAGCGGAAGTCCTCCATGTAAGGAATTGTGCTTCTATCCCACTCTATGGTATGGTTCGTTCTTGAGAAATGAAACGCTAACCCTGATTTTTCTTCTCTGTTATTATTGACGTCACCTATATGTTCTTTTTGCCTAATTTCAAGGCTCCTTGAAGTTTGGCCGATGTAATTCAAGCCGCACGAGCATGGTATGTTATAAACTCCAGCATATTTGGAGAAAGGATGGCTATCTTTTGGAGATCTTAAGAATTGTCTAATCGTTTCTGTGGGCCACTCTTATTTTATGTGGTCTAAGAAGTCTAGCAATCTTATTGGAAACTGTCCCTAAGTATGGAATGACGATGGTGGAAATATAACGTACATCAGCTTGTTGTCTTTGTCGGGGTTCAGAGAAAAGTATCTTGTGGACGAGTCTTCGAGGAAATCCATTCATGGCAAGGCTGGTGGATATCAGGGATAGTTCTTCCTGGAGGTCTTGTTGATCTGTTGTAAGGAGAGAGGCATGGTTCTTCAACATGTGTACAATACTAAGTTTCTGGACACTTTAATTAAGAAGCTTCCGAATGGTGGTATCAACCTCTCAGTTTACCGCAAACCTACCAATACAGGACGTTATTTACATTTCACTTCCTCACACCACATTTCTCAGAAACTTAGTATTGTACACATGTTGAAGAACCGTGCCTCTCTCCTTACAACAAATCAACAAGACCTCCAGGAAGAACTATCCCTGATATCCACCAACCTTGCCATGAATGGATTTCCTCGAAGACTCGTCCACAAGATACTTTTCTCTGAACCCCGACAAAGACAACAAGATGATGTACTTTATATTTCCACCATCGTCATTCCATACTTAGGGACAGTTTCCAATAAGATTGCTAGACTCCTTAGACCACATAAAATAAGAGTGGCCTTTAAACCCACAGAAACGATTAGACAATTCTTAAGATCTCCAAAAGATAGCTATCCTTTCTCCAAATATGCTGGAGTTTATAACATACCATGCTCATGCGGCTTGAATTACATCAGGCAAACTTCAAGGAGCCTTGAAATTAGGCAAAAAGAACATATAGGTGACGTCAATAATAACAGAGAAGAAAAATCGGGGTTAGCGTTTCATTTCTCAAGAACGAACCATGCCATAGAGTGGGATAGAAGCACAATTCCTTACATGGAGGAGGACTTCTGCTCCCGAATTTTTAAGGAGGCCACAACAGTTGCCCGCTGTACATAAAACCTTAACAGGAACCAAGGACTAATCTTGCCCGTGATGTGGAAGACCCTTATCAGATCCTTCAATTCGCCAGAACTGAATTATAGTACCAACTATAGAATGTTCCTAAATAACAACGAGTGAGATCATCCACACTCTATGAATGTATTGTACACGCTCTGTTCTTTGTTTAATATAATTGGAATCGATTGATTTTAGTTTGTAACAGCTTTTTACTTTTTAGTGCCTTACATCAGTTATGTACCCTGAAGATGCCAACAGACTTGGTTGGTGAAACTAGTTGGTATAACTTAGTTGTTTATTATATACACTTGATCAATATAATTCCAATAAAAAGTTTTTCCAAAGTGAAATAGTTCTTTAAGTTCACAACATCCAATTGCTTCAGTAGCCAGGTAACTCTCCTGATATTAATCCAATAGAAAATTTGTGAGCCATAGGGAAAAAAAGAGACTTGGAAAATTAAAATTGTGATACAAAGGATAATTTAATATAATCTATTATAAAAGTATGGTTTCAAGACGCAGAAATAAGAAAAATGTGTTCTACACTGGTAGAGTCCATGTCTAAGCAAATTAATGAACTTATTAGGAACAGAGAAGCACATATAAATTATTAGGTAAAGTTGGAGTTTAATTTTTGTACTTATTTTCTTGCAAAATTAAAATTTTTCTTTAAAATATGAATTTTGGATTAATTTGTTTGCTACTACATTAGTTAGAAAGGTGTACACCTTTTGGCAACTCATATAGGTAAATGTGACCTCTCCATTGCTTCTACCTTAGTATCACCACTCTGGGTCTGGCTCCCACTGATGAGACCTCAATAAAGGTCGAAACCACTCTGGGTAGTGGTCCTTCCCTTAATGCATAGCATTATACATATCCGCACGGAGATATGCTTTTCATTAAGGGAGATACTAAGACAAGGAGTGATGAGAACTTGGTCCACCTTTGCTACGAGTTGCCTGAGTCCTGAAATATCTTCAGGCGCAAACTTTATTTGCATACACTTGGATAAAGGATTAAACTAAATTTATTATACTATATTAGTTAGTTCTTGCTCAACAAGCAGAAAGGCTGTTTTTCATGAAATACAATGGTTATTTGTATTTCAGACATACTAATACTACAAATTGCTCTCATTATAGCAAACTCAGAGACCAAAGGAACACAGTGACTTTTTATGCAGAAGGGCTTGCTTTAGTGAATTTTCTTCAGCTAAGCATTCATTGCTGTGGGATTTGAACCAAGAACATTTTGGCAATTTGCCATATCGATTACATTTACTATAACAACATTCACTACAGTGAAAGCTGACTGTAAAATATTATTCTAATAGGGAATCTCACAAACTGCTATTTTAGCCTTTTGCATACCAACAATTAAATGACTGCTGGTCTGGTTGGACAAGTGGTTAACATATCTGCTCTCAGGGTGTGGGTTTAAATTCCACCATGGGCATGGACGTTTGTGATTGTCTTTAAATGGGAGATGAAATTGATCACCTGATGTGAGACCACCACCCTATTTATTGGAGGTCTGAAGTGGCTTCAAAATGTTTCGTGTTTGATCTCTAGAGCAGGATTTCTGGATTATGCAAAAAAGAAAATATATATAAACTTAATGAAAATAGAAAAAAAATCCTCAGCTATAAAAATAAATTAAACACACACACATATATATATATATAGAGAGAGAGAGAGAGAGAGAGAGAGAGAGAGAACCAGTAGATAAAATATCAAACTTGGTGGGTACTCTAGCCAAATCATGAGGAAGAGATTTTGACAATACAAGAAATCATTGTTCAAAAATGACTGATAGGGGAAATATGGCACTGTAAGCTGGAGAAAATTACATTACTGTGAACTAGATGATTGATTGTGAAATGATTCAGAGTCGGTGACAAATGAAGCTATTCAATGATATTTATTTCACTCATTTCATAAATTAATGCGATAGAAATACAAGAAAAACATATCACATAGAGCTGACATGCTGCAAAAAGCTCTCAAGGAGATCTACATGATCAATGGAAGCAATTTTCAATGTGTAGTCCCTTGTGCAGGACCAATAGCTGATACTGCCATACAGCATTGTCTATAGCAGAACACAACTGAAAAGTTTTTGCGCATGTGAGATTTTGTCATTCAAATCTGCCAGGTAAAGAACTCTGTCCAAGTACACTATGTTTTTAACCCCAAAGCCAAAAGTCACAGGGGTTAAGGACTGATGAATGTAGTGGCCATTTCTTTGAAAATTAGTGACTGATTACTATATTCTCAGTGAAATGCCGATGCAATAATTGTTGCATCAGCATTTCACCATGTGGGAGGTACTCCATCTTGCTTCAACGCTGCTGTGTTCTGGCACTCTCTTTGTTGCAGTTTCAGGATGACAAACTGCCCAACACACTCAGCAACATGCAGCCACGATTGTGCAGGTCACAGGTCCAATTTGATGGATTTCTTCAAAGATAAACAGCTCAATAACAAACTTAGTCATAAATTGTATCCATATTGTCATTTATGTTGCACTGCTGGTTCATTAGTGTTTTGAATTCTATTCACACAATCTTTTAGTATCTACCTACCCAAGTACTAAATGTACTTGTACTCAAGCACCAAGTACTAAACAAAGGCGCACACATTAATTGCACATAAGTAAAATTGCAATAGCTTAGAACGGATACAAAACAAACACTTTCTGGTGAGGTGATAGACACAAATGATAGGAATAACTAATAAACTAGCCATTCAGTGCTTTTTTTTTTTTTTTTTTTTTTGTTAAATAATCATTTTCTGTCTGGAGAACCATTTTTTTAAGCCCTGACGTTGCTGCAACTAACTTATGATACATGGCTTTCCTTCCAAGTACTAAATGAAGGCACACACATTACTTGCACATAAGTAAAATTGCAATAATAACAATTTAACTGCAAATTTTGTGGATACCAGTGAAATGCAAACTAGTATGCAAAATGTAGAATCGTCTGAACAATTGTTAAATGTACCCACATTTGGAACCAGGTAGCACCGTTTCCACTTTTATTAGTTTCTGTATTTCTGTGCTGAGGATTATCTTTCACTGATTTAAAAACCTGCTGCAATTTGTTGCAAATAAAGATTTATACAAGAATAAAATATATGACTCAGATTTAATGTTTTACTGCAGTTAATCTAAACAACATTTTAATGGAAAATGGAAGGTTCTCTGATCTGAACATGAATAAAATTCATTAGGAAAGTTTATTACTAAATTATTAATTTATAAAAACACTGGTTAAACTCATCATTGATGAGCTTAACTTTTCTTCACAAATGAATACAGTAACAGATACTACATAAGACAGGAGTAGCTAGTGAAAAAGATGTCTTTGTAGAAAATAGAAATAATTTCAAATTTGTTCCGAGTTTCTCCCCTGAACAAATCTAGTATACATTAAGTAATATCATCCAGCACATGGTGGATAATTTCATTCTTTTATAATTTTATCACAAATGTTTTGTGGAATTGACTATTCTGGGTTTCTACAACCTTCAGCATCCTAACTTACCTTCAATTACAAAACATCAGATTACTGACACTGAAGGTTCAAGGTAAGAGCATGAAAATTTAAAAGTAGACATAAATAAGAAAACAAGTTTAATAATCAAAATGCAATGATCAAACAAGGAAAACTCACTTTTCCCCCTGCTAAAGTTATCAACTGATCTATAACGTTTCTGGAAGGAATACTTGAAGGAGAAATGAAGAAGTAGCCCAGTTCACTAAATAATTGTTGTTTGTAGGAGTTCCCTTGTGCAGCTCGTTCTAATCGACTCACCTGAAACAATATCTAAGATTTTTAACTTGCATTTTATAAAATAACTTTTTATATACTAAAATTTTTTTTTACTTTTACAGTAGAAAAAAAAAATTATAAATAAAGAACAGAATAGAATTCAACTTATAAATGCATTTAGCATACAAAAAAGCTTTTAAGAAGATACCGATGTAAACTCATTGATATACTAAAAGATTCACTTGTCCATAAATTTATTTATTAAAAACTCTACAGCCTATATGAGAAAACAATAAGCATAAAAAAGAGATGAAAACAGAACCAAAACATTCAAAGTAACAGGAAGTCTTAGAAATGGATGCTCTCTTTCTTCAATATTGTTTAGAATATATATGAATGAAATAATCAAAGAAGGGAGGTTAACCAATAAAGAAGGAAGTCCAACAGAAAATTTTATCTTAGATGTATTACTCTTTGCAGATGACCAAGTGATATTTGGAACAACTGAGAACAATCTACAAAAAGGTGTATATAAACTACACTTAATAATAAAACAATATAATATGTCAGTCTTTCAAGAAAAAAAACTATGGCATTCAAAGAGAAAATGTTCATCTAAACTAAAATAGTAATAAATAATAAAACATAATAACAATGTAGATTTAGATATTTCTATGAAAATAAACATTTTTCAAAGTAAATAATAAACAAAACACTAAGGCCAAGTAAGCAACAGTTACCAAAAAAAAGCAGACTAAAAATGTATAATATTTTATCAAACCAACATTATATGGCAGCAAAGCATGGACAATAAGAGATAATAAAAGAATCTGAGCCGAAATACAAGACACTAGACAGAAATGAAGACATACTGAAAGACCTAAACCAAACACCAGTTATGGAAACAATACAAATATATACAATCAAATGGAAAGAGCAGTTCAGAAAGATCTTCAAAACCAAAGTATTGAAGAAACATAAGCTGACCAATGCTGGGATGAGACCGAAACAGGCCACTTGACCTAGATTCCTGAAAGGAGGAAGAAGACAATTTTTGTAGGTTTAATGAGGAACAATCCAACATATTCCAGAGACCAGACCATAGATTTGAGAATCCAGTCTTTGTTTTTTTTATAACCCGGCTCTCAGTTCTTATTCTATATAAATTTATTAAGCTGACTTCCTACCATACCTGCTTTAGTAATTCTGTTGTCTATTTGATTTACCATCTTCACTAAATTTTGTGCATAAATAGCTTAAGTGTTTTATTTGTTCTTTAGGTTCACCATTCAGGATACAGTTGATATTTTCAATGTTTCTGCCTATTTTCATCATCTTTGTCTTTTTATTGCTGATTTTCATGCCAAATTTATTACAACAGTTACTCAATTTAGTCAGGGAAACTTGCAGGCTTGTACTAAATTTATTCAGAAGTATAACATCTGCATAAAGTAAAGAGCTAAGATTAACATCACCAATTTTGATATGAGATTTAATACCACTTTCCTTCATAATGTGATCCAGATCATGAATAACAGTGGAAATAATGTGCACCCTTGTTGCACACCTGACTTAACATCAAACCAACTTCCTGTACCTCCTTCAACTCTTAACTTTATTCATATCAGTTCATAAATCCTAGTTTTATTAAATTTGTGTCCCTGCATTTGGAGGGGCAAAATGAACTAAACAAAACCAAAAAATGGATATAGTTTGACAAGTTTTTGTGAGAATTCAAGTACAGAATTTTTATTATTATTATCCTAAGACCCCATGGAGTTACTCATCCTGGAGGTCCCCTTGTTATACACACACAGCTCATCATACCTTGCCTTAAACACCTTCAAATTCTCTGTAGACAGCATGCTCTCAGCCAATGCATTCACAACTCCCCATACAAAAAAACTCTTCAACCCCCATAGCGACCTAAAACCAACTTGTATGTCTCCATCATATCACCCACCCCCATCTTTTTCCTATCCACTAGACTCTCTAAATTGAATCTTCTCAACCTTTCGTCATATTCAATATTCCAGAGATCAGCAACTACCTTAATCGATCACCTCTGAGGCCCTTTCCAACATCTCTTCATCCTTTTGAAAACCAGGTGACCAAATCTGTGCACAGTAACTAATTTGTGACCTAATCAATGCCTTATACAATGAAACTAGAATCCTCTTACTTCTACAAGTCAGCATCTTCCACATCATTCCCAGAATTCATTGTGTTGTCCTCACAATTTGGGCAATGTGTCCTCTAAATTTTAGATCCTTATCCACCATCACCCTAAGATCTTTTTTTTTTTCACCTCCAACAATATATCCCCACCAAGTGTAAATTCTACATCCCATCTTTGTTTCCCAAATTTAAAAATCTTACATTTTGCAACATTGAACTGGCATCCCCCACTTCCATGCCCATTCATTCAATCTATTCATGTCTTCTTTTAAGATCACAACATCTGCTCTACTCTTCATAGTTCATCCCCATTTTGCATCATCAGCAAACAACTGAATATCCATATCCAAATCTTCCTCAATATCATTAACATAAAGGTTAAACAACAGTGACCCCAAAACAGGCATACAACTTACTAATATTAGCCAATCTCCAATCCAATGCACTAGTCTAATATCCAATTTTCTAAAATTCACTGAAATTCTCCATAAAGGGAATTCAGCAGTTATTACTAATGGATTTGATAGGTAATTAGAAAGCATGACTATTTTTTTTTTTTAGGTGTGATACAAGCTTTTTACTTTTAGCTTTCAAGTTATTATGATCTTCAGTAGAGGCAAAGGAACCAGAGATTTTGTTTTGAGACAGTTATGTTTTAATTATAAATTGCCTTTGCACTCTTTTTAGAGAACCATGCTGAGATCAAGGATAAGAATTCAAAATGGAATGGTGAAGGATGCTTGTGCCTATAAGAATAATTTTGGTAATGTGTTCCAAGCAAATGTTGAATTGGAAGACCTAAATATAGTTCAATCAAAAGTGTTAATTACTTATGTCATTTTGGTGTGCGTTTTCTAGTTGCTGAACTGGGGGAGAGGGTTCTGTAGCCTTTGATTTAATCAATGTCATAAAATGAAGGAGGCAGATAAGCTAATACTTCTTTTGAAGATGGAGAAATAGCATTCCATTTATGCACCCCCAGCTCCCATTTGTTAAAATTTTTTTGCATGTGTTTGGCACAGAATCATGTGCTTTTACAGAATAATAATAGCAGGTAGAATTGATATTCATGAAGTTTCTGACAGCAGATAAGAAGACCTTAAGCATTTATTAGCAGTAGCAGGAATTAGAAATTCAGTGATTGCATTTGGAATGGGGAGAGGCACAGAAATGACTGGGCATTTAAAACTCTTACAATTTGTTACTGATTTTAGAAAAAGTCAAAAATCAAGGAGATGAAATATGATTTTATATAAACTTTGGATATGGTGAATATGCATTGCTGTAACTATTCATGGAGAAAGAGGGAAGTGAAAACTTGAAAAACTGAGATAAACATGTAAGAGAATGAACATTAAAAAAAAAAGTATAAAAATAGATTTGAGAATCCTGAGAAAGATTAGGTGACTGAACAGATGGCATCAATGAGGCTATTAGGAAAGAACTGGACATTGTTACCATTCAGGAATGTGTTAGAGCTAATCCCAAGTTGTATGGCTACTTAAACAGAATGAGAGAGGAAATATTAGTTAAAGAAGTGTTTTTTTTTTTGCTAGGATGGCAGGAAAAAAGACAAAGATAATTGGTCTGATTGATATAGTAAAAAGTGCCTTAGAAGACAGAAATATAAGATCTAATAATATTGGAATGTTGACAGAATTAATCTGTGATTGAGTGTATCAGAGTAACCTCAACAGAAATGAATCCAGGTACCATCAGTGCTGTAAAAAACATCAGTGAGGGGAAGAGAGCAGAGGAATTACAAAAAATACCATGTTGACATAATTTGTTCTCAAGACTAATGGAGCTTAAAACAGCGAAATAGCAAGATGATATATTTAGGGAATAGTAATTTTGGGGAAAAAAAGCAGTAGTATACTATTTAACACTAAATATGAAAATAAACTTCTTGAATGGCAATTTCAAGGAGAGTGATGTGGACAAATTTCAAAATGTGATTACAAGACATTTGTGCCTATGGCCCCAGAGATAGTTCTAGTCGAGGAATTTTTCAAGTCATCAGACAGGACAACTGACACAAAGAAAAAAAGAAAAAAACTGATCCTTGTTGGAAATTAAATAGCAGAATAGGAAATAAGAATTCTAGATATACAGTTTGGAAAAATTTGGCAGAAATGGACAGCACTAATAATAATAATATTTAGATTTTTACTCAGGACAAGGACTAATCATTACTATGTTCCAACATAAAGTTCCGAAATGACAAAGAGAATACATACAAAACAAGAAAATCTTATGTTATCATGTTGATAACAATGTCTTCAGACTGGTCAAAATATTTGAGCATACAAGAGATTGAAATAGGTGGTGACTACCACCCATTGTTGGATAGGATATGAATGAGCATCTCAATCGAAAATAAAAACAACTTTGAGATTCGAACTGTAGACTCGAATATACAAATATTATCATTAGTATAACAAACCTCCATGGAATCAACAGACATCATAGCAGTTCTCACTCAGCAAGCAACATATCTATCATGTCAAACCCTAAACTCATTCACACTCCTGGCATTTACAACACATGCAAAGTCTACTCCTCATCCTCCATCTTCACACAAGTTATGTAAAGGTGCAGACTGATCTCTCATTATGCTCCTCCCCACCTTCCAACTCTTAGTATAATTCCTTCTGTATTAATCTAATAAAATCCTCTCATGAACTCAAACTCTATTCAACATGTCACTATCATAAAATTCAAATCGACTACTCAGGATTACCCTTCAAATACTAATGCTGACCATCAAAGAGTTCTATTCCTAAATAACCTCTCCAACACCTTAATTAAAACTGCAGATGTACAGACCAGTTCTAGGATATATATTTCTTAGATTCCTTAAAATTCTTCCCACTGCAACACTCATTAAACAGGCAGATAAGAGCATAGCTAACACTTTACACATACTCTAAAAATATTATTATTATTTATGGTATCTCCATGGTGTCCAGAGACTCATCACTGGAGACCCAAATCAACCATCACACATGCAAATCCTACCATACCTTCCTTGAATTCATTCAAAGTAAGGGAACTTGCAACCAATTCTGGCAATTCATTCCACCCACCACTCTCCATTCAAAAAAATCTGGTCTTCACATCCCTACTAACCACACTCTTACACAACTTCCATGGCAGCCTCTAGTTCTCTATTTGTCATTGGAAAATTTTGCTTGCATCAATTTTATAAAACCCCTTTAATATTATCTTAAAAGTTTCTATCATGTCCACCTATCAACTAAACACTGTAACCCACAAACCTTCAATCTATCCTTGTAGGGAGTATTCCATAGACCTATCACCATCTTGGTCACTTGTCTCTGAATCTTTTCGACAACTTCTGGTCCCCAAGAAACCCAGGTGACTAAATCTGTGTGCAGTAGTCAAGATATGGCCAAATCATAGCCTTATAGAGAGGAATAATAACTTCCTTACCTTTACTTGTTAGTGTTTTTCAATATCCAAGTACTTTTTGAGCTATTTTACCAACTTTTGCAATATGCCCTCTGAACTTTAACTCTTTGTCCACCATTATCCCCAAGTCCTTAGCCTCACCAATGCAACCCGAAGTGCTTAACCTTATATTTTGCAGTATTAAATTGACAATCATTATTCTTTGCCCACAATGTCAATTCATTTACATCATCCTGCAGGATGTCTAAATCACCTTTATCAATTATTGCTCTCCTCAGCTTTGCATCATCTGTAAACAACTGAATATTCCCTATGTCATTGATATATAAATTAAAGAATAGTGGTCCTAGTATCAAATTCTGTGGTACTCCACTAGTCACCATCATTCTCCTAAACTCTACCCCACCATCTACTACTCTCTGGTGTCTATCCATCAGCCATCCCCTATTCATGCTACTATCCTCATATCCATTCCCATCCTCTCCAGTTTTTGTAATAGTTTCCATGTGGTATTCTGTCAATTGCTTTGGCAAAGTCAAGCAGTATCATGGTGTAGTCTTACGTTTATCCAATTCTGCTGTCACTTTATTATAAAATGTGAATAAGTTACTAAGACAAGACCTACCCCTTACAAAGTCGTGTTGCCCACTATGGAGTATCGCATCTCTATCCACCCACTATTATTACATGACACCTCCAGGGAGTCTAGACTCATCGAGGGTGGGCACCTACTCTACAACTCTTCGTCTCTACTACTCCACCAGCTGCATCTACCTTCATCATCTACACCAACGGCATCTACTGCTGACCACCACTATTAGCATTTTCACAGACAATCACAAACATCCATGCCCAGGCCGGGTTTCAAACCCACAGCCTTTTAGCTGGAGAGTGGATATACAGACCAATTAATAACCACTTGGCCAGCCAGGCGGGCTGGCCGAGTGGTTATTAATTGGTCTGTAGTTTTCTACCTCTGTCTTGGAGCCACTTTTATGCAATGGTACTATCTTATCCTTTTTCTTGGAACCCTGCCTGAGATGAGACTTAGATTGAACAACTTCATCAGAGGAAATGGCAATTCTCTTACACATTCATAAAACACACGGGCTGATATGCCATCCAGACCCATTGCTGTGTTCACATTCATATTTTTAACACGTTCGCTGACATGTGCCTCGGGCATAGTTTGTTACCACACGCTAAGCACTTTCACTTCTACAAGGGTCAGTACAAGTTATCTCATAGCTAGCTTGTCAGACGGAATTTTGTTTCATATGCCAGCTACGAGTAATCTTGTGTCACCCCCCACCTATGTCTTACATGCACTGACGACTATATAACTTGAGTTCAGAGTCACTGACGTTCAGCATTCTGTGCAGTAAGGTTTATTGTGTCTAGTCTTACAATTATTTAAAATTATCTAAATAAAAACCTTCAATTACGCCATGGCCATAAAAGAAAGCTCACTGATGAAGAATTAGAAGCTTACACTAATATGAGCGATGATGAATGGAATGAATTATTTGGTTCCGATTCCGAAGATGATTATAATCCTACAGATGACTCTAGCGATGACTCAGATGATGATATATCGTATATAAATATATGTATATGCTGAAAAAACTTGAAAAAATTGTTTTATTTGCATTAATAAATACACAGTTTACACAACAATGCCTCTTAATTAATAAACTTTCAACAATACCTCTTATAATATACTATACTTTTGGTGAAATTATTTTCCTTCTACTAAGCCCCTAGACATGCTCTCCGCTTTATTCACAAGCCACGGGTCCAAATTAACGTGCTTATACTATGCTTGACATAGGTGGTTGATAATTGACATACGAGTATGTCAATTATCAACCAACATTCATAGTTGGCTTGTAAGGCTCATATATCAACTACGAGTATACTTGTAGTTGGCAGGCGAACGTGTTAATATGCTAAACACCTCCTGTTCATCTACCTTAATTTTAATTTGTGTCTCTGTAACACGTTCGCCTGCCAACTACAAGTATACTCGTAGTTGATATATGAGCCTTACAAGCCAACTATGAATGTTGGCTTGTAAGGCTCATATATCTGTGTAACATCAGTAACATCAGTAACTGTAAAATAGCTCTGTAACATCAGTAACTGTAAAATATCCACCTGAATGATACTCCTTTGCAAAATGATCACTCAGCAACTCAACTATTTCTTCTGGCTCAGTCACTTTCCTACCTTGAGCACTGTTTAAAATCATTCTACCATAGTCCGCGCAGTTAGCCTAGTGGCTATGCGCTTCGCAAACATATGCCTGGGGAATGAGTGTCCTAGGTTCGATTCCCGTTGACAACGTGAGGAGCTTAAGGATCTTCCTCAGCCATAGCCAAGTTAGCCAGTCTCAGGCATGAACAGCAGGGTTTTCTCCCCAGTTTATCTGGGGTTTTTCATCCTGCAAGCAGGCAAACTGGCCCAGTGAACACACATGGATACAGTCAGGAATACTTAAGACAATCCCTCCAGCCATAGGTTTGAATTATCAGCTATGCTGGTCCCGAGCCCAGATAAAAATAGGAGGGGGGGGGGATTGAGGTGGTGCCGTACCTCCCTGTAAAAGAGGCTCACGGCCGTTGAATCACCATACGAAATGAATGAATTCTACCATAGTTATTTCTCCTCTTATTTGCTACATAACAGAAAAAACTCTTTTGGATTTAGTTTGGCCTGTTTGGCTAATTCTCTCTCTAATAAATTTAGTTTAATCCTTTATCCAAGTGTGAGCAAACAAACTTTGTGCCTGAAAATATCTTCAGGAAAATATCTTGTACTGCCTTACTAGGGTAAGGCAGTACAACACCGAGCAACTCGTGGCAAAGGTGGACCAAGCTAACATCACTCCTATCTCAGTATCTTCCATAATGCAAAACACATCTCCTTGCGGATATGTATAATGTTATGCATTAAGGGAAAGGCCACTACCCAGACTAGTTTCAACCTTTATTGAGGTCTCTTCAGTGGGAGCCAGGCCCAGAAGTGGAGATACCACTTCTGCTTGCACTTTGTAATTGCTCATGAGTATGCTAATCGCTATTTTCTTCATATTTCCTCCACAACGCTTTTTTTTTTTTTTTTTTTCAGCTCTTGCCTTATAGCCCTACTCATCCACTTAATTCCAACTTGGTTTATCCTCCTAACCTTTGGTATGTGGCACTGTTCCAAGATGAGTCCTAAGTTATAGGAGTCATCTTGGAACCTTATAGTTGAACATAAACCTATTATATATTACCTGATGCTATTATCAGATCCAACACCCTCAAACTCCTTGTCCCCTCTATAACATGTTGTTTCATGTAATTATCCCTTAGCAAATGTATAAATCCCACTTTCATCTTGATATGCCCTCTTTCCTCCATACTGTCAATGTCCCCGTAGTTAAAGTCTCCCATAATAATTATTCAGCCTATGCTCATTGTGCTGATTTGCCAATACATGGCATCTACATTTTCTTGTGGACCTCCTGGTCTATAGCAGCACCCAACACTGTATTTTGTCTTATTTGCCTCTATCCCACACCAGACAGCCTTAAACTGACCATCTCCCTCAGACCTAATATCCTCTTTAACTTCTAATTTTGTTGGTTGTAATTCTGCAGCTATCATCAACAATATCCCACCTCCTGTCCTCCCTGAAAATAAAATGCCCTTTACATTCTATTCCTGTAACTATATCATTTTCAGTCTCAGTGATGTCTATAATTTTTTGCCAAGATGAGCTTACCAATGCCAAAAAAAAGTCCTCACCCTTATTTTGCATTTGTGTACATGCATTTCAACATCCCTTTGTACCCATAGTTACCCTTGTGAGATGTCATTACCAACCCATTTAAATTGGAGACCTGTGAAATCCCATTCAGCATTGCATAATCATTACTCTAAGCTTTGTTGTACCCATGCTTGATTTCATCCTTCCTAATATCTCTAGTTTCCCTGGTTTTGTACTACCACATTCTCACTGAACACTTTCTCCAAATATCTAACTCTAAAACCATTCAAATGCAGTCTGTCAGGCATATACAAGTCCTTTCATCCATCAATAACCTGCACAATCTTCTCATTTGCAATCATGGCCCTTCTTCTCAGTTATATGGTGACATAACACCATTCTTACAGCCTTATTAACATATAGCCCAAAACAACACCCATATACCTTTGATTCTTTCATCTCTAATCTTTCTATCATCTGTTTCTTTCTAGGTGTTGCATAGCATCACTTACACCAGTATGATATGTAGTGACAAAGTGCCCATTAAATATTTCTCCTACATCTATTGCCACCATGGTCAACTTGCTAACATCAACAAACCATCCACCAATGTCACTCTTCCAAAATTATTCTTCCTCTTGCTTGACACACACACACACACACACACACAAAGGAAAAATCCCTATTCTTAAAGCTCACTATAACAAACTATTTAAAAGTCCTAATCAAACCCACACAGGCACAATATACAATAAGGCTTTTCATTCCTTTGACTGACAACTGGACTGAAATTACTAACCAAATTATTTCTGAAAACAATATAAACTGCTTTATTTACTTCCAAAGTGCACTGGCCTTATAGAACAAGGCATTACAAATAAATAATTTTGGAGAAGTAAATTTCATAGGAATGATATCAACAAATAGGAAGTACAGAGCCTTATACACAATTCAAAATCAACATACATCAATTGCACTTGCTAATAATTTTTGGGATTCAGCTATTTGAAATATAACTAGTTACTGGCATGAAATATGAATGATACAAAACTCACTTGCACTGCAGGGAAATAGTCAGAAAGTTCAAAGGGCTCCTCTTCTATCCAGTGACCAGCTTCTAATGATCTATAAATCTGCAAAAAAATTTTAAATTTTATTTGCTTTTCCTCTTCTTTTGCTACCATTTAATATTATGAAGTACTATTCACCTACCTCTAAATTAAGATGATTTTCTAATTTAGAAAATGAAGTTTAATTAAAGTGGACTCTCCCTTATGTTCTCTTAACCAGCTCTCTGATTTAACTGCCTTTATCTAGAGATCTCGAATCACTGCAATATTTTACATACTGAGCACTTTTTATTTTTTTTTATTTAGAGATAAATAAAATCAGACACAACATTCCCTTTGATGATGGAAGTTTTTTCACTTGGCTATGCTACCAATTATACATTTGGTTTAATCCTTTATCCAAGTGTAAGCAAACAAAGTTTGCACCTGAAGTATTTTCAGGATGGGAAACTCGTAGTAAAGGTGGTATAAGTTCTCATCACTTGTCTTAGTGTCTCCCATAATGCAAAACACATCTCCTTCCAGACATGTATAATGCTATGCATTAAGGGAAGGGCCACTACCCAGACTGGTTTCGACCTTTATTGAGGTCTCATCAGTGGGAGCCAGTTATGGGAGACACTAAGGCAAGTGATGAGAACTTATACCACCTTACTACGAGTTGCCCCAGTCCTGAAAATACTTCAGGTGCAAACTTTGTTTGCTTACACTTGGATAAAGGATTAAACCAAATATATAACTGGCAGCATAGCCAAGTGAAAAAACTTCCATCAACTTATCTCTAATCCAGAGAATTTTAATAATAAGGTGTGACACCTTTTGGCAACTGGTATAGGTAAATATGACTTCTCTATTACTTCCACCTTAGTATCACCACCTCTGGGTCTGGCTCCCACTGATGAGACCTCAATAAAGGTCGAAACTGGTCTGGGTAGTGGCCCTTCCCTTAATGCATAGTATTATACATGTCTGCAAGGAGATATGCTTTGCATTATGGGAGACACTAAGGCAAGTGATGAGAACTTATACCACCTTTAGTACGAGTTGCCCAAGTCCTGAATACTTCAGGCACAAACTTTGTTTGCTTACGTGTGGATAAAGGATTAAACCAAATATATAATTCCCTTTGATGTAAACTGCTGCTGATGTGACAAAAGCTTATCAGTGGCTAACATAAAAGGGAGCCATCAAACAGCATTTTTAATAATTACTGAGGCAGTTTAGTACTGTTTCATATATGTTGTTTGGTAGATTTTTTTATTTTATTTATTCTTTTTTTTGGGGGGGGGGACTAGTATCATTTTGAGCTGCATGCCCTCATTTCTCACCACATGCAAAAAAAAAAAGTAAGATAAATATATTAACATCATATTATACAACTAAACTTCATAAGGCCTATTTGAGCAATTCTCTATCTCTTTTTTTTTAAATCAAACTGACTCTTCAACAAACAGATCATGTTTCAAATTTCATGAGAATTTCACTTGTAAACCTACCACATTTAGTAACAAAGGTGGGGTAAGGGACTAGATAAGCAAGGCTAGGGATCAAACTTGTTACTTTTTCAAGCCACTGGCATCTAATAAACAGGGTAGTGGTCTAACAATTGGCAGTGACAATTGCCTACCATCCACGTGATCTAATTATTCAAAAGAGTCATAGTTTGCTTAACTTTACATGGCTCAATTTTCCCTCATCAATAGAAATAGAGGGCACACCGCAGGAGAAATGGACATTAAAAATGAACAGAAAAATCAAATCATATCAAAGATATGAGAACTATGACTGTTTTTTAAATAATTAAATTTGAAACTTGATCTGCTAATTGGTGGTTTCATAAAAGAGGGAAGGCTCAAATATATAGGCTTTGCCATAAACATAATTAGTCTATATGTATATACTACTGCACTCTCTGCTAGATGAAGCTCTCTTACTATCTTTGGATGAAAAGCAGCTAGAAGCAGAAAGCAGGTCATATTAGCTGGTAGTCCCCTAGTTTTCTTTAAAAAAAAAAAAACATAATAATAAAAACTAAAAAAAAAAAGCACTGTACCACTTAAGAAGATCTGATTAATGTAAAACATGCCTGATGCCAGAGAAAAGAACCAGTGGAAGACCAAGATCTAGACAGGCCAAAAATAACGGACCTCAAGGGGGGCCGTTATTTTTGTTGAGGGGGGAGGGCTGTGAAATAATGAAAACAAATTTAAAATGTTTTAAGACTAAATGTGTCAAATGTGTATGTAAGATGCTAAAAATGTAATATTATTAATTTGATTATATTAATAATATAATATATTTTATAATATATTAATAATATATGTCTGTATTACGATTTTTTTTCCGATGAGGGCCGTGAAATATTTTAATTTTTCCAAAGGGGCCTTGACATCCATAACTTTGGGAAGCACTGCTTTAGAAGACTGAAATAAAAAGATTTGACAATATCGAAGTCATGATAAATAACAGATTACTTGAGTTTTTTTCACGGTATAGATGCGAACACAGATTGATAAGAAAATAACTATTTATTAACTTAAACATTAATATTTCACAGGTATTACATCCAGCATCTTCAGAGCATAAAAACAAAGTTTGTTACAGTAGCGAGACAACCGCAATCCAGTGTAACAGTGGGACGAGTATGAGTAATTGTAGTGTGCAACACAAAGACTAAAGTCCAAATTAGGTGCCATCTAAGTTTAAAAAAAAAAGATATTAATTTGGCCTTAGGATGACTGTCTCCCAAATCTTTGGTAGATTTATACAGCCATACCGGTTGAGGTTTGGAGTATGTTTCAGGACTTCTGTTGATTCCAGGAACACCATCTCTGACTTGTAAAAGCTTCTGTGCAGTACTTGTGTTTTTTTCCAATTGATCCTGTGTGCAGGGGTATCCAAAGCATGGTCTGCCAGACCTGACTTGCCATCCATAGTGAAAGTGCCGGATATATTTTTTGTGTTCACTGAGGTGGATGTGCACAGTTCTTCCTGTTTGTCCATAGTAGGCTCGAAGACAAGAACAGGGCACTTCATAAACTCCTGGATGCAATAAAGGAGAGAATCTGTCCTTAGGTGAACGGATGAGAGTTGCCAATTTCACATAAGGTTTAAACCTTATGTGAAATTGGCAACTCTTATGAAATTTCACTCCTTTCATGCGATAAAGGACAGATTCTCTCCTTTATCGCATCCAGGAGCTTATGAAGTGCCCTGTTCACATAAGGTTTAAACCTTATGTGAAATTGGCAACTCTTATGAAAATAAGGTATGTGAAACCAATTTCACATACCTTATGTGAAATTGGCAACTCTCATCCGTTCACCTAAGGACAGATTCTCTCCTTTATCGCATCCAGGAGTTTATGAAGTGCTCTGTTCTTGTTTTCGAGCCTACTATGGACAGACAGGAAGAACTGTGAACATCCGCCTCGGTGAACACAAAAAATATATCCGGCACTTTCGCTATGGCAAGTTAGGTCTGGCAGACCATGCTTTGGATACCCCTGCACACAGGATCAATTGGAAAAAAACAAAAGTACTACACAGAAGCTTTTACAAGTCAGAGAGGTTATTCCTGGAATCAACAGAAGCCCTGAAACATACTCCAAACCTCACCAAATATGGTGTATAAATCTACCAAAAATTTGGGAGTCATCCTAAGGCCAAATTAATATCTTTTTTTGTTTAAACTTAGATGGCACCTAATTAGGATTTTAGTCTTTGTGTTTGCACACTACAATTACTCAATTACTCATATTAGTCCCACTCTTACACCGGATTGCGGTTGTCTCGCTACTGTAACAAACTTTGTTTGTATGCTCTGAAGATGCTGGATATAATACTTGTGAAATATTAGCGTTTAAGTTAATAAATAGTTATTTTCTTATCAATCTGCATTCGCATCTATACCGTGAAAATCCAATCAACATGTGTGATGATAAGCCTTTCCACAAGATTAATTGGGGGGGGGGGGGGGAAACTATCAAATAAGAACTTAGTAATAATGTCAACTTTTTATGTAGCACAGTATTCCTGATATGAACCCTTAAGAATTTATATCAGGAATGCAGCTGGCTCAATCAACAAATACAACGTGTGTCGTCACGGTTCGCAAAGTTTCAACTGCATTGCAGCTGGGATGATCCGTCTCGCGGAGAACCACGGTAACAGAGATCATTGATGACCCAATTTACGATATTTATAAGATTACAAATATCACTGTCAAGAAGATATAACATATAAAATGAACTATGCAACAAAATTAATAATTTTAAATTTATAATTAATACATATTGTGATATACTGTGTTAATTCATGGTAAACATACATAAGGTTTGTAAGAGCAATTGTCACAAAATGCTACTACTTTTATAGTAAGTTTCTTGCATATAATAAATTTAGTTTAATCCTTTATCCAAGTGTGAGCAAACAAAGTTTGTGCCTGAAAATATCTTCAGGACTGGGGTAAGGTAGTACAACACCGGGCAACTCGTAGCAAAGATGGACCAAGCTAACATCACTCCTATCACAGTATCTCCCATAATGCAAAACACATCTCCTTGTGGATATGTATAATGTTATTCATTAAGGGAAGGGCCACTACCCAGACTAGTTTCGACCTTTATTGAGGTCTCTTCAGTGGGAGCCAGGCCCAGATGTGAATATACCAGGCAGAAGCAATAGCGAGGTCATCTTTACCTATAGAAGTTGCCAAAAGGTGTGCCACTTTTTTTAAATAAATTACTCTGGATTTAGAGAAAGATGTTGAAAGTTTATTTTTCACTTGGTTAGACTATAATAAATTTAGTTTAATCCTTTATCCAAGTGTGAGCAAACAAACTTTGCGCCTGAAAATATCTTCAGGACTGGGGTAAGGTACTACAACACTGGGCAACTCGTAGCAAAGGTGGCCCAAGCTAACCCAAGGCACAAACTTTGTTTGCTCACACTTGGATAAAGGATTAAACTAAATTTATTATAGTCTAACCAAGTGAAAAATAAACTTTCAACATCTTTCTCTAAATCCAGAGTAATTTAATAAAAAGGTGGCACACCTTTTGGCAACTCCTATAGGTAAAGATGACCTCGCTATTGTTTCTGCCTGGTATATCCACATCTGGGCCTGGCTCCCACTGAAGAGACTCAAATAAAGGTCGAAACTAGTCTGGGTAGTGGCCCTTCCCTTAATGCATAACATTATACATATCCACAAGGAGATGTGTTTTGCATTATGGGAAATACTGAGATAGGAGTGATGTTAGCTTGGTCCACCTTTGCTACGAGTTTCCCGGTGTTGTACTACCTTACCTCAGTCCTGAAGATATTTTCAGCCACAAACTTTGTTTGCTCACACATGGATAAAGGATTAAACTAAATTTATTATAGTTTTATAGTATAAGTTTCTGACAACATTGCCTTACAGTCACCAGCTTACCTTCTTTTCTTTGTAGTTCGCATCTCTTCCTTTTCACTTTTGTATTTTCATGTTGGCATTCCGTTATATATACATAAAAAGCACTGATGTGTGTGTGTGTGCACGTGCGCTTTTTTTTTTGTACACATTGTGTATGGTATGGTGTACTGGCACTTCTATTAAACAGTAATCTGTGTGACATGCAGATGTGGTACATTTGGAAATTTGTAATATTCAGAATTTTAAATCACAGGGTTGGGTTTCCAACTGGATCCAAACATTTTTTTATCAATATTTCCATCAATACTCTTGTCATTGTGTCTGTAGTATTCGCTCTCTGAACTGGATAAAATTCAATAGCATTTAGTAGCACAGGTTACCTATATTTTTTTGACATATCTCTTAAAAATCCTTCTTCATCAGATGATATAATTTGTAACATCAGACGAAATTTCACTTTATGTGGCAAAACTATTTCATCAGGTGTATCACTAAAAAACTCATTCATTATTATAAGGATGCTTGCATAAATAATTTATGAACAATAAATCATTTATTGCACTGATATGTCTGGTAAGCTGATACCCCAATGTAATAATGAATGACCAATGGCTGGACATATGAAATATGAACAAAAGAACCTTGTGCAACAGTTGAATGCCAATGATAGACAGCACTGTCACAAGTGCAAACAAATCACTACACCGTGTGGCTCATATTGGTAACCCACAATATGATAAATACATTTGATATAATTATGTACTGATAATACATAATCGTTTATTAGTTGAAATTGCAAACAACATGGCAAGTCGAAAATTGGTCATCAGTAACCAATGCAGCATGGAATGTGTCTTACAATCTCTGCACCATTTCTGCCTTCCTGAATACAATGTACTCATATTATGTTCTATTCCTCTCATTTCATTCACCAATGCTGAAAATTCATAATCTTTATTCTTAGTGCTTCTGACATTCCTAAACATGCACCAGGCTGATCGACATTCAAGTAACTCTTAAAACAAACCTAGCTAGTTTAAATAAGCAACCCGAGTTGATTTATCAACCAAATTCCTTACTTCACTGCAGTCACTGCTTTCTTTTGGCTAACAAAACTAATCCCACCATTCTTGGAATCATCATTCCATACTTTATTATTTTTCTCTCACTCTACTTTGTAACAGCAATCTCAATCTCTCATTTTAGTGCATGTGTTCATGCTTTCAAGCAGCCACCCTGTCATACATACTTTCCCTCACTACCTATATTTGCCCTTTCAATGAACAACAATTTCTCCATGCATCCTAACACCAAACCATTTAAGTATAATTCATTCTACAAGGATAAATCATTTTTACCTTCAAAAGGATCCCTATACATCATCATCATACCACACACCATTTCTCAAGCATGCTCTGCACATTGAATCATTTACAACTGCAGTTCTGACAGAGTTCACACATCATACCTTGACAACAGGCTCACAATTCTGATTTCTCTTTTCAACAACTGTTCCATATCTTCTTTCAAGTTATTTATTCCAACCAACATAATCATATCTGCCACTAGTTCAACCTGCTTGTTTATAGTTTCAGTCATGTCATGAATCTACTCTCAAAAAACATGCTCTCACTGTATGTTCATCACAGAATAACCATATATCAGCACTTTTTTCCCACCCTTTTCTGTTCTTTCATACCTTCTTTTTACTTCTCTCATATTTAGTCTCCTTTCTTTTCTTTCCTGCTTGCATATAGTTTACCCTTGTATTGCTGTAGCCTTTGGAATGGTGCAGTATGATCTTTGCTGTTTTTTTTTTGCTGAGCTATGGAAATTTTAACAAAGGGCTCACATCGTCAAGCAAAAAAAAAAAAAAAAAAAAAAAAAAAAAAAAAAACTACACCAATGCCATTTATTGCCGACCACCACCATTAGTATTTCCAGAGACAATCACAAACATCCATTCCCATGGAGGGATGTTTGTGAAGGCTAATGGATGTTCGCAGGATGTTTATAAACAAAATAAATTTGTTTTGTTTGCGATAGAAGTTTTTATGACAAATAATCTATAAATAATAAATAAATATTATCTAAACACAATAATATTGAAATACGTTATATTTCTCTTTTGTTTTTATACTTCAAGTGATAATCAACAGTACCAATCAAGGGGCATTATTTTATAGTCCTATTTATTTATATGAGACTACCAAAAGTGAATTCTTATTTGTAAAATGGTAGAAACAGTAACTATAATATTTTATTTAACAAAATCACTTTCGAAACTATGAGACGATTTTACAAAAAAAAAAAAAAAAAAAAAAACCCTCACTGTCTGGTGCACATTTACCCAGAAAAAACTCTCTCCTTTACAGTTTAACATTTACGAACAATTACTTTAAGGAAATACTTATGACAATAGCTGCCACACCTTATTTCCTCCACGTCGTGTGTTCTTCTAGGAGGATCTATAGCTGAGCGATTTTCTAGAAAAGATTTGACATAGGGATTCGAATTAAATGCAATCAAGGGTTTCCCATTTATACATATTGTCATTAAATCTGAAATATGTTATAGTGAGAGAAGATCTCTTCATCGTTACAATATTATTCATCATACTAAAAGCTCGTTCGGCTTCAGCGCTGCAAACTGCAATTTTTGCCATAATCATTTTGGCTTTTTTTTGCCGTGCTGGGAATTTCATTTCGTTACTTTCTAGTCAAAGCCATTTCCACTAAATCTCTAAAATCATTAATTTTAATTTCATATTTCAAAATAAAATTTAAAGATTTTATCTTTTTTTCCCTTCTAACCATGGACACGTAACTTTTTCCATACTCCATGTTTCAGGATAACATACATTTAAAATGTTTTTGAGTTTTTCATCTTCCAAATCCTCATAATTTTCATTTTTAAGTTTAAAATTTCTTTGCTGCATTAATCTATCCTTTAAAGACATTATAAGAGAGTTTAGTAATGTTTCTCGCGGTAGTTTGCGAAATCTGATTTTGCTTTCAATTGCTATTCCTTCAAATTGTTCTGATTTTAACATGGTATCAATTTTAGATTCACAAGAACCTACAGAATTTTTTAAATCATTAATTGCATTAATTGTTCGTATGATTAAGGAGTTAGCCCTTATAATACTTATATTGCGACTTTGTAGAGCTTCTGACAGATATGATAATTCCTGTAGGATATCAATCATTAATGCTAGATCTTTTAACAATTCAAATTGAGAAGTCAGTTTAAAAAGCCCTTATATTTATCATTCGATGCAAAATGCTTGCATAAAGCTGGGTAATTTCTCCACACAGCAAGAGCTATTCGTAAACTGCAAGCTGTCCATCATGGTCCAAACACACGGCCGATCTTTAAAATTTCGATACCAAGGTCTTTTGCAGTTGTATTTAATTCTCGTTGATGTTTTGGTGATTGATGATGAAAAGCATATCATTTATCCATAAATATTTCAAAATAATTTATTTATTTAAAGTTTTTTATCGAATCGTCTAATGCTAATTGTAAACGATGAGCTACGCAATGCGAAATCACAATGTTGGGAAATTTTTGTAGAAGTTTGATTGCAACACCTGATTTGTTTTCTGGCATTACACTAGCTCCATTAGAACAAACTGCAATAAGATGTCTGATATTGCAGTCTGATAACAATTTTTAAATTGTTTTCAGAAAATCCATATGAATTTAGAGTAGCATATACATTCCAGGGTGGTATTTTCTAGTTCTGCAAGATCTACAAAAATCATACATGGTTCAGTGAGCTCAACTTGTATGTGAATAACTAAAACACTTTTTTCTATAATAGCAGACGAATTGACAACATTATCGATTCGTCTGCTATTATAGAAATTTTGCATTTTTTCCCCTATTATTTTGGAGAATATTTCTAATTTTATTTGTTTAGAAAAATGTTCAACTATTCTAATTCATGAGAATCTAGAATGCAATGATAATCCTAGAACAATACCATTTTTAATTTGGAGCTTGATTAAATCTGGCAAATCAGACATTGGTCAGTTTCTCTTCACCAAACTATAAACAGAATTAAACATTTTTGAAGTTATCAAAATTTCTTTTCATTTAGTTTGTAAATTAAATTAGGTAATATAGATTTGCAACATTCTTCATTTATTTTTATAATTTTATTATGAGCAAATGATTCATTATGTTTGGATAACTTTTTATGCAAAGATGTGGTTCTAGAGTCTGTGTTTCCATTCGATTCTATTTTCATTTCTACCCATTCCTTTGATGATAAAACAACTTTTTTCTCCTTCAACACTTAAGTTTTTATATTTTGACAAACACGACATCCTAATTTACCATTTTTTACTTCTACCCACTTACACATACTGCGTTTAGAAATGCGATGCTTGCTTCTCATTCCAGCAATCAGGTAAATTGTTTTCTTTTTCTCCTCCAACTTGTTGTATATTCATTGAATCAATGTGCATATTATCTTCAAACTTAATTTTCAACAGCAGTAGAATCAGCAGAATCACTTTTCATTATTTTTTTTTCCCAAAAAAATTCATCATCAAATTCCTGCCATGTACCCTCAAGGGGTGTACAAGATATGATAGCACTACATGAAAAATTTACATCATTACTAACTTCCTATCTACAATTTTCCTCCAAATCAGTCTGTTACTTGTCAAGACTCCAACATTACCAGATCTTATATTTCTATTGTCTAAGGCACTTTGTACAGTATCAATCCACCTATATCTTGGTCTTCCTCTGGGTCGTTTTTCTGCCAACTTGGCAGAGAACACTTATTTTGCTAATCTTTCCTCGCCCATTCTGTTTAAGTGACCATACCACCTGAGATTAGCTCTGCTAACACATTCCTGGATGCCGACAATGTCAAGTTCTTTCCTAATATACTCGTTTTTAATATGATATTGCCATTGATGCCATCTGTTCATGCCTCTAATCTTTCTCAGGACTCTCATATCTGCGGTCTCTAGTCTTTGGTCAAGTGTTTTACTTCTGACCCAGCTCTCAGATCCATAAGTTAAAACTGGTTTGAACACTATCTCGTATACAGCTAATTTAGTGTTCCGACTAATTTTTCTCTTATTTCATATGAATTTATTCAATTGACTTCCTACCATACCAACTTTGTTGATTCTGTTGTCTATTTCCATATGATGGACAGCATGGATTTGCTAAAGGGAGGTCATGTTTTAGTAATCTACTTACTTATTACAATAAAGTGACTGCTTCCTTGGACAGAGGAGAAGGATACACAGTAATATACTTGGATTTTGCAAAAGCTTTTGATAGAGTACCTCATGATAAGTTGACAGTCAAACTAGAGCAGATGGGGTTGGATATTAGATTAGTGCACTGGATTGGAGACTGCTATCTGATAGGTATCAATAAGTTGTGTATGGGGGTGCGATATCCAGGAAAAGGAAAGTCACTAGTGAAGTGCCTCAGGGGTCTGTTTTAGGGCCATTACTATTTAACTAGTATATTAATGATATTGGAGAGGATTTGGATGGAGATATTCAGTTGTTTGCAGATGATGCAAAGTTGGGATGAACCATAAAGAGTAGTGAAGATGTTGTGGCCTTGCAAGAGGACTCGAATAGATTGAGTGATTGGGCAAGCAGATGGGGATATGAGTTCAATGTTGCAAAATGTAAGGTTTTAAAATTTGGAAAACAAAGATGGGATGCAGAATTTATGCTTGGTGAGAGTATATTGTTGGAAGTGGAGGAAATAAGAGATCTTGGGGTGATAGTGGATAAGGATCTAAAATTTAGGGGACACATCGTCAAAATTGTGAAGACAACACAAAGACTTCTAGGAATGATGCGGATGACACTGACGTGTAGAAGTAGGGAGGTTCTTGTTCCATTGTATAAGGCTTTGATTAGGCCACACATGGACTATTGTGCCCAGATTAGGTCACCGGGTTTTCAGAAGGATGAAGAGATGTTGGAAAGGGTCCAAAGGCGACTGACTAAGGTAGTTTCTGAGCTCTGGAATGTTGAGTATGAGGAAAGATTGAGAAGATGTAATTTACAGTCTAGTGGAGAGAAGGAAGAGGGGAGATATGATAGAGACCTACAAGTTGGTAAGGGGTTGTTATAAGTTCAATGGTGGAGAAGTTCTGCAGAGAATAGTGGGAGATCAGGGGAGAACCAGAGGTCATCCCTGGAAACTGTATAAAGAGGGTGTGAGTAGGGGAGTGAGAAGCAGGTTTTTTTCATGCAGAGTTGTGAATGATTGGAATGCCTTGCCTGAGAGTGTGGTGTCTGCAAGGAGTTTGAGTGTGTTTAAGACACGGTATGATGAGATGTGTGTGTGTGATAAAAGGACCTCCCAGATGAGTCTTTGACTCCACAGGTCTTGTTTAATAATAATTTGTCGTAAAGTGAAGAGCTCATCCTGACAGCCTCTATTTGACCTGAATCCAGCTTGTTCTTCACCAAGCTTTTCTTCTATAATTCTTCTCAACCGTTTCTCAAGTATACTTGAATATATCCTACCAGGAACGCTCAATAGGGATATACCTCTGTAATTCTTGCATTCAGTTTTATTTCCCTTTTTATATATAGGTACTATGAGAGCTCTACTCCAATCATTGGGAATTCATCCCATTGCCCAGGCATTCTGAATTATGCAGTGCAGCCACTGTAAGACTTTTATACCACCATACTTCAGCATTTCTGGTCGAATATCATCTACTCCTGCTGCCTTTCCACATTTCAAGTCTTTGATGGCTTTTTCTACCTCAAGTATGGATATGTATTCCTGACTGCATGCCTGGTCAGTGTTTTTTATCACTGTGCTGTCATCACTGCTTGTTTCATTTAGCAAATTTTCAAAGTAATTACTCCATACTTCAAGGATATCTTTTTCTCCCGTTTTCATTTCACCTTTATCATCTCTAACTCCTTTTACAGTACTCTTTCCTCCATTCCTAAACTTCTTCAACAACCTCCAGAATATTTTGTCACATTCTTGATATTTATTTTCTGTTCTTGCCAAAGTCCTCCCATGACTTTTGTTTAGCTAGTTTTACACACTGTTTAGCTTCTTACATTTGTCTCTGTATTTTCTAGGAGCACAAGCTGACTTATTTTCCAGGAACTTTTGATATGCTTTCTTATTTATCTTCACTGCCTCTTTAACTTGCTGTGTCCATATTGGAGTTCCAATTTTTCTATCCTTGCAGACAACTTCACAACATGCCTCTCTAGCTGAATCAATCAGGGTTTTCTTCAAGGCTTGCCACTGAATCTCCAAGATTTGGTTCCTGTTCTCAAACTCATTTTTCCTTCAATAATCTTTGTGTATTTTAGTCTACAGTTCACATCTGAGAGCTGCTCAACTTTTATTTGCTTTAAAACTTTCTTACATGTCATTCTTTTCAATATGAAATTCAATTTTATCCTGCTCAAGACTAAATAGTGATCACTTCCAATTTCAAATCCTCTGTACACTCTGGTGTCCTGCACCAGGGAGAAAACATCACTATCAACAATAACATAGTCAATGAGACTTTTCCTATTCCTTGCCTCTTCTCTCCATGTGAATTTGTGCACATTTTTATGTTGGAACATGGTGTTAGTAATAACCAGTCCATGACCTGCTATATCAACCCATTTGATCCTTCATTAGAAATGTTGTTTGCATTCAAAACAACAAGTTCCTCTGTCAGAAATGTTTCCTGATGATGAGATAAATTCTCATACCATCTTCTTCTTCTTTATCCAATAAACTACTCTTGCACTTGCTACAATACATAAAACCCACCTACACTGTAGTGAAATAAAGGACTAACAGCCTATACAGTAATGTCACTACACACACACTAATTCAACAATTAAATTATATAAATGCACTTAGCAATGCCTGCATTTAATTAAAATGCTCATACTCAATTCAACTAATACTCTAGCTATATAATTATATATTAGATATTAGATCCAGCATTATTTCAAAGCCGAATGTAGAAACTATGAAAGTTTTGTGAGGTGAATTGACCAGAGAGCTTATGGGAATACATTCCCAGGCATTCACGAATTGCTTTAGTATGGACCACTTAGAAGACATAGGCACTGCCCAAGAGTCTATATATTCACCTTTTATTGGTCCATTTTGATAAGTTTCACTGACCTGACAGCAGTTTCAAACTGGTTGGTTTTCTTCAGAGACCAGTTAGAAACCTTAAGAGAACAAAAACTCTTGTTCAGTACTAAGGAATTTGAAATGTCAGAGATATCTATTTTTTGTAAGTGAACTCTTGGTCGGTGCATAGAAGTAATTACTAAAATAAAGAGCCACTTGACTATATAATTTTACATCACCAAACTGAAGCCTTTTGGCTCTTATTTTAGTAATATATATATATACATATATATATAAACCATAATTTTAATAATAAAGAAAATATCAAGTCCTTGGCAGCATGGCTCTATGAAAATTCACCAAAACAGTTTATTAAAAAGCCAATTCATTGAATAAACAATTCACCAAACATAATTTGAACAATAATTACTAATAATTTTTGATGGATTCCTTTCAGAATTCACAGAAAAAAGTTACTTTCTTGATAAATATTGTTTTAAAGTTTTCAGTAATATTACTTAAGATGTAGATAAACATAAGTAGGTGATCATCAAGACTTTTATTAATTCCTATTTGTAGTTTAGAACATTATTTTATTAAATGAACATACTATTTCAGAGAGTAGGTCACAATTCATCATGTGAAACAGACTTCTCTTTGGTTATGAAATCCACAAATAAATTTCATTTTGCCTTAATTTTCCACAGGATGGTTTCATCAAAACCAAATTTGACAAATTTTAATAGAGATCATTAAATTCTATCCAGCTAGAGAAGAATTATTAATATCTGTTCAACATTTTTCCAATAAAGATGAGCTAATTGTAACCAAAATTGAATGACATAGCAACTTCTTGTTTTGCAAATCCCACAGATTATTAAATTTCATTAAGTCAGGACAGAATTATATTATTGCAGCTCTGAAAATCATCAGACTAAAAATAAGAACAGCTCAACAAATTTTCATATGGATTTCAAAATATCAGTGTCTGAGTCAAACCTATTCTGTAATAACTTACATATGGTCAAACAGACAAAATGAATCTTAAAAGTTGCTTACATATTTAGTGAAACATACCTAATGAATTATTATTATTATTAGGTGTATTTGATTAGGAATACAAGGATTCCATGCCGTGAAAACTGAAACTGCCTTCTCAACATTTTGTTGAAAGTGAACTATCTAGACAGATTAATATAAATGTATTTACCAAGCTGCTGATATTCTGATATAAAAGAGATAAAGATATAGGTGGGCTGATAGAATTAAGACTGCTGATGCTTTTAGGATACTGAAATGATTTGAGACTTAATAGAAAAATGTGGTAAAGAAGCCATTGGTCAGAAATCAGTCACAAAATATTAAATGAGTGAATTTATCCATAATATCCAGTGTGTCACTGAAGGTATCCATGAAAATCACTGGATGTTCCAGAAAAATGGTGGTGATGATAAACAATTTATCCATCCATTAATAATTAATTTATAACAAAAAAGAACAGGTTAAATAATATCTATGTATACCTTTTTATGATTACTTTTGAAAATTTTTATTCGAAATTATAATTTGTACTGATTACAGTATGCAGGTTGTTTATTTTATGCAGTCAAGATAGTGCAGCTTCTCAAACGGCTCCACTTGCTTCCTACTGATGATGATATATCAGTTTTTACTTTCTTGATAAATATGGTTTTAAAGTTTACTCGCTTTTGGTACAGTGCTTTATACTGAAATTATTATCAACCCCTCCTTTTTTATGAGGGAGAGTAATAAATATATGAGGAAGCAAAACAATGTTTTGCATGTGAAATATATTCACATCCGAGCTACTTGTGAATATATTTCTTGGTATCTTTAAAACATTATGAGATAGTATTTGACTCACTACAGTTATATGAATGACAGTACATAAAAAATAAACAGATGTATATTTTATGAAGATAAAAGTTACAGTCAAAATATCTATACAAATTAACTGATATAATTACTTAACTTACCCAATCTGGTGAGAGAATCCAAATGCCTCTAACCAGTGCTAAAAGAATATTGATGGTTCTTCTCTTCTCACCACACACCACATGTGTGGTAGCATTAACTACTATATTGGAAATTGTAAATCCACCAAGAGCTTTCACTGTGCAGTAAAGAGTCTGCTTTTCACTGAAAATATCAAAATCCGTTTCAATAATATAAAATTTTCTTAGTACAGAAAATAATATTTGAAAGTGTACTGAAATGTGAATACAGTATATGAGAATAAATTTTCAAACACCAAAAGCATATCTTGATAGTAGGGTATGTCATCTCTGATAGTGCCAATTATGAATGCAAATGAAATGAGTCCCAACATTTTCCAGCATATATAGTGTTCATAAACTTTCACAATGACAAACAAATATTAAATACAATAATTCATATAATTTCAGGCATTAATGATCAGGGAAAGAAAGGAGTAGCCATAGTATTCAACATTAAATCCAAGGTTAATTTTTTTTGTATAGCAGGCAATATCAAATGATGACGTGGACAAACAACAAAATGGGGAATTCGACAACGAGACTTATTTGTAACTATAGCACCACAGATTCTAATAATGAAGAAACAGAAGAATATTTCAAGCCATTAGAGAAGGCAGATGATAAAGAAAAATGAAAACTTGGTTTTCTCATAGGAGATCGAAACAACAGAGCAGGAAACGAATACCAGATATATAGAAATGTAGTGGGAAACTTTGGAGAAAAGAGCAAAGCTAAGAATAATGATAAGTAGCACTGGATTTCTGCTCAAGACATGAACTAGTCATTACTAATGCCACATTCCAACATCAATGTGTGCACAAATTCACATGGAGAGAAGACAAGAAATGAAAAAGATGTCACTATGTTGTGTTGAATTTTCTCTTGACAAATATTCATAAGACTATTACACTTTTTTTATAATCTTTTTCAAGTAGCTTTATTTTATCCTCCTACATGTTATGAAGAAAAAATTAAAAATCTATTATCTGACAGGTCTATATATGAAGTTCTCAGTAGAGATCCTACCACTAAAAACCATAATGACACCAACGAATTATTACGTGGAATGAATAACTAGCCTATAGAAATTATAAAAAAACTAAAATCTATGCACCCACTTACTCCTAGATTGTATGGGCTTCCAAAAATTCATAAAGAAGGTATACCATTACGCCCAATAGTTGATTGAATCTATTCTCCCACTTACCAACTGTCAAAGTATCTTGCGAAGATTTTACAACAGCACATTCACATCTCTGATACTTATATTAAAAACTCAAAACATTTTATAGATAAAATAAAAAACATCCCCATTTTTGAAGAGGATATACTAGCAAGCTTGGACATTACTTCTCTGTTTACTAACATTCCAGTGTTTGAAGTCATCAACATCTTAGACAACTTATTCCCAAAAAACATCACTACTTTGTTCAATCACTGTTTAACTTCTATTTTATTTGGCAAAAAACCATCTACAAACAACTCACTGGATTAGCTATGGGCAGCCCCCTATCACCTGCTTGTGCTGACTTATTCATGGAAGATCTAGAGAAAAAAATCTTAACCCAGATCATTCCAAAACCGAAAATTTGGTACAGATATGTAGATGACATCTTTATCATTTGGGATCATACGAAAGAAGAACTAATGAATTACCTCAACCAAATCAATAGTTTCCACAATACCATCAAATTCACATTAGAAACGGAAAAAGATAAACTGCCATTCCTTGACATTTTAATAAAGAAACAATCCAATAATAGTATCAACCTATCTGTATACCGAAAACCTACAAATACTGGACATTACCTCCATTTCAACTCAGCTCATCACATAGCTCAGAAACTTAGCATTATCCATAGTCTCAAGAAAAGAGCTATACAGTATACGACAGACAAGGATGACCTACTAACGGAATTAACCACAATATCCAGAGAACTTTCTTTAAATGGTTACCCAAAAAGACTCTATAACAAGATTCTCTTTATTGATATACCACATCAACAACGTGATGACGTCCAATACATCAGTACAATTACGATTCCTTTTGTCAGCAACCTTTCCAAAAAATTAGCTAACCTTTTAAAACCGCATAAGATCAGAGTGGCATTCAAACCAATCAACACTATTCGGAAATTTTTAAGATCACCGAAAGATCCTCACCCATTCTACAAGTACTCTGGAGTATATAATATACCTTGCTCATGTGGTATTAGTTACATAGGTCAGACCTCTAGAAGCTTTGAAACGAGAAAGAAAGAACACATAGGATATGTCAGAAATAACAGACAAGACATTTCAGGCCTTTCATGCCACTTTGCCTCTACTAACCATCATATTGAATGGGATAAGAGCCTTATGCCATACATAGAAGATAACTACCATTCAAGAACCTTTAAAGAAGCAGCTACAGTCGCCCGTAAAACTGAAAACCTAAACAAGAATCAAGGTCTAATTTTACCAGAAATTTGGAAAACTTTAATCAGATCATTAAACATCAAAGAAATGAACTTTCATAACAATTATGTAATGAACCATAATGAATAAATCACGTTAACGAAACACGCACATTGTCACACACAATACCAATTTTTTGTATGAATTAGAATTATCAGTTATAACCTAGTCTGTAACCTTCATTTTAGCTTACTAGTTTGTATTCCCTGAGGATGCCAATAGAAAAGGATTGGCAAAACATGTAGGAGGATAAAATAAAGCTACTTGACAAAGATTATAAAAAAAGTGTAATAGTCTTATGTCACTATGTTATTGCTGATTGGAATATCTTTATACTTATTCAGGACACAAGAGTATACAGGGTATATATATATATGCACATCCACTCTTGTGTATGTGCATATCTGAAATAGGAAGTTACCACCATTTAGTTTTGAGCAGGATTAAATTGAACATCACACTGAAAAAGTGTGTATAAGAAAGTTTTAAAAAGAATTCAAGTCAAGCAACTTTCAGAGATGAAATGTAGACTTAAAAATACAAATATTATTCAAGAAAAAATGAAAGAATTTGAGAAAACAAGAACTAACCCTGTAGACCCAGAGAAAAAAAATTACTAATTCAGCCAGAGAAATGAAGTTGTCTGCAAGGAGAGAAAAAATCATAACTTCATGGAGGATGTTAAAAAGGCAATCATGGAAAAGAAGAAATGAAAAGAGAACACATGCTGACTTAAAGTCAGCCAGCATGTGGAGGAAAAGTCAGCACCTAGAACTGGAGGTTTAGGAAATTGGTTTTGATGTAAAAGCGGGTGCAAGATAAGGATGGACATTATTGTTATTCATCATCTATATAGATCACGTTATTAAGGAAGTAACATTAAACATAATATCAAAATTGGATAAGTTAATCCTAGCTGTTTTAATTTATTCTCTTAAATTTAGTAAAGGCTTGGAATGCTTTAACTCTAAACTAAATACCTTATTTGCCGGCATATAAGATGCACTTTTTTTCTTTGAAATTAGGTCTGAAAGACAGGGTGCGTCTTATATGCCGACTCAGTTTTTTATTACTTTCATTTCTGGAAATTTTCTCTGTTCCGAGTTAGGCGATTTCTTTCTTGCTTCCTTGTGGTGTGTGAGAGCATTCCAGTTACATTAGTTATGTATTCCAGTTACTAATATACATTCTAGTATTCCAGTTATGGATAGATAACATTTGGTCTAGGCGCTCTGGTGGACTGTTGAAAAAGCCGACCCTGCTAGTATGGAATCAGTTTCGTTTTCACAAAACAGAAGATTTAAAAATAAACCCAAGGAATTGAAAACTCAGCTGTAATTCCAGGAGGTCTAACTAGACAGCTTCAACCTTTAGATGTCTCTATTAATAAACCATTTAAGGTATTTATGAAGGAGAAGTGGAACACTGCATTCAGAAGACTGCAGGATGCAGTCTTCAGATTTTGAGGTTATGCCATCAGGAAGAAGCCTAGCATTTTGCAGTTTGTGAGTGGGTAAAAGCTTCATGGGATGCTGTGAAAACTGAGACAGTGGTTAAATCATTTAAGAAGTGTGGCATTAGTAACGCACTGGATGATACAGAGGACAATTTGTTGTATGAGGACTCAGATTCTGATTTAGAAGAGGTTTCAAGTGTCTCTTCATTTAGCTATGGAGATGAATTTCTCGGTTTTGACGAGGAAGATTAAAAAAGGTGGGTACTCTTTCCTAGTTAGATTAGGTATTTGTTGAAAGTAGACCTGCTTATTACTATATATTTGAAATACTGTAAATTCATTATAATATTCAGTGATAAAGTTTTTTTCCTAAAAAATGTGCACAAAAAAGGGGGTGCATCTTATATGCTGGCAAATACGGTAACTACTGTAATAAATTTAGTATGAAAATAAGCAGGAACATTGATAACATCAGAGGTAGGCTTAATGAGGAAACCTACAGAACAAGTAAAACATTTCAGCTGTTTAAGCACAATTTTTAGTAAAAATGGCTTTCTTGCTTTTATTTAGAAAAAGCTACTGTCCATATATTTTCTAGTTTTTTGTTATTATTGTTATTCATCATCTATATTTTTCTTTTCTATTTAGCACTCATTCGTAATTCCACATGATTTGTAGTTGCATTTTCCTATAAATGCCTATACATATCTCCCCCCCCTTATTAAAAAAAATAATAATATGGCTAATTGTACACATCACATTTTACGTGAAGTCAAACAGTAAACTTTGATTTCCATGCTATGTGATACCACCCTGGCAGAGGAAGATTCCACCATCCATAGAATTCCATGACCAATCGACACCTAAAAGAATGCAGTTTCAAAAGTATGATATCTTTATAAAACATGCCATGTCAAAAAATTTTAATGGTTCTTTTACAGTCTTGAGGTATGGAATTGTTTGTTATGGAAATTTTTAAATTTTCTGGGGATGGGGGAAGGTGAACCAGCCTGCACTAACACTCCAGTGGCAGCTGGCACATCCTCGTCATTGTTTAAATAACATATAAATATTATAATATAAAATAATATGTCTGACTGTTTGGTAAAAAACAAATGATGTAATGACAGTGAAAATCATTATGAAGACATTCAAGGAATATTTTCCTTCTAAAAAAAGAAATGTGATGACTCCAATGTTAGTGGCATCACTGAGAATATGAAGGCTTTCCTATGATGACCACACTGAAGTTATTGTATAAAAGAGATTAACAGAATGTTATTATACACTTGGGAATATAGAGGGCAACAACTACGAAATGTTTAGACAAACTGGTTGATTAGAGATTTTACTTTGGTTTCATCACATGCAACCTAAGACTGAATCTGATGAAAGCAAAGCTAAATATTTGAGTTTTAGATATTTTAGCTTTACAAATTCTTTCTTTCATGGTTAAACAGTAGTCAGCATTCATTGTGTAGAAATTATGGAGACAAACTTTTGTGTTGGAGCAGCTGTGTACTACACACCAAAGTAGACTTTAGATCTTTTGTTTGTAACAATTTGAATTGCTCCACTTATTCATTTGCCATGTGTACCATAACATGTTGTTTTGTGCTCTGAAATCCAGTGAAATATCCAGTTAATAAACATCTTTTATAATTTAGTTTGGTGTCATAATACCATTAAAACAAGATATAAATAACATTCAACACCTAAACATATTTGTTAGATTAACACCCATCCTGTATCGTCTCTACAATTTCTTATAAATAGTTCATACTTATCCCAAGTGTGGAAGCAATCTTATACCTAGCCTATTCCAAAAGAGGGAGATGAACTCTACTATCAAACTACCAACCAATTACCATCACTACAGTCCTCTCCAAAATAATGGAGAAAGTCATCAATAGCCAACTTCAATACCTAAAGGCCCATCAATTAACCAATATAAATAAATAAGTTCCATGTGATGATACATCGTTTCCCCTTTTTACGGGAGTTCACGGTACCATCTAGTCCCCCCAAACCTGTAATCCGTGTGTGTGTCCTCGGACTGGTTTGCCTGCTTGCGGGATGAAAAACACCAGATAAACTGGCAGAAAAAACCCTACTGTCCACGTCCAAGACTGGCTAACTTGGCTATGGCTGAGGAAGATCCTTGAGCTCCTCACGTCGTTGACAGGAATCGAACCTAGGACCCTCCTTCCCCAGGCATATGGTTGCGAAGTGCAAAGCCACTAGGCTAACCATGCGGACAATTAACCAGTGACCACCAGTATGGAATCTGTCATCAAGATCCACTGCTGACCTCTTAGCTTACATCACCCACCACCTGGACATGTGCACTATCCAGTGGTTGGTGATGTAAGTTTTGCTGAGCCACTTGTTCAGCAAAACTAGTGCTGTCACTCCTGGCATTTCCAGAGCTTTTGATCACACGCTCAAGGTGCTAACCAAACTGCTATCCTTTGGTCTATTTACCACCACCCTCTATAATTGGGTTGCTAGCTTCTCCTCTGGTCATTCACTGCATGTCATGGTTGATGGCTCTTTCTCTCTTTCTGAGCTTCACCACCAATGCAGGAGTGCTTCAGGGCTCTATCTGCTATCACCCACCTTCTTTTTTATGCACATAAATGATCTACACACCAATCATCCCAGTCACCTGACAAACCATGTAGTGCAGATATCCCAAAGATCAAGATAGTCTACAACCAGTGCCTTAAACACTGATCTATATACTATCTTTCAATAGGACAAGGACAATCTGGTCACATTCAATACCACCAAACAGTCTTGCCTCTTCTTTCACAAAAGAAATCTCAGCTCACATTCCCTTAATCTCAACAGTAATACATAAATCATCAGATAAGATCAAATCTCTGCTTGGGCTAACATTCACATCCAGCCTCTCCTGGCAAAAACACATCACAACAACAGTTTCATCAGCATCCAAAAATATAGGCATTCTCTTTTGTTCAAGATGCTATTTTCCACCCAGCCAACTCTCAACAATATACAAAATCCCATTAGAATACTGCTAACATGTTGGGATGGAGCACCTAAAATTTTTCTAAAAATTCTTGACAGTGTCCAGAGGAGAGTCAGCTCATAGATGATTCATCTCTTACAGAGATTCACTTCAACCTCTAGCTCACAGATGCAGTGTTTCAGCTGTGTCTATTCCATAGGTACTTCAATGGTCATTGCTCCAATGAACTGGCAACCATCATTTTTCCTGTTGCACCTGTTAATACATTATGAGCAGCAGCTCATAATGTACAATATTAACAGGTGCAACTGCAAACACACTGAACATGCTTTTTTCTTCCTCTTTTATTCCATCCATTTCTGTCCTCTGGAACAGCCCGGAAGTATTTCCAGTCAGCTACAATGTGCAACATTTCAAAAAAAAAAAAAATTATATATATATATAAATAAACTTCTAACTCTTCACATGCACTGATGTGCTTCAACCTTTCATGTATGGATTCATGAAAAAAAAAATTACTTTACTTAAAACTAAGAAAATAACACTTGACATTCTGACCTTTCTTTAAGGTCAATATCAGGAACACATACACTGTATCACAATATACTTCAGTAAGATACAGCATAACTGTTCTATTAATTGATGACTTCTGGTGAGGGATAGAAAAAGAGGAAGAGCAGAATTTAAATGAAAAAAAAAAACTATATATATATAGACACACACACAACGAAAATAATAATAACCAAACACTTAAATATTTGTTGTTTTAGGGATACTTGTGCCATAACATTTCTTAAGATTCACATGGTAACACAAGAAAAGGGATTAAGGGATACCAATGAGGGATTAAGTATATATATATTATGACTGTAAATCCATTTGTGTTCACGGGGGCTGGTTTGCCTGTTCCAAAGAACAAAAAAAACCATCTAACTCCATAGACTGGTTAATTCACCTTTAGTGGAAAGAGACCAGATAAAGGTTCCTCGCAAATGGACAGAAATCGAACCCAGGTCTTTCCGACCAAAGGGCTTCGCAACTTTCTTTGAAAAGGCTTAGAAACAAGCAAATCAAAGAAATGGGAATACAAGGTACATACAGCAATTGGAGGTTTACCAATTAAAAACCTTGCTGCATACTAGAAATTAATATTAATAAATAATATTATTAAAAACTATTTTTTGATGGTTACATAAAATAAGAATCTCCCAAAAGTTTGGGAGAGAGAGACAATTGTTCCAATTCAGTTTTGTAATGTAAAAGTTTTACTGATGTAAAAGGGCTTCGCAACTTTCTTTGAAAAGGCATTCATATTTAAACCTGCTTCTATGGAAAAGATGAGCTTCATCCCACTGGATACTGTGTTTAGTGTCAATAATATGTTGTGCCAGACCAGACTTTGAGGTTTCATGTATTCAATATAATACTGATGTTCATTAATTCTTTTAATGAACACTTACAGAACGTCCTGTCTGCCCAAAGTATGTTAGATTATATTCATAAGGTATCTGGTAAATGACAGCTAATGATAGAGGTAACAGTTTGTCTTTTGTAGATGGCAACAGGTGAGAAATTTTGTTGATAGGAAAATATGTGGGAATGAGATGATACTTCTTCAAAATTCTACCAATCAGTTCAGAGATACCAGAAATATAAGATATTGGAACTCTGTAGTCTGTTGAAGAATACTGAGGTGTTGGAACATATGAGTCAATTATCTGCTGGATTTGGTTAGGGTTGTACCATTAAATTTCATTAATGTTTTGATAGTGAGAAGTTCTTATTGTAAGCTTGAGGGAGAGGAGCACACATTATGTGCTCTATTAATTAAAGACTTGATAACACTAATTTTTTGAGAGGTGTGATGAGCAGACTTTTGATGAATGTATCTGCCAGTAAAGGTGGGTTTTCGATAAACACTAGTTGATAAATCACTGGAGGCTGTACAGGTAAGAAGGATGTCCAAGAATGGTAAACTACCAGCCTTTTCTTTTTCCATGGTGAATTGAATGTGTGGGTGAAGGTTATTGAACTGTTATAGGAAAGTGGCAAGTTCATTTTCAGAATGAGGCCAAACAGCAAAGACATCAACATAATGAAACCAATGAGAGGGTTGGGGATGAATGGATGAGAACAAGTTATTGTCCAGATGGTTCAAAAAATAATTTGCCAAAGGTAGAGACAGAGGACTAGCCATGGCAGTGCCTTCAACTTGTCTATAGATCTTGTTTTTCCAGCTGAAATATCCTGATTCTATAACAAATTCAAAAATCTTTGCAATATCAGGAGGGTAATCATCATATAGTCAATTAACAGTCAGATAATGGAAGGTTGGTAAAGAGGGGAAACAATGTCAAGGCTGACTAAAAAATCTCTTGTATTTGAATATCCTTGATTTTCTCAAGAAAATGTGCGGAATTCTTGATGAACGATCCGAATTGTCCAGTATGGGCAGTTAATAAACATGACAGAAATTTAGAATTTTTTCTATAGGTGGGAAAGTCAATACAATTCATGATGGGCTTTTACTGGATAATCTTCTTTATGAATTTTTGGGAGGCCATATAAACGAGGAGTTCTTCCAAAATGAGTGCACAACTTGTCCAAAGTATTTTGATCCCAACTAACAACTTCATCAAGCAGCTTATTGAATTGTTTAATTTGTGTTTTTGTAGGGTTATAACTAATTTCTTGATATGTGGAGGTATTCTGTAAAAGGTAGTCTGTCTTCCTCTCATAGTTGGCCTTATCCACTACCACTACAGCTTTTCCTTTATCAGCTTTTGAAATAGATATATTGCTCTTTTTGTCTGCTTTTAAAAAGTAAAGCAGCAACTTCAAAGCATAGTTTATTAGCATCTTCGCTGGAAAGTCCTGAAAGATTGCATTCAATGTTATGCATAAAATCAAGATACAGGATGCATTTAGGTTAATTAGAATAACCAAAATAATTAAAGTTAATTACTGTGGTTATCATGTAATTTAAGGTTTATGGTCGTGACTTATAATACATCTCATGCGGCATCAGCTGTCGCTCAAAATAATGACAGCCGCGTTCAGGGCTTAGACAGAGGGTCCTGTTTGAGAGGTATATTACAGTCTCCAACCAAAGTCAGTGATATTGTGAATGAAGGACACAGAAGGTGTAGGATTAATCTTAGAAGAGAGTTTTACATAGCCACATGGAGTGTTTGGGGTCAACAGATGGGTACTCTTGAGATTGTCTGTAAAGAGATTGGGAATTACAGAGACCAGATGGAATGTAGAAGGTCACTTCAAAAGACACGATGGTAAGCTAGTTGTTTACTCAGTAGGTGACTCAAAACATCATGGGGTAGCTGTGATACTGAAGACAGTTCGAGCAAGAACCTTTCTTGGTTACAACCCCATTAATGACAGGATACTTTGTATTAGACTTAAGGCTCATCCTACCAATGTATCAATCGTGGTAGTTTATGAACCCCACATGGATAGGCCTGATGAAAAGAGTGAGGAATTCTATGAAAACTTACAGAATGTTTTGGACTGCCTACCAAGGACAGACATACTTTACATCTTATGGGACTTGAATGCAAAAATGGGAAAGACTATGAGAGTTAGGCCTGAGTGTGGCATGTTTGGTCTAGGTGAATGCAACACCTGTGGTGAAAGACTGTTGGAATTTGTCCATGCTAATAGATTAGTTATTACCAATACTTGCTTCCAGAAACACCCATGACAGACCTATACTCGGACATCTAACACTGATAAGAGCCAAAGTAAGACTAAGATTCAGAAAATGTCCAAGTCAGGCATCCCACTAGACTAAATGTTAAGAGTAATTCCTAGTGGGTTCAGAGAAGAAACATCAACTTGGTGGGATGATTTTTTGGAGACCAATGAGGAGAACTCAACAGAAATGCTTTGAGAAGGTTAAAGTATATCAAGCTATTTTAAACTTGGTTTTACTCCATTTCCCAAGTAAGCAAACAGACAAACAAGTCAAGTTTGCACCTGCAAGTCTAACTGATCCTACAGGTAGTGCAAGACCAAGGCAACTCTTGGTAAAAGTAGTATAAGCTCTGATCACTAATCTTAATATTTACCCTTAATGCAAAGCACATCTCCTAGAGGAGATGTATGATGTTTTGTATTAAAGGCAAAGGGGGGGGGGCACTACCCAGACCGGTTTCAACCTTTATTGAGGTCTCATCAGTGGGAGCCAGGCTAGAAATACCAAGATTTTAGTAATACAGAGCTCATATGTATTTTACCAGAACAAATTACCATAAGGTGTTTTAACCTTATTAAATAAAAATTCAGGAGGAGATATAAATGTAGAAAGTATTTTACCTTGGGTATCATAAATGTTAAAGTTACCAAGCTATTTTAAACCTGGTTTTAATATTACTAAAATCTTGGTATTTCTAGCTTCCTGATTGAAGATCCCTGTGCTCTGGTTTTGCTCTTCCTAGGAAGATTTGGTCATCTGTCAACAGGATCAGAACTAACCAGGACAGATGTGGCTACCTACTACACAAATGAAAACTGTCAGACCACCCTTATTGGGACTGTTCTGCCATAGACCAGATTATCTCTCACATTGTGAATGACTGCCCAAAGCACCAATTTCATGGTAACCTCCAAGACATCCACAAGGACCTCCTCCTGAAGGATGAGGCCCTGGATTGTCTTTCTGAGCTAGACATTAACCTTTAGCTACATTGTATTCTTTTTGTCATAAGAATAAATAAATAAAATTGAATCAGCCAAGTGAAAAATGAAGAAAATAAAATTTGCCATTCTACTTGGTTTTATAGAATTATAAAAACAGCCTCTAATTCAGTTGAAAACAAGCAGTCCTAATAGCAATGAAGAAACATGGATTAAGCCAAAATTTATAATACAGTTAATAAACAAAAAAAAATATATATATATATATAAAAGCAGCTGCTAGTGTTCTTATATAAAACATACTGGTCTATTCCAAGAAAATAAAGGAATATGCCAATAAGATGCTATTTTACCATATATGAAACATATTCTAATACTGCAATTATTCATTGCAGTATTAGAATATGCCCTGAGTGAACTAGGTTGGAGTGACAAAGGGATTAACATTAACACGTGGTACAAGAAAGGATGGAATTGAATCCATAAACAACTCTCTTACAAAATGTGTGTGTGTGTGTGTGAGAGAGAGAGAGAGAGAGAGAGAGAGAGAGAGAGAGATTGCTGCCATTGCCTTCTGCATCTTTTTGTAATTAGAAATTAGAGTAGAACAGTTCGTATCCCAAAATGAGTTATACTATAATTAAGATAATAATCTGTTATATCTCTGACAAGGTTCTTTCTCTCTCTCACTTGTAAGTGCACTTTGATTAGCACTTCTTCTTTTCAGTAGTTTGTTGCAGTGTATGAATTTGTTATAAAAGTGCTTATTATAATGGGATAACCAATAAAGTATATTGATAAATACTTTGTGATTACTAAATTGCAAATTTTTACTAAGACATACTTTTGTTAATTGAAAAAAAGTGCTGGCCTGGCAGGCTGGCTGAGTGGATAGCATGTTTGTTCTTCAACCAAGAAGTTGTGGGTTCAAATTTCATTTTGGACATTGATGTTTGTAAAAGCCTACTGTAGACAAGCATGCATAACTGAGTTTATAAAGTTTGTCTTTTATTTATATTAAAAAAACAAGTGACAATGCAAAAATTTTGTATTTCAGCAAATCAGAGCAAAATATTTATTTAAATAGAGTATAATTCTATTACGCTATTATTCCATTTCAGAGTATAATTCAATTATGTTCCTTATTAAGTATTACGTTTGTTTACAAAATACTGCATTTAACTGATTTGAAGAATTATGTCTCAATTAATATTTACTTACTCTGCATCTAAGCTTGTCAACACTATGTTTTTCATATCTTCTTTGATATTATTTTGCTTGCTTTTTAAATTAGTTGTTTTCTTAATTTGTGAAGTGGCTGGCATTTTTTCATTCTCATGAAAAATTTCTGTTAATGTTGGGAGAGATGTCATTGATGAATTGGAAACATTTAATGGTGCTTCTGTATATTTTACACTACTAGATGAAAGAACATTTAATTTTATTTTCTTTGCTTCTTTCTTATCTAAAACTTGTTCAGATGATTCATTTCCTTCTTGAAGACATTTTTTATTTTCCTTATCCTGCACAACATTTGATGGTAAATTTGTAATACTAGCCATTGATTTCCTTTTAGTTACTTTAATATTTTTTTCAGACTTTTCTGTTGCAACTGAAACATCAGAATTATGTCCATGAGAAACAGAAGAGTAATCAATATTGACACAGGTATTTTTTTCAACAATCATACCATCTAAAGAAACACTATCTTTTTTTACTTTTCGTCTTAGCCTAGATTTTTTTTCATCAGTTTCATTTTTTTTAGTCTTATTTGTAGCCATTTTGATAAGAGGCAATTTTCCCTTGTCATCTGGTTCTGGTTCTGAAGTACTTTTGTTCCAACCCAGTTTAATAGCATCTGTCTTATTCTGTTTAGCAGAAACAATGCCATTTGGTGTTACAGTACTGTCTTTGTTAAACTCCAAACCACTGTTCATTTCATCATTGATTTCTAAGGAAAATAAAAATAAAACATATATAGCTTATTCTCATAAATCTATTACAATATTTTTGCACATTAACAAAAATTATCAGCATACAAAATACACAAAGACAATATACAATATACATAGAATGTGCAGAAAGAAACTTTTTTTTGCGCATTCTATGAGAACCCATGAAGTGTTTTTAAACTTATTACACACGAGTAGCACACAAATAGCAAAAGGGTTATGTAATTCAGGAAACCCTGATCTAGAAATCATACATCATGAACCTCTTCAGAGCTTCAATAAGCAGGAAGATTTCTCGTGGAAAGGCTTAGATGTTGTTTATACATTCTTACTAAATAGCTTAAGGAAATTACAACGTACAATAGAATATACATTAAAATAAATTTTAATACACTTCCAATATTTCGACAACGTCACGTTGCCATTATCACAGGAACTTAAATACAAGACACGTGCACACAAGTAAATGAGGAACGAAGCAGGAAGCTATTCTTTCTCCTAAAAGTCCTGATGATGCCCCCTAGCGAGCAATGTTGGTATTCTTGGCCGACTGGGCTGAAGGTCTTCAGATGTAGGTTTCCCAAATTTGGGGCAGACTCATGCAACCAAATTTGTTTAGGTTTGGATTGTTTCTTAGGGCTGAGGCTGATTCCATAAATAGCCTATCATATTTGAATTTACTACAGTGTATTATCATGGCTTTCTTCCACCATATTCTATGGCGGGAATCCAGTGCATGGTCTGCAAGACCAGAGTGGCTGTATTGGTGAAATTGGATATAGTCCTTGTGTTCTGAAATTCTGATATTAGCTGTCCTGCCTGTTTGGCCAAAGTGGGACAGCTTACAGCTGCAAGACTTGGTATACACCAGGTAGGTCTAGGGGGGGGGGAGAGGTTGGTCTTTAATGGAGCAGATAAGGGATGCCAATTTTTTATAAGGTCTGTAACAAGAAGTTAAGTCATGTTTTTTTAGGATTTTTGTAATTTTTTCCGAGGTGCCTCGGATATAGGGAATGGTGATGGATTTAGAGTAATCCTTGTTCCGAAGGGGGGGGGGGGGGGACGGGGGGGGTTTATTGGTTTCAATATGTTTTGGATTTTTTTTGGGGGGGGGAAGGGTTTTCTTAGCCATTTTCTAACGCTTTCTTAGCCATTGGCTAAGAAAGCGTTGAGAATGTGGTTTAGTTCTGTGGTTAGGGCATTGTCATTTGAACAGATAAGTTTAGCCCTGTTGTGTAGTGTCTTAATGACTCCATATTGTTGTGAGGGGGGGGGAATTGTTAGTGAATGTATCTGCCTGTATGGGTGGGTTTTCTATAAACTGAGAAAACCAAAGTTCCATCAGGCTGGCAGGTGACTAGTGTGTCTAGGAAAGGAAGGCAGTTGTTTTTTTCCTCTTCCAGGGTGAACTTGATTCTGGAGTGTTGGTTGTTTAAGTGTGTTAGGAAGGAGGGGAGTGCATCGGAGCCATGTGGCCAAATAGCGAACACATCATCAACATAGCGAAGCCATATGGTTGGTTTTTGTGGGGCAGAGTTTAAGGCTTTCTCTTCAAGTCTCCATATAAAAGTTGGCTAAGGGTGGAGAGAGTGGTGAACCCATGGCTGTCCCCTCTATTTGTTTGTAGAATTTTCCTTGCCAAACAAAATAGCCTGAGTTCATTGTGAACTGAAATAGGGGCTGTGATATCAGGAGGAAATTTAGCTTGGATTAGCTCTAAGGATTCTTTGAGTGGGACATTTGTGAGTAGGGAGGAGACATCAAAGCTGACCATTACATCAGTGTGTTTGAGTGTAAGGGTTTCTATGCTGGCTTTGAAGTGGGCTGAGTTTTTTGTGTGGGAAGGTGTGTTGCCAGTGTGTGAGGGTTTTGGACAAATGTTTAGCTAGTTTGTATGTGGGGGAATCAATGCCATCCACTATGGGACGTAATGGCACATTTTCTTTATGTATTTTTGGGAGTCCATATATACGGTGGGGGGGGGGGTATGGAGTTAAATGGTTTTAATTTGTTAGTGACTTCCACAGGCCAAGAAGTGACCTTCTTAAGGAGCCTGTGGAGTTTTCTAATTTGTGAATTGGTGGGATTGTACTCGATAGGGAGGTAAGTAGCCGATCTAACAATAGAGCATTCAGCTTACTTAATCCTTTTGGTTAAGCAATAGTGTGGCTTTCCCTTTATCTGCTTTGGTGTTATTATTTCCTTGTTTTTCTTTACTTCTTGCAGAGATTTAATTTCCTTATTGGGAATGTTGGTTTTTGGTGGTTTTACTTTGGTCAGAACACAAGCTACATCCAGTCTAATATCGTTGGCGACGTGGTTTGGAAGGTGTCGAATCCCGTGTTCAATTTGTATCATAATGTCTTCAGCAGGTATTCTTCTGGACACAATAGCGAAGTTGTGGCCATGTGAAAGAGCATCAAGTGCTTCAGGATTCAAACTAATTGACGACAGGTTGACTCCTGTGTCAGTAGGAAGTTGTGGTTTGGAGTTAGAGTTCTTTTTTAAATTCTCAAATTTTTTGATGTGTCGTTCCCATACTTTTTAAAATTCTTTATCTGCAGCAGTGCACGAGATGTCGTATAAAATAGACTAAATCTCATGGTTTAAGGTGCTGAAAAGGTCATCTTCGAGTGCCTGGATAGCTGAGTTAGCATCACATAAGTAACAGCGGGTAGCGGCGATTTGTTCCCTTAGCAAAGCTTGGCTGGCATGGTTATAAATACGGAGAGCCTTTTGGGAAACGAAACAGTGCTTGAATTTGACACACAGTTTGGGATTACCTGGTTATCCCAGCAGCGTTTTAGGAAAGCGAGACGATTCAGTTGTCTTGATAGCTTTAATTTCATTTTACCGTAATGGCGGGCCTTACGTGCGATGGAATCTCTGTGGATTATCGTAATTCTCGTGGAAAGGCTTAGACATTGGTTATACATTCTTACTAAATAGCTTAAGGAAATTACAACGTACAATAGAACATACATTAAAATAAATTTTAATACACTTCCAATATCTATAAAAAATTGGCATCCCTTATCCACTCCACTAAAGACCCCCCCCCCCACACACACACCAGACCTACCTGGTGTATACCAAGTCCCTTGCAGCTGTGAGCTGTCTTAGTTTGGCCAAACAGGCAGGAGAGCTAATATCAGAATTTCAGAACACAAGGACTACATCCGGTTTCACCAATACAGCCACTCTGGTCTTGCAGACCATGCGCTGGATTCCTGCCATAGAATACGGTGGACGAAAGTCACGATAATACACCGTAGTAAATTCAAATACGAAAGGCTATTTATGGAATCAGCCTCAGTCCTAAGAAACAATCCAAACCTAAACAAATTTGGTTGCATGAGACTGCCCCAAATTTGGGAAACCTACATCTGAAGACCTTCAGCCCAATCGGCCAAGAATACCAACATTGCCCGCTAGGGGGCATCATCAGGACTTTTAGGAGAAAGAATAGCTTCCTGCTTCGTTCCTCATTTACTGTGTGTTGTGCTTGTGTGCACGTGTCTTGTATTTAAGTTCCTGTGATAATGGCAATGTGACGTTGCCGAAATATCGGAAGTGTATTAAAATTTATTTTAATATATATTCTATTGTACGTTGTAATTTCCTTAACTATTTAGTAAGAATAAGCAGGATGGTTGTCTCACACTGAATGATGTCAGACAGGAATTCATTCTATAGCAAAAGGATGATCATTGACTAAACATCTATGAATAGGACATATGCCAAAATTAACTATAGTGTATTCTGTTTTAGGAGTGATACTATTAGCTTGGTTAATAAAGTATTGGGTTTTTATGTAGGAAGGAGAAAGAAGTAACTCTGATTATAGCAAACACCATTACGGTGAATTACTTAAAATGACAAACTTCATAAAATCCTATCCAAAGCTCTATATATGAAAGGTTAGTATCCTTTTCTGAATGAAGAGCCATTTTTCACATTAAAAAAAAAAAAAAAAAAAGAAAAAAGAGCCAAGCACATGTTACCTCAAGCTGAGAAGAGGGGGGGATTTTTTAAAGAATGGAATAGAGCAGAAGGTTTTTTATAAAAAAAAAAAAAAAAATACATTTTTTTCAAATATTATTTATTAATACTGAAAAAATGTAACAAACATCCCATGAGGTATGAATTAATGTAGCTTTTGTTGCTGAACTTCATGAACGAGTCTCTCTCAACATAAGGCAAGGATGCCAAAATTTCCATCTTTAAACATACTGAAAGACTTGTAGCATTCAGAGGGTTTCTTGATTTATTTTTTATACATTTCATATTAGAAAATATTTGCTTTCAGAAATATGCAGAGCCAACGACTTAGAGAACTCTGAATACAAATATTTCAAATTTATGTGTGTCTCATAAGCTACTCCACACTGAACACAATTTGGTCAGGTCAAATGCAAGATATCGTTTTCTTCTTGTTTTAGCTGTTTTATACTTATCACTGCCAAAACATTTAACCTTTGACAACCAGTATATGAGTGCTCTGCTCGTGATGCACAGGAAAACTAAACCGAGAAGAATTTATAGCGTGCACATGTTGTACATGTAGACTAAAAGTTAGAGAGCTGCAGATACATGTTCAAAGAGACACACACTGCTGACCCTACTCTATATCATCAATTCTATGATAAAGTACATTTGTCATAGCATTTCTTTGGTCCCATAACTATAGTTAGGACTATACCATCTGTGATCAGTCTAAAAGGGTTAAGGGTTATTCTTATGAATCTTGAGTAAACTATAAATTTTAGAGTGCTGAAGGCACGAACACAAATTAAGCGTCTGTGGGAAGTTTTCGGTATTGAGATCACATTATAATATAAATAAGGAGTTTATTAAAAATAAGCTATTAAAACCTGACAGTTATCTGAGTCTTAAGACTTACATCATCAGGGGTAGTGAAATTTTAATTACAAATATTAGATGTTTTTTTTTGATAACTTCATAACTGTTTAAATATAATTGATAAACCAGAATACAAAAGATAATTCATTACTGCATGCATGTTGGAACATTGCTAGTTGTTGCTATCTCATGTTCTGTGGTATCACACATGCTATATCTTAGGTCTGTAGCAGATAAATTTTTGATGAAAGCAGACCATACTTGATGTAAAATTAAGCCTTGATTTTTATTGTACTGTGTAGAGATCCCAAGCATTTGTGAGGCATCTTTAAATTTTCTCGTGAAACAGTTATCAATATATGACATTTTTGTTTGTTGCCAGAGTACTTGATGGACAGTAGTGGTTGTGGAATGCAGGCCTGATTTATGCTCTCTTCTTTTTTCGACATCTTTTACATGTTCAGACATGCTGATCTCTCCTAACCTTTCTGTCTGGCCTACATAACAAATGCCACAAGAACAATGAATCTCATAGACACCTGGTTTTTTCATGGGGTGATGTGGGGTTTTGGTGGATGTAGGAGTCTTGATATTTTTTATAAAGGTAAAAAAAGCTACTTTTATGTTGTACTCTCAGAGCAATGCAGCCACTTTGTCTGTGACATTCTTGAGGATGTAAGACAGCATGACTGCATTCTTGAAATCTTGTTTAAGTAAGGGAGTTGCAGAAGTGTATTAAGAATTTTTCTGATCATCTCGGGTTCAAAATCATTAAGTGTGAGGTTCTGTTTCAGGTAGTGCAGTTCTTCATTCCTTTTAATTGATGCGCTTGATATATTGTATACCCTGTCTCTTAAAGTTTTAATTATGCCTATCTTTTGTGATGGGTGGCAGGAAACAGCATTTAAAATTAAGATTTTAAAAAAATTGGGTTTTAATTGCTTATTTTTAATAAACTCCTCATTTATATTATAATGTGGTCTTGATACTGAAAACTTCCCACAGAAACCTACGTGTGCAAATTAAGCTTTTTCACAGATTCACCTGTCCACAAAACACTGATGTTTTAAAAATACCTCAGCAGTTTTATAGGGTCATAATTCAGTATTTGGTATGGCCTTTCACTAATACTTAACTTTTTTTTAATCAATGCATTTTGTGTTAAAAGCTAATAAGGAAATGTCACAGTAGTGACATTTCCTTATTAGCTTTTAGCAATTTGATACTAGTATACTAGTACTTTTTCTAAAGATGCTGGCTGTTTCCCTGATGTATTTTATATGCTAATGCACATAATTTAAAAGCAGACATTTTATGTTATTAGTGACAGCAAGTTAAAAGATACCATTTGTTGTGTTGCTTGTCATATTTACCTAACTGCATACATCAGCAGTGGTTAAATCTTGAATTGCATAGTTGCTCACTGTGGCTTTCAAGACAATTTTGGTTTTTAAAAGACAAAAATTCATGACACACATATAATACTTATATTTAATTTTTATAATAATATTATAAAAATTAAATTTTAAATATTTATAATAATTTTTTTAAATATCTTGCAGCTAGCGAATATCTGAAAAATGTTCTATGTGGCTCGTGAGCCTAGAAATCTTGGTACCTGGCATATATGATCCTGAGACAGATGTTCAGAAATTAATTTTTGAAAATGCTAGTTTTAAGCTTGGTAATGAGTATAGAATCTACAGCTGAAGAGGTGGGAGAGTTAAGGTGGAACACTCATCATATTTCAATAGTTTTCAAGGTTATATAAAAATTACTTAACATGAGAAATATATCTTGCTCACCTTTGTTAGAAGTTTTTTCAATACTGCTAGAGCCTACATTTCCAGAAGTAGAATCTAAGTCACTTTCACCAACAAGAAAAGAAGTGTCATTCTGTTAAAAAAAATATCAAAATATGACATATATCCTCACTAAAATCATTATCACAAAATTTTGAAGATAATTTTCATTACATATTCTTAATGGCCTATAATACTAGAAAAAGTAATGCTTCTGCATACTTGAAAAAAATGCACTACAAACTTATCAAAACGTATAGCAATGAGAAAGTTGTTTTCAAAACATTTAATTATATTTTTACAAGTAACCAACAATTTCTAATATACTTTAGTGCAGTGGTTCCCAAACTTTTTCAGTTCAAGGCACCCTTCCCTTAGTGTATTAGGATTTTTCCTGATACACTGAGCACAAAGTCAGAACACAGGCTGACCTAACAAAAGCGAAAGAGTTAGTGAAAAGGTTTTCCCATGACAGTGTCCATTAGATGTTCTTCCTATTATCGTATCAACACATCGATGGTCAAATTCTAAAACCACATGGGCTAAGTGTCATTTCAGTGAAAATATCGGAATATTTTGTGGCACCCTGGGGTGCTGCAGCACACAGTTTAGGAACCACTGCTTTAGTGTATTTTATTCTTTTAATGTTATAATTACTTATACTAATAAATCACTTTATATTACTTTTAATTTCACTGCAGTTTTCTTCATGCTGATTTAAAAGTTTTCTCATGACCACAGTCATGAAACCAGTTAACTACAACCCTCCCCTCAAGGGGTATGTATGTGGTTAATTGGTTTTAATATTTTTTGGAGTTGTAGCCTTTGACTAAGAAGCTGTTAAGGGTATGATTAAGTTCAGGTTAGGGCATTGTTATCCGAACTGATTAATTTTGCTCTGTTATATAGGGTTTTTATAATCCCATATTGTTGGGTGGAGGGGGGAGGAGAACTGCTGGTAAATGTATCTACCTGTATGTGTAGGTTTTCTGTAAACAGAGAAAGCCAGGGATCCATCAGGGTGGCATGTAATCAGTGTCTAAGAAAGGGAGACTGTTGTTGTTGTTGTTTTCCTTTTCCAAGGTAAAGTAGATCCTGGGGTGTTGACTGTTTAAATGTGTTGAAAAATTGTGGAGTGCATCCAGGCCATGCAGCAAAATGGCAAACACATCATCCACCTAGTATACCCAAACAGTGCATTTATGTGGGGCAGAGTTTAAGGCTTTTTCTTAAAAGGTCTCCATAAAGAAGTTGGCAAGGAGTATGGAGAGTGGAGAACCCATGGCTGTCCCTTCTATCTGTTTATAGAATCTGTTTCTTCAGTCTCATTTGCTTAGTGTAAGTGCCTGCATGCACATATAATTGTTTTGTGATCCCTGATAATGGCAATGTAACATTGCCAAAATATAGGTAGTTATTAATTAAAGTTTTTAATAATTAATAATTTAGTTTATGTTGTTATTTCCTAAAAAAATAGAATTATATCTAACCAACGTATAAGCTTATCTACAAGAATAAGCTTGTTCTATGAGTTTGGAGTTGGACTGTGAAGGGGTGTTGGGTAACAACTGCACGTGTTTCAATGGATATTGTAGAGGGGGGGGATTACTGATTCCAGTTCTAATGAACATTTACCATGGAAATATTTATAGAAGATGCAAGCAGCAGATACTAAAATGCCTGTGTGAGTGGCTGGAGTGAGTTTGTAAGAAATGAGTCATTTATCAGTCTTATTGCTCTTTTAGGGAGCACTACCCAAGATGAATGAGCAATACTCATTGGATGGGAAACTTGACAGCTATAGTATTATAATTATTATGTATATTTACATGATCATTTGCAGCGAAATTAAATTCTAGCAAGCTTAGCAATCTTATTAGGGGTTCCCCATATGGCCGGCCTGGTTGGCCGAGTGGTTAGCATATCCGCTATCCAGCCAAAAGACTGCGGGTTCGAATCCCGCATTGGGCATGGATGTTTGTGATTGTCTGTGGAAGTACTAGTGGTGGCGGTAGATGCCGTTGGTGTAGTTGCAGTTAATGAAGAGTTGTAGAGTAGATGCCCTCGCTCGATGAGTCTTTCGACTCCCTGGAGGTGTTACATAATAATAATAATAATAATATTCATTTTAGAATAAGATTAACTGGATTTTTTTTGGACCAATAAATTTAATGATAAATTATGCCAACAAGTTTCACCAACTGGGCTGTTTGGCTTCTTCAGGGCATACAAACAGTAAAGACAACTCAAAGTTGCTAGCACATAGAACAAACATATAAAATATAACAAAATTAAAAAGACGTGTAACATCATATGCACGGAGCATATGTTTTTAGTTATTGTTGTGTGTGCATGCTGTGTAGTTTGCAGCAAAATTAAATTCTGGCAAGCTTAGCAATCTCATTAGGGTTTTCCATATGTCAGACAGGATCATTCCTTGATTTCTGTTTAGGCTGCTTTCAGAACGGAGAACTACTGTGGCTTCTTTGAAATTGCGACACCAGAAATTTTCTTCTAGATAAGGCATGGAACTTTTGTCCCATTTAATAGTGTGGCTTGTGTTGAAGAAGTGGAAGGCTAATCCGGAACTATCTATTCTGTTGTTTTTAACATTCCCTACATGTTCCTTTTTTTTTTTATTTCAAGACTTCTTGATGTCTGACCTATGTAGTTTAGATCACAAGATCAAGGGATGTTGTATACTCCAGCATATCTGAAGAAGGCACTGCTGTCTTTTGGTGACCTTAATATGTTTTGAATCGTCTTGATTGGCTTGAAAGTTACTCTAAGTTGAAAAAGTTTGAAGAGTGTTGTAATCTTTTTTGACACTGTTCCTGCATAAGGGATGGCAATTGAGGATTTATATTGCGTCTTGGCAGATTGTTGTTGTTGTGTGAGGTTGCTATGAAGAATCTTTTTTAATTAACTTTTTATCATAACTTTTTTAATAACTTTTTTAATTAAATTTCTTGGATAGCTGTTGTTTACCAGGGTCTGTGATATATGAGTTAATTTGTCCTGGAGGTCTTTTTCTTCAATATGATGCTGGTGGCTCTATTTTTGAGCATGTGTATGATGTTAAGTTTTTGAAAAATTGAGAAACTATTATATATATTATTATTAATGCTTCTCCAAAGACTCCTGGACAGAGAATCCATTTAGACACTCACACTTAAACACCTATCATATCTCTCCTTGAACAAACTGTAGACACAACATACACTCCATACACTCACCTCATGCCAGGAGAAGAACTTGAAATTCAAGCTTCTTACCAATATCTCAAGGTAGCTTCCAGGGATGACCCTGAGTTCTACTTCTAGCACTACAAAATCTCACTTGTAGTTATACTGTAAAATAACTTTCCTAACATTTATGTCTCTATCATATCTCCTCTTCTCCATCTATTGCTCTAACTTTGAAGACTACATTCCTTCAATGTCCTCAAATACATATCTATAGACCAGGTATCATTTTAGCTCCTGGTTGCCAAATCTTTTCAACTGTTTCCCGATCTCCTTGGAACCCAGATGACCACATTCGTGCACAGATGTGGTCTTATCAAAGTCTTGTAATGTGGGAGAATAACTTCATTATTCCTATAATTAGTGTTCTCTTTAACAATGCTGTTTTATCTGATGCAGTGACTTAACCACCTTAGTGATGTGACTCCTAAACTTGAATTAACTGTCCACAATAACCTCTAAGTCTCAAACTTTTATTAACTGCTTCCCACAAATATCCAATTAATACAGTATTCTGCTTGCAATGCCATAAATCCAAATTGCATAACTTTGCTCTTGGCAATGAACTGACACTGTTTGCCAACATAACCAATCTGTTCACATTAGCTTGGAGGAATTGTGTACAATTCTACTTAACTTATATCATTAGCAAATAAGTGGAAATAGCATCCAAGACCACCCACACACACATCAATATCATTAACATGCATGTTAAACAACAAAGGCCCAGAGTGGTTGGTGTACCCACTCTCCAACCATCAGGTTGTGGGTTCAAATCCTGCTGTGACCATGGATTGTCTGTGACTGTCATTAGGTGGGAGATGAATTTCATCGTCCAGTATGAGACCACATCCCACTTATTCTCTCTCTATGTTCACTGGGCATCTACAGATGCCATATGGTCACTCCGATGCTCGGTGATGTTCCACACCAGGCCTCGCCATGTAGTCCTGTTGTTTGCTTTTCTGGCAGCCTCAACTCTCTGAAGATCAGTCACTCCACACACACCATCCTACCATCTCATTGATGGTCTACCCCTGCCTCTTTTTCCAGGAACTTTACCTTTTATTACTGTTCTGAGAAGTCCTCCTCCCATCCTTTCTATGTGTCCAAAATATTTTAACTTTCTTCTGTCAATATCCCTAAGGAGCCTTAAAGTTCTACTAATCTTTTCTAACCCCCATTCATTTGTATGCCTTTCAGTATATGATATCCTCAACAGCCTTCTGCAACACCACATCTCAAAAGCAGATATCCGTTTCTCATCTGACTTCTTTAGGTTCCAAGTCTCGCATCCATAAGTTGCTGTTGGAAAAACAACTGCATCTAAAATCCTCAACTTTGTTCCCATGGAGATAGATCCATCCTTCCAGATTTTAAACAGGTCTCTGACTGTTGTTTTAGCCATTCCTAACCTTTTTCTGACATCTTCTGAACAGCAATTCTTCACATTAATAATGGATCCCAGGTACTCAAACTTGCTGACTTCCTCAATTCTTTCTCCATTAAGATACACTTGTTTCTCAAGAGCTTCTCTGTTTGTTTTTCCTTTGAGAACCATGATCTTTCTCTTGCTAGAATTGAGTTGAGTTGAAGTCCTCTGTTATTACTGATCTTGTTAACTTTGTCAAGAATTAGTCCTAGTTCTTCCATGTCATTACAAAGGAGTACTGTATCATCAGCATACCTCAGATTACTGATCAATCTACCTCCTATCCTAATTCCTGTCCTGAGCTCATCCAATGCTTCACGCATGATGTCCTCTGCATATATACTAAACAAGTGAGGAGAAAGTGAACATCCTTGTCTAACTCCTTTTCCAACTTGAAGCCAGTCAGTCAATCCAACACCTGTTCATACTGTGGCTTCTTGCTCCTTATACAAGTTGGCTATCAACCTGATAGTGTGTTGAGGAAAACCCATTCTTTTCATTACTTCCCACAGTTTCACATGCTCAACACAGTCAAAAGCTTTAGAGTAGTCTAAGAAACACATTACCAGAGGGAGTCTGAATTCTTTATATTTTTCTATGATCTGTCTAAGGCAAATGGATCTCACTTATTGGAAGCCTAAAATGTTTGGTCTCTAGAATAGGATTTCCAGGCTTTGATAAAACGACATATGTAAAAATAAATAAATAATTATAAAAAAACATATGAAATTGATGAAAAAAAAAAATCCTTAGTCCACTCACAGTACAAATGTACTACAGGTTTACTAATAATCTTTTGTGGGAAGGAACCACACACACACACACACACAAATGATATATATCTGTGGCCAGCCTGGTTGGTCAAGTGGTTAGCATATCTGCTCTCCAGCCAAGAGGTTGCGGGTTCGAATCCCACTTTGGGCATGGATGTTTGTGATTATCTGTGGAAATACTAGTGGTGGTAGGCAGTAGATGACATTGGTGTAGTTGCGTTTAGCTGTAGTTGGTGGAGAGTTGTAGAGTAGGCACCTTCCTCGATGAGTCCTTGGACTCCCTGGAGGTGTTACATAATAATAATAATAATAATATATATATATATATATATATATATATATATATCTGTTGTGTATCTGCTTTAAATCTGCACATTTTTAATCTGATATTTTAAATAAGCAATAGCATGTTCCTCTTTTGACAACATTATAATCACTATTATGCACTTCCATACTGTGACATCACTGTTAATTAAAGTCTCAGAAATCCTTGAAATATGCAGCTTAATTTTTCCAGTTAGTAATTTATTCTTTAAACTTCATGCATTAGTATCTAAAAACATTTTATCATTTCTAAATTTAGAAATGTCACAGGTTTGATGGCCTTACTGAACTCAGTGGATCCACTAGTATTTAGACATGTAAAGTGATGATGATCATATTGACAGAAAGATTGAGAACACAATTGGAAGTATACCTTGCAGACAAGCAAGCAGGATTTAGGAAGGACAGAACTACAATTCATAGATTTTGACAAAGAGGTTAATAGCAGAGAAAGCTAGGAGAAAAAATAAAAACATATATACTTGCTTTGTTGATTTTCAGAAAGCATTTGACAGTATTGACCAGAAAGTGACATTAGCAGTTCTGGAATCCTATGGAATTGATAAAAAACTAATAGTTTTTTATCAATTCCATAGGATTCCAAGTTAGAATAGGTGATGATTTGGGGAAATGGTTTAAAACAAGCAGAGGTACTAGACAGGGAGACCCAATATCGCCAAGCATTTTCATCGCACATTTAGAAAGAGCAATGGACAAATTGAAGGAAGATGCCAAAGGAATATCTGTACACTGAATGAGAATTAACAATCTGAGATTTGCAGATGACATTGTTATTATTGAAGAAGACGAAAGAGAACTATAAAAAACACTGAAACTGTTAAATGAGGAAGGGAAGAGATTTGGACTTGTTATGAACTTGGAAAAAACAAAGACAATGGTATTTGGTGAGAAGAACATGAAACAAAAGAAACAAGTGGATGGAACTGATATAGAAAATGTAGAATAATTCATATATTTGGGAAGTAAACTGACATATGACTTGGACTGTAAAAAAGAAATAAAGATCAGGATTGCAAAGAGAAGAACAAATCTGAAGGCCATGGATAACATCTGGAAAAGTAAAGTGATCAGTCTGCAAACAAAATTAAGAGTACTGGAAACATGCATCTTCAGCGGTGTACTGTACGGACCTGAAACGTGGGTAATAAATAAGGAATCAAGAAAAAGAATTTTGGCATTTGAAAGAACTTGTTACAGGAAGATTCTAAGAATAGGATGGGTACAGAAAATCACCAATGAAGAGCTCTATCAGAAGATACAACCAAAACAGAATCTAATGCAGAAGATTATAAAACAGAAGCTGCAATTGGAAAAACTTTTATTGGGATTATATTGATCAAGTGTATATAATAAACAACTAAGTTATACCAACTAGTTTCACCAACTAAGTCTGTTGGCATCTTCAGGGTACATAACTGATGTAAGGCACTAAAAAGTAAAAAACTGTTACAAACTAAAATCAACCGATTCCAATTATATTAAACAAAGAACAGAGCGTGTACAATACATTCATAGAGCGTGGATGATCTCACTTGTTGTTATTTAGGAACGTTCTATAGTTGGCACTATAATTCAGTTCTGGCGAGTTGAAGGATCTGATAAGGGTCTTCCAGATCACGGGCAAGATTAGTCCTTGGTTACTGTTAAGGTTTTGTGTACAGCGGGCAACTGTTGTGGCCTCCTTAAAAATTCCGGAGCGGAAGTCCTCCTCCATGTAAGGAATTGTGCTTCTATCCCACTCTATGGTATCAATTCGCCAACTTATCTGTTATCTAAACACCTGGCAGGCCTCCTCAAACCTCACATCCATAATTCGGACACTTATATATGCGAAATTCGCAACATTTTGTTGAGAAACTGAACAACATCTCTATCTCCAATACGGATTTACTCGCCAGCCTGGATGTTACATCTCTATTCACTAACATCTCTGTGGAGGAAGTGATCAACATTTTAGGAAGTTTGCTCCCACAAGACATTACTTCTCTGTTCCGTCATTGTTTAACATCAAACTTTTTCTTATGGAATAAAACCATATATCAGCAATTGACTGGCCTTGCAATGGATAGCCCCCTCTCTCCATCTTGTGCTGATCTCTTTATGGAGGATTTTGAAAGTAAAATCTTAACTCAAACACACCCTAAACTCACAGTATGGTGGAGATACGTGGATGATATCTTTATCGTTTGGAACCACACAAAAAAGGACCTGTTCGACTTTCTTAAGAAAATCAACTCTCTACACCACACAATCAAATTCACTCTAGAACTTGAAGATAACCAATTATCATTTCTGGACACTTTAATTAAGAAGCTTCCGAATGGTGGTATCAACCTCTCAGTTTACTGTAAACCTACCAATACAGGACGTTATTTACATTTCACTTCCTCACACCACATTTCTCAGAAACTTAGTATTGTACACATGTTGAAGAACCGTGCCTCTCTCCTTACAACAGATCAACAAGACCTCCAGGAAGAACTATCCCTGATATCCACCAACCTTACCATGAATGGATTTCCTCAAAGACTCATCCACAAGATACTTTTCTCTGAACCCCAACAAAGACAACAAGATGATGTACGTTATATTTCTACCATTGTCATTCCATACTTAGGGACAGTTTCCAATAAGATTGCTAGACTCCTCAGACCACATAAAATAAAAGTGGCCTTTAAACCCACAGAAACGATTAGACAATTCTTAAAATCTCCAAAAGATAGCCATCCTTTCTCCAAATATGCTGGAGTTTATAACATACCATGCTCATGCGGCTTGAATTACATCGGCCAAACTTCAAGGAGCCTTGAAATTAGGCAAAAAGAACATATAGGTGACGTCAATAATAACAGAGAAGAAAAATCGGGGTTAGCATTTCATTTCTCAAGAACAAACCATACCATAGAGTGGGATAGAAGCACAATTCCTTACATGGAGGAGGACTTCTGCTCCCGAATTTTTAAACAGTTGCCCGCGATCTGGAAGACCCTTATCAGATCCTTCAACTCGCCAGAATTGAATTATAGTGCCAACTATAGAACGTTCCTAAATAACAAGTGACATCATCCACGCTCTATGTATGTATTGTACGCGCTCTGTTCTTTGTTTAATATAATTGGAATCGGTTGATTTTAGTTTTTTAACAGTTTTTTACTTTTTAGTGCCTTACATCAGTTATGTATACCCTGAAGATTCCAACAGACTTAGTTGGTGAAACTGGTTGGTATAACTTAGTTGTTTATTATATACACTTGATCAATATAATCCCAATAAAAGTTTTTCCAGAGCTTTTTGGTCAAGAAAATTAAACGTTTTTTAACAAAAAGCTGCAATTATTTGGACACATCTGTAGAATGAGTGAGGACCAGAAGATAAAGACATTTATGTTTGGTATTTTGGATGGTTTAAACAGAAGAGGTAGACCATACAGAGAATGGATAGACAATATAAAAGACTGGTGTGGGATGGGTGTACAAAAACTGCGACACTGTGCACTGGACAAAGAAAGGTGGAAGAAGATAGTGAAACAGGCATCAGACATCAATCAACAGGCAGTGAGCCCATGGTTCGTGATGATGATGATGATTAGTATCTAAAAACATTTTATCATTTCTAAATTTAGAAATGTCATAGATTTGATGGCCTTACTGAACTCAGTGGATCCACTAGTATTTAGACAGGATAGTATCACCATTAGATTGTTTCAAGTTATCAACAAAAACATTAGTTCACTAATGATCCTATAAATTAATAAAATGAACAATCAAATCCTATGAAGTGTTAATCAAATCCTATGAAGCTTAGTTATGAAATCAGCTACTCTATCATGGATACCTCCTTTCCAGCAAATGTGGACACTGTATTAATACAATTAATCTAACTCTCACTTTAGCATATATAATATCTCACTTTAATATAAGTGCTAAAAATCCTTTTGTAGTCATTTAACTAAACCCTAATTTAGATAAACTTTTAATTCACTAACTTCCGAGGTGTTTACATCAGAAGTCTTGTAATTTTCCTTATATGTAACATTATTTAAATCACTTACTCTAGCTCTAGGCAAACATATTTAAGTTAAAATAAATAAATTCAAGAAAATAAATAACAGCTATTATATATTCTCCCAGTTTGTGAAACAAATTTATGAAATTGGCAATGAAACTTAGACACAATAAGTTATTTGAATACCAATTCCATTTGAAAAGTTTCAAATGTAAGTGTGCAGTCTGTTACTGCACATTTTACCATCGGTGTTTTTAAGTGAACCTATGTCTTAATAAACCGCTCTTTATTACTAAGGATAACAATTATGATTCTCAGTAATGACCCCAGCAAGAGGTAATTCTCAATTATTTCAAATCTATTTGATGGCCTTTTCTTTGAAATCAAATATATATAACTGTATATTAGAAGTGTGATGCTGTTTGACAGTAATTTCAAGAGTGATCAGGTCATCACCTTCACCTTCCCTGAGTGGTTAAGCATGCCCACTCTCCAACCAACAAGTCATGGTTTCAAATCCCGGCATGGGCACTGGATGTTTGTAACTGTTTTTAAGTGGGAGATGAATTTCATCACCCGGTGTAAGACCACCTTATTGGAGGCCTGAATTGGCTTGTAAGCTTGTAAAAATATATAAGAAAATTACAAAAAATATATATATAATTGATAAAAATGGAAAAAAAAAATTTAATGTTAAAAAAAATAACTTTTTTGGTTATAGTCAAACTGCAAATATCATTACAATCACCTTATCATTATATTAAACTGCCAGAAAAGTCTCATCTAAAGCTCCATAACATTCAACAATTATCATAAGGATGTTTTTATATTTTATTTTTATATCTGACCTATACAAGAAAGGCTGCAAGACATACAAGCACATCAATGCTGTGTGTAGGGAAAGTAAGAAGAAAAGACGAATCCATTGACATTTTTTGAACAGCCAAAGATTATATTCTTTGGGGGAACACAATGGGGAAGGGTAGCTGTTCAAAAGAATAGAAGTAGATGGAATGAAAGAAGAGGCAAAGTAGTTTGGCGAGTTGCAAGCTGGACCGTAAATAGGTGTTGGTTGGTGGCAGGTCATTCTTATGACTTTGGAGGAAAGTGGAAGCCAATTCAGCAGACCATGTCAGTGAAAGTATCAACAGAACATGTATGAGGTGGAAACCTCATGCCTATGGGAGATGGATCATTAATTAACCAGATTGCCCTATTCTGGATGGCATCAAGCAATCTTAAAGAGAAAATTTTGGTGTACCATTCCAAATATATGAGCAAGGTTCCATGGTTGGGCAGATTTGGGATTTGTATATAGTTAGCAGCTGTAAAGGAGTGTGAAGTCATGCACTATTGCACAATTTTTTTGGTGGCTGCAGAAGCTATGACTGAGATGTGTTTGTGCCAGGGAAAAGTTGGAGGTCAGGTTAGTACAAGGACTGCACATTATTTCCTCTAACTGAAAGTTAGGGGAAGTAATGTAATGTGTAATCTTTCTTGTAGTAATGTGCAATCTTTCTTGTGAGAGATCAGACAGGACTGAGCTTTGATGGCATTGAAGTCTACAAAATTGTCATTACTCCACCAAATATAGCCAGGAGATCAGAGTTCAAGACATCAGTCATGATGGAGTTTGGGGAAACAGCAAATGAAGGCAATAAGTTAGTTTGGTAAAGACATTTTGAGCCATAGTAGATTATACGGGGGGGGGGGGCTGCAATCTCTGACATGGGACATCAGTTCTGATGAATGCACAAGTGTCACCCTTGTGGCAGAAGGAACTGTGTGTAAGTTTATAATGTGTACTTTTGGTTGAGATGAGAGGTGGTGATGTACATTGTTTACTTAAATAAATTATAATACTGGAATTAACTCACATAAAATATTATTTATTAGTATAATTTTCACTGAGTATCAAAAGCATCTTCAGTACAAAGCTAATAGAACAATAACTGACAATTCCAAAAGGCACCACCTAAGTTGCTAATATAAGCTAACTAAAAAAGTCATTAAATTTCTTAACTTATTAAAAATAAATAAAATAACACACACACACACAATTAAAAAAAAGTTAGGAAAGATTAGCTGATTAAAAAAGTACTATCTGACACAGACAATTGGATCTTTAGGAGAGTGAAGTAAAGTTTCACATGTTTCTTTATAAAGCTGCTCCATGAGGAACCGACTTTTGTGAAGGACTCTTGTCTTGTTAAAATGAACTCTATGTCTAGTGCTGATAGCATGCTCTGCAAGTCCATACTGTTCAAGGTGTTAAATATAAGACTTGTGTTCTTCTAGCCAAATAAAATCAGATCTTCCTATTTGTCCAAAATAAGATAACCCACAGGAGCAAGGAATCTGGTGGACACCTGGATAATTGAGATGTGGGAGCTTGTCCTTTGGAGAAGTGAGAAAGGTGGAGATTTTTTTGATAGAGTGAAAGGCAACAAAAATATTTAGTAGTTTTAAAACTTTTTAAACTTTTAGTTTTTAAAACATTTGCTATGCATTCACTAATGCTTTGCACTTTCTCTTGTGGGTTATCTTATTTCAGACAAACAGGAAGATCTGGTTTTATTCGAACAAGAAGGAACACAAATCTTATATTCAATACCTTGAACCTGAACAGTCTGGACTTGCAGAGCATACCATCAACACTAGACATAGAGTTCACTGGAAGACAAGAGTCCTTCACAAAAGTCGGTTCCTCATGGAACGGCTTTATAAAGAAACGTGAAACTTTACTTCACTCTCCTAACTTAAACAGATCCAATGGTCTATGTCTATCCCCTTTGTGGGAGAGATAGTACTTTTTAAATCAGCTTATCTTTCCTAACTTTTCTTTAATTGTGTGTGTGTGTGTGTGTGTGTGTGTGTGTGTGTGTGTGTGTGTGTGTGTTATTTTATTTACTTTTTTTTTTAATAAGTTAGGAAATTTAATGACCTTTTTTAGTTACCTTACATTAGCTACTTAGGTGGTGCCTTTTGGAATTGTCAGTTATTGTTCTATTAGCTTTGTACTGAAGATGCCTTTGATACTCAGGCAAAAATTATACTAATAAATAATGCATTTTTGAAAGTTATGGAGACAACTACCGTGCTTGAATAAAAACTTTAGTTTAATATAACTAAAATCTACATTCGACGTTTCGACCTTTATGTCAAGGTCATCTTCTGGAGCATACAACTATACACAAAATGTGTATTCTGTGTATTATAGTTGTATGCTCCAGAAGATGACCTTGACATAAAGGTCGAAACGTCGAATGTAGATTTTAGTTATATTAAACTAAAGTTTTTATTCAAACACGGTAGTTGTCTCCATAATTTTCAAAAATGCATTCAGATCACCATATAAGCTTAAAAGAAAGGACTAATAAATAATATTTTACGCGAGTTAATTCCGGTATTATAATTTATTTAAATATGCCTACTCACAGTATTTCCTTATTGAAGTACATTATTTACATTGCTGCTTAGACCATGAATGCTACTTTTTTTTCTTTTTTTTTTTTGGTAAAAATTAATGCTGGTGTTTTTTTTTGTTGTTGTTGGATTTTTGTTTATGTTTTTGGAAATCGTTTTAGAATTTTTATGATCTGCAGTAAAATCATGTTTTGTTGAGTAGTAAGTCCATTATGTGTAGGAAGGAAGAAATAATAAGACACAAATGAAGGATGACAGACTTACAAACATACTACCCAAATAGAGGGAACCCAGTCTCCTGTCCATATGCAATCAGTCCTCCCCCCCCCTGCAACTACCATACTTGGCATCCCTCTGGTCAAGAATGAAAAAGTGAGAGCATGATTTAGCAATAGCTGATTAGGAAGCCTCCAAATTCATTGCTATCCAGTTCAGCCCCATGCATTATCTAATAGTGAGCCTACTGTACCCTCGAATGGGAAGAATCTGGGCTCCCTACAATGTGACTGGCATGACATTAAGGATATCATTCATACTGCATGTAGGAAGAGGAAGGGGAAACAGAAACCAGAACCCTTACTCTAGCAACTAAACATGGCTACAAGACACTTAAGCCCTCCAAATAAGCAAGGTGATATATGTCAATGGATGATGAAAAACAAATACTACCTAGAGGTCTACATGCCATTTACTCAAACTAGAGATGATATGCATTTGCAGTGGCAGTGCTCACTGGGTATATGCCAATACCCCATTTAGTGGAAACAGGCTATACCATGGGGAGGTGGGAATGACTTGACCTCAAGAAGCTACATATTTAACACTTTGAGTCCTATCAATGTAAATATACATCGATATGTATGTATACTTACAGAAGGTCTAGGACTCAAAGTGTTAATGACCTTTTTTTTTAGTTATCTTACATTAGCTACTTAGGTGGTGCCTTTTGGAATTGTCAGTAATTGTTCTATTAGCTTTGTACTGAAGATGTCTTTGATACTCAGGCAAACATTATAGTAATAAATAATATTTTATGTGATTTTTCCGGTATTATAATTTATTTAAATATGCCTACTCATGGTATTTCCTTATTGAAGTACATTGTTTACATTGCTGATGGAAGAGCAGTATCAGGGAGTAAGAAGATTACAAGTGAAGGTTCACAGGGTTCAGTACTGGGACCATCGCTGTTCAATATTTATGTCAATGATATTTCCACAGGACTACAAGGAGATGTTCAGTTGTTTGCAGATGATGTGAAGCTTGGGAGGGTTATTAGTAATAGTACTGATGTTTTGGCTCTTCAAGCAGATTTGAATAGGCTGGAAAGGAGGGCAAATGAATGGGGATATCAGTTTAATATAACTAAATGTGGTTTCAAAATTTGGGATCCACAGATGGAATGCGCCATACTCACTGGTGTTGTTATACTGGAAGAAGTGGACGAAGCAAGGGATCTTGGGGTGATTGTGGATAGAAATTTAAAGTTCTGAGGACATATCACAAAGGTTGTGAAGACATCTCAGAGAATTGCTGCAATGTTGAGGAGACATTGACTACTGAAATCTAGATATGACTTTGATCAGTCATATCTAGATTTCTGGGCTCACATCTGGACATTAGGATTTGAAGGGATGAAGTAACCTTGGAGAGGGTGCAGAGACAGATAACAAAAATAATATCAGGCCTGTACAATGCTGATTATGAGGACAGACTGAGGGCATGCAGACTGCAGAGTTTGGTAGATAGAAGACAAAGGGGGAGGGGATATATGATCGAGACATTTTAGCTATTAAAGGGTTATTATCATGTTAACACTGAGGAGATTTTTCAGTAGAATGAGGGGAAGGAGCAAGGACAAGGGCCATCCCTGGAAATTGCAAAAAGGAGTGGAGAGTAAAACAAATAAGAAGTAAGTTTATTGCACGAAGAGTGGTAGGAGAATGGAATGCATTGCCTGAGAGGGTGGTGAACGTGCAGACAGCGGATGAGGCTAAATAGCAGTATGAGAGACTATGTTGACCTCCCATAATGAGTATTGTGACTCCATGGAGGTCAGGAAAATAATAATAAACAAAACAAATTTCTTTACTAATCCTTTCTAGGATTAAAATAACTAACATATGTTAATACAATCAGTTCTAATATGATATCTTTTCACAAGGGCTCAAAGCTAACACTCAATACAAAATAAAGAACACATCTTACCTTTGTCACTCGAATATAAATTATCTCAAAAATATTTACCTTGAAGGTAAATTTATCATGTTTATATTTACCAAAAATATAAACATGAAGACAAAATACATTAAACTGTCTGACTTACATTTCTCTAAACATAATCTTCATTGTATTCAGTTCCTATTCTTAACTAAATCACAGTTTTCTTCTTGTTTTCAGTATTCTATAATACACACACACACACACAATCACAAAGAACACTGCCTAGAAGAAACAACACAACTTTCCACTTTGGATAAAATGTTCTGAGCTACTGTTATTCCTTTCAACAAAAACTATATTCGAGGCATTCTTCTAGATTATTTTTTGGTAGTTGTACACCATTTGAAAGAAATTCTTCCAGATAAATCCATTGAAGACCAATGGATTTATCTGGAACCTGTTCCTGTAACCCTTTCTGTCAAAAATCTTGTAACTATCATATTATGTCACCATAAATTTGTTTCTTCTCCTTACTCTGCTCTATTTCTCTCTCTGTGCAAGCTTCAGTTTCTGTTTCAGAAACAGAAACTAAGGATATTCTGGATATCTAGGGCAATTACTTGGAAAAATTATTACATGAAATAAGCCAGTAATATCACAGTGGTAGAAAATATCCCCAAGAAATGCAGTCATTAGTATACTTCAGTGTCAGAGGTACCAAAAACTGTCAGAAAACAAAATGCAAAAAGGCAGCTGTTGACAGTATGTAAAAAACTCAATTATCAAGATATAAAAGGTTTACAGTAACCTCAATGCATAATTTCAAGTCTTGGAAAAATAGTAAGAAATGAGTGCATTTTTGGAAATTATGGAGGCAACTACCGTGTTTGAATAAAAACTTTAGTTTACTATTACTAAAATTTTACAATTCGACGTTTCGACCTTTATGTCAAGGTCATCTTCTGGAGCGTACAAACATACACAGGAAACAAGCTATACTACAATCATACTGGTTCGTTAAAGACACTGACTAACCGCTACCACAATTGTTGGCCTCACCTCTGGTGAGAAAAAAAAAAAAAAAAAAAAAAAAATTATACATCAAACTCCTACGTAAAAAACACACAACACTTTATAAACATAATCAAAAACATAACACTCGACAAAGACTACTTATTAGTCAGTTTTGATGTTTCTGCCCTTTTCACTAATGTCCCCATCAATGACACAGTTCTCCTACTACAGAACAAATTTCCGCCCGACATTACGGCCCTCTTTGCCCACGTACTAAAGTCCGGTTACTTCGTGTGGCAAAACAAATTCTACCTACAAAAGGAAGGTACGGCCATGGGCTCACCATTATCCCCCCCAATCGCGAACTTCTACATGGAAACCTTTGAGCAAAGGGCTCTTGATTCCGCCACGCTTCGACCGACAATCTGGCTCAGATACGTTGACGACGTGTTCGCGATCTGGCCGCACGGTCGACAAACGCTAAACACATTCCTCAGCCACCTAAACAAACAACACGAACGCATACAATTTACCATCGAAATCGAAAACCAAAATTCGCTCCCGTTCCTAGACACACTAGTTACACGTCTTCCTTCAGGCAATCTATCCTTCACGGTCTACCGAAAACCGACACACACAGGCCAATACATACATGCGAATTCATATCACCACCCAGCACAAAAATATGGAGTCATAAACACCCTTAAAAACAGAGCCACAACTATTTGCTCTAACCAGCAGGCCCTGAAACAAGAACTAAAAATCATTAGTGACACATTCATAAACAATGGCTATAACAAAAATACTGTCAAAAAAATACTCTATAAAACCACAACAAAAACGAATCTAGACTACAGTAAAACCATAGCCATCCCATACATTAAAGGGTTATCAGAAAAAATCAACAGAATCCTACAACACTATAACCTTAATGCCACCTTTAAACCACCCACTAAACTTAAAACCATATTCAGCTCCTCTAAGGACCCTCTCCTCCCATTAGCACATCCTGGAGTCTATTGCATCCGCTGCACCTGTAACTTACCGTACATTGGTGAAACAGGACGGACAATCCCTATACGCAAAAAAGAACACATTAGACACATTAAATATAACCATTATGGTGAAGCAGGCCTCTCAGACCACGCACTCAACACCTTACACCAAATCAACTGGAAAAGCACCTGCTCCTTACACCGCACAAAAACATGGTACGAAAGAAAATTTAAAGAATCCTGCGAAATCCTGATAAACCACCCAAATATCAACAATAAAGATGGTATGAAAATTCCAAGGATCTGGATGGCACACATTCAGCCAACCTAATGTGAAAGATTCAACACAAGTCAGGACTCTAGCCAATCTGCTATTATTAGAAACCATTCCACTCCAACTGGCTGGAATGATGTTAATATAATGTTAATATATGTATATAGTAGACAACAAATAATAGGACTTTAGCGTTGATGTATAATTTTTTTTTTTTTTTTCTCACCAGAGGTCAGGCCAACAATTGTGGTAGCGGTTAGTCAGTGTCTTTAACGAACCAGTATGATTGTAGTATAGCTTGTTTCCTGTGTATATTTGTACGCTCCAGAAGATGACCTTGACATAAAGGTCGAAACGTCGAATTGTAAAATTTTAGTAATAGTAAACTAAAGTTTTTATTCAAACACGGTAGTTGCCTCCATAATTTCCAAAAATGCATTCGGATCACAGTGCAAGCCTAAAAGAAAGGAGTAAGAAATGAGGGAACATGGTTCTTTTGAAGAATCTAGAGAACAATAAAGCTCAGCTATTTTAGGCACAACGTTTAGAGGGCAGATTAGAGTGAAGAGGGCAAATTAATACAGAAACAGAATAAGCAAAGCTGGTATGGTGGGGAGCTAGGTGAGTAAATTTATACTGAATAAAAAACAATTAGCCAAAACTCCGAATTTTGTCTGTACACAGATATGAATTATATGAAAAATTAGAGTATTAACAGATGGCACCAATGGTGGAACCACATTACAAATGAAAATATCAAAATGAAGGTTGACATCATAAGCATTTAGGAATGTGTGGGAAGAACTGATGTAAAATGATATCATCACTTAAACAGAATTGAATAAGAATGGATGATAAGCCAACAGGTGTATAATGGCAAGATAGCAATAAAAAAAGACCCAGAGGAAGACAAGATCAAGATTGGATGATATATATAATTAATAGTGCCTTAGAATAATGAAATATCAGATTGGATGATGAAAGTTGAATAATCCAAAAATTTCAAGACGTTGGAAATTTATTTTGCACTTGGTTAGACTATAATAAATTTAGTTTAATCCTTTATCCAAGTGTAAGCAAACAAAGTTTGCACCTGAAAATATCTTCAGGACTGAGGCAAGGTGCATCTGTTGGCAACTCGCAGCAAAGGTGGACCAAGCTCTCACATCACTCCTTGTCTAAGTATCACCCATAATCAGTGGTGAGCTATGGAAATTTTAACAAAAGGCTCGCATCGTCGAAAAAAAAAAAAAAAAAAAAGAAGCTAACTTAGTCCTTATAATACTCATATTGCGACTTTGTAGAGCATCTGACAGATGTGATAATTCCTGTAGGATATCAATCATTAATGTTAGATCTTTTAAATATTCCAAATTGAGAAGTCGGTTTTAAAAGCCCTTATATTAATCATTTGATGCAAAATGCTTACATAAAGCTGGGTAATTTCTCCACACAGCAAGAGCCGTTCGTAAACTGCAAGCTGCCCATCGTGGTCTAAACACACAGTCGATCTTTAAAATTTCGATACCAAGGTCTTTTGCAATCGTATTTAATTCTCGTTGATTTTTTTGGTGATTGATGATAAAAAGCATATAATTTATCCATGAACTACGCAATGCCAAATCACAATGTTGGGAAATCTTTGTAGAAGTTTTCATATTTATGAATTTAGGGACACAAAACACATGTGTTGAAAAGATTATTTTACTGATTAAAAATAAAATAATAACTTTACGTTTCGACCCCTGTATTCAGGTCATAAGCACCCTTAAACACAGAGCTCAAACCATTTGTTCAAATGAACAAGCTCTTAACCATGAATATGAGACCATCAAACATACCTTTATAAAAAATGGATACAGTATAAAAACCATTCACAAGATCCTCCACAAAGATACCACTAATAACAAAAAAGATTTCAAGAATGCTATTGCTATACCATATGTTAGAGGCATTTCAGAAAAAATAGACAGAACACTACACAAATACAACATCAAAACCACCTTTAAACCTCCGACAAAATTATTAAGACACCTACTCAGTTCTTCCAAGGATCCCCTGCCACACTTAGCCAACCCAGGGGTTTACAAAATAGATTGCACATGTAACATACCATACATAGGGGAAATAGGGTGAACCATCCTAATCAGAAAGGATGAACACAAACGTCACAAAAAATACCTCCATTTTGGAAAAACCGGCCTTTCTGACCACGCACTCCAAACATACCACAGAATTGACTGGAAAGGTACCAAGTCCCTACACTGCACCAAAACCTGGTTCGAGCGGAAATTCAAGGAAGCATATGAAATGCTCAAACATGATCCGAATCTTAATAAAAATGATGGTCTAACAATTCCAAGAATGTGGAGGAACCATCTACAACCTTCATAGCAACCATGAAGAAAAAAATCTCAATACAAGAAGACTTGGTGAAGTTTTTTTTTTTTTTTTTTTTCCCCTCCTGAACATTCAACAGCAATCTGTACTCCACAAATCCAGAAGATAATCATAATATAACAATATAAACTGTATAATTCCAGAAGAATCTTAGTATGTGAGGACTTTAGCAGAGTTTATTATAGTTTTTTTATTTTATTTTTTGTTTATTTTATTTTATTTATTTATTTATTTTTATCACTAGAGGGCAGGCTAAGAAAAAAGATTAGATAACAACGTAGATGTAATTTACTTGTATAGAGTGCAACAGCATGTAGCTAGTTCTTATACACATGTATCCTTCTGAAGATGACCTCAATACAGGGGTCGAAACGTAAAGTTATTATTTTATTATTAATCAGTAAAATAATCTTTTCAACAAGTGTGTTTTGTGTCCCTAAATTCATAAATATGAATGCTGATCACTGTGTAACCTTAAAAGAAAAAAAAAAAAAAATTGTAGAAGTTTGATTGCGACACCTGATTTGTTTCCTAACATTACACTAGCTCCATCAGAACAAAATGCAATGAGACGATTTTTTAAATAATTATCAGAAAATCCATATGAATTTAAAGTATCAATTATAGTAGTATGTATACATTCCACGGTGGTATTTTCTAGTTCTACAAGATTATTAAACAAGAAGAACAAGGGGCTCACGTGAGCCCCTTATAGCTCACCACTGGCCATAATGCAAAGCACATCTCCTTGCAGATATGTATATAATGCTATGCATTAAGGGAAGGGCTACTACCCAGACTGGCTTCGACCTTTATTGAGGTCTCGTCAGTGGGGGGGGCAGACCCAGAAGTGGTGATACTAAGGCAGAAGCAATAGAGAGGTCATATTTACCTATATGAGTTGCCAACTAGTGTACCACCTTATTATTAAATTACTCTGGATTTAGAGAGAGATGTTGGAAGTTTATTTTGCACTTGGTTAGACTATAATAAATTTAGTTTAATCCTTTATCCAAGTGTAAGCAAACAAAGTTTGCACCTGAAAATATCTTCAGGTGCAAACTATTTATTATAGTCTAACCAAGTGCAAAATAAACTTCCAACACCTTTCTCTAAATCCAGAGTAATTTAATAATAAGGTGGTACAACTGTTGGCAACTCATATAGGTAAATATGACCTCACCATTGCTTCTGCCTTAGTATCACCACTTCTGGGTCTGCCTCCCACTGATGAGATCTCAATAAAGGTCAAAACCGGTCTGGGTAGTGGCCCTTCCCTTAATGCATAGCATTATACATGTCCACAAGGAGATGTGCTTTGCATTATGGGTGATTATTAGACAAGGAGTGATGAGAGCTTGGTCCACCTTTGATGCAAGTTGCCAACAGATGTATCACCTTGCCTCAGTCCTGAAGATATTTTCAGGCATTAAACTTTGTTTACTTTATACTGTTAATTATATATATAATGGCAGTCAACATGTTAATTGTACTGCATAATTAACATGTTGACTGCCACAGCAATTTTCAGGATTTAGGCCTCAGAAGCCAATTTGATTTAATCACATCATATTATTCAAAATTCTAATTATAATGCATAGTAATCACCCAAAAACATACAGAATGTGTTTTTTTGGAAAAGAAGGTCTCACAAGTTATCTCGTAGTTGGCATATGTAACAGAAAGTTCTTTGCAGTAGCCTACTACGAGTTATTTTGTACTCAGACATGTTTCGACTTGTCGTTGTTTCGCTAAAGCAGAATTAGAATTAGCAATATGTGTGTAAATTTAGTCACACAAGTACATTACATTTACTCTTTTCTTGGTATTTTGTTTTATAATTATTATTATAATATATATTTATAACCCCACAATATGGATAAGAAAAGACCACTGACTCAAGAACTTCATTGAAGCGTTGATTGGAAAAGAGATTCTACCAGTTTCAAAGAAAGTTAGATCGGAAGAAGTTCATTATTTAGAGAGTATCCCACCTACCGAAAAAAAACTGCGTCTGACAAAGCCATGTCGAATTTATACTCAACTAAAAAACGACAAGAAACACGTTATTATTGTCCAGCCTGCAAAGAGAAGCCAGTACTTTGTGTGGAAGGTTGTTTTAAAAAATATCACAAAAAATAAAATTGTTCTATCACTTTGTATTTGATTTTCACTGTATGAATAAATTTTCTGTTCGTGTACGCCAGCCTTGCTTTTTTGTTCTCTTCCCAGAAGCCAACTATCCTTAGTTATGCTTATATACTACGAATATACTCGCAGCTGCACTAAAAAAAGCAAGTCCAGAAACTACGAGATAACTCGTAGTTGACCCTCTCGGCCAGATCGCCTACTACGAATTATCTTGTAGTTGGCAGTCAACGTGTTAATAAATGAGATGAGGATTCAATCATATTGATATGAACTAAATTTCATTTTAGTGCAAATCATTTACTCCTCTCTTCCCCTACCACCCAATTGTAATTCCATTTTTAATGGAATCACTTTTTTTGAACCGATATATTCAATCATGGCTTGATTGAATTTAATGAAATCTGGTACTCAGAAACACTACTAGAATTTAAATGTAACTGATTATGAATATATTGCAAATATATTCATAATCAGTTATAAAATTTGGTGGCCAATCAATTCAAACTGAGACTACTAATTACATCGCAGCAGAGAAAATATATTGACTTCCATAATGACAATATTAGTTAAAACAAAATTCTGCATATAGTAAAACATCTCCGAGTTCAGCATAATAATTTGTCACTACAACATTATCATGCTGTCTCCCCTGTCTATGATTTCTCTATGATCACTTTTTTACTCGTTTTTCTTTTGATTTGACTAATATTTAAGAGGTTTCAAATGCTGGTCTCTCAATAGATTTCTATTTTCTGCACATATCAAAACAATGCATGCACAGAGACATTCCCATTTATATTATTATGGAAGACAATATATTTTTGCCACTCTATAGCAATATAATTAGTAGTCTCAATTCAAACTGCCAAAATTTATAAGTGACCATATTCCTTTTTGCAAAAAGATCCCCTGACAGCCTTGTGACAAAGCAAACGTTTAGTACAGATGATGTGTGTGCGTGCGTGCGTGCCCAAATCTCAGAGAAAACATGTTTTATAATAAATTCTTTAGTATTATAGACAAATGGCAGAATGAATATTTTTTATAAAATGGTTTATACAAACCTGTAATTCAGGAGAAGACACTATCAGTGATGTTGATGTCTCTGAATACATTTTGCTCTTTCTATTCAATTGAATTTTCTCTCTTTTTTCTAAATACTCTTGTAATTTCTTTTTGTTTTTTTTCCTGCCTGATTCTGAAAGAACTGGCCGAAGCTAAAATTATAAAAGAAAACAGCCATTTTATTTATTCTCATATTTAGTTATATATATATATATATCATTCTTAAGATGAAGAAAGGAAACTTAAGGGATTTCAAATGCTGGTCTCTCAACAGATTTATAATTTCCACACAATATCAACATTTTTTCACTAGCCAGGATAACATTATCACCTTGTTTGCAATAAGCTTGAAGTCACACAAAAAAAGTCTGCATTTTTTTTTTTTAAACAGTTCTAATCTTATGTCACCTAGCCCCCAAAGTTTGAACTTATAAGTTCAAACCTTTTGTGGGTGGAATTGCAATTAAAAATAAATAAATAACCTTCATTCTTATTTCTTCTTTTTGATTTTGAGGAAAACAAACTAACAAAAAAGCTAATTATGGGAATGGAAATATATTTCATGGTTATCTTTTTTAAATGCAGCAACATGTTTACTAGAATCAAACTATAATGTTTAACATTAGTAGCCTAACTGTAGGGGGAAAATATTTTACACAATCCCATCATTACAATTTCCCAAACTAGAAACAATAACTCTATCCTTTATAGAGATCAAGATCTGGATTGTGTAATAAGGCTTCAGAGCTTTCTTCAAACAAATAAATTCATATTTGAAGATGTTTCAATGAAGTAATTTGGTATTATTCATTTTTTGGCATAATTTGATAAGATTATTCATATGGCTAGTGTCAATTCTATGCTGGGCCAATCCAGCCTTATGAGGTTTTTTGTTACCTCCTTCACACCCATCAACAAAGTCCTCCAGTTATTGCTCTCTCTTCAAGACAGCAAAAACTGCAGGACTTTGTTGGTGGGTGTAAAGGTAGCAACAAGCTGGTAATGTCCTTAGGATCATTAAAACATGTTCAAAGGCATCTCTCTATGTCTGGAACAGGGATCCTGTAGACTATGTCTTGAGTTAGTGGATAGGAAAGAAATGGTCAATTTTTCGAGTTATCTATATTGTGGTCATTTAAGGACATTGCTTGCTTAGAATGTGTGCTTCAGAGAAGCACACAGTAAGCTACTATTATCAGAGATTTGATCACTCCATATTTTGCAAATGAAATACAGAGGATTGATATATTGTAGCATCAATCCTTTGTATTTCATTTGCAAAGAAAGTCGGTTTGCAATGTACCAATATACGAAGAAAACTGTTAGTCTCTCATCAGAGATGAGAATCCAGAAAGCATAATACTCCTTGTGATTTCTTATTAAGAATAAATGTAATTATTCTGGAATGAAGGTGACTGATTTTTTTGAATACTTGTAAATCTTGATCTGTGGATTTCCAAACCATAAAAATGCTGTCAGTGTCCTAGGTACACAAGGATAGTTTGAGATGAATAGAATGGAAGGTCTTTTCTTCTAAACATTAAAAAAAAAAAAAAAAAAAAACTATTCTATAAACTAGAGTTAAAAACAAATTTGAATAACTATAATGTTGGAAGGATAATCTTTAGACAAATATTCTGTAATCAGCCCAGAAGTATACATGCAAGCAATGTAAAAACTTAAGATGTCAGAAGGATTGCACCTTAAATCTTTAATTCTTAAAAGAAATCTGCAGTATTTTTAGTGCAACTGAAGTATGAACATGAGTAACCCATCTGAGGATGGAGAATGATGGACAAGAATTTGATGATGATGATATTCGTAGGGGCTGACAACAGAATCAACTATTGGCCTCAAGGACAATCTGATTTGACAGACTATAGATCTTTAAAGATCCAGTATACTAAGTAATTAGTTTTTTTTTATTATCTAGTGACTGAAATCAACCTTCATCACCCTAGGATTAAACTTATCCTCAAAAATCAATCACAAAGAGGATTATCCTTTCTGGATGTTTATTAAGAAACTGACAGTTCTCTTTCTATATTGGTGTACTACAAACCAGTTTATCCAAACACTGCACATCATCCATTCCAAAAGTACAGAGTAATTAAATCTCTCTTCTAAGCTCTCACAACATATGCTCCTCTGAATTACTTCTCTAACAGAAAATCTCAACTAAAGTAAACAATGCTCTTAAATAGTCTAAAGATTAATAAAAAACTAACCATTTCTCTCTGAATCCACTTACTCAAGATGAAGCACATGCACAATCTCCATATTTCATATGAAGAGATGCTTCTGAACAAGCTGCAAGGGTTCTTGTGGAGTTTCAGCTTGTTGTCATCTGTCTTCAAATCCATCAACAAAATCTGCCAGCTTTTCCTTTATCTTGAAGACAAACTTGCTTCTATTTCCACTGGGTATTCATCAAGTTTCATGCTCGTGAAAGCCATCTTACTCTGGTCAAGCCACTGTTCAGCTAAGAAGCAAATCCCTGAATATTAACATTATATACTGCTAAGTGGTCAAGCTAGAATTGATACTAACCATAGGATTCTTTGAAATAATGCCAAAATGTTTCATCAAGGTATCCTTGAATGTTTATTTAAACAAAGTGCTGAAGCCTAATTACACCATCTAAACTGTAATGGTCAAAATGGACTTAGTATTCTCAGTGGTTGAGAAATTTTAATTTGTAAATTTCTAATTATGTAAAATAATCTATTACATATGTATTCTCTAAGAGCACAAGTTGACTTATTTGCCAGGAACTTTTGATATGCTTTCTTCTTTTCTTTCACTGCCTCTTTAATTTCCTGTGTCCACCATGGAGTTCTGATTTTTCTATCCTTGCAGACAACCTCACCACATGCCTCTCTGGCTGAATCAATCAGTGTTTTCTTCAGTTGTCCTGTTCTCAAACTCTTTAATTTTTTCTTCAATCATGTTTGTGCATTTTAGTCTACAATTCACATCTGAGAGCTGCTCAACTTTTATTCGCTTTAAAATTTTCTTACATGTTATTCTTTTCAATATGAAATTTAATTTTATCCTGCTCAAGGCTAAATGGTGATCACTTCCAATTTCAAATCCTCTGTAAACTGTGGTGTGCTGCACCAGGGAGAAAACATCACTATCAATAATAACATAGTCAAAGACTTTTTATTCCTTGCCTCTTCTCTCCAAGTGAATTTGTGCACATTTTTATGTTGGAACATTGTGTTAGTAATAACCAGCCCATGTCCTGAGCAGAAATCCAACAGGTAGAAATGAAATTAGGAGCACATATTAATGCTTGAGGTAGAATGTATCTAACAGAAATGGTGAGGTATAAAAGTTTTACAAACAACTATATTGCATAATTAAGAATGCCTGGTCAGAAGTTTGAATTCCAGATTACTGGAGTCAAGCTCACTAACCTAAAATGAGAAATAAAATGATGCAAGAATAGTAAACTCATCACTTATAACCTGAATAGCTCCAGGACAGGAAACTCAGTGGTGGTGGCTTCACCCAGTGACAGGCACAAATCAGTCACTGAGCAGAACCTTTCTACTCCCTGGGAAGCAAGCTACCATATTAGTGGGTGCCAGGACCAGAAGGGATATCAAGGTGAAGTAATGCAGAAGTCAAATTTTCCACACGTAATGAAAATGTTTCTACAAGTAGTGAAAATGTTTACCACCTTATTATTAAAATACTCTAGATTACAGCTGGTTGTTGAAAGTTTTTTTCAATTGGTTATAAATTAAATTAAGCATGCCAATAAATTATATTTTTGTTTAATCCTTTATCCAAGTGCAAGCAAACAAAGTTTGCATGTGAAGTATCTTCACAATTGTATGCGAGAGACCGTTTACATTTGAATGAGGAAGGACATAGGCATCTGGAGAGATTGCTGTTCTGAACGAGTCGGTGTGTCCCAGGGAGGATGATAGCAGGGGTGGCCTCTTGTGGGAATGGATACTTGGGAGAAGGGAGACGATGTCAGGTAACACTGAGCCCAGTGGAGTCTAGAAGGGATAATGCTGGGTATAGAAACAATGGCATTTATATGCTTTATACTAATGCCAGGAGTATCCGGAATAAGGGAGAGGAATTGGTGGCACAAATAGCATCAGCCTGGCCAAAAATTATTGCAATCACTGAGACATGGTTGACAGAAGGGGATATAACAACAGGAATAGAAGTCGCTGGGCATAGCATTTTTCGTCAGGATAGGAGGAGAAAGCGTGGTGGTGGGGTACTGCTTATGATAAGTGATGACCTATGTCCTCTAAGAGTGGAGGCTTTGGAAGGAAGAGAGACAAATGATTTTGAGAGCATATGGTGTGAGGTAGAGGTAGGCAAGACAGGATATTTAGTGGGGTGTTGCTACAGACCCAGGAGCACAGAGGATGGGGACCAGGAGATGTTTAGACAGCTAAGTTTGGCAAGTGCAAGAAGAATGATTGTTATGGGAGATTTTAACTACAGTAGTATAAATTGGAGAGAGGAAGACGCATGTAGCAATAGGGGAATGGAATTTCTAGAATTCTTGAGGGACAAATGTCTTAGGCAACATGTAACAGAGGGAACAAGAGGTTCAAGAGTTTTGGATTTGGTTATAGCATAAGAAGAGTTGATAATAACTGAGTTGACATCTCTCCCACCAGTTGGAGAGAGTGACCATATGGTTTCGACTTGGAAAATGAATAGACATGCAGGAGTATCAAAGAGACGGGAAGTTATGTGGAATTATAATGCAGGTGATTATAATAGTCTTAGACGTCAACTTCGGGAAGTTTCATGGAGGGAGGAATTGGAAGGCTGGGATATCATTAGTGCGTGGGAAATTGTGAAAGAATATTTGTTAGCAGCAATGGTAAGTTGTATACCACGAGTGAAGAAGAGGACACAATTTGGAGTAAAGTGGATGACAAACAATATTAAACAGGAATTGCATGCGAAAAAGAGGCTATGGAAGAGATATAAGGAGACAGGTGAAGAGAAGATGCATGAAGAATATAAGACACAGGCCAGAAGAGTGACTAGTGTGGTAAGGAAAGCGAAACTGGAACATGAGAGGAGATTGGTCCTAAGATCCAAAGAAAATCCTAGGAAATTTTTTAGCTATGTGGCCAGTAGGAGGAGAAATGACTGTGGAAGAATGATATTGTGGGATAAAAATGGGAATAGAGTGACTGATGCAGAGGACATAGTGGAATTGTTCAATGAACACTTTATTGGAGTATTTCATCCTAGAGGAGTCAGTTTTAATGCTAGAGGGATAGGGCTGGTTCGAGGTTTAGAAGTACAGGAGGAGAGTGTGTTTCAGATACTGAGTACTCTGGATGTCAGTAAAGCTGTGGGACTGGATGGTATTTCACCCAGAGGTTTTGAGAGAATGTGCTAGGGAACTGACAGTGCCTTTAACCTGGTTTTTCAATGAAAGTCTAGCTTTGGCAAAGGTGCTCAGGGAATGGAAGGAAGGTAAGATAGTGCCATTGCATAAGGGTGGTAACAGACTGGAAGTGCCTAATTATAGGCCAGTCTGTGTGTCATCAGTAGTTGTTAAGATCTTGGAGAAAGTAGTGAGGGACTGTATACAGCATTGGGCAGATGAGGGAAATGTTATCTGTGAGAATCAACATGGATTCTCACAGATAACATTACCCTCATTTGTGAAAGGACGCTCTTGTTTTAGCAATATGCTAGCCTTTTATAATAAAGTTACAAGAACATTAGATGAGGGAAAGGCATATACTGCAATTTTCTTAGACTTAGTGAAGGCATTTGACAGGGTGCCACATGATAAGCTGATATTTAAGTTGCAGCACATGGGTCTGGATGTCAGATTGGTCAACTGGATTCAGGATTGGCTGTCTGATAGGTATCAGAGAGTTGTGTATGGTGGAGCAGTTTCAAGGAGGCAGAGGGTTACAAGTGGGGTCCCACAGGGCTCAGTACTAGGACCTATATTGTTTAACCTTTATATCAATGACATTGCCAGTGGATTGCAAGGGGATATTCAGTTGTTTGCAGATGATGCAAAGCTGGGAGGGATTATTAGTAATAGTGCAGATGTGGTAGCCCTGCAAGAGGATTTGATAAGCTAGATAGATGGGTAAATGAATGGGGGTCAGTTTAATGTAGCAAAATGTAAGGTCATGAGGTTTGGGAAACATTGATGGGATGCTGCATACTCTATGGGAGGAGTTATACTGGAGGAAGTAGGGGAGACAAGAGATCTGGGGTTGATGATTGATAGAAACTTGAAGTTTAGGGGACATATTGCAAGGTGATAAAGGTAACACAGAGGATTGCTGCAATTATGAGAAGGACACTGACCTGCAGAGATAAGAGGGTTATCATTCCGTTGCATAAGTCTCTGATCAGACCACACTTGGACTATTGTTCTCAGATTTGGTCCCCAGGAGTTGAAGGGGATAAATTAACTGTGGAAAGGATACAAAGACGGATGACAAAGATGGTTTCAGGACTGTACAAGGATAGTTATGAGGATCGGCTGAGGGAATGTGGACTGCAGAGTTTGGTGGATAGAAGGAGGAGAGGTGATATGATTGAGACTTTTAAACTGTTGAGAGGTGGTTACAGGGTTGACACTGATCGGTTCTTTCGCTTGGTTGAACAGCAAGAAGGAGTGATGACAAGAGGCCATCCCTGGAAGTTACGAAAGGAAACTGTGAGCAAGAGGGTAAGGAGTGGTTTCTTTGCGTGGAGGGTGGTTGAACCGTGGAATGCATTGCCTGATAGAGTGGTGGGAGCCAGAACGGTCAATGAGTTTAAAGAGTGGTATGATAGACTTTGTGCTTCTTAGGGGGGGGGACCTCCCCTCGATGAGTCTTTTGGGTCCATGGAGGCCTGAATGATAATAATAATAATTAGGTTACTCATATACAGATGCTAATACAGTTAACATGAAGTCATTAGCATCTATATATACAAGTATCCTTAAATTAATTAAATAATTAATACAATTTTTATGTTTATGCAACACATGAATGAGGAGTATTAGGGTAACTTTCTCAATTTTGGAAGTCATCCTAACTAATATTTATCATTCATGTATTTCATAAATGTAAAAAATTGGAATTAATTAATTCTTTAAAGTTGAAAATTTAGTTTATTTCATTTATTTGATTTGAAGCACATATAATATATATCATGTGCTTTCAATTTAATTGTTGTTCATTTTTATGTTTATCTCTTCCTACTGTATTGAAAATTCTATGAAAATAAATAACATATTTACATAAGTGGCATCCATATTTATTTATTACTATAATTCTTAGCATTTAGATACATGTGAGCATTGCTAATCTGATTAATATGGCTAAGAATGGAAGAAGAAAGGCAATGACATCAAAGACAAAGCAAGTATTTGATGCCAGGATGGCATAAAAAAAAGATCTAGATAAAGACCAAACATAAAATCTTACAAGAAAAACCAGACTAAACTGGAGGAAAATTACTGTGAGGAAATTACAAATAATGCATGTTTAATCATCTAGTACTCTCATAGTATCCGTACACCAGCAGTTCTCAACTCTATGCCCACAGGTGCAAATGCACCTGCAGAGCTATTTGCATGTACCTGCTGTCAATTATTAAATAAGGAAAGAATAAAATTAAAACTGGAAAATATAAGTCTTCTCCTAGTAATAATATTTATTAAAATCATAAAAAATTTTAACATTTATGTTATATTACAAACATTTTGTAATTCCTCTGTCTTTGAGTGCGAGTGTTACCAATGCCAATTTTGTGCATATATTTTATGTATTTAGTCTATCTACTGGCAACCATGCACTTGAGGGATGTGTCACCATTTCACTGACACGCTTTGACCATACATTTTTTTCTCATGTTTAAAAATATTGTCCCCAAATGAGAATCCCCCCCCGAAAAAAATAAATGAACCTATAAATTCAACAATGATTTGGGAAGAAGACTATTGTTTTTAGAGGTGCTTAAGGGTCAAAGCTGTATAACTGAGAGGAGACCTCCACATAGCCTTTAAAGGAATGCAGAGAACCGAACAGGGCTTCTGACCTAATGTCCAATCCTCACCTTCTCGTGGTGCACCCTGTTGGGTATCTACTTGGATACTAAACGGACGAGGATGGGCTGGCAATTTGGGATTTAGCCGACCAAATTGTATTTGGTTAAACCAAAATATAGAATGATGGTACAACATGACAAAATTTCATGCTGGCTGGGGCATCGCCCGGTTAAACAAGGCCCTAGTTGTTTTCGCCAGGGAACCAGGGCAAACAGCGAAAAGTCAGCTACTGGAACAAATCTGAAAATAAACCCCAACTCAACATCACCAGAGTTAAAGATCGGTACTATCAATGTAAGAAGCCTGAATGGCAAAGAAATGGAGCTAGCTGAGGAATTAGATAAGTACCAGATCGACATAATAGGGGTGACTGAAACAAAAAAGACCAGAACTGGTGAGATCTTTCTGAGCAATAAATACAAAATGTTATATTCAGGCAATGACAATCAAGGAAAAGAAGGAGTAGCCATAGTATTCAACACAAAATACGAGGCTAATCTTCTTGAATAGCAGTCAGTCTCAAGTAGAGTAATGTGGGCAAATATGAGAATGGGGAACTGGACAATGAGACTTATTTGTGCCTATGGTCCCACAGAAGGTTCTACTAAGGTAGAAGTGGAGGAATTTTTTGAGGCTTTAGAAAAAGCAACTGACACAATGAAAAATGAAAAGTTGGTCCTCGTTGGGGATCTAAATAGCAGAGTAGGAAATGATTGTGAGACATACAAAAATATTTTGAGAAAATTTGGAGAAAAGAGCAAAGCTAAAAATAATGGCAAATATCTGTTGAATTTCTGCTCAGGACATGGACTGGTTATTACTAACAGCATGTTCCAACATAAAAATGTGCACAAATTCACATGGAGAGAAGAGGCAAGAAATAAGAAAAGTCTCATTGACTATGTTATTGTTGATAGTGATGTTTTCTCCCTGGTGCAGGACACCAGAGTGTACAGAGGATTTCAGGAAGTGATCACTATTTAGTCTTGAGCAGGATAAAGTTGAATTTCATATTGAAAAGAATGACATGTAAGAAAGTTTTAAAGCGAATAAAAGTTGAGCAGCTCTCAGATGTGAACTGTAGGCTAAAATACACAAAGATTATTGAAAAGAAAATGAAAGAGTTTGAGAACAGGAATCAAACCTTGGAGATTCAGTGGCAAACTCTGAAGAAAACATTGATTGATTCTGCCAGAGAGGCATGTGGTGAGGGTGTGTGCAAGGATAAAAAAATCAGAACCCCTGGTGGACACAGGAAGTTAAAGAGGCAGTGAAGGAAAAGAAGAAAGCATATCAAAAGTTCCTGGCAAATAGGTCAGCTTTTACTCTTAGAGAATATAGAGACAAATGCAAGAATGCTAAACACTGTGTAAAACTAGCTAAACAAAAGTGATGGGAGGACTTTGGCAAGAATATAGAAAATAAATATCAAGAAGGTGGCAAAATATTCTGGAGGTTGTTGAAGAAGCTTAAGAATGGAGGAAAGAGTGCTGTAAAAGGAATTAGAGATGATAAAGATGACATGAAAATGGGAGAAAAAGATATCCTTGAAGTATGGAGTAATTACTTTGAAAAACTGCTAAATGAAACAAGCAGTGATGACAGCACAGTGGTAAAAAACACTGACCAGGCATGCAGTCAGGAATACATATCCATACTAGAAGTAGAAAAAGCCATCAAAGGCTTGAAATGTGGAAAAGCAGCAGGAGTAGATGATATTCGACCAGAAATGCTGAAGTATGGTAGTATAAGAGTCTTACAGTGGCTGCACTGCATATTTCAGAAAGCCTGGACAGAGGACCAAATTCCCAATGATTGGAGTAGAGCTCTCATAGTACCCACATATAAAAAGGGAAATAAAACTGCATGTGAGAATTACAGAGTTATTTCCCTACTGACTGTTCCTGGCAAGATCTATGCAAGTATACTTGAGAAACAGTTGAGAAGAATTGTGGAAGAAAAGATCTATGCAAGTATACTTGAGAAACAGTTGAGAAGAATTGTGGAAGAAAAGCTTGGTGAAGAACAAGCTGGATTCAGGCCAAATAGAGGCTGTCAGGATCAGATCTTCACTTTACGACAAATAGTCGAGAAAGCATGGGAATATAACAAAGATCTGTATTTAAGTTTTGTCGATCTGGAAAAGGCATATGACAAGGTGCCAAGAGAGAAGCTATTCAATATGCTGCAGTTATATGGTGTCAATGGGGTAATATATCAAGCAATACTTAGTCTTTATTTGAGTTGTAAGTCAGCAGTTAGAATTGAAGGAGGTACAGGAAGATGGTTAAATTTTAAATCTGGTGTGAGACAAGGATGTACATTATCCCCTCTGTTATTCATTATCTATATGGATCACATTATGAAGGAAAGTGGTATTAAACATGATATCAAAATTGGAGATGTTAATGTCAGCTCTTTGCTTTATGCGGATAATGTTATACTTCTAAATAAATCTGCTAGAAGTCTGCAAGATTCTCTGACTAAATTGAATAGCTGTTGTAATAGATATGGTATGAATGTCAGCAATAAAAAGACAAAGACAATGAAAATAGGCAGAATCATTGAAAATGTCAACTGTGTTGTGAATGGAGAACCTGTGGAACAAGTAAAACATTTCAGCTATTTAGGCACGATTTTTACTGAAGATGGTAAATTAAATATAGAAATAGACAACAGAATCAGCAAAGCTGGTATGGTGGGAAGTCAATTGAATAAATTCATATGGAATAAGAGAGAAATTAGTCGGAACACTAAATTAGCTGTATACAAGACAGTGTTCAAACCAGTTTTAACTTATGGATCTGAGAGCTGGGTCAGAAGTAAAACACTTGACCAAAGACTAGAGACCACAGATATGAGAGTCCTGATAAAGATTAGAGGCGTGCACAGATGGCATCAATGGCAATATCATATTAAAAACGAGGATATTAGGAAAGAACTTGACATTGTCAGCATCCAGGAATGCGTTAGCAGAGCTAATCTCAGGTGGTATGGTCACTTAAACAGAATGGGCGAGGAAAGATTAGCAAAACAAGTGTTCTCTGCCAGGTTGGCAGCAAAACGACCCAGAGGAAGACCAAGATATAGGTGGATTGATACGGTACAAAGTGCTTTAGACGATAGAAATATAAGATCTGATAATGTTCGAGTCTTGACAAGTAACAGATTGATTTGGAGGAAAATTGTAGATAGGAAAATAATAATGATGTAATTTTTTTCATGTAGTACTATCATATCCTGTACACCCCTTGAGGGTACATGGCAGGAATTTGATGATGATGACTATTGTTTTATCCAGAGTAAAGATAAATGTTTTTGCTTATTGTGCGATGGTTTAATTTAGTTGTATAATAAATGTTACATGTGTATTTATCCTACTTTCATAGTTAATTGTTATCATTTGATATGATAAGCAAGTATAAATTTTCATAGAAAAATACTGGTGCCTGCCACTCTTTTCCCAATCTCGAATGTGCCTGCGACTACAACCAGATTGAGAACCCACTGTTGTACACCCACTGGAAGCACATATCAGGATATCTGATTATATATATTTATTGATGTTTTCATTTTACAGTTTAGATATCTTCTGAGTTTAACTGATTTTTTAGACCAGAATTCTATCACAGTATTAATTTTCTTCTAGTCAAATTGAGAATCATTCAGTTCATTACATCATAAATGACTGGGTTTCATTCAATCATCAAGAATTATTGATCACTTTCTAGATGGCATTACTTTTTCTTTTCATAATATATACTGAAAAACATGTTAAATGATAATACAATTTGTGAAAAATTTTCAGAATGACAATAAAAATGCAATTTGCTGAATATCCTGAAAAGTCAACTGTAACAATAAAAAGTTCTAGAGTTATCAAGAAGAGTTTGTTATAAACTAAACATATTTGGTTGTTTTATAATTAAAATACAAACTTATTTATTACTGACCATTTACAAAAACAAACTTACATTAGAGCCTACCAGTTTTGCCAGCAAACTGTCTGGCTTTTTCAAGGCGTTTACGGAGACATAAAAACTAGTAAATGCAAATTGAAAGGAACATAAAAAACGTAAACCAACTAGTAGCTAAGGTTACACGTTCATATGACAGAGAGGACTTAATGTCCTTATTCATTATCACCCATGCGTGTTTGTTGTAAACGTGTAATGTGATTACTGGCTAGCTGTAGTTCAGATTGATTTAGAGAGAGGATCAGGTTTTTCCACGAACTGTTTAGGATTGCACCCTGATTTCTGTTGAGGTTTCCACTGGTTATTAACACTATTGTGGCTTCCTTGAATAAACGATGTCTGTAGTCGTCATCCAGATATGGCATGGAGCTGTTTTGCCACTCTATCGTGTGGTTAGATGTACAGAAATGATGTGCTAAGTCAGAAGAGATACTTCTGTTGTGGTTTACATCACCAACATGTTCTTTTTGTCTGATTTCTAAACTCCTGTGGTCTTGCCTACATCGGACAAATTTCATGGAGTTTGTTTTTGTAAATGGTAAGTAATAAATAAGTTTGTATTTTAATAGTTTGTTATAACAGAATATTTTGGATAAGAAATTTCTTGTAGTATAACACCATGCCTATTGGGCTCTGGTCAGTATTTTTCGGTTGTATGTTACAGTGAGCAAGTAAGTTTGTTATAAAAGGGTCTGCAGTAGTGAGAGCTGACCGCATTATTATTCACAGAAGTCATATTTTACTTGATAATTAAAAATTCTTACATCTGGCAAGTCTGTGAAATCAGACTGATACTTTTCGGCTAACACAGGAGGAAACAAATGTTCGGGAACTTTACATTTTGCTTGTTTACATCTGAAATATAAAAATGTTAATGATTAGTTTATTTTATAATAATGAAAAATTTTCACAATCAACCACAAGGACAACATGAAACTGATTTCAGTGCATTTATCATCATCATCATCCCAATCCTCTTGTTTCTACATTCAACGAATCTTCCCTTAAATTCACTGAAGGTAATACAAATGAGTATTTACTTATACAATTAAGTGCTGGGTTAAGCTAATCTTTACGTTAAATGGAATGAAAACAGCACCACAATATTTCATCTATCACAGATAAATCATTTCAAATACAATATAAAAATTATAACAACACACAAAAACACAGTGAAAGATTGATGGAAGTTTTTTCACTTGGCTATGCTACCAATTATATATATTTGGTTTAATCCTTTATCCAAGTGTAAGCAAACAAAGTTTGTACCTGAAGTATTTTCAGGACTGGGGCAACTCGTGGCAAAGGTGGTATAAGTTCTCATCACTTGCCTTAATATCCCATAATGCAAAGCACATCTCCTTGCAACATGCATAATAAGGGAAGGGTCATTACCCAGACCGGTTTCGACCTTTATTGAGGTCTCATCAGTGGGAGCCAGACCCAAAGGTGGTGATACAAAGGTAGAAGTAACGGAGAAGTCATATTTCCACATGCCAGTTGCCAAATGGTGTCACACCTTATTATTAAAATTCTTTGAATTAGAGATAAGTTGATGGAAGTTTTTTCACTTGGATATGCTACCAATTATATATTTGGTTTAATCCTTTATCCAAGTGTAAGCACTTTATCCAAGTGCTTACACTTGGATAAAGGATTAAACCAGACTAATTCTTAGATTCTGAAGTCTAAGAATTACTGTCTCCCAAATCTTGAGAAGTTTCACAAAACATTTATTTAGATTTGGTGGTTTCTAAATCTACTGCTGATTCCAAAAAAGTCTTTCAAGTCTTTCAATGGTAAAGCACACTGGTTTTTTGTATTTGATTCTCTGCAAGGTTTCCAAAGGCATAGTCAGCTGGACCTGACCGACCATAATTCTGGCAATGGATGTATTTTCGTGTTCTCCAAGGCAAATGTTTATGGATCTTCAGTTTGACCATAATGCAAGTTTCAAGAATAAAGGACCTCGTACACACCTGAAACAGAAATAGTGTGTGTGTCTGGGGGGGGGGGGGGGGGGAAGAGAGAGAGAGAGAGAGAGAGGATGAGGTCATCCAGCTTCATGTGAGGTTTGAAAGCAGAGCAGAGATTGTATTTTTTAAAGTTCTGTTTTTTTTCTGAAGTGCCTCAGATATAGGAAATAGTAATAGCATTACTATAAATCTGCATGTTTAAGGGAATGCGAGGGTGGAAGGAACAATTACTTTGTTAATCTTATTGACATTATAGCCCATTGGATAGGAAGGCATGGCAAATAAAGGAATTCAGCTGTGAATAAAGCTAGGTTAAAATAGACGTCAAAGGCTCTATTAACAATGTTTTTATGATACCATATTGGTGGAAGGGAGGAGGATGATGGAAAGTCTGGGTATGTGGGTAGGTTTTCTGTAAACTGAGAATTGTTAATTGATTCTCTTTGTGTTCATCAGTTCTTCATTTCATACCACAGCAGAGCATACATCGTATGCTCTGATTTGCAACTGTGTGAATGATGTCACAACAGTTGGGTATTGTAAGCTTGTGTATGTTTTTTTATCTATATTATCCTTATTTCTTTAATATCCTGTTGTTACTGCGCCATTGTAATATCTTAGGGTTTTTCTATATTTTACTTTATCTTATTTCTTTATATCTCTTATTACTCTCTAATCTATTTCTTTTCTCTCTTTTATCTTATCGTCAATTCCCAAATCTTTAATCTTGTCTCTGTTCCCCTTATACACCTCTATTAACTTTAAACTTATATCCTCCTGTCCCTTATTTTTACCTCCAGTATTCCTATTTTTATTATACCAAGGATCTCTAGATATTTATTTGAATTAGTGACTGCGCCTCAGGAAATCCTTTTTTGGCATTAAATATTACTACTTTCGGTAGATATTGTTCCTTACTCTTATGTACAGTCGTGGCTATCCCTTTATCTAATTCTCGTATTAATTATCTATCTTCCCTGCTCACAAGCTCGGTTGTTTTTTTTAGAACAGTGCATCAAAGAATTAAAATATCAGACAACATTAATATTTAAACAACAAAGATTTAATTCACATAAGACAAATTTTACACTGCATTTTCAATAATAAAAAGAAACATCACAATTCAAATCTGCATAAATAGACTAGTTAAGTTCCTGCATTTTCTCACACAAATCATATCACATATTTAACTAATTTTCTTAATACAACATAAATCATTTATACTGAGCAATGGTACTTATTGCTTAATTGTTAACTCTTACTCATCAAACACATAAACAATATCTTTTACACACAACTGCTCTATTCTTTCTATGCTGGGAATATTCTATAGGCAAATTTCACCAATTCAGCAAACAGTTATACTATGACTTAATTCAAACTACAAATTCCTGACACTTAATTACTTTATAATCTTTAACTGTTAGATATGCCTATTTAGATCAGCCTCTACTTACAGTCCATTAATAAATGTTCTCTTAAAAGCTCAAGGAAATTTAACAAACGGGTCAACTCACTTTATAGCTGCTACCCTCTGTGCACTTGGCTTCGAACCGGACTTCCGTTCCGTGTCAGGTTTTTCAATCCCTCTTTATGCCGACAAAAAGGTCTACTGATGTTTCTAGGACTCTGTCCTACCGCACTTCGGGCGAAGATTATCAGCTTGTGGAATGCTTGCAAGCGCGTTGGATTAATGGAGCAATTTCTTCCCTCTGACAACAGCTCCTGGCGAAGACTTGTCAATTCGTTGTAAACTATCAGCTTTGCTTGGCAGATTGGCTCCTCGTCATCTTTCTTTTAGATCATGGGCATGATTTCTCCTGAAGTCGTGTACTCGATGGCCTACATCTGCTGGACAACCGTTGGTGACTTCTCGATCACGACCTCTGGATCATTGACGAAATTTCTCGAACCGATCATGCGATCTTTTCGCCCACACCTTTTATTTGGTCACTACCGAATCCTTGTGCGGAGATATGTGAACCCCAGACATTTCGGCAAGATCCCTTGATCCTTTTTTCTGACTGACCCTTCCTTTGTTTTTCTCCTACACTCCCTAAATCCTATTCGTTCTGGCAGCGGACATTCGTTTGAAGCTTTTGTTGGTCCACCTAGCACTGACCTTGAGCTTTCCATGTAGAACACACACAAAGTTTGACGTCTTTATAAAGCTCTAAATATACTGTTTATTAGTGGCAAGGTATTGCCTTAATACCAAACCTTCTATAATATTCCCTTATTTGGCATAGAGTAATATACAAATTCCCATTGAAATTATTTACATATAACATACATCTCTTTACAAGTCACAGGTCTTACTGGGCTTGACCTTGGTAAACTTTATGTGTAAATATTTGGACTTTTAGAGCTACATAAATATTTTTACAGCATCACACACACAGAAGTTCTTTTGGTAGTAGCCAGCTGGATAAGTTTGTTGACAATACAATGAAGTTTTTTATCCACTTGATGAGATTTTGTGTACTTTGCTTAAAAATTGTCTACAGGTATTTTAATTCCAATGATGTAGGAAGGTATGTACATCTTTGCAAAAATTCTTGTTGCTGCCAAATTGAAAAACTAATTGCACTGGTGATTTAAACCATGAAGTATTGTTAGGGTTAATGGCCTCACTGGTACTAATAACTGAACAATACAGCAGTGCTTGTAGTCTGATCTTACAAAATGATATCATTTTAACAAATATAATTTTATCACCATAACAGTATGTTTATACACCTTTTATTTCAAATGTACTTAACTAAATCATCATCATCATCAAATTCCTGACGTACCCTCAAGGGGTGTACAGGATATGATAGTACTACATGAAAAATTTACATCATTACTAACTTCCTATCTACAATTTTCCTCCAAATCAGTCTATTACTTGTCAAGACTCCAACATTATCAGATCTTATATTTCTATCGTCTAAGGCACTTTGTACCGTATCAATCCACCTATACTTTGGTCTTCCTCTGGGTCGTTTTCCTGCCAACCTGACAGAGAACACTTGTTTCGCTAATCTTTCCTCGCCCATTCTGTTTAAGTGACCATACCATCTCAGATTAGCTCTGCTAACACATTCCTGGATGCTGACAATGTCAAGTTCTTTCCTAATATACTCGTTTTTAATATGATATTGCCATTGATGCCATCTGTTCATGCCTCTAATCTTTCTCAGGACTCTCATATCTGTGGTCTCTAGTCTTTGGTCAAGTGTTTTACTTCTGACCCAGCTCTCAGATCCATAAGTTAAAACTGTTTTGAACACTCTTGTATATAGTTAATTTAGTGTTCTGACTAATTTCTCTCTTATTCCATATGAATTTATTCAATTGACTTCCTACTTGTTGATTCTGTTGTCTATTTCCATATTTAATTTACCATCTTCACTAAAAATCGTGCCTAAGTAGCTGAAATGTTTTACTTGTTCCACAGGTTCCCCATTCACAACACACTTGACATTTTCAACCATTCTACCTATTTTCCTTGTCTTTGTCTTTTTAATGCTGACCTTCATACCGTATCTATTACAACAGTCATTCAATTTAGCCAGGGAATCTTGCAAACTTCATCAGGCTAGTCCCCTGACATGGAGAACATAACCATACTTGTAAGCTGACAGAAAAAGATAATCGGATTGAATCTATGGGAAACGACCCTGGAATGGAAAAGGGAAAACTAAAATGGAAACGACAAAATGAAATAGCAAACTGGAATGTAAGAGGAATAGCATATAAAGAAATAGAATTAGACCAGTTATTAAATGAAAGAAATTTTAAAATAGCAGTAATCACTGAAACAAAAAAGAAATTAAAAGGAACTATGAGAACTGAAAATTTTAATGTGATATACAGTGGAGTCGACAGAGACCAAAGAGCACAAGCAGGAGTCATGATTTGGATTCATAACTCCCTTTCAAAACAGTTAAAACATTATTAATTATGGAATGAAAGAATAATAGAAGCTAGAATAAAAATATATAGAGGCTATTTAACAATAATTGGTTTATATGCCCCAGAAGAAGGAAGAGAACAGGATAATATTGATTTTTATAATCAGCTACAAAACATATATAATAAAATAAATAAAAATGATTACATAATTTTAGCAGGAGACTTAAATGCAAGAATTGGAAACACGAAAATTAATAATAATATAGGAATACATGGAGAACACACTCTAAACAGAAATTGACTTTGTAGTTTATAATAACCTAAAAATAATGAATTCCTTCTAGAAACATAAAGACATACATAAATATACTTGGGCAGCAAGAGGATGGAAATCAATATTAGATTACTTCATATTAAATGAAAAGACATCAAAATTTTCACTAGATGTTAGAGTTCACAGAGGATATGAAATAAGCAGTGACCACTTCCTTGTTAAAATAAAATTAAGATTACCACCTAAATGGCTACAAGTAACAAGAACAGAAAGAAAAATTGAAACATTTGTTTATAAAACTAGACTATTGAATGACACAAATGTACAATGGCTATATGAACAAAGAATTAACCAGTATCTAGATAAAATAAAACAAAATGAAGAAATAGAAATAGAATGGCTTAATATAAAAATGATACTAAATGCAGCAGCAAATGAAAGCTTAGGAAAGACCAAAAAATTCAATAAAAGAAAAAAACTGAAGATCTGGGATGATACAATTAAAGAAATAATCAAAAAGAAAAAAGAAGCCTATCACAAATGGTTAAGCAGTAAAAGATTAGAAGATGAAATAGAATATAAAAGAATAAGAGCCATAGCTAAAAGAGAAGTCAGAAAAAGACAGAGAATCATGGAATAAATTTGTTTCTAATTTAGAACATGATTTATATAAAATAAGACCCAATGTATATAAGATTTTGAAACACCTAAATGCAGATACCAAAGAAAACATAAAATTAAACACTGAATTGAAATTAGAAGAATTTCTAAATTACTACACAGAACTGTGGACAGACAAATATTTTAAAAAAGACAACTGGCAAACAATTAACGAAAATGAAAAGGAAATAACTGAAGAAGAATTAGAAATCAGCCTGAAAGAAACAAGAAACAGAAAATCACCTGGAGAAGATAAGCTAGGTTCAGAACTATATAAATATGCAGGAACAAGATTCAAAGGAAGACTCTTATTATTTTTAAATAAAATTTACTCAACTGGTATCCCCCCAATATAATGGAAAAAAACAATTGTGATTCCTATCGTTAAGAAAGGTAATAGAGATGACCCTAAAAACTATAGAGGTATCAGTATACTAAATTCATGTTACAAAATATACAGTAGAATCTTAAATAACAAACTAATGAAATATTCCGAAAACTTTATTCTAGAGGTACAAAATGGATTTAGAAAAGGACGATCATGTATAGACCCAGCCTTCTGCCTAAAATTAATAATAGAGAAAAGAAGAGAATATAATTTAGAAACACATATTGCATTTACTGACTTTGAAAAAGCATTTGACAAAGTTAAAAGAAACATATTATTTAACATATTAAAAGAGAGACAAATACCAAACAATATCCTAAAAGCTGTCACAAGTATATATGAAAATAATCAAATACAAATAAGATTAAATCATGAGCTATCATATACAAGAGAGATAAACCAAGGGGTCCGACAGGGATGTCGCCTCTCAGCAACTCTTTTTAATATCTACTTAAATGAAATAATAATAAAATGGAGTAAAAATTTACATCAAGGAATTAAACTTTCACCTACAGTTAACTTAAACACTCTCCTCTTTGCAGACGACCAAATAATAATTACAAATTCTGAAGATAACTTACAGAAAGCTATTTTAAATCTAAATGAGATATCCAAAGATTATGGTATGATAATATCAACGGAAAAATCAAAAACTATGACCTTTAAAGGACAAGATCCAGCAAGAACTAAAATAGTATTAGATAACAAGATCTTAGAACAGGTGAATTCATTTAGCTACCTAGGATGTATGATCACTTATGAAAATGAAAAAGATATAAACATAAAAATTGCAAAATATTTAAAAATAACAGGAGTAATTAACTCTATATTTAAACCAAACCTAGTTCAAAAACAAACCAGGCTAAAAGTATACAATACATTAGCCCTACCGGTCTTAATGTATGGAAGCGAAATCTGGACAATAAAACAAAAAGACAAACAAAGATTAACAACAGCAGAAATGAAGTTTATGAGGAAAAACTGCAAAGTATACCCTATTTGATCACAAAAGAAACGAAGATATTATGAAAGAATTAAACCAAGAACCAGTAATTGAAAAAATTAAAAAATATAAACATAGATGGATGGAACACGTTCAAAGAATGAAAACAGAAAGATTACCAAAACAAGCCTTAAAGTACAAGCCATTAGGAAAAAGAAAACCAGGACGTCCTCTTAAACGATTCAACGATGACTTCTAAGGCCGGAACAGGCCATACTAGGCCTAAATCCTTGATACGTATGATGATGATGATCTTGCAAACTTGTAGCGGATTTATTTAGAAGTATAACATCGTCCGCATAAAGCAAACAGCTGACATTAACATCTCCAATTCTGATATCATGTTTAATACCACTTTCCTTCATAATGTGATCCATATAAATAATCAATAACAGAGGGGATAACGTACATCCTTGTCTCACACCAGATTTAACATTAAACCATCTTCCTGTACTTCCATCAATTCTAATTGCTGACTTGCAACTCAAATAAAGACTAAGTATTGCTTGATATAATGCCCCGTTGACACCATATAACTGTAGCATATTGAATAACTTCTCTCTTGGCACCTTGTCATATGCCTTTTCCAGATCGACAAAATTTAAATACAGATCTTTGTTATATTCCCATGCTTTCTCAACTATTTGTCGTAAAGTGAAAATCTGATCCTGACAGCTTCTATTTGGCCTGAATCCAGCTTATTCTTCACCAAGCTTTTCTTCCACAATTCTTCTCAACTGTTTCTTAAGTATACTGGCATAAATCTTGCCAGGAACACTCAGTAGGGAAATATCTCTGTAATTGTCACATTCAATTTTATTTCCCTTTTTATATATGGGTACTATTAGAGCTCTACTCCAATCAATCATTGGGAATTCGTCCCTCTGTCCAGGCTTTCTGAATTATGCAGTGCAGCCACTGTAAGACTTTATACCACCATACTTCAGCATTTCTGGTCAAATATCATCTACTCCTGCTGCCTTTCCATATTTCAAGCCTTTGATGGCTTTTTCTACTTCAAGTATGGATATGTATTCCTGTTGAGTGCTTTTTACCACTGTGCAGTCTTATTAAGCAAAATATTCTAAAGAAAAAGATGGTGTAGAAGGAATAGTGTACATAAAAATAAATGACATTATTTCTGAAAATTATAAGGTGCAGGCCCTAAGAATTATAAATAATGTATGGAAAGATAAGTAATGAATGTGAAAAGAAACTGGCTCTGCAAGATAAAAACAATCTGAGAGAATTCAATCATTATGCTGCAATGAAAAGAAAGAATGAATGCGGAAGAATAACTACTGAATATGGATGGTATGTGGGTGGTGGATGCAGAAGAGATTGTTCAACTGAGTGCCCATTTTCCAAGAGCTATCAGAATGGTACATGCAACATGAGCTAAATGGTACCTCCACAAAGAAACTCAGATGTATAAGGAGGAGAAGGTGTTAGAACTGTTGCATAAACTGAATAAGAATTTAACAATAGGGTCTGATGGGATATCAGCATAGATGCTAATAATGTTCAGCTAAACTGGTTGTACCTTAGACATGAAAAAAAAAAAAAAAAACAGGTCCCAGCACAGGACAGATTCTACAAAAGCATAAAGAATGCATAACAATTCCAGTGAACAAAGGTGGTGCAAAGACTGATGTGTCTAACTATAGACCTATTCATATCCAGAGTGGTGGTAAAGATTTTTGAAAAGTTGATAGGAACAATAAGAGCTCACATACAAAAATGGACTGACAAACTGTATAACAGCATGAGATTATTAAGGGAAAATCACATTTGAGTAACTTGCTTAAATGTTATAATAATGGATGTATTTGTTATGGTTGAGTAAAACAATGGGAATGAATACACCTGATACTTTTGTACTCTGCAAAAGCTTAAGGCATAAGTTGGAGGATATGGGATTCAATTATAAACTCTTAGTTTAGATAAGAGGATGGGTAAAGAAGAGCATTAAAGATGATACTGGAGCTGTGGGATGTAGATTACGAAGACAGGCTGAGAATTTGTGGACTCTAGAAACTAGCACAGGATAAGGGGAGGGAGGGGATCATACAGGATAACAGTAGATGAATTTTGCATTTTATGGAGGATGGGGAGAGAATGAGAGGGCATCCACAGTAGTTGAGAATGAATGCAGACAAGAAAGGAATTAAAGTTAAATGTTTCTTTCATAGCGCAGTGGTGAGTGCATGCAGCGTGAATGAACCCAATGATAAGTGGTGTGGGTGATGATATGTGGCCTCTTTTGATGAATCCCTGACTTCCTGGAAGTCTCCAGCAACAGTAATAATAATAATAAACAGTTTAACTTAACAGCTTACTTTTCGATCCATGTGAGGGAGACCAACGGCAATCTGTAAGACACTGCCTTATCCCATACACTTTTACGACCTTCTTTGAAAATGCAATGTGTCACTCGGTGATTAATTGTTCTTGAAATACTTGCTCCCATTTTCTGTAGTTGAGATGCAACTGCTTTGTTGCAATTTTTTCCTTCAACCACTACATCAACATATGCTATCACTCCTGAAAATACAAGGATATGTACACTTCCAAAATCATTCATTTTTAAATACTTTATTTAACAACTGACAGTTAACTTTGAAATAACTTTTCTATTGCCTATTGCTTATGAATAAATTTTCATATAATAATGTGTAATATGAGCTTGAATATATTTTAACCAGTACAGGATATATATATATATATATCTTCTGTGGTTTGTTAAAAAAAAATACTCAGAAAGTTATTTTTATTAAATAAAAAAATGTTACTATTTGCAGTCTGCAGCTACTCACAAGGTGGGAAAATCTACATTATCACAGACAAGTGGGTGAATGTATATGTCAAGAATAATAGAAAAGGTATGTTTAATAATTTAATTATTTTCCTGTTTCTGATCTCATCATATAGATGGGAAACAAAAGCTTTATCTCTCTCTCCTTTCAAAATCTGTAAGGGATAGCCTTACCACTGAGATGCTTCTGAATAGAAGCATCTCAGTGGTATGAAATGCTTCTGAACACCCACATACAACTGTACTGTTGTCTACTGATATAGATAAGCAATTTTTAATAACAATGCAGAAGTTATACAGTGTTATTCTTTCTCACAAATACCTGTATGTCTTCATCTGCATTGCTACTATGCAATATCTAAAACATTCCTGATAGAAAGGGCTTATATGTTGTTATTTTTCAGGAAATTACAATGTATACTAAATATTAATTATAATAACTTTAATTAACCTCTCTACCGGCCATGGTGAATGAAATAGTGAGACCAAATTGCACTCCTTATCCATGTTATTCAATAGGTGTTACAGAATTGTATCTAGATTTTGCTGAACGTCTATAGACGTCAAGGCTGGTTGGAGTGTTAATACTCCCGATATTTTGGCATGTTACATTGCTATCATCAGAGATCACAGAACAATGATATGTGCATGCTTGCACTAACAGTGGACAAATGAGGCTGAAGAAATGCAACCAAAGTCGGACCTAGAATCTTAAATGGCATCCCTTAGTGGACTAAATTAGGTGGTCTTGGCCATTGGGCTGAAGATCTGAGGATGAGTACTTTGCAAACATGGGGCAGTTTCATGCACCCAAATTTGTTCAGGTTTGGAAAGCTTCCAAAGGCTAAGGCAGATTCGAAGAATAGCCTCTCATATTTGTATTCGCTGCAGAGCAATAGAGTGGCCTTCTTCCAGTATATCCTGTGGTGGATATCCAAAGCATGGTCATCAAGTCGACAGTGGCTATGTTCAGTCCTTCCACTGCTCAGAAACTTTTCCCACTGCAAGACTTTCATTAAACAGTCAGGTTAATGGCACAATCAGTTCCTTAATAAGTTTCCTTAAAAATGGCAAGGACTTTGTTTATCTCCTAGCCAGCATGATGTTATATCATGCTGTTATATTATCATATGACAGCATGACATATCCTAATGTTATATCATCATTCTGTAGATGTGGTTTAAGTCAATATATCAGACTTTCATCGTACATACATCAGAATGCATGTGAGAAAGTGAATGAGAGAGAGAGAGATTACATTAACCAGAGTTTTCATTTCTGAATAGCAACAAGCATTTCTAAGAAAGTTTTTAGTGCACACAGTATGAAAGGTTAGATAAGTCCTAAAGTGCTAGCCCATTCAGTCAACATCTAGATAGAGAGATACATACATACTTGCAACAATGTGCCCATTGAAAGGTGAAGTCTGGACATTGAATCATAAGGTTTCCTCAGTTCTTCACATTTCAAAAAGGCTAATTAAAGACCTCCTCCTAGTTTATCTGATTTTTGCCTGCCCCATGCAGGTATCTGAATAGTAACAATAAAACTGTTTCATTGCTTTTCCTTAGGAGAATTTTCTATTTCACTGGCCCTTCTGCGAAGCATGTGTGGATTCTTAAATCAGATAGATGCCACAATTTTCCTTTCTTTAGTAAGTCTCTAGAAATTTACACCTACTACTGCAAAAATCCACTTATAACATCCTCATTATATATTTATAGTGTAGCAAAAAAAATTCTGAATTACACTTTATTATATTTATAGGCTTTAACTAACATGTATATTTCTAAATGTACCATGTAAACACATTAAAAATTTAATGATTAAGACAATTTATATGGAATAAGAGAGAAATAAGCCAAAACACTAAAATTGCAGTACATAAGACTGTGTTTAAACCAGTTTTAAATTAGGAATCTTGAAATGAGTTAGAAATAAAGCACATGATCAAAGATTAGACACATATGAGAGGGCTCCAGAAATACAACTTGAATCTAATAGCCACAAAAAATTTAATTTGTGCAAGGTATCGGTCTACTTTACATAAATATCATTATAGGCGATGTCTTAAAAAACTGAATGCTATGATTAATGACAAATACATTCTTTAATTCTCACTATACATTACACATAATAATACAGAAATATGCTTTCCTTTAATGTAGGTTTAACATATACACCACAACAACACAGCTCATCACAATTCCGTCTCTCTTTTATTATTCATAATTAAGGGTTAATTTATATAAATTCTCCAAACACAATAATTTAACAGGAAAGAGACATCATGAAATCCATGAAAACAAGAAAGTAGGTAGCACTCACTGTGGAGGCAGACTTGCTTTTCCCCTCAGTCACGTGATCCTTGTTTTTCCAAGATAACTATTTTTTTAAATAACAGTATTAAAAAGCATTTTCATTATGCAAAATTTTGCAAGCTTTAATTACACTAAGGTAATTCATGTTGTGAGCAGTGAAAATAAACTTCAGACAATGCTATATTACAATTATGCACTCCTACTTAGGAGTAAAGGTGTTTGAAAAAATAAGATATACGGATGCTTAGTGCTTTTTTTTAGGGGGGGGGGATGGTATGCCATACAAGTCCTTTATTATATAACAGTGACACATGGATGTGGTATGGTTTTTATTCAACTTTTCCAGCTTGCAAACAATGCATACCTCCACCTACTGTATTCCAAAAAACAAGTATTAGATGTACTACAGTATTAATTAAATTGCGCCAATTTTAATTTGTCTTTATAATTACCAGTTTATTTTGTTAATGAAATTATTGTGAGTAGATTTTATTAAAATGTTATTTATTGGAAATTATAACTAATTTAATTTAAACGCATTCATGGGATGAAAAATACATTTTCTTACACACTTCAAGTGTGTGAAATTTACTGTTTACAAGAAGTGTCATAACTATAAACACATAATGGCAGCTTAATTTTCTAGCTCATGACGAACAAAAACCAGAATTACGACCTATAGTTGAGCATGTGTGGAGTGAAAAGAATACTATAATACTGCTATGAAAGTAACAAGGAGATTTCTGGAACCCAATAGCAAATATTTATGAAGTCTTTCATACAGAAAGAAAAACATTTAAAAGTTATCAACTGTTATGTTACAACAATGATGACAGAACAACTGTTGGAGTAAGAAGACATGGCAGGTTCAGTTTTTAATGACTGTTTTTTTTTTTTCATAGTCTTTCATATAGAAAGAAAAAGCAGTTCTGAACCCAAAGGAGATGAAAGGATGCAAAGTGAAGATGACTGGTTTGCATTATAGCTTTTAGAGAAAACTGGCCACTAAAATTGCAAGTGTATTTGTGATTCTTTAAAACTGGATTATGGTAGAATCATATTTGAATTAAGAATTGCAGATCAGAAGTTTCGTTTCCAACTCTCTGGAAATAAGACCTTTTCAATAAATTCATTACTAGTCACTGGTGATCAAATAACCAGTTTTATATTGGAAAAAGCATAAATGATTTGCTGCTTCAAAAATAATCTACATCAAAAAATAATATATTTTTAATGCATTTAGAATGAGGATGAAAATTCACTCGCCACTTGTTTCTGATCACTCACCTGTGGCAAGTAGGCACGTGGATTTCTGAAGTCTTGCATATGAGAGTTCTGAGAAAAACTGGAGAATCCAACAGATGGTATTAATGGTAGAATTATATTAAAAATGAAGATATTAGGTAGGAGCCTGACATTGTTAGCATTCAAAAATGTGTGAGCATGACCAATCTAAGATGGCATGGTCACTTAAACAGAATAGGAGAGGAAAGGTTTGGACATCTTGCATTGAATGCACCGGTTCTTGTCCAATCACCGAAGTTAAGCAGCATTGAGTTCAGTCAGTTCTTGGGAGGGCAACATCAGAACATCGTTGCAGCCTGGTTGGCATATCTGCTCTCCAGCCAAAAGGCTGCAGGTTCATCTCCTGCATTAGGATTGATGTTTGTGATTCTCTGAATACTAGTGGTGGTGGTGGCTAGTAGATGGCATTGATGTAGATGATGGTTGCGGTTCGCTGTAGTTGGTGGATTGAGTGGTGGAGACAGAACTGTGGAGCGGGTGACCTGCCTCAATGAGTCTTTGGACTCCTTGGAGGTGTCACGTAATAATAATAATAATAATAATAAAAAGGTTATCAAAACAGGTGTTTAGCAGCATGTAAAATACTCAGTGGAAGACGAAGATTTAGGTAGATTTGTTCAGTCAGAAGTGCGTTAGATGAAAGAAATGTTAGTTATGACAATATTGGAGTGCTAACAAAAAATAAACTAATTTGAAGGGAAATTAATATACTATCAGGACTAGAAATGGTAGAATACAGAATTTCCTGAAAGGATAGAAAGGTGAAGAGATGGGGGGGGGGAATACTGTTAGCAATATCAGAGGAACTGTGTTCTGCAAGAGTGAAAGTGGAAAATAGTAGTATGTGTGAAGATTCTGAAGCTATTTGGTGTGAAGTTGGGATCAAGAGAATAGTATATTTGATAGGACATTGGAGCTACAAAAAAGAAAAAAAAAATTGTGGAGGGAATTCAAGGAAAAAGGTGACCAGCAGACACATGAGCAGCAGAAAACACAGGCCAGAAGCAGAGCATGAAAGGAAATTAGCAGTGAGTGCAGGCTAAGTGAATACTTTGCAAGAGTATATCATCCAGTTGGAGATATTGCAGTAACAAGAGAGGCAAAGACTTATATGGGAACTGAGATAAATGAAATGGAGGTGCATAGCATATTACAGAACCTTGATGTGACTGTGGGATTAAATGGTATACCGGCTCGAGTTTTACGTGAAGGTGCTAAGGAATTGTTACTTTGACCACATTGTTTAATCTAAGTCTCGGCTCTGGGTTAGTCCCAAGGGGGTGGAAAGAGGGGGAAAATAGTTCCATTGCATAAAGGAGCCTCCAAGACTGATGTAGCAAATTACCGACCAATCAGCATATCAGTTGTTGTTGTCAAGGTACTGGAGAAGGTCAAGAGCAAGGGGGGGAACATGATTTTTTGAAGGGTAGATCATGTCTCAGTAACTTGCTCACGTTTTATAATACAGTGAGAGATGAGTTGAATAAAGGTAATGGATTTACAAGTGCTACTGCTGAACTTTGCAAAATCCTTTGACAGGATACTACATGGAATTCTAATCAATAAACTGCAGTACATGGGGATGGATATAGGGTTGCTGAGGTAGATAAGAGAAGAATTTATTCAGGAATATAGTCCAGAAGAAGGCATGTGGCTAGTGGAGTGCCACAGGGTTCTGTTTTTGGGCCACTACTGTTTAATTTAGGATATAGGAAAGGATCTGAGATCTGTTTGATATAGGAAAGGATCTGAGGAGAACTGTTCAGTTGTTTGCTGATGATGCAAAATTGGGTACAGCAATAGTTAATACAGATGATATTAAAATTTACCAGGATGATTTGGATGGACTGGCAGTCTGGGCAAATGAGAATGGTTATCTGTTTAATGTGGCAAAGTTTAAGGTTATGCATTTTGGAGTGAAAAGATTACCAGCTGTATACCACACTGATGGAACTGTACTCCAGGAAACTGACAAGCTTTGATAAGACCTCATCTTGATTGCTGCATGCAGATTTGGTCACCTGGGTTTTTTTGGCAATGAGGAAGAGGTGGAGAGGCTCCAGAGATGAGTGATCAAGATGTAGCAGGTTTATGAAATTAACCTTACGAGAATAGGTTGAAGATTTGTGGGTTACAGAAATTGGTTGACAGACAAAAAAGGGGTGATATGATTGAGACATACAAATTACTGAAGGGCTTTTACAAGATTAATACAGAGGAAATTTTTCAGAACACTGGTGGTGGAAGAACTAGGGGCCATCCTTGGAAACTGAGTAAGAGTGTAGTCAGCAGGGGTATCAGACTAGATTTTTTGCTTGGAGAGTAGTAAATGAATGGAATAGGTTGCAGAGTCTGTTGTGGGCACCATGACTGTGAATGAGTTCAAAGCAAAGTATAATAGATGCTGCACAAATGTTGGATAGTGCTTGGCATGATGTTTAGGGCCTCCCTCAATGAGTCTAAGGACTCCATGCAGTAGCTCGTAATAATAATAATCTTAAGCAACATATGATGGAAGCAACACGAGGTATGTCAGTGTTGGATTTAGTAATATCCTCAGAAGATATGGTTCTGAATGAAGTATCAACACTGCCACCTGTTGGTGAGGGCAATTATGAGGTATTGGTTTGGAAGGTAGTCAAACAGGAAAAAGTTGTTATCAAGAAGATCTATATGTGGAACTATAAGGTGGGTGATTATGAGAAGTTCCGTAGTCAACTAGTATCAATACAATGGGATAATGAATTATGCAGAAAAGATGTTGACAGTGCATGGGAAATGATACAAACAATGCTTAACTGCAAACCAAGAATTAAATTAATAAATAGGAGTGAGGTGGATGAACAGTGAAATCAAGCAAGCAACTTTACAAAAGTTATGGAGGAGGTACGAGACAGTTTGTAGTGAACAGATGAATGAAGAATATAAGTTGCAGGCCAGAAAAGTGACAAGCATGGCTAAAAAAGAAAAGCAAATCCAAGGGAATTTTCTGCTTTGTGGCAAGCAAGAGGAAAAATAATTATGGCAAATTGACACTGGTTTATAGTTATAGTGGCAGAATAACCATAGCAAATGATACAGTAGAATTATTGGAATTATTTAATGAACACTTGATCAGTATATATCATAGTGGTGTGAATGATGCTGTTCAACATGTAGAAGGGAGTGAAGAATTAGGAGAATTAAAGGTAAAAGCATCAGAGGTGTATTAAGTGTTGCTTGGGTTAGATGTTAATAAGGCTGTAAGAATGGATGACATATTACCATGTATTTTTAAAGAAAGTGGAAAAGAGTTAGTTTGTGCCATTGACATGGTCATTTAATCAAAGTCTTGCAGCGGAGAAGGTTCTTAAGAGGTGGAAAGAAGACATAATAGTACCTCTGTACAAGCATGGTTCAAGGATAGAAATTTCCAATAATAGACTGATCTGTATATTTGCAGTTGTTGTCAAAGTGTTGGAGAAATTGGTTAGGAATAGAATTCAAGGTTGGGTTGATGGACATAGGATTCTCTATGATGGTCAGCATGAGTTTGTGAAGGGCAGGTCTTGTTTTAGCAATCTACTTGCATTTTATAAGGTGATGAATGTGTTGGAAAAGGGAGTTTTTTTCATATACAGTGATTTTCTTGGACTTTGCAAAGGCATTTAATATATTATCACACAGATTGGTATATAAGCTCCAGAAGATGGGATTAGATAACAGATTAGATGAACTGAAGATTGGATTCCTGAAAGATACCAGCAAGTTGTCTATGATGGAGCAATATCTAGGAAAAGGAAGGTCACCAATGGCATGCCTCAGCAATCTGTTCTTGGATCCCTACTGTTTAACTTATTTGTTAATGATATATCATGTGCATTGACTGGGAATCTTCAAATGTTAGCTGATGATGCAAAGTTAAGTAAAATTATCAGGAATATTGCAGATATTAATTCTCTATAGGAAGATTTGAACAGACTTTTAGTGTGCACAGATGAGTGGGGTTGTAGTTTTAATATTAATAAATGCAAGGTGTTACACTTTGGGGTACAGAGATATAAGGCTATATTGGTGGAGTTGTACTTCAGGAAGTGGATGACATTTGAGATCTTGGGGTGATAACAGGCAGTGGGCTAAAGTTCTAAGGGAACATTGCAAGTAAGTGTTGCAAAGACTGCACTTCATATGGCTGCTACCATAAAAAGTACATTGACATGTAGGGATGAGGTGGTGGCGCCTCTATATAAGGTATTTGTCTGATCACACATGAACTGTTATGCTCAAATGTCATCACATACTTTTTATTGTGATGTGGAAACACTAGAGAGGGTCCAAAGACAAATGACCAAAGTGATATCAGACTCCAGGTTATGCATAGTGTTTGAAGGAATGTGGATTACAGAGTTTGGTGGATAGGAGGAAGAGTAGATATGATAGAGACCTTCAAATCAGTAAAGGGATTCTACCAGATTAATATAGAAGGAATTATAAAAAAAGTGGATGTTAAGGTGAGAAGAATGAAAGGCCATTCCTGGTAGTTGTATAAAGATGCGGTGAAGAAGGATGCGAGGAGTAGATTTTTTATATAGAGAGCTGATGGTGAGTGGAATGCATTGCTGGTGTGCATTATGAATGTAGAGAGTGTATAACTTCAAAGTTCATTATAACAGACATGTTGCTGGTTGAGTGCACCTCCCACAATGAGTCTAATGACTCCATAGAGGTCACTGAAATAATTGTTGATGGGAGATTAGTAATAATGTAAACCTAATCTTGTGGTACTGTCATAGTAGCCTGTCCACCCCTTGAGGGTACATAATAAGAAACTAATGATGATAATTAGATCAAATTTTACAAAAATTGATGTCATTTTAAAAAATGATTAGTAATGAAGACTAAAGTGAGCATTATTTTAATTCTTACCTTGTAATATATGTAAAATATCAGATGTATTGTCTTCAATGTTCATACAACGTTCTTCTTCATTTTGTGTATTAGTACAACTGCTCTCTAAATCTGGAATGTTTTCAGTATCATGTAACAGAGAGGCTTTTGAACTACTTTCTGGTTCAACAGAGAGTTTTGATAAGATTTTATTAAATACTTCTCCCATTTCTCCATCACTGGATTCCTGGCTGAAACTTACATCCACATTACTACTATCATATAAATTTGAAGTTTCAAATGTTTTCTCTGATGGCATAGAGGTTATTAATTGAAAATCTGGTACATCATTCATGTGTGATATTGAATGATGTTCGCTTTCATGTATATTCCCATTTTCACTTCCACTTTCATTTCTGTTGTAAACAGTATTAGCTGCATTTTCTGTCATGGATGTGCAGAGATTTATATTTTCTTCATTTTCAGTAGCTTTCTTCTTCTTCTGATAACTGCTCCTAAGTTTCAGGGATTTTCTTTTTGCTGGCATTTTTTCTTTATTAACGTTCATAAAGATTTCATCCACAGGTCATTTAAATATGTTTTATCAGATTATCTTAACCATTACTTCTGGAGTTTTCAAGTTCTATTAAACTATGTATTACTAAATTTCTTAGTATATGTTGCTGTTTCTAGGACTATTTGAAGCAATTTCTTTTCTGCTTTCATTCTAAAATAAATTAAAAATCCAGTAAACTTAATGATACATAACATCATGATATAATAAATATATATATATATACTTGCTAAAAAAATGTTTTAACCCGAAACACAACACTTAAAACATAAAAGTAAAAAGAGGGGGAATCTGGTATAATATAACCTATAATGATGACTAAAGAAAAATTCAATTTTATTTTATTTTATTTATTTATTTATTTTATGTGTGTGTGTCAGGCACGAATCATATTCACTAGATGAAAAACAGCTTATGACCTTACCAATAAAACATATATATATATATATATATATATATATATATATATGTGATAATCGGCTTTTACTTGATTGTTGTGATACATTTTAAAAAATATAGATTTAATGACTTCAAAAACCGAGATAACTTATAAAGATTTTAAAGAGAATAATACTACAAGTTTCGGCTTATAACAGCCTTCCTCAGGTATTCATAGAAAAGAATAGTAATAAACACTGAAGTATCTAAACAAACTGGAAATTACAGGTAAAAATTGCCACACATAATTGATACATAAAAAACGTATTTTTTTAAGTTGTTCTAACAGGCGTGCCATTGTTTATTGCAAGTGTGCATGCAGGCTCACGTGAACGCCAATATTGAATAACTGCAGCATGACTATCTGGGATGTTATAACTCAAATTGTTGTTTAAGTGGACAGGGTTCAGCAGGATTTCCCTTGATTCTACAATTTTTCTCTCAAACTCATCATCACAGCAAAAGATATTTTCTGATCTATCCCAGCAAACGGAGTGGCTTTGTTGATCATCATTAGGATTATTTGAAAAAAGAATACTGGATAACGCAGTTGCATGAGATCTTTTGTAAGAGATGTCTCTCTTATGCTCTTCTATACGTTGTTCAATAGATTTGTTAGTTTGTCCAAAATAAGGGATATTGCAATCGCATCATAATTTACATATACCTGGATATTTTAGGTTGTGATGAGTAGGTTTTGGATGGCTGATTAGAGAACGGATTTTAGGAAGTGTGGTGAAGAACGTCCTGATATTGTATTTTTTAAGGACATTAGCTAATTTTTTAGAGACTGTGCTAATGTATGGAATGGAGATGCCACCTTTAAAATTAATAGTTTCTGTTGTGCACTGCCTAGGAGGATCCAGAAGAAATTTCTTAATTGTTTTTTCAGAGTATCCATTTTGTTTAAAGATAAGAGTGAGGTGATTTATTTCTTTTTGTAGTTCATCTGGTTCATTCAAGAGAGAACGTGCTCTGTGTCCTAAGGTAGATATAGTTCCAAGTTTTTGTGGTGGAAAATGATGAGAAAGATTATGCAGATATCTATTGGTATGAGTAGGTTTTCTGTACATAGAGATTTTTAATCTTTCAGAGCATCGTGTAAGTATGACATCCAGGAAAGCTAAGGAGTTATTATTTTCTAGATCAGCAGTAAATTTTATATTAGGATGTTGGATGTTTAGATGATGAAGAAAATCTGTGAGAGGTGTGTGTGCCCATGATTCCAAATAATGAATATATCATCAACATATCGTCTCCAAACTTTGGGTTTAAATGAGAAGGAAGATATGGCTTTCGTTTCAAAATCTTCAAGGAAGATGTTAGCTAGAACTGGGGACAAAGGATTGCCCATTGCTAGGCCTTGTTTTTGTTGGTAAACGGAGTCCTGATATCTGAAGTAACCAGAATGAATGCAATGTTTTAATAAAGTAAACATTTTTTTGGATAATTTGTCCTTTAGTAATGTAAGTACCTTGTCCGTAGGTACATTAGTAAATAAAGATATAATGTCAAAAGATTGTCATTTTCATTGATGGGAATATCTTTAATATGAGAAACAAAATCTGTGGTGTTTTTGATGAAAGATGAAGATTTATTGAAGAAATACTTCAGGTACTTTGCTAGATATTTGGAAAGTTTATACATAGGTGAGTCAATTCCTTCCACAATTGGGCAAAGAGGGATGTTTTCTTTATGTATTTTGGGAACTCCATAGATGCGTGGGATAAGAGGATGTAGAGAGCGTAAAGAGAGGCGAATATTATGAGGAAGTTCACTCGCAGTCTTTAACAAGTTGTTTGTATGGATTTGAATTTCTCTTGTAGGATCTTCCTGAAGAATTGAATATGTCAAATTATCTTCAAGTAATTGGATATATATATATATATATTCTTTTCCCAAGGAAGCAAAACAATATTTAATGTGTGAAATATATTCACATCTGAGTTACTACTTGTATATAGAAGTTAAGGACTTCATATCACTTGCCTTCGTATGTATACCATAATGCAAAGAACATCCCATTTCAGATGTCTGTGTCGAAACCAGTTGGGTAGTGGTCATTCCCATTATGCATATACATACTAAGGCAAGTGATATGAAGTCATTAGCTTCAATATACACGTAGTAGCTCAGACGTGAATATTATTATTACGGACAAGTCCAAGGGGTCCTTAGACTCATTGAGGGAGGCCCTAAACATCATGTCAACAACTATTCAGCTTCCACACAGTATCTATCATACCTTGCCTTGAACCCACTCACAGTCATGGCACCCACAACAGACTCTGGCAACTTATTTCACTCATTCACCACTTTCCATGCAAAAAGCCTAGTTCTAATACCTTTGCTAACCACACTCTTCCCACTTTCCATGGATGGCCCCTAGTCCTCCCACCACCAGACCTGTTCTGAAAAATATCCTCTGAATTAATCTTATAGAAACCCTTCAGTAATTTGAATGTCTCAATCATATCACCCCTTTTCCGCCTATCAACCAATGTCTGCAACCCACAAATCTTCAACCTGTTCTCATAAGGTTCATTCCATAGACCTGCTATCATCTTGGTCACTCGCCTCTGGATCCTCTCTACCTCCTCCCCATCAAGAAAAAACCCTGGTGCCCAGATCTGGGCACAGTAGTCAAGATGGGGTCTTATCAAGGCTCGATACAGAGGAAATAACTTGCTTGTCTCTGCTGGTCAAAGTATTCTTCAGTAACCAAGTGATTTGATGAGCTGATTTAGCCACTTTTGCAATGTGCCCCCTAATAATAATATATTTATTATTATTATTATACAAACACCTCCTGGAGTCAAGACTCATCAAGGGAGGCTATAGCAAGATGCATTCTAACAGAGATAATGTTTATCGTACCTCATTTCATGCACAAAACATTGTTTCACTTCCTTGGGAAAAGGATTAAAACCAAGTATAAAACTTATTGGTATATTTAACACACACACACATATATTATTATTATTATTACAGGCGACTCCAGGGAGTCCTTAGACTCATCGAGGGAGGCCCCTAAACATCATGTTCACACAACTATACGACATTCTCGCAGTATCTATCATACCTTGCCTTGAACTCACTCACCGTCATAGCACCCACAACAGACTCTGGCAGCTTATTCCACTCATTTACCACTCTAAAAGTAAAGAACCCAGTTCTAACACCCCTGCTAACCACACTCTTGCCCAGCTTCCATAGATGTCCCCTAATTCTCCCACCACCAGTCCTGATTTCAAAAATATCATCTGAATTAATCCTATAGAAACCCTTTAGCAATTTGAATGCCTCAATCATATCTCCCCTTTTCCGCCTATCAACTAATTTCTGCAACCCACAAATCTCCAACCTGCTCTCACATGGTTCATTCCATAGACCCGCTATCATCTTAGTCACTCGCCTCTGGATCCTCTCCACCTCCTCCCCATCAAAAATAAAAAATATATAATATAATAAATATATATATATATATATATATACTATAAAAATAATAATAAAATATATATATATATATATAACCGTCATTACATGTGTAAAAGGAGCGCAAAAAAAAAAGTCATTTATTACTATCATACAGTCAAGACTAGTTAAATAAATACCTCTAAAAAAGTATTGAAGAATTATCACTAATACCTGACTAGGATTATACTACCAACAGTTTGTTAATTTAAAACAGTTTCTTTTTAAAACGCTTGAATTTATCGTCTTCTATTTAATTCTCAGAGTACGAGAATTAACAGTTATTGCACACTTTATTTCAGTTATTACTGTAACATGAAAATGTTACGTTGGCGAGAAAAGATGGGATAAGAATTATTCTGAAAAGGTTCTGTTATCTTCATACCTCGTGAAGATAACAGAACAATGTTGAAAAATGAAAAAAAAAACGTAATGGCCATTGAAATGATAACTCACATATTATTTCCGAAATAAAGTAACAATCAGCGTTACAATGCCCGGTAAAATTCCAAGTACGTTTACGCTAAACACACACCATTCACAGATTACATTTCAACTTAAAAAATAAAAATAAAAAATCACTCCCTGATACGTGGAATATCGAAATCAAAACCGTGACTAAATCTCGAACAGCTGGAAATAATAATAATAATAATAAAACTCTCTTATATAAGCATCCGAAATGAAAATAAAAGGATTATTATTATTATTATTATTATTATTATTATTATTATTATTATTATTATTATTATTATTATTATTATTATTATTATTACGGGCAACTCCAAGGAGTCCTTAGACTCATCAAGGGAGGATCTAAACATCCTATCAAGAACAACTATTCCACATTCGCACAGTATTACTATTATTATTACTATTATTACGGGCAACTCCAAAGTATCTATCATACTTTGCTTTGAATTCATTTACAAACTCTAGCAACTTATTCCACTCATTCACCACCACTCACCAAGTAAAAAACCTAATTCTAACACCCTTGCTACCTACACTCTTTCTCAGTTTCCATGGATTTCTAGGCCCCTAGTCCTCCCATCGCCAGACGTGTTCTGAAAAATTTCCTCTGAATTAATCTTGTAAAAACCCTTCAGAAATTTGAATGTCTCAATCATATCCCCCCTTTTCTGCCTAATACCAATTTCTGTAACCCACAGATCTTCAACCTGCACTTGTAAGATTCATTCCATAGACCAGCTATTATCTTGGTCACTCGCCTCTGGATCCTCTCCACCTCCTCCCCATCAAGAACAAACCCTGGTGCCCAGATCTGGGCACAGTAGTCAAGATGGGGTCTTATCAAGGCTCGATACAGAGGAACAATAACTTGCTTATCTCTGCTCGTCAAAGTATTCTTCAATAACCAAGTGATCTGATGAACTGATTTAGCCACTTTTGCTATGTGCCCCCTAAACTTCAACTCCCTATCTACCAACACACCCAAATTTCTGGCTTTGTTAACTTCCTGGAGTACAGTTAAACTAATGTGATATGCTGCTGCTAATTTTTTCACCCCAAAATGCATAACCTTACACTTTGTTACATTAAACTGGCATCCATTCTCATTAGTCCAGACTGCCAATCCATCAAATCATCCTGCAAAATTTTAACATCGTGTGCATTCATTATTATTCTACCCAACTTTGCATCATCAACAAATAAATGAACAGTTCCTCTCAGATCCTTTTCTATATCATTAATGAACAAATTAAATAGCAGTGGTCCAAGAACAGAACTTTGCGGCACAGGCGTTCTTTTGGACTCCACTCTTGAATAAACTACTCTCTGATATCTCTCCATCAATCACCCTCCTATCCATCTCACCAACCCTATATCCATCCCCATGTGCTGCAGTTTACTGATTAGAATTCCATGTGGTAGCCTGTCAAAAACTTTAGCAAAATCCAGCAGTATCACTGTAAATCCATTAACCTTATCCAGTTCAGCCGTCACTGTATTAAAAAACGTGAGCAAGTTACTGAGGCATGATCTACCCTTTACAAAACCATGCTCTCCTCCATACAGTATCCCATTTTCATCTATCCATTCCTGTATTTTGCTCTTGACTAATATCTCCAAAACCTCGACAACGATTCTTGATATGCTGATCGGACGGTAATTTGCAACACCAGTCTTGGAATCTCCTTTATGCAATGGAATTATTTTCCCCTGTTTCCACGCCCTCGGGACTAACTCAGAGCTGGGACTTAAATTAAACAATTTAAGTCTCAGCAGTCAAGGGGAACTGACAATTCCTTTGCCACTTCACGTAAGACTCGAGCTGGTATACCATCCAATCTCACAGATGTATTTACATTAAGGTTCTGTAATATACTATTCACCTCCATTTCTTTCACTTCAATTCCTGTATCAGCCATTCGTTCTCCTAATCCTGCAATATCACAGCCTGGATGATGTACTCTTACAAAGTGTTTGCTTAGTAATTCTACTTATTAAGCTGATTCAGTTACCTCCTTGTCAATGAAATTCCTTAGAATCATTTTGCTGTATACATTTTTTATTTTACTTGCAGCGTATCGAAAGAACTGTTTTGGATTCACTTTAGCTTGCATTGTTAATTTCCTTTCATAATCTGCTTTTGCTTTTCTTACCACACTAGCTGGGGCGGCTAGTGCATAGGCACTGCTGCGGAACTGCAGCACCTCAATTTTTCTGATATATAAATATATTTATTAATTTATTTATATTTGCTTGTAATATTTAATTTTATCATCAACAATCCTATATAATTCTCTTATTTTGTATAAAAAATAATAAAAATCCATCTTATAACACTCAGGATGGCGAAGGACGCTAGCAGCTCTGTTTTTACCACAGTGTCATATTGCTACGCTCCCAAGCATATGCACATCATAGTGAGATGGGAGCTATTAGCGTAATGCCGCACTGTCCGTCGCGCAGTTCCACTGTTCTTTATATGCAGTTTGCGCCAGTAGTAGAGTGTTTGTAGTGCTTATCGTGTTTACTCCGTCTCTTTATATATTTGGACATTACAATTAAAGACAACATTTGTTATTGTTAATTAATTGACTTTTAATTAATTTTGAATTATACCAAACTGTATAATTTTATCGATAATACACAATATTTTTTCATGTTTGAATTTTTTTTTCAATTTTTACCATCATTTTGATATTTTATCCAAACACGTATACACTGTACTTACAGTTTCGAAAGTTGCAGCATTTCACGATTTCAAGCCACGAGTGGACACTACACACTAGTTACCCTTCTGGCCTGTGCTTTGTACTCTTCGTGTGCCTGCAGGTCACCTTTCTCCTTAAATTTTATCCACAATTGTTTCATCCGCAATTTCTTTTTTTGCAGCTCAAGCTTAATGGTGTTATTCATCCATTTAACTCCCACTTGATTTACTCTCAGGACTCTAGGTATGCAGTCAGCTATTACCTCCCTCAAACGCTCCTTAACCACTTCCCATGCACTATCAACATCCAGTCCTTGCAGTTTAACATGCCATGGCACTGATCCAAGCAATCTCATAAGCCTGTCATGCTTACCAGCCTGGTAATTCCACATGTACCCTGTCTTAATTGAAATTCCACACATTTAGCCACTTCTCACTTCCCTTATGATAGGGAAGCACATTTAGCCACTTTCTTTATGATCACTCTCACTAATTGGTGACAATATGGTCATATTCATAATAGTCAATTTCTCAAATGCAATTACTAGGTAACCCCTAGTATATTATCGAACCCCTAGTATATGCCATTACATGCTGTCTCGGGTAGTTATCCCTTAGTAAATGCATAAAATTCATTTTCTTCCTCCCATTTGTCCTCTCCTCCCTCCAATCAATGTTACCATAGTTGAAATTCCCCATAACAATTACCTATCCTCCACTCATTGAGTCTATTTGCCTATGCATACTGTCTCGATCGCCTGGTCTAAAGCAGCACCCAACTGTAAATTTTGTTCTGCTGACCTCAATCTCACACCAGATAGCCTCAAATGTGCCATTTTCACTATCCTCAAGTTGAACGTCTATTCTCTTTGGCTGCAGTTCATCAGCTATCATCAATAACACTCCTCCCTCATTCTTTTCTCTCTGTCCTTCCTGAACGCAGTATGCCCCTCACATTCTATCCCACTAACTATGTAATATTCTGTTAGCCATGTCTCACTAATGCCAATAACCTGTGGCCAAGAAGAACTAACCAAGGCCAAAAATTCCTCCTTCTTATTCCGAATTCTCCTGGCATTAGTGTACATAAAGTGCAGAAATACCCTAACCCACCCCTATTTTGATGCCTTATACTAACTATCCCATTTTGGTTTGTTATTCTTCGTCCTAATTCAGGCATATTATACACATTCATACATTCAACTGTCTCACAGATATCTGCATGTAGACTTAACAGCATCCCTACCCTCCCTAAAAGCTCTAGTTTCTCTGATTCTGCACGTTCACTTTCACTTCATTCAGCAACAATTTTTCCAGTGTCAGAACACTAAATCCATTCAGATGCAAACCATCCTTCTAGTATAAGTCCTTTCACAAATTCTATGAATGTAAGAGAGAGATGGGGGGGGGGGGAGATCATTTCAATGTTGAAAATCCAAATGCATTTTTAAAATTACTTTTCAGAGCAATAAAAATGAATTTCATTATACATTTTCATTCATTATGTTGGAACCTTCAGAATAGGCCCAATAAACGTCGGGGAATAAATTCCAAGAGGTTCTAGAAACGAACTTCAGGAATCCTATCCCGGGTGAACACGTGATGGATTTCTGAGGTTCCAGCTCATCTGTAGACGGTGAATCTCTTGTTGTAACGAACACATTTCGTTAAGGTACACCCAAAAAAATCCAACAGTGCTGAGAACGACGAATGGGAAGGGCAATCCATTAAGATAAAGCCACCATTGTGTGCTTTGACCATTTCCGGAAATGTTCAACATAAATAGGTGGACTTTGTTAATACTGATGCTCAGAATGACCGCAGCATTCAGTTCTTGTTTTGTCGGTATCCATTGTACTGAAAGAGTGAGAGGGAAGCAAAGCTTAGACCAGCATCATTCCCACATCTAACCATTTTGTATCGTTATCATAAAATATGATCAGCCGTGAATTCATGTTATTGTTGTACACACACACGCACGCGAACACACACAGTCTTGTCATAAATACTGTTAAAACCTTTCCACACATCTCACACGCTGCCACAGAATTGAGCGATCCTGGCTTTATTAGTGACGTTGTGTTCAGCCAACATTTGCTCGCTTATCAGTAGAGTGACAGTTGTATGAGTTAATATGCAGTGGGCCTATGATTGAGAACTGGGTAGCTGTAACAGCACCTCACAAAGTTACGATTCAGTTTTTTGTTATTTTCAACAAGCTAAAACACTCGGTATTAGTAGGATGTTTGTGTAACGGACTATTAACTGTTATCACGATATTGAAGACGTATCGGAACGCCAAAGAACAGGTCAACCACGCTGTTAGGCTGCAACAGCTTGTTAGGGCTGTAAAGGCACGCCTCCGCCATAATCTTGAGATCACAAAAAAGTGATGTTACGAGAGATGAACGTTTCGCACAGAACGATGTCACGTGCACTAATTGTTGACCTGGGAAAGCGGTATGGCCCCTGAACAACACCTGATTTCGCAGTAGGCAGTGGACCTTGTAACAGGACTCAGCCCTTACACATAAGGCAAGGACCACATAAAAGTGGTTGGAATCACATATCATCATTGGATTGGTGGTCTGGAAATTCCAATCTAAATCCATTGGACATTATATTGTGGTCGGAGCTTGAAAGTGGATGTGGAGCTAGAAGCTGTGTTTCCATTGGATTTTCTATGCGTACTGCTATCGATATGTGGCCCTACAGACTTTGGGCGTGCATGAAGGCAAAGGGGGGCATTTAGAACATTGTGTGCAGCTATATGATTGCTATACATCTGGTTGGTATGTGCGGAAAGCTATATGCGATTTACTGATAGATTAAAGGTTTATGCACTGTTCAAGTTATAACAGTATTTATGACTAGACAAGGTATATAAACAACTGAGATTAATTACTCCATACAATCATTTGAAACTTTCTCCCGTTCTCTATACAGAAGTTTTAGGTCAATGCCAATAAGATAGAGCTAAATGGCCTCGCCTACTCTCCGTATACGGGAATAAAAAGGCGTTAGATGATTGTTTTTTTTTTTTTGCCAATACTCTTTCACTCATCTGAACTGTATCTGCTTGTGTCCATTAGAATATGGAACCTTTTATGGTAACTACTGTTATATCCATTTGACACAATTCCAAATGCGTTGTGCATTTAGGTAGACTTTTTTACAATTCTTTCACTGCATAGTCATCTCACCAGTTGTATCATGTCTATTGGTGTCCATGATATTATCATTAATTTGTCTATCTTTCGAATCTATAAGCTTTTTCTGTTCACATGCTTGTCAATGATTATTGTTTTCTGTTTATCATACTGTTCTCATCATGCCAAGACACTGTTAAACGATATCATCTGGCGACACGATATCATTCTGCAATGCTATTTTAGTCCTAAATTTTTTTTGAAAATCTGATAATGTCCATTCTCTACCTTCTAATATTTCAGCAACTTAATTACATTGTACCCCAGTGTATTGGGGAAAGAGGACAACAATATACTGCATATGCATGTGTTAAATGGCAATTTTTTGAGTTTGTGAGGTTAAAAACTTAACCCCATTTTTTTAACTATATCTGAGATGAACCTTTCACATGAGAGCTGCATCTCCCAGAAATGTAACCCTTCTAATATACCATAGCTGTTACTCCACTTTGAGAATCATCTTAATCTTTAAATTGTGTGGCTGTGTATGGCAGCTAGAATTACACTTAAAGGCAAATAAAAAATATTCACGCTATCAACAGAGTAGGACTTTTCAGTAAAAGTTCCATCACTAATTTTTATATTCATTCAATCTCACGTGATTTACAATAATCATTCTTACAATAGTCTTTGATTTTACCACTCTGGTGTGATTTTTGATTATTTGAAAAGGTCCTCCCAATACTTAAAAGACACCAAATAATAATATATTCCCCAAAATTTCGGTTGACACGTGAGAATGTTTTGCATAAAAGATTTGGCGATTTTGGCACGCACACTTAAAAAGGTTGCCCACCCCTGAACTAGGCCAATGAAGGCTGCTTAAGGATTAAAAGCAAGGATAGGAGTGAGGGTAATTAAGAACACGAAAAAAGGATGTCTTCACTCTAATTTGCCATTTCTTATTTGTGTGTACTAGTATATTACATGTATATTATGAAAAAAAAAAAAGATGTAAAGATACTTTGCAAAATATGTTACGTATAAACATGTCATATTAATCTTTTGTTTATATTTTGCAAGTCACAAACCAATGTGTTCGTATAGAAGACAGAATTTGTATGCATTGGGTTTTCTATAAGTCAGACAAGCAAACAGTGGCGTAGTGGAGGGGGCTGCCCGCCCCGGGATGCACTTTGAACCTTTCTGAACTTTTACAGTTAATTCTAAAATACAGTCTAGAGAGCTCAGTTCCAAACATTGTAATAATACTGTGAATATTCCTCACAATTGCTGTAAGTGTTGCTAGTTGTGAGAAGAATTTTTCTAAATAAAATTGATTAAGAATTACCTACATTACTATGAAGTAGACTTCGCCAATATCATCGACGATTTTGCTAACAGAAAAGCAAGAAAAATATCATTTTAGAATGTTGAAATTAAAGTTTTACTTCAAAAATAAACATATTGTTTTGATTTCCTTCTATGTCGTTTTGGCTTTTTGCAATATTTTTGGTGTGTATTGAGAGGGACAGCTAACTCAGGGATCACCCCGGGGGTAAAAGCTCTAGCTACGCCATTGCATAAAGTGTATACTATTTTCGCTACATTTTTAACGTGTGGCTTCCAGCTTAAGTTGCTATTAATGTTTAATCCTAAACAACTTATACTTTCAAAGTTTGCAGTCTCCATATGTAGTAATCTGACTTAGTGTTGCAGTTCCAAACATGAGAATATAAACAGAGGAAAAAAACTATCCGGAGAGTTCACCGAAAAACAGTTCATGGAAAGACAATTCATAGAAAAAGCAATTCACCGAATAAACAATTCATCGAAAAACAGTTTATCGAGCAACAGTTAATCGAAAAAGCAATTCATCGAAAGGCAATTCCTCGAAAAAGTAATTCACCGATGAGCAGTTAATCGAAAACACAATTCATCGAAAAACAACAATTCATCGTAAAATCACAATTGATTGAACATACAGTTCACGGAAAAATGAATTATAAGGTATGTGGGGTGAAGATTTGTATGCATTTTTTTTTGTTTTGAATTGTTTTGAGAGGGATATATCTTTCAGGTCACTTATGTACGACACAATGCAAAGTCGGATAAACTACTATTTATCCGACTTTGTTCGGAAAGCGATTTTTCTTCCCGGAACCTTGGGTTTTTCTTGTCGAAAAACAAGAGAACCGAATAGGAAAACACACGCAGTGATTTAAGGCCAGTTGCTTCGGCCTTGGTTCAAAACAACTCAACCCAATTTCAATTTCCTTTAGCACTGTGTTTTCTAACTGTGGTCCGCCGACCACTAGCATCCTTCAAAAGTCAAATAAGACTTCCAACCGCTGCTCATCTAAATATAACAACAGATGAGTATGCTTCAAAAAGGTTTATAGGTTTGTTTTTTACGACACTTTATTCATCATTATACCCAACGCATATACGCATATTCTTTGCCTATTCCTCCCCTTATTAACTGCAATTACTTGCTTTCGAGGTTATTCGGGAGATAAGTGCATGTGTCACTCTTGTCGTTGAGGAATAACAGAAACAGGAGTAAATAAGTGAAACATGATTGAAAAATCTTCATGAATGATTTTTTTTAAAGTTTTCAGTATTTTTACTCTGAATTCCTGTATATTTTATTATTATATTGTGAAAAATATTTACTAAGAATCAATTTATTGATTCTTTGAAGTAAATATTTTTACTTCAAAATAGGATTACTCATTATTATTAGTAGTAGTAGTAGTAGCAGCAGCAGCAGCAGCAGCAGTAGTAGTACTACTACTACTACTATTACTACTAATGCTGCTGATGATGTAATGAGTAACACTATTTTCCCTCATCCTTCTCAATATAATGATTGTTGGTATAGCAATGCTATTTTACTAAGGAATAATTACAGAACAATATGGATTCTTATTGTCTTTCTTGTCCGATAAGTGTTTCCTGCCTGTATATATTCATGGGACTGATTTGTCTATTTCCAGGAGGAAAAGCCTAGTCATCTCCGTATTAGGCCTGCTAACTTACCTTCAGTTGAAGAGGACTGATAAAAATCATGCGCCTCATACATTTATTAATGGGCAAATTTTACTCGGATTCGGTTTTTGAAACTTTTACAAAAAATTGTCGAACCGTTCCAGTTTTCAGTTCAGCTTCGGGGCTACAAAGAAAAGTATCGAAATTATGTATTACAATAATTCGCTGACTTAGCAGAATTCGCAGAAGTTTTCAGTACAATAAGCTGTCTGCACGGCTCAGATTTAGTTTCAAATGGATCACTTTTATCATAACATTTCCGTAAAGAAGTTCCGAAATCATATTAGCAATTCCGCTCTGGCTGGATGAAATTAATGAAATTTTTAATTTCAGTCGGACTAGAGTTATAGTGACAAAATTTGGTAGAACGAAATGTCTTCTCTACAGATAAATCGCTATCTGCACAATGAAGCAGTTTGTACACTTACATTAAATGTTCTAAAATGCAAGAAAACAATTATTACGTTTCAATGACCACTTCCATATGCTGTCTGTATCACGAGTAACGTTCCGTATTGTCACTGAACATTTTTAAACAATACGTTGCAAGAAAAATGAGTTTTCGATGAATTATGTAAGAATTCATCGTAAAATTTTCGGTGTATTGTTTTTTCGATGAATTGCGTTTTCGACGATTTGTCGTTCGAAGAATGATATTCGTTAAATTGCCGTTCGATGAATTGTTTATTCGGCGAATTGCTTTTTCGATAAATTGCTGTTTGATTAATTGCATTGGATGAATTGTCTTTCGATTAACTGTTTTTCGATGAATTTGCCTGTAACCAAAAAAACTGGTTTGACTAGTAGCTGCATTTCATAATTAATAAATTACGAAACTTGATTTTGCAGCATGGAAAGTGAGTTTATTAGAGTGAAACAAGTTTGCTATTACTTTCAAATATGCATTTAGGGTGAGTCAAAGTAGTCATTGAACATCATCATGAATTTACGCTTGCTAGCGTAAGCATAGGCTCGTTATGAGAATTATTTTAGGAGGAATAGGATAGTAGTCTCTTTCCTACTCGTTGCTATATATCTGTTGCTATATATAATTTTCACAGTTTATGATAATACTTATTGTAACGAAGTTTATCTGTATCACTGTCAGTTCCTTTTAGGAGTATTTTCCCTCTATACCTTTAATTAACTGTTTTCCGGATTATTATAGTTCTTGAAACTATATTCATAGTAGCTGTTGTGAGTTTTTTGTATTATTATTTTATTCAGTACTTAATTTAACAAAGTCATGTCATCATATTATCCATGACTTCGAAATTCAATTTATTTTTATTTTTATTTCAATAACTGACACATCCATCAATTTATAGTGTGCAATGTTGATAATTCTTCATTAGAGTTTCACTGTTTCTAAAACATTGCTCTTAATTTATGCTTCTAAATAATCTGTAGTTTGTTGTAAAGCAATTTAGTTTGAAGTCTTTGGTTGTTCATTGCATGATTTTTTCCGTTATTAAAACGTGATTCATAATTGATAAATCACACAAAAACGAGACAGTAAAATTTCCATAGCAATATGTCATCTATTTTTTTCTTGATAATTTGATGAAATTGCGTATTAGTGTAGTAATGCACCTTGAAGGTCGAGATCAAGAGAGAGAGAGAAGAAAGTGTGCGCGCACGCACGCACGCACGCACGCACACACACACACACACACACACACACACACACACACACACACACACACACACACACACACACACACACACACACACACACACACACACACACACACACACACACACACTTTCTATTTTCAATTGGAATAAATGGAGTCACTTTAGCCCATAACTTTTTGAAAATCACTGGGCAGCAAGCCTTCCCTTTAATCATTACTTATATTAAGCTCGACTCTGTCAATGGATCAAGCATTTTAGGGTGGGTTGGGGAAGAATTATAGCAGACAAGTTCCGCAGAACTTATAGTATCCTAACATACAAATATTAACAATAATACCGCATGAAATTTCTGCTATAACGTTATGGAAATATAATGTAACATACATCTCTCAAACAAATGAACAAAGGTCGAAAACTTTTATATATAAAGATTATCGTGCATGTCAGTGCACCAATACGCAATTACATCACCAAAAACCAAAGGTGACAAACACTTTGGCAGCATTCTATCACTTGTTTTGTTTACTTTGTTATTTGTTTAAAATGCACTACACATCTTGCCGACAAACCATCGCTTGTACATATCTGATCTATTAAAATGTAAACTTTTAATTAGATTTTAAGAAAGAAAAATCAATTAATTTTCAGAAAATATCCCGAAGATCTTAAAGTCGGGTGTCGTTAACACATTTCATAACGTATAGATTGGTGAAACAGAACAATAAAACACTTTTCCATGAAATAATAAAATAAAATATTATTTATTGCGTAAAATGTGCCACAAATGATCACATATATGAAATTAGAAACATATTTTTTCATATTTTCTTCTGTGATACATCAACGACTTCATGTTTACAGATGTTGAAGTTTTTAAAAGATGATGCTTATGTCAATAATATAGTACACATGAAAAATTATATATACATATAAGATGATAAGTGATGTTCAGATGGCAGCATGGATGTTCTATTCATAGTCAGAAAACTATATTAAATTACACAGCTCACACTTTTTTTTATAAAAAAATCCTGATTAAATTAACGTTTAATTTTAAAGACTTATCTACAAAGGAGACCTGATGTCATTACAACAGTAATCACGTAAAATTTAAAAGGTGATTTGATTTCTTCACGTTGAGTGTGTGTGTGTGTGTGTGTGTGTGTGTGTGTGTGTGTGTGTGTGTGTGTGTGTGTGTGTGTGTGTGTGTGTGTGTGTGTGTGTGTGTGTGTGTGTGTGTGTGTGTGTGTGTGTGTGTGTGTATAAAAATAATAAAAATGACCCTGTATATAAAAATAATAAAAATGAACTATGCACGGAAACATGACATTTTAAGGCGTGCTCTGGATGCACAAAATTCTCAAACTATCTGTAAGCCTCTGTAAATGTGTGCACGATAAATTTGATAAAAACATAGTTTTCTAATACTTAGCTTCGGTTCATACCCTTCTTCTCTACCGATTTTGTAACATTGTCTACGTTACATTTAAGTGTTATCACTAGATAATGTACATTTGTACATTGACGGGTTTGTGTTAGGCATAGATATATAAAATAGATATTTAGTTTTGATTTATTCACAAGGAGTTTCTAATGTTGATAACAACTAAATGGTGATCTATCGTTGCTAATTCTGTCCATCAGATGAGTAATGAGCCGATGGTAAATATTTGTAACCTTCGACCCGAAACAAAACAAACAAATAAATAAATTATTTAAGTGAAGTGTATGTGAACGGATTCATTTCAGATGCATGCACCTCTCGTGCAGACAACTAGCGTCTGTCTGATCATAACGATAGTTTATGAGAGATCAAGCTACAGTTTAACTCGGCAACGGTTTTGTGCGAACAGTTAATGAAATCTTCCGTGATTTCATTTTTTTAATTATTTCAGTTCACTTTTTTTAGAAAAAAATACACTTTTGATTTGACTAATGCGCAAAATGAGAAACGTTTTTTTAAGGAAACTTTCCCATTCTGAAGTCGGCTTCTGATATTGATCTATTTTGCCGTAAGCTCGCGATAATGTAGGATTCGACGCGGTGAAGGAAATCTTTCACTATAATACACAACATCGCTTATAGATTGTACTCTTTTTTTAATCTCTTGGCATCTCCATATATCTCAAGCTTCTCGTGGGACTGCACATATTTGGAAAGGACGTGGGGTCATGGATAATGCTGCCATAGCTTCTGTGGTGGGAAGACCTTCCCCTTCTGGAACTGTCAAATGAAATCGCTGGAGAACACCAGTGATGAAGAGAAACACCTCCATTTTTGTTAATGTATCACCAATGCACATTCGTCGACCTACAATGAGTAAAAAACAACGTTAATGGAATAAAAAGTCACTATTTATCACTACAAAAAATATAGTCTTGTACATACAGATATTTATTTAGTAAATATTAATTTAAACTACGCTAAATATTAAATAATCACAATCGCCATTTTGCTTCCTGGAGGCATGAAGTGGAAACAACTATGTTTAGCACTCTTTGACCACTTATTGTACTAACAGTTTTTTATTACAATCATATGGGGATTGTAATAAAAATAAGGATAATATTTATACATGCAGAAATATTCAAACCAGTGCTATATGATATTTTGCCCTGTTTTCCTTTATTAGGCTATTTAATATCACAGTTAGTAAATATGCTTATTAATAGAAAAAGTTTATAACAACGTCAGTATTTATTTCATTCTACTGTTCTCTTTCTTCTATTTAAAACTGTAAATATGTCATCATTTATTAATTTTAGAAATTAGATAAGATGTATTACTTATATGTTTAAAAGATTTTGCATTGTATTTGTGACATTGCAATAAAATTATATCAAAAATCAGTGATGCGTAAAACTTACGCGACCAACATTAAGATTACACACGTGCTTGTAAACTGAGTAAATCAGGGGAATAAAATTAGTTAAGTTCGAGAACTTTCTACGGAACATTCACTATGAATTTATTGTTAGAGTTTCTTTATGATTTTAATGTGTGCTCCGCCCACTAAAGATTGTACATCTATAGCACTTTTAACAAAGTGGGCGAATGGTATAATTGTTAGGTAATCCAGAAATCTGCTCCAGAGACCAAAATTCCTCCACCACCTTAAAACATTCCCGGACATCTATGCATGTTAGCAATCGAATGCACAACCTATATTTTGGAGAAAGGAAACTGCCTGGCCAGCCAGGTCTGTTGTTTACTTTGATTTAAAACGTCAAAATTTCTTGAATTAAGCAAATCATGAAACCATATCATTTCAAAAAGCAAGACTGACCAGTTTGCATTCAAACTGGCAATTACAAAATAAAAGATAATTTCGCAAAGCACAGAAATCAACTTTTATGTCAACTCTTACACAAAATAGTTTGAAACCTATAGCATATTAATAAATTGGAACTTCATGTTATACTTATAAGAAGTGATATCTCTCACGCCTCTTCAGACTTCCATGATGTCCTAATATCAGTGATTAGTTTGCCGAAAATTAGGTCATTAGTTCAACTAATTTTGTTTTATTATATAAATGAACACGTTCTTTTCAAGTATGGTTCTTGAGGAATTAATTACTGTTCTTATTTATTTCTTAAATTTTAAACAGCATATCTAAACAAAACTTTTTTTTTTTGCTACCAAATAATCCATCGCAGTCGAATTTTCCAATGTATTCAAAACTTTTTCCTTAGAATTTTAAAATTTTCTTACAAACTATTTGTTATACTAATCCCCTCTTTCTTCTGATTGAGAATGTTGAATGTTTGGTTAACTTTCCTGATTCTGTCTCAGCTATATAACTATGCATAACTTCTAGATTCTTTGGATTTCTATGTTATTTGCTTATGCTGCCATCTAGTGTCAAAATATTAAAACTCTCGCAGTGCTGCCATAATGGCACTTACAAGGAAAACTGCATCTTTTATTTTCGTTTATTTTTCAGAATAACAGAAACTTTTAACAAAACTTACCTACTGAAAATGGCATAAACTGATGGGGTTTTACAATTTTCCCTTTTACGAGAAATCTGTCTGGATTAAATTTTTCTGGTTCTTCCCATAGATTTGGATCCATGTGAATAGCCCAAAGATTAGGAAGGATATGACTATCTTTAGGAATATGATAACCTCCAAGTTCTGTATCCCTGTAATTTCAGAAAATAATCTACTTCATATATATGAAAAACATAATACAATTATGTTAAACATCTTAAAATAAAATAAATACTTATTATATGTTTTATTGTGTAAGACGGACGTGACGTTATCTTCCAGGTTTCAACTGGAACAACACGTTTTCTTGGATATACCGAGTTAAAAGGGAGTCAGAGTATGTTTCCAAAGTCGACAGAGTAAAATGGATTTAACATTATGCTTCTGTTTCCTGACAACATAGGTTAATTTCGTATACAGTCATAGAATATATTATGGATATCATCAATAAATGACGTGACGGAATAGGCTATACGAGTATTTCAGCACGCACGATGCACTGAAGCTTTAGTATATTAACATAAGTTTCTTTTTAAACAAGCTTTTAGAGAGTATGTAGGGCAAAATATGAATGCCCAAAAGGTTGCTTGAAAAGAAACTTATGTTAATATGCTAAAGCTTCAGTCCCCCGATAAACGCCTGTGACCTTGGCATCGGGGACACTGACTATTTGACAACTTTTCACGCAATTTGGCATAATGAATACTTAAAATTGATTCACAGAGAAAGTATATTATAACTAAAGAGAAAACCACTTATTCTCTAAACATTTCGAATAATATATGTGTAAACAGAAAGAACTATTTCTTATCCTGCATGAATACAAATGCAAACATCGTTCTCAAAGAACTACGCGAAAAGTGAAAATAATACTAATCGACAAAGGTAGGAAATGGTGATGAATTGCTTCCCAAATATTACGTAGCTGCAAACTAATCTTTACATATCCTTATCTGTTGGTTTGATTGTGAAAAGCAATTTAGTAAGATGAAGTTAGTGACTGCGATTGGCTCGATTAGGAAGAAAGCATTGATACAGTGCTTTCTTCCTGCTCAGTTAGTTCCTGCCTCCTTGTTAATTGTATACGTTCAGAGCTGATTTTATGCTAGAGGATACCCGGAATTCATAAAATAAAATAAAAAAATTCTACCTCAGACCGGATAACTCAGCCTCTGTTTAAAGAAAATAAAAAAAAAAGAGTTCGTAAGCTTTGTGAAGTATTTAAGTAATAACTTCAGAACTTTAAGAAAGGTAATAATTTTCCTTTCTTTTTTCTTTTCTTTTCCAAACAACTGCATTGGTTCAGAGAACCAATTACAGAATAAATAACTAATAACGGAAATAAGTGAAAAATGATAAAAGAAGTAACAAAAATTACATGTTGTGGAATATAGAGAACAAAACCTCTGCTGCATCACTTTAGCTTTGAATAGGATACTGGAAGGTTCTTTCACAACATTTTATTTTATATATCGTAGTATTATGAACATTTAAGAATAGAAAAATGCAATGCGAATCCTTAGTGTGTTTTTTTTTTCCTGTTTTTTTTTTTTCTCCAGCAGGCAGTGACGCAACTGGCTGGTATGAAGTTCCAAACATGGTACCTTTTGTTACCCACGCTATAGGATTAATGAAGTGTCTGCTGAGAATTTAGTAGTTCCAGAATGTTATATCAAGTAACATTTATCTGCCATAGTGCCTACGTAAAGAAAGACATATTTTTCGTGCTAACCGATAAATTAGCATCGCGAAAAGTTAAAATATGGAAGTACTAATATCAACAGTGCAGAATAGCACGCCCACAACTTCAGATTGCAAGTATAACATGCTTTTGAGACAGAAAATGAATTATTTTAGCAACATAAACTCCCTCTCAACAAACGTCACTTGGGACATTCTGGGAATGTAAACAATCTCAAACGCTTCTTTTCCTCTGACAGAGACAAAGAGTCCATGTTGAAGGGAAAAAGAAGTAATCTACGAATGTCACAATAGCCTGTGCAATGTTATCACCTACCGGAAAAATTATGAAACACATATACATTAATCTTTTATTTTTTCATTCTGAAACATTCATCGTAAGTTCTATAAAAATAGAATAGCAATTGAACACAAGAAAGAAGTATTTTAAACACATTTTATGAACAGTATTCTACAACGAAATTATGCAATGATGTTTTTACAATACAAGTAGGTGAACCACATCACTTTCGAAAAGAGAATACTCTTGTTTTTTTTTTTTGTTTTTTTTTAATAAATACAGATTTGTTGACCATGACGAATTAGAATGGGAAAAAATGATTTTTGAAATATCGGAAGGGCAGATTGAACTTACTGCTTCTTTTTAACTTGGTTAAAAATTGGATATCAGATTAACGTGAAGCCAGTCTACAACTGGTATACGAAGAACGACGAAACTTTCCCCCTACTAATGCGCACGTGAAAGAAAATAAGTTGTGGTATTTATACTTTGGATTGAAAGATAAAATAATTAAAGAAATTTGTCAGACAGTAACGGATATCTGATAAATTTTCAAGAAAAATGAGAATCAAATAAAAGAAAATTAAATAATGAAACAACCATCCAAAATGCTTTAACTTGTCACTTTGTTAAAATGGAAGATAAATAACATACGTTTGTTTTAAATATCAAACTAACGATGTTTATACTTCAAAACAAATTTTGAAAGTGATTGACAGCTCATGAAGTCACACATGCCTTTTATTAGAGTTCTTAAACAAAGAACCAGAATAAGCCCTGTGAATTCAGTGGATCGATCCCTTAATTAAAGTGATCGCAATGATCAGATCATTAACCTGAAATTAGAGACTCAGCTAATTAGAAGCATCAGTTCTATCAGTTGATATGTCGTAAATTGAACGTTTGTAATTCGTCTAGGACAAAATTTGACAATCAAATTTTTCGAAATGGTATTGGACCAAAGAATCGATGTTTCGAGTTTCGATTCACATTGTCATGATTATCTTATAGGGAATATTTAAAATATCAGTTTAATTTGTAATTCGAATGTTTTATGATGTATCATCTTCTCAAAGATGGAGGATACTTTTGTATACCTTCTTTGTCCACAATTGACAGAAATCAAAGTGATGTCTAAGTAATTATGTTTCCAGATAGAATATTCTAATATAAAATTATTATTGTTGTGATTGTTGTTGTTACTGTTGTATGAGACAGTGTGGACGAAACCTTTTGCTAGAACTTTGGCCATTGTTATGACTATTATTATACATGCATTCCAAACATTTATATTGATAAATATCAGCACTACTTTCTATTTCGCTCTGCTGAAAATATTCATTTCAGGATTCAAAAAGATCACAAACAAAAAAAGTTTCCAGGACAAGAAAAAAAAACTTTTTTTTTCTTATTATAAAGAAAAAAAAATTAAATTAGGCAAGTAAATAAATGACGTGTTAACAGCTAACAATAAATGAGTAAGAGATCGTTGCTGTTATGCTATAGTACATTATTTATGGATAAGTTAAAATATAAATGAGAATTACTTACTCTAAAGTCGAATGGGCATTTCCTAGTGCTAGTACGTTAGCTCGTCTTAGGACTTCGAGTATGAAAGCTTCTGTATATGGCAGGGAAGGTAAGTCAGAAAGATCAGTCATCCTCTCTTGGCCTACAACAGCATCAAGCTCGTCTTGTATCTTTTTTTGTATAGAAGGATTCCGAACGAGAAATAAAATCGACCAGTCAAGTAATGATGTCACTGTTTCTAGACCGGCACTAAATATGTCTCCCATTATCTGGATTAGCTGTTGTTCTATATAACACAAAGTGAAAGGTGCTCTTAATTTCTGTTTCGAAATGGCTTTTACACACATAGAAATAAGAAATAAGCTTTATTTTCGTTGTTACTTATATGATAAATTATCTATCCAACTTTATTTATAATTAAATATAAAATTACATTTTTTATTATAAGGCTTTGGGTAAATGATATAAAATTAAACAATAATGCAGTTTATTTTGTGGTCAGCTTCATAGGAACAAAAAAAGATACAAGCTCGTCTTGTATCTTTTTTTGTATAGAAGGATTCCGAACGAGAAATAAAATCGACCAGTCAAGTAATGATGTCACTGTTTCTAGACCGGCACTAAATATGTCTCCCATTATCTGGATTAGCTGTTGTTCTATATAACACAAAGTGAAAGGTGCTCTTAATTTCTGTTTCGAAATGGCTTTTACACACATAGAAATAAGAAATAAGCTTTATTTTCGTTGTTACTTATATGATAAATTATCTATCCAACTTTATTTATAATTAAATATAAAATTACATTTTTTATTATAAGGCTTTGGGTAAATGATATAAAATTAAACAATAATGCAGTTTATTTTGTGGTCAGCTTCATAGGAACCCCTGACAAGACTGTTTCCCTTTTTAGCATAACTTTATCAGGAGAAGTTTTCAAGCATTCATTATCTTATTTATCTGATGTAACATTTGTTAGATTAGATAGACGGAAAGAAGTCTCCATTATATTGATGCAACTGCTGAGAGTAACGTTGCAAGAGTTTTGTTACCGTTGTTTAAGATTCTAATGTAATAAATAATGACGAAAGCACGATCTTTTTATTATCATTTAAAAATATTCGATCCTAAATTATATGATTATACAGACATAAGTATTAAATAAATTAACTTACTGGAAAAAAAAAAAAAAAACACAATGGCCTTTAACTTATGGCCTAAAAATTTAACTTAAACAAAAATGAATTTTTCTGCGTCTATGCCCAGAGTAACATTATCTCTTTTCTTAGTTTTGGTATTCAGTTTGACTGGATGCACAAAAGCATCTCGTCCTATTTCATGCCCTTCCTTCCCTCTTTTCCCACCACTCTTGCTGAATACGAAATAACAAATTAGTGTTTCCTTTTCAATATACAAAAAACACGACTGTATTAGATACCTTGTAGTCAAACTACATCGCAGTATTGTTTCCTCTTCCAAAAAAAAAATATATTTATTACATAAATATAATTTCAGTTCTTTATTTTAAAGTTATAAAATTATGCAAATAAGTTTACTATTTTTATTTAAAGGAAAATAATCGATTATAAGATCAGTCTAAATTCGAACAGCAAAGAATGTTGGTGCTGGAGTTTTTACAGGTTTTGATGAGAACGGTAGAATTGTACAATTCAAGGTCAGATGAATATGGCTGATATGTGGCAGAGGAAAAGGTAGGAAAACCAAAGTTGCGTGTTGCAACAATCGGAAGGTTTTTTTTTTTTTTTGTTTGAGTTAGAATAATATTACATAAACTAATAGGCGTTATGAAAACGTGAAGATAGAGTTGCGGGTCGTAAAGATGGAAATGATTAAACTTAGAATTTTGACCGCGTATAGTGAAATGGGAGACGCATGATGCATATGTTTAGACAACCAAGGTTTATATTTTCACTGTCTTGTTTTTTGTGGGGGCGGCGGCGGAAGGGAATTCTGATGGTTGGAGGGCATGGAGGATGAGTAGGTGTATCTCCTCACTAACTAGAAGAACACACAGGGCTCAGTTATCAATTATTAAATCTGTGATTGAAAAGTAGTCATAGAAAAAGTCTTCGACGCACTTGTAACTTGGAAATTATATTTTCAGTAAAATACGTTAGTTAGTATCTTCTATGAATAAAGAGTGTGTTATCCTAATAGTATCTGTAATATTAATTCTGAGAAAGGTCGATTAAGATAAAAATAATTTCTAAACTACATTCAGTTCCTTACCAGAGAAGTAGGAATCTATCTTTTTATTTTCTTGAATATTCTTCAACTGTACCAAGTAAGCATCTACAAGGTCACGAATATTATTGGGATTCAATGTTTTCTTATGCTCTTCGGCCACTTTCAAGAAATACGAAGCTGTTTCTTGTCTATTATTCTTGATCTTCTGGTAAGCGTTATTGAATCCTGGAACGTAACGAAGGGCCGGAATGAAGTTCACCGGTACGGCTAATGTCAACAAACGGAAACCTTCATCAATGAGTTCTAGGAGACGGCGAAATCCCGCATCGCTTTCTGTGAAAGTTACACTCATTAACATCGAACCCACTACGTTACTTACAGACCGTGCCAATGTTGGTCGGATGTGAGAGGGAGCTCCCTTGAGATTAAACAGCTTCTTTACGAAGTGTGCAACTTCTGTCTACAAAAAGAGAAAGAAAATAAAAATAAAATAAAATTTTTTGCTTAAAATCTATCACAAATTTTTATGGTATTTCCAATTTTCGATACTTTAACGATTCTTTATAAATAATTTAAATTAAATTGAAGTTGTTTTGCAATTTTTGAATTCCATTAACAAATAAAAAGTAAAATTTGAGATAAATTCTCAAGGAAAGTTATTCAGGAGAACAGAAGAAATGAAAGAATAATGAATTAATAACGATCCCCCATACGTGTGAAATAATTAAACCCTTAACACATTACCGTTTCTGAGCACGTAGTGAGGGGAGGGGAATCCGTTGAAGTGTTTGCTGATCAGCTGAAAGTCGTATTCCTTGAAGGGAAGGATCGTTAAAAGAGCATAGGAAAGATAGAATGAGAAACTAGCGCAGAATAGAAAATTTCCGAACATGAAGATAACTTATACTCTTTACTATACAGATAAACGAATATCGAATCTTATAATAAATCATATAAACATAAATAATAATTAATAATTTAAAAAATATTATTTAGATGCCAAACATAATTTTGCTTTTATGATAAACGGACACGATAATGGGAAACATTACGTGTTTTAAACGTTTTTGTTGTACTCTGTAATCTTTTATGTTAAATAGCAGAAACTGGAAGAATTATGAAGCAGTTTCGACGTGAAACATAAATGCAATGAAAGCTCACCGGATTGGAACTTGTCATATTCTGTTTCAAGAATTCTTCGAAAGTTTAAGTGTCGTTAGAAATACTGATGAATGAAAGTTAGAAGAAATGAAGAAGAGGAAACGTAGAAAGGGGAAGAAGCCGTAAAACAGTAAGCTCGGGGATAACCTAAGATCACTCTTGTATAATCAAGAAAATATATTGTGTTATCTTTATTGTGGTGGAATTCACTTTCTGAGAACCAAACTTTAGCTGCTATTTTCAAGCAATCCACATTATGAGAATATATTCGTTATAAGAATATTTTAATGCCGGCTACATGACCGAGGTTTGTCTCTCTAATCCTTAGACCACCAATGGTAATTAATGTAATATTTGTTTAATGCATTTTACAGTAGTTTTTTGTGAATCAGTGAATGAATAGTCTCTTTTTTGTATTTCAAACAGTTGTGTTTATATGACACGATTTATATGATATATTGATGATAATACCATCATGAAATTTGTTTCATTGCTAGTCTAGTAGCATAGGAGTTTATTATCATATTATTATTATTATTATTATTATTATTATTTATCATTGAACTTCAGTATTTGTAGACAGAAAATCCATCTATTATTAAACGAAATTTTTGAAGACTGTATGAATGAACTTCTAATGATGAAATAAATATTTCACGTCTTTTTTACGAGGATAGAAAAAAGTATTTTTCAGTTGCTTGTATTTATTTTAATGCAATAGCCGTCTCTCTGTTATTTAGTCTAAGGTAACTAAACCAAAATCTTAATTAAAAGTATATACTTACTTGAATAGTTTGTTCTAGGAGTGCTTTTTTCGGACCACTATTTTTGGCGCCAAATTCTCTGAACATGTTGTGCAAGAATGCACGTTGTTCCCTCCAAAGAGCCCCATCGGAGTTGATTATGCCTGAATAAACAATGTATTTTATTTTTATTAAACAGTATTTTATTATCATTACAGAAGTAAATACAAAATACACGTGAGTTTAATATTTGAGATCCACTCTTTAAAAAAACAACGATTTGGCACTTTCAAGATATGTGCTAAATCTCAGGATTTAAAAATATAAAAAATTGTGTGTGTATTATACATCATACATAGTTAATATAAATAAATCCTCTAACGAATTTTGTTTTTCCAAAGGGAATATATAGCAGAACTCATTTATCCCTAACTTCTGGAAATCGCTAGTGCTGAGTCTCGACTCAGTCGGCATCGATAGTTCAGTTCATCGTTGCCGATGATTTTGAAGACTTCGGTAGGAGAGTACGGTAGAAATTATTGTTTGAAATAGTGCGAGATATAGGGTAGAGTTTTTCTGAGATAAGGGGAGCTAAAACTCGAGCTTCCTGGTGAAAAAAAAATTTACTTGCTCTAAAGATCGACATCTACTGAGCAATTGATTAAAAGGGCATAAGAAAATTTTCAATTTTCTTATGAAATTTTATTTCTCTAAGATATATCTAAGAGATTTTATTTCTCTAGATGACAGAAATGAACTTAAGATTTGTTTATTTTTTATAAATTAAATATGCAGTTTCTTATACGAAAAATGCAAAGTTAATTAGCATATCTTCGCTCTTATGTGTAACCAACATAGTAATTTTTAGAGTGGATGTTACAGATTAACTATGGCTTACAGATTACAGGTTAACAAAATACCGTGTGGAAGAAAAAAAGGGGGGAGAGAGAGAGAGAGAGAGAGAGATAATAATGATGACGAGGAGGAAGACGTTACAATCAGAACCACTATGTTAATCTCTCAGTTAAAAACTTATTTAATGCCGCTGAATTGAAATAGTGCACATTTATAAATAAAATAAAAGTCATTGAAAGCATTCTCGGCGTCTTTGTGTTTTGGTCTATTTTGTGTTCCATAATTATCTAAGCTGTGCTTATACGATACAATTTATATTATGCCAATGATGATAATATCATTATGAAATAGTTCTTTTGACTACTACAATATTGAAAGCTTTTGTCTGGAAAGGCAAACTGAAATTAAAACCAAAGGACTAAATTATCTAATTAGCATCGGTTATATGCATTAAACCTTCTTCAAGAAACATAAACTTTTTTAAAATATTGTAATTGCCAAACTATTTTATCCTTCCTTATGCTTCTCATGCTTAATTACTGAATAATGTTTTTTTTTTTTTCATTTCCATGAATAAGCTGCGAGTAAATTTTCTACGATACTACTTTTTCATTTACTTTCTTTCCTGTTACAAAGGAATTTCTTTTCGTTTGTTCATTTCTTGAAATCGGCAATGTTCTGTCCGGCTAGAGAAGTAAACTCCAGTAATTAAATCGAACTGTTATCAAACAGATATCATTTTATGTACTGTTTTTAGAAAACTAAGCTATTTTGCAGTTCGCTTAACTTACAAGAATTTACTTCAAATTCAGTATTAGAATCTTTAATCTAATGACCTGTGACTACTACTGACCTCTTTGCCATTCTTAGCATTACAGAAACTTTATCTATATAATTGTATACTAAACTCTTCAGCATTAAGATACACTTTTAGAAAAAGATTGAGAGACTACTTCATAAGACTAAATAAAGTTGAACTTTTATTTTAAACGCATATTATAGGAAATGACTGTAAATGTTACGTATTATGTCTCAGTTATGCTATGTATACATGTGCCCTGATAGATACAGTCTTTTATTTTTTAGTGACTGTATCGCATGTATTTGTATTTTTATAGTTACCAGTGTGGCTACGGCCCTTGGTTACACACATCGTACAGTTCTTTCTAGTCTATTTCCATTTTCTGTTCTTTATTTCTAAGTTATTTTCTTTAACTATCAATCTCTATATTACCACTTCAAAAATAATTGTATGACTTTTTTATAACTTATGTAGTTTTACTTTCTACTATCTACTAATATCATTTGTATTGTTCTAAATACTTGTTGCATCTATTGTATCATATTTTCGTTTGTATTACTTCTTCAGTGTTAATAAATTTCAATTTCAATATCGTAATTATGGAATTACACTTGAACGAATGCACATTCTCACGTTATTCTTAATTAATCTACATATTTCGTAATACAAACAGCTTAATTCGGAATACCAACAGCTTTAACTTCAGCTGCCGCTCAGAGATGATTGGTAAAGGTTTCGGTGTAGTGGTGGAGACAGTTGTATAGCAGGTGTCCTCCCGCGATGAGTCTTCGGACTCCTTGGAGGTGTCACGAATAATAATAATAATAATAATAATAAACTACTAACAGAATTGAAAAACGTAGCACGAAATTCAAAGATAAAGAAGCTACTGTAGAATGTACATATCAGCTAACATTTTCATTTAAATGTTCTAAAATCAGCTGAATTCATGTTTATCTTTCCTAACGCATTCACGTCAAAACCACAGGTGATTACTAAATGATACAACACCTAAGATTTGCGGTAAAAACACCTTTACAGGCTGCTATCGCAGTGAAGAAGTACATAGAGTTCTGAACAGATAGTCCAGTAAGTTAACTGTAATCTCCTCCATGTTTTTTTGGAACGGGTATCTGAGGAACTTTTTTTTTCTTCCATCCCTGACCATTCTTTATAATCATTTTTAATTCTTACTCAGTGTATTTAACTATTGTATCTTATAGTAATAGTGCTTTACATATATTCTTCATATATATATATATATATATATATATATATACCCTCTTTATCACAAAAATACGCACGTGTTGATTATTCTTCTGTGATTCTTTATAATTCATCTTTAGCATCAGATGTGTATGAAATATTCCATCTCTCTGAATCTCCTTATTCATATTTGACATATCAGTGGATCCTCATAAAAGATCATATGCGGATCGAATGGATGATCCTTGAATGCTTTCCGAGTTTAATACTAACATCCATCACATCCAAGTAGACAAACTTTGAAATTATTATTATTATTAAAAATATTAAATTGCTGGTTTAAAACAGATTATTTAAATAGTTAATTCATTCGATGTTAACGAATGAATTAACGATTTAAAGCAATGACTAGTTCTGGACATACAATTCTAACAGGTCAGTTTTGCATTTGCTGTCAAACGAATGAGGCTAACAGCAAAGATGAAACTAAAGATGAAACACAATAAATATTTGTTGTCGACATTTTGGTAAAACGGACTAAAATTTTTTAAGGAAGGCGATTTCTACATAAAGTTCAACACCACCAACCAATAATGCATTAAAAAATTAAAATTAAAATTAAACACTATCGCAATCCCAGTTAAACGAAGCTGATTCATTTTAGTATCGTTTCGTTTTGTCCCTATCAAGATTGTAATTAAAATGGGAACGTTTCCAGTCGTTATAGTTTGTATTATGCAATAGTTTATTGTTATATAAAGAAAAAATAATGAGCAAATGGGCATTACTAATTAAATTATTAAAAGAAAAAAAAATCATTTTATCTGTATTTACTATTAATCTCTTGTGACTGCCTGTAGGAACGAGAATGCTTGTGAATTGGCGCATGAAAGTCGTAAATTATTCCTTACTCGGCACTAGACTGAGTGGGATATTTTTCATTAATCTCCTTAATTGTTAAAACATTCTATAATTGATAATAGAGTTGTCCTAACATTTTCTATACATCTGGATAGGACGATTACATATAAAACGAGAAAAATGACAATTCAAGTTTCTTTTTTTTTGGAAATTAGCTAATTCTACATGACCAGGTTCTTTATATATATTTTATCACATTATGGAAAGCAGTACTGTACGCAAAGCTTGTTCTATTGAAATAGGACATTGCTTTCATCAAGGAATTGTTATCGTTGTTTAAATAGGAAACAAATATTTGCAAAAACTGCATTGCCCGTTTTCAGGATGTAAAAACTTACTTCGAATGGCAATGATTAAATCCAATTTAGGTTCAAACCATTAGCCTGATTAATTTATTAGAATATTATAAATCAATTGAACTCGAATATGCCAGCATATTAAATATATTTTGATAAATCAAATATTAATTTTTATCAATCATATTAATCAGGTAATTTGAAAATACGTTGGTCAAAATCAACTTTTTACTGGAGATTTTAATAAGACATCAAGATCTTCATTTCTCTCTCAAAGTAAGTATTATATAAATACAGGAAAAAACTTCGTGGTTCTGAAAACCTTAATGAAATTCGATCGGCCATTTTTATTTAAATAATTAAGAGCGCAATTTAACTAGCTCAAGATAAATATGGAAATCTTTGTAAATTCTCAAACTTTTATATTTTGTAATTAAAAATCTCTTAGCTGTAAAAACTGTCTAGTAGGTATAACTATCGTTTGCGATTCTGCTAATCATGTCTAATAGGAAGAAGTTTGCTTATTAAGTGAGCCGTAAATGAAGATAACTGTTTCCTTCAGAAAGGTGATATTAGAACAGATTTTCAATGAAAAATGTAAAATCCATTTTAAGAAATACATTTCACAAATTTTCACTGTTTCGAGAGAAACTACGAAAAAAAAAGAAAACTTATTGTCTAGCAGTTTTGTGGAAATGAAACTGTTGCACGCCTAATATTAAATTGATCTTGACATTGAATATTTACTTGTTATTTTACATGGTTCAGTCTCAGAAGAATACTCCCTTTCACCAAATCAGAAAGTCAGTGGTGAGTTAAAAAATATATATATATATAAGAAGAGATAAAAGCATTAGTGATGCAGAGGAAATGAGGTGTTCCAATAAACATTAACCCACTTACCATATCCCTGTAGAAGTTTTGTCAGTTCTGTGTCCGGACGACCTGAGAATACTTCTTGACGAAATGCCTGACGAACCAGCTGGGGATCACTGACAATGATGACACGTTTGTTGCCCAGGAACATCTGATAGACGGGACCAAAACGACGCGACAGTTCCGTTAGGGTCAGGTGGTAATCGCGTCCCATAAACGGCATGAAGCCTAGAATCGGAACTCCGCGAGGACCGGGTGGTAGCGGAAGTCGCCGACGGCGCTGGGTCATCAGCAGGCGTGTGAGGAGCAACACGGCAAAGAAGACGAGGGTAAAGTGGACAGCAATAGCAGTGTTGTCTGCCAACAGCCGTAGAAGGCCGAGACACCAAAACACCAGCAGGCTCATACCTGTGAGTGTGGAAGACAGCTGTCAGAAAAGTAGCGCAAAAAGTATGCGGAGAATCGGCAATGCTCAGAGCGCGCGTTGTCCGTTTCCCCCCCTTAGAGGCTGCGACCGTTAGGAGCACTGCCCCGCCCTTATATAGGTCCAGTCGGCGGCGAAGGTTAAGCCTTTAGCAGGCCTTGTCGCCGTGGGCTACTTGGAATCTGATTGTCTGTTCTGTTATTGGCAGGTCGAGTGGGAAGGAGGGAGAAATGTCGGCCTACCGGGGAGGGAACTGGCTGCTACACTTTGTTGAATTCTACTTCCTTTTCCCAGGTCTCTGTCAACAGTATCAGTAGTACATGGCTAAATTTCGATTACACCCTCCTCATCCAGGATCTTTCGCACACAGTTGCCCAATTCACAGACTACTTGGGAGAAGTTGGTGCGCCTGAACTGCGTGTAACATGACCAAGTGATAACCACATTCATAGCACGATACGATAGCAGAGAAAGCAGGTAAAATAAACACCTTGATGTGCTTCCTTGCGACAAGTTCTGAATTAGAATAAAATTTTAACACGTTTAAAAAACTTCCATATAAAAATATCCATTTGGGATTAATTTTATTTCTTTTAGCATTAATTGGTAAACCAAATCGGTGGTATTTTGAAAATACAAGTTTCCTTGTAGCAACTTTACTGTTTAATTTCTTATTTCCTTGAATTTGTATACTTTCAGCCATTCATAGAGAAGTTTGGGACTGTCAAATAATTAAGACATTTAAACAGGGTTGTTAAATAATTAAAATAATTTCGTTATTCTTTCGGAGGAAGGAAAATATCATTTTCGAATTTTTGCAATTACAGTTAGCAGAAGAGGCGAGAGAGAGAGAGAGAGAGAGAGTAATAAAAATAATTGTTATGCAGTACTAGGTTCCTTAAAAACACACCGAATAAAAATTGTTTAATGTTTTTATTCACTGTTTGTTGAAATGAAAGGGAAAAAATTCTTTTTTTTCTCTCGATCTGATTGGAATTTGAGGAATATTTTCAATAAATGTTGCACTATTCATACTCGGGTGTCTTAAAAAATTAAAGTTTTGAAAAATAAATGACAGACAAGTTTTCATATATAAAATTTATTTATTATTAAATAATTCTGATATCTGTTTTCAAAATATCTGTATATTTTTCCAATAGATTATTTATTTCTCGAATTGGTGACATCTATAATTTTTAGAAATAAATATGGTAATAGGGGTATCTTCTTTCTTCTTCTCTCCTTTTTTACCTTTTTACCTTGCGGTGTCGAGGGTTTTTCTACATATAACCGCTACCGTATCGTGGATATGGTGATTAGCCCTATGCCTCCCGGTGTGTCCTATGTTCGTAGATGCGTGTGTTCAAGAGCCGGTTTGCCTGTTCTGGAGGACGTAAAAATTCCCCTACCTCCTTACAAGACCAGCTAACTTACCTTTAGTTGAAAGAGACCAGATAAAGGAGGTTCCTCACGTCACTAACGGGAATGGAATCCAGATCTTTCCGACCAAAGGGCTTCGTCTATACTGAGGTACGGAAGCTCCAATAAGGGTATCGATAAAATAAAATTTGTGCAAATGAAATGCATCTTATAATAATTAACGAAACCCGCTTTATTTTGAATAATTTCATGAATAATTTAAATAATTTCGTACAAACCATTTTGCCCTACACTTTTCACAACTTTCTCTTGTTATCGCTTGCAATACTGTCAAAGCTATTTCAAACTATTTTAGAATAAGCTTATGCCGAATATCACATAGATACAGCCTTAATTGTCTGAATATTCAGTTGCTCAAGTTACTCCCTCAGTTGATGTTGAATGATGTTGCTCAGAATTATATCAAAGTAATTTAAAGTGAACTCAAAAACTAAAGTAGTCTGAAATTTGAAATGGTCAAAAGAAATTTAAAACTGAACCCTGTGATAGCAACAATATACTGCTATTTTCAAATTTCTGAAAAATTCGCAGGCGAGAAAACATTATAATGCTCACTTTGAATTTAAGAGAATGCTTTAAAATTTTGAAAGAACTTGTTGAATTTGAGAGAATTTTTTCCCGCGATCTCCAGCAAATTCTTTTCTATAGAAATTTACAATGAAAAAAATAATTAAACTCTTTGAAGAATAAAATATTTGATTTTAATTTTCCTATCTTCTGTTTATGAATTAGGACATACGACTCTATGGTGTATGGTCTAAAATAAGTCGAGCTACCATCAAGTAAATTTTCTTGTTTTAAAGTGATCTCACTTTGAAACAAACACGAAGTGTTTGTTTCAAATTGAGTTCCTACTGAAAATGAAGATGGCATATATATGAAGTGCCACAAGGATTAGCAGTAGAGAATGTTCAAAACTTCCCAGTTAACCCGTACTCTTACTTTGGGTTACCATGTAAAATAATGCAGGATATACAAATATTTTCTTTTGAAATCATCGTATCAACATTTCGTTACCATAAAACACTTGTGTTCGCTAACCTTTCCTCTCCCATTCACACATTCTTGATTACTAACAATCAGAAGTTCCTTTCCAATACCTTCATTTTAACATGATTCTGTCATCGATGCCATCCTGTTTACTCCCATAATTTTCCTCAGAACGTATATCTGTAATCTCCAGTCTTCGATAAAATGTTTCATTTCCAACATAATTTTCAGTTCAATAATTTAAACTTTTGAACGTCATATTGCATACTAATGCTACTTAAAGTATTTTGGCTAATATCTCTCTTATTCCATATACATTTATGCAACTCGATTTCCACCATACGACATTAGTTTATTATAATTTCCATTACAGATAACTCAATATAACAAGAAACAAAATATGCGAGACTAAAACAACATGGTTTACTTAAACAAAATTGTAGCAGCAACACAAAGACTAAAGTCCTGATTTTGGCGCCCTCTATCTGAAAAAAAAAACTATCATATATTACTAGAGTCCTAGAAAAGAGCTAGGTTTTTCTTAATATGACTGTCTCCCAGATCTTCGGCAAGTTAATACAGCCATATTTGTTGAGATTTGGAGTGTGTTTTAGGGCTTCTGTCGCCTCTAAGAACAATCTCTCTGATTTATACGGTTTCCGTGTAGTACTTTTGTGTTTTTCCAGTTGATCCTGTGTGCAGGGGTATCCAGAGCATGGTCTGCTAGGCCCGACTTCCCATAATGATAATTCCGGACGTATCGTTTATGTTCGCTGATGCGATATTCACAGTTCTTCCTGTTTGACCGTAGTAGGCTTGATTGCATGAGCAGGATACTTGGTAGACTCCTGGATGTGATAAAGGAGGAATGCTGTCCTTGGGTGAGCGGATGAGGGTGGCTAATTTGCTACATGGTCTGAATGTAGTGCGTAGTTTATGTTTATTGAGAATTCTTGAGATCTTTTCGGATGTGCCTTTAATGTAAGGGATGGTGACTGTTTTGTTGTAGTTCTCTGTGGTGGATGGTGGGAGGGGTTTCTTAGGAGTGTTTAGTATTTTGTTTATTTTATGTGGATTGTAGCCGTTGGCCAAGAAGGTGTGGCGTAAGTGAGTCAGTTCAGCAGTAAGAGCCTTGTCATTGGAACAGATTGCTCTCGCTTTATGGGTTAGCGTTTTTAATATGCCATATTGTTGAGAAGGATGATGGTGTGATTGTTTGTGTAAGTATCTGCCTGTATGTGGGTTTTCTAAAAACTGAAAATGATAAGGAACCATCTGGGAGACGTGTGTTGAGTGTATCCAGGAAGGGCAGACAGTTGTTGGCTTCCAGTTCCATAGTAAAGTGGATTTTTGGATGTTGGCTATTTAAATCTGCTAAGAATGTTTTCAATGTCTCAGGGCCATGTGGCCAAATAGCAAGCACATCATCAACATAGCGTAGCCAAAGTGTTGGTTTGAGAGTGGCTGTATTGACTGCTTGTTTTTCCAGGTGTTGTATGTAAAAGTTGGCTGGGGGGGAAAGGGGGGAGCCCATGGCTGTCCCATCAATTTGTTTGTATATTTTCCCTTTCCATGTGAAACATCCTGCATGTATTGTGAATTTGAATAGTTCAAATATATCAGGGGGAAGTGTGACTTCAGTAGATTGAGGGTTTCTATTAATGGTACATTTGTGAATAGTGAAGTGATGTCAAAGCTTACTATTAAGTCTGAGCTTTTCAGGGTAAGGTGCTGTAAGATGCTTTTTAGGTGTGCTCAATTTTTGACAAAGGAGGGAGAATTGTTAGCGAGAGTGGCTAGTAGCTTCGCTAAATGTCTAGCCAGTTTTTATGTGGGACTATTTATACTGTCCACAATTGGGCGTAGGGGTGTGCCTGGTTTGTGAATTTTTGGTGATCCACAGATCCTCGGTGTTTTAACATGGAAGGGTTTGAGTTTGTTAACTGTGTCTTTGGGTCAGGAAGTGACTTTTTTTAATAATTTTCGTGCCTTATTCTTTTGTGTGTTGGTGGGATTGCGATCTATAATTTTGTATGTTGACTGATCTTGTAATAGTGTGTGCATTTTGTTTTCATATTCAGTTGTGTCCATCACTACGGCTGCATTTCCTTTGTCTGCTTTTGTTATGGTAATCTGGCTGTTGTTGTGTAGCTCTTTTATAGCAATGAATTCCTTATGTGGGATATTATTTTTGGGAGGCTTGGACTTGATTAGGATGTTGGCCACATCTAAACGTATGTTGTTAGCTATTGATGGAGGCAGGTCGTATATTCCTCGTTCCATGGACGCCATTATTTCGGCTTTCGGAACTTGCTTGGGAGTTATGGCAAAGTTGTGCCCTCGACTTAAAGCAGTCGTGGCCTCTTTGCTTAAGGTGAGTGACGATAGATTCACGACGACGAGGTCTTGTTGTAATTGCGGTCGTTGTATGGTGTTCCGTTGTTGTAGATTTTCGAACTTATTTTGGTGCCGGTTTTTGACTCTGTCGAATTCTTTTTTTGCCGTTGCGTCGGTGATGTTCTCTAAGATCTGCCAAAGTTCCGTATTTAGAATATTATGCAGTGATTCTCGTAATGCGCTGATGGTTGTATTTGCTTGTGCTAATTCCCGGCGAGTGGTGTTAATCTGTTCCCGTAAAAGCGCTACACTCGCTCGTTTATAGATGCGTTGGGCTTTGGCCGAGTGGAACTTGTTTTGATTTTAAAACAGTTCGGTATTAATTTGGTGTCTCGGCACCTCTTTAAGAAGGCTAACCTGTTTAGTTGCCGCGCCAATTTCAACTTCCACTTACCATATTGTCGTGTCTTGCGTACGATATCGTCTCCGTGAAGAATCCTTAAACGTGTGGACAGACTTATGTGTTCGTCGAACATGTTGTTTATTATTTTAACGGTATAATAGAACACAGAAACTAAGTAAATAATTAATTTATTAACTTGATGCTGATATTTCGCTGGTATTATAACCAGCATCTTCAGAGCACAAAAGCACTGTTTGTCACAATACGCGAGACTAAAACAACATGGTGTACTTAAACAAAATTGTAGCAGCAACACAAAGACTAAAGTCCTGATTTTGGCGCCCTCTATCTGAAAAAAAAAACTATCATATATTACTAGAGTCCTAGAAAAGAGCTAGGTTTTTCTTAATATGACTGTCTCCCAGATCTTCGGCAAGTTAATACAGCCATATTTGTTGAGATTTGGAGTGTGTTTTAGGACTTCTGTCGCCTCTAAGAACAATCTCTCTGATTTATACGGGTTTCTGTGTAGTACTTTTGTGTTTTTCATGTTTTTCACACATACAGGCAGATACTTACACAAACAATCACACCATCATCCTTCTCAACAATATGGCATATTAAAAACGCTAACCCATAGAGCGAGAGCAATCTGTTCCAATGACAAGGCTCTTACTGCTGAACTGACTCACTTACGACACACCTTCTTGGCCAACGGCTACAATCCACATAAAATAAACAAAATACTAAACACTCCTAAGAAACCCCTCCCACCATCCACCACAGAGAACTACAACGAAACAGTCACCATCCCTTACATTAAAGGCACATCCGAAAAGATCTCAAGAATTCTCAATAAACATAAACTACGCACTACATTCAGACCATGTAGCAAATTAGCCACCCTCATCCGCTCACCCAAGGACAGCATTCCTCCTTTATCACATCCAGGAGTCTACCAAGTATCCTGCTCATGCAATCAAGCCTACTACGGTCAAACAGGAAGAACTGTGAATATCGCATCAGCGAACATAAACGATACGTCCGGAATTATCATTATGGGAAGTCGGGCCTAGCAGACCATGCTCTGGATACCCCTGCACACAGGATCAACTGGAAAAACACAAAAGTACTACACGGAAACCCGTATAAATCAGAGAGATTGTTCTTAGAGGCGACAGAAGCCCTAAAACACAATCCAAATCTCAACAAATATGGCTGTATTAACTTGCCGAAGATCTGGGAGACAGTCATATTAAGAAAAAACTAGCACTTTTCTAGGACTCTAGTAATATATGATAGTTTTTTTTTTTTTTTTCAGATAGAGGGCGCCAAAATCAGGACTTTAGTCTTTGTGTTGCTGCTACAATTTTGTTTAAGTACACCATGTTGTTTTAGTCTCGCGTATTGTGACAAACGGTGTTTTTGTGCTCTGAAGATGCTGGTTATAATACCAGCGAAATATCAGCATCAAGTTAATAAATTAATTATTTACTTAGTTTCTGTGTTTTATTATACCGTTAAAATAATAAACAACATGTTCGACGAACACATAAGTCTGTCCACACGTTTAAAAATCCCATAGAATAATGTTATATGAAAATAGTCTGCTAGTAGAGAGTATAGCAAACTCTCTACTAGCAGACTATTCCTGTGATCCGTTCGATTTTGTATAATGAGAGTCTATTTATTTAATTTGTCATAATCGCTAAAATGAGTTGAAATGTTTTACTTCTTTCTATTAGTTCACCGTTTAAAATTCAGTTCATTTTTTCACATTCCTACCTATTTTATGTCTTTATAGAATGATTTTACTTCAAGAGTTATTCATTTTAGTTGACGAGTCTTGAAGAGGTGTAACAGATATTAGGGTGTGTATGTTAGCAGCTGAGTAAACAGTTTCTATGAAGTTACCAGTTTTGAGTATGATGTCTTGTCAAATACGACTACTTCACCTGTTTCCGCATTTCAGATTTCAGACACAGGAATGGATTCCTCCTTGTTATCCCCCCTTGTTTTGTTGTTTCTTATCTCGTTTTATAATTTTAATTACTTTAGACATTCAGCATATCCTAACCTTCAGCCTTTATAATCTGTGATGTCAACTACAGCACCCCCCCCCTTAAATTCTAAGCTTTTGAAGAGTATAGCGTCAAGAATATTTTGCTTCCTTTATGATGTTATCCTTTTAAATTTTTCGAATATTATTTATCCCTGTGACTTTTGTTTTGATAATTTTACATAACGTAACTATTTACATTTTTCTCATTGTTCTCGAACGGAATTGACTGAATTTTCCCAAGATTTCATTTCCGTGGAATGTTGAAATGAATGTTAAGATTTGAGGGCTCCTCGAAGTTCTGATTTTATTAAATTCCTTTCCGACAAATTCACCATATGCTTCTCTAGCTGAACCAATGTTTTCTCGGATTTTGCCACTCAGTCCTGAGATATTGTTCTTGTTTTCAAATTCAAAAAATTAGAAAAGTCATATATATACTCGATAAGACTTTTCTGATTTCTTGTGTGTTCTCTACACTAGACTTTATGCACCGTTTTGTTGGAACATGATATGATTAGTGACTAATTTGTGTCCTGAATAGAAATTTGGAAAATACAATTAATAGCTTTCTCTTTTTCTCTAAATTTTCTCAAAAATTTCGATATGTATGGGATTTTTTCCTTCTGTGAATTTAAGATCTCCAACATGAACTTTTCCTTTTTTTTTCTTTTTGTTAGCTATCCTCTTTAATAATATGAAAATGCTTCTATTCATTTTCTGTTTGAACCTTCTGGAATACCATAGGCAATATATCTCATCAATTTCCCATTATGAAATTTGCTAACATCCTATCCTTTTTGTCGAAAGTGCATTGATATTCACGAAGTTTATCTTCGTGTGTTAGTGTTGAATGAGTAATGTTTCCTCTGATTTCTCTTAATGCTAAGGAAGGCCTCGTCCCCTTAATGGGAGGATCTACTTTTCCTTTGGTGACCCAGTTATCTTGAAATAGTGGGTATATCCGACATATGAGTGAATGTAGGGCATCACAAACATCCATGCGCAAAGCTGGATTCGAACCCACAATTTTCATTTTCCGGTTTTGTCTTTATAGGCTTAATAATATCAATTATGGCAACTTGTAATATGCATAATTTCCTGCTAGTTCCGTTTTTTTTTCACTGATCCGCTTTACGTTGTTGTGCCTATCTTCAATTCTGTTGAGTGGGAGGGGTTGATCTAGCAACTTTTCCTCTTTTCTCTCTGGTTTTCTGATGAAACTAGTGGGGCCTCTGCTAAGCCGGGGAACACGCCAACATAAATGACATTTGATTATAATAATAATAATAATAATAATAATAATAATAATAATAATAATAATAATAATAATAATAATCAGTGCCTGCAGCACAATAGCTCAAACTGACTATAAATACCGCCATGATCAAGTGGTCAAAATAATTCATTGGCATGTATGAAAAAAAATATGGCTTTCCTACTTCTGATTACTGGTGGCAGCATAAAATAGAGACAGTATTGGAAAACGAAACACCAAAACTTCTCTAGGACTTGAGAATACAAACTGATCGCCATTTGGAACACAATAGACCTGACATCACAATTATCGAACATCGACAGGCTTGGATTATTGATATCGCAGTACCAAGTGATAATAACATTAACAACAAAGAACTGGAAAAAAAATGACTAAATATCGAGATCTGGCAATCGAAGTTGGCCGACTGTGGCTTAAACATGACAAAATCATCCCAATAGTTATCGGTGCACTTGGTGCAACTTCAAAGAAGCTATCAACTATTTACAACAATTAAACATCAACGAAGTGACCCCATATGACCTACAAAAAGCAGCATTACTTGGAACAGTCCATAGTTTACGACGCTACCTGACGGACTATTCTTAGATTCATGGGTAGAATCTGAATTGTTCTGTATCACCAGTCAAATTTTTGTTTATATGATATCTTTTTTTGACTGTGTATCAATTATGTGAATAAATTAATAATAGCCCGGGGTGCTTACCTGGCCCCCAAGGCCCACGACCTGCCAAGCATACCTGGCTTTTGTAACCATTGTTTAGGGTAAGATGGTTAGTCTTAAGTCTAGTCATATATTTTTGTGTGCAAATTACATGCGTCTTCCTAGTCGGTGTGTCTGTTCTACTACTTCGTATGAAACCAGCTAACTGACCTTTTGATCATGTCGGGCCATTATATTCATCATGGTTTAACCAGATACAAAGCACAGTTTGATCAGCTACGTTCCGCATTTGCTGCCTCATACTTGTGTGGTCCGTAACTAATAGATACTAGTAAAGGGGAACATTAACCACCTGAAGGCTAGGAAGATTGGACATTTGGCCAATATGGCGGTTCTCCACATCCCTTACAGGCTACTTTAGTGTCTCCTTCTTCGTTATTTAATTCTGACCATTAAGTGAATCCCTTCTTTCTAAATCGCAAATCTTAAAAGGAACAGAACTGTGACACTTCTGTGTCTCGGTTTTTACTTGAAGAAGAGTTGGTTCAAATACTGTCTGTGACAGAATAAACAAAAAATTCTTTTTTTTTTTTTAATGCTTGCTTAATGTCAGCTGGGCTTACTTGGGATAAGGTTCTCGCTATATCATCCCAGGTTAATTTCCGATTCTCTTTTATATATACTGAATTTATTATAATTTTTTTATTGTAAGCGAATTTGTGCATTAATCCAGTATATCTTTTTTTAACCCCAGTAATGCTTTTTATTAACATAATTAACCAGCTTAGAGTTGGTTAATTATTTTAGCAGTTTTCATTTCTTCTTTCAAGTAATGTTTTTTTTTTTTTTTTTTTTTTACTTTTTTGTAATACTTTTAATTCGTTTCTTTTCTTTCTTTTTTTATATTAATCTTTATTTCGTTAACGATTCTTCTCTCTTTAATGAAACGGAAAATGAACAGTTTTGATATTTATAATATTGCTAAAAATAAATTTTCCTTCATTTTTGTGCAGTTCGTAATGTTTTAAAGGTAGCCATAAACAGAAGTGTTGATAAAAATTCTTCAGAAGAAACACCTGTGTGTGTGTGTGTGTGTGTGTGTGTGTGTGTGTGTGTGTGTGTGTGTGTGTGTGTGTGTGTGTGTGTGTGTGTGTGTGTGTGTGTGCGCGCGCGCGCGCGCGCGCTCAGACGCTCATACGCAGAGATGTTAAGAATTAGGCTAAACGTTACTCTCCCTAATTCCCTGGGGCAACGATCTCACAATCTTTTGATGAGTTCGGTGGGTAGCAAAAACACTTGAAGAAAAACATTAAAATTTATAAGGAGATACAAATATGTACTCGTATAAAGAAGACATAAAAGTACAATTCATTTTATGTTGGTTTTTATATAAAAGAATATAAATGGAAAGGTGTAGGAAAATTATACTTTTGCGGTGTAAGAAACTTAGATAGGTTTCAGATGTCGAAAAATGAAAAGTAGAGAGTTATTTGAACCACAACAACAAAAAATATTTTTGTCTGTTTAATAACAAAACAAAGAATGTTTTTCATCAATTGTAAGAACCAAGGGCAAGTTTGAGATACAGATAAAAATGAAAGGAAAGAAGGGAAAAATATTCTTTCTCATTTTGCATAATTAATCTCTCACTTCATAGGTTACTGCAAATCTGATATTTTTTTGATTCTAGTTTAAAAATCTGAGATTAAATTCGTCTCAATATTACAAACAAAATGCTTCACAATACGATTTACAGAAATGATTCCGTATACTGGTAAATGGATCATTGATCGTATCCTTTGCAATTCCCATTCCATTTATTTATTTAAGAATTTTAGAAGCTTCAGATGCACAAATGCCTAATGACATACCGTAAGCAACAGATTGTAGCGTAATTGGTACTTATAATATTTTGACATAGTGCGTTTAATATGACCGCTTTTTATAAATATAACAATAAATATAACACAAAACATCTTTGTGTTATATTTATTGAACGAGAGCCTCCGTGGTTCAGTAGTTATAGACGAAGTCCTTTGTTGGAAAGAACTGGGCTCGAATACTGTCTAGAATGTGAACAACCGTTATCAGAACTTTGTAACTAAAGAAGTGAGTTAGCCGGTCTCATGAGGAAGTGGGGGATTCTTTCTCTTCCCTTGAAACTTCTATTTTTTTCATCCCGCAAACAAACAAGTAAATGTGTGTCCCAATGGACACACATTTACAGACATAAAATACTCTTAGTTGTATGCTGCGGAGAAATAGCAGGCCGACTAAATTAATATTGCCTAAAACCCTAATCATGGGGACTCAACCCGTCTTGGACAAATGAGAATTGGATTTAGCGCTTATTGAACATACAGATTTATTTATGATGCTTAATGTTGATGAACTCGATAATATTAACGCACAAAGGATCATATTATTTCATTTATTTATTGCTTTAGTTCTAAATATTTATACATCTCATGAGGTTTAGAAATAAGTTTCTCGTATAATAATATAATTTCTCTCTATAATAGGGTTTGGTTTATTTGTTACCGTTAAATCAGATTCACGCGAAATCCTCGAAATTCTTCCCTTTCTCTTTGAATATTTTAATGAATTAATAACAGTGTTGCATAAATAACTGACTGTTTATTTTATTTTATTTTTAAGTATTCGAATTTAAGAGGTCTGTTGAGAACATGTATTTTCTTTGCATTGTCATAATTTAATATTAGCTCGAAGATTATATTTTAGTAATTACATAGTTAATGTTTCGCTTAATTTACTTCCAGTATGAGTCCTACCATAATTACGTAAAATATTTGAGACAAACAGAAAGATAATAACGTCGTGTTTCGTAAAATACATTACATCTACAAAAATAAATGAAATAATAAATTTAATTTATTTTATTCACCACGATAAAGAGTGGATAAAAGACTCTGCTGCTATCCCTTTATCCTAAACACTAAATGGTATTAATTACTGTCTGATTCACAGTCTTTTGCAGTCATCTGATTTGTAACCTTAAAAACCAGTCTTTCCAATAATTTTCTACTTTTTCTACTTGGCGATTAGAATACTTGCCTCGTGTTACGCACGATTTTTACTATTTGATGACCACAGCAGTGCGTATACATGTATACTATTTACAACGTGTTTATTCATGAAAATAAAATAGTGCACGAGACCTCTATAAAAAGAATATGAAAGCCTGTGCAAAACCATGTTAGTTTAAGTTAAGTGGGTAGCATTGCTATTTTGTTGATCATTACTCAAAGGAATCTTTGTGCGCGAAGGTTGCATACAAATGATGAAGAAAATGATATGGAATGTTTTTTTTTTTTTTTGATTAAACAACTAGATATAAAACCAACTTGCCCATCATGTTTCGTGCTCTTTATAGAGGCCAACGGGTATTATTTCAAGGATGCATAAACTCACCACACCATAAACCACCCACTTATTATTTATATGGTTTTTATATAGTAGAGATAGTGATATTTGTTATTTCTGATATATGAAGTAAAGCATTTCTCGACACAAGTATTTATCTTAGTGCATTATTTATAACGTGTTCCCTTGTGGAAATCTGTCTCCATAACAAAACAAGAGTCGTCTGCAAGTAATTTTAGATGGATCATTATACGAATCGTAAGTTTCGTTTTAATTCCGATTTGAAGTTCATAATAAGATAAATTCTGTAAGATATAGTTTTGAAATTTGATTTATGCTTCATTTCATAAAGTATAAATATAAAATGTAATTATTTAAACTTTAATCAATACGACATTTATTCTGAACTTATAGTCAATTTATAATTTTTTTATTATCCTTTTAGTATAAGAAATAAGGAGTTTTTGTTTAGAATATTTTTATGCGTTCAAAGTAAAAGTGGAAAGTATTTTATTTTGAAAATAGATAAAACGGTAGTTTGTAAATATGATTACTTTTGAATCAGTAATTGGCACTATTGAAATTATTTAAATGATAAAAATGACTTACATTTAGAAATGAAAAGACGTGGTTTTTGATGTTGTTCTAAATACGATAGTGCTTATAGAGTTGTAGAAATCATGTTTGTAATTCGGCGCAGTATTGGTTATTATATTTAGAGTTGATTTGAGAGAGAGAGAGAGAGAGAGAGAGGGGTTTGATGATACTTCTCAATATGTCAAAGTATTTTCGCTATTCATGTACGTATAAACAGAGTCACCAGATCTTCGTATGTTTCTTTTAAAATTTATGCAAATTTAATAAAAATCTGGACACTGAATGTTAAATAAATATATCGGCTCTATGTGAATATAGTGATATGGAGAGCACGATGAATTTTCTCAGTCTCCTTCCGCTGCGACAGAGGATCGAAACTGAAAAGAATAACTTCAAAACATCCTCTAAATTTGTTTATTTTCATTTGAGAATTTTTTCCCGTAAATTTATTCTTTCAGTGATATTTTAGAAAATATCCCATATAGCCCACACACGACATTCATTTGCTAAGGACCATGTGGCCTCTCGTGTGTGGGAAAGATATAAAAAATAGAATATAGATTTTCTACACACATATATTTATTTTCATTTAAAACATGACACACATTTTTTCGATAAAACTTCTTAATCCTCTTTTAACAACTGAATTTTTCCTGAAAAAATAATTAGTTCTGAGAACTTTTGTAAAATTACCCCGATTTTACTATTTAAATTCACTATTGCATGTATAGAAACTATTGCCCTTCCCCTCTATTTTAAAGACTTTTTGATAAGGCAGCGATTTTATATAAGTAGCAGTAATGCAAATACCTACCAGAAGAACAATTCTGTTTTCTGTATAAAATATTTTTTCATTAGTTTGCCCGTTTCTCTTTCATTATTTTGTTGTATATGAAATAAAATTAAATCGGAAAAAAAGTGCTCTGTTTTGTTTTATAATAACACAGATCGTTTTAATAAAATATAATTGTATAAAAAGAAAGATCGAAACAGTTACTTTATTAAGTGTATTTACAAGTGAAACTTCCGATTTTGATTTCGTTGTCTAACATTTGTGTAATACGAGGATTGTTTGAAAAGTTTGGTAAAAAATAAGTTAAACACATTTCTTTTGGAAAAAATCACATTTATTTCTCAACATAGTCTCCATCGAGGTCCACACATTTGGTCCAGTGACTTTCCAATTTTTTCATCTCATCTAAAAAGTAGGATTTGTCAAATTGTACAAAATAGTCATTGACAGCCTTGATGACATCCTCTTTCGAAGAAACATTTTTCCCACCGAGCCAAATTTTTAACCTTTGGAACAAGAAGTCACACGGGGCCAAGTCCGGAGAATACAGTGGATGTGGAACCAATTCGAACCTCAGTTCGTGCAGTTTTGCCATTGAGACGTCGATGTGTGGGACGGTGCATTGTCTTGATGAAAGAGCACTTTTTGTGCGCCAATCTTGGCCGTTTTTTCTTCAATTCTTCTTTTAAACGGCCCAACAATGACGCATAATAGACTCCTGTTATTGTCTTACCCTTTTCCAAATAGTCTTCTCATGCTAATTCCTTGGGGAATCCTAAAAAACAGTGGCAATGACCTTCCCAGCTGACCAAACGGTATTCACTTTTTTTTTTTTTCCACCGGGCATTGTCCACTGTTTTGACTGCTGCTTGGACTCAGGTGTGTAGTGGTGGATCCAAGTTTCATCTACAGTCAAGAATCGACGCAAAAAATTCCTGCGAATTGCGATTAAACATCGCCAAACACCGCATTGAAATGTCTTTTCACATGCATTTTTGATCGACAGTCAATCGCGGCACCCATCGAGCACACAGCTTTTTCATGTGCAATTTTTCGTGCAGGATATTCAGGATATTATACACCCGTTCAGTTGAGATGCCTACAATCTCAGCAATCTCAAGCAGTTTCACTCCGCGGTCTTACATAACGATACCATGGATTTTGTCAATCATGTCTTTCGTAGTGACTTCAGTCGAGGTACGGAGCGCGCTTCATCTTCGATGAACTTACGACCACGTTTAAACTCCTTTATCCAAAAATAAATAGTCCTTAATGCTGGTGCAGAGTCCCCATGAACTGCACTAACTCGGCTTTGATACGCGCGGCTGTCTACTTCTTCAAATAGAAGTGTTTTATCACTGCATGAAACTCGGTTTTCTCCATTTTTATTAAAAATGCGAACACGGTCATTTTAAATGCTTCCAAACGAGAGCTGCGCATCACACGTGGCTAAAATTTTGCCAGGGGTCATGAAAAAGATGATACACGCCGATATTGGTATTGGATTGAGATTAGTGGATTGAGAAGTAGTGAATTCGAAAAATCCTAATCTAGAGACCAAAGATGGAACTTTTTCAACCATTTCGGTATCAATAAACACGATGGTGGTCTCACATCGGAGGGTGAAATTTATTTATATCTTCCACCGATATATTATTATTATTATTATTATTATTATTATTATTATACGGGCATCTCCATGGAGTCAGCAGATTCATTGCGGGAGACCCAAACTATCCACTCAATATCTACCATACTTCTTGAACTCATTCACAGACGAATCACTCACAACTGAGTCACTCATCGCATTCCATTCATTCACTACTCTCCAAGCGCGAAATCTAGTCCTCACACAATGCAAATACAAATACAGTTCTTCATTATATCGTGTATATATTTTAATAATGTATGATATAATGAAATACTTTGGTGTTCGGTTCTGTGTCTTTTTATATTGCACAGTTTATTTTATTTTTATCTGTATTAGCAGCACAAAATATATTGTACATGTAAAATCACGTTTTTTTCACAATAGCGTGAAAAGATTATGATTAAAAATCCTAACTTTTGAAAGTTATTTTATTTAAAGTGAATCATATACTTTTTTTATTTTTTCTCTATTCTTTGTATATGTGTGTGTTATGATCCATCGAGTCGTTTCCGACTCCTGGCGACTCCACGAATATACACTCTCCATTCCGATCTCTCCCTGACCGTGTCTTTCAGAACCTCCAAGCGCACTCCAGTTGCTTCTTTAACTCCATCCACCCATCTAATTGTTGGTTTTCCTCTTCTCCTGCTTCCATCAGCTTTAACAAGCATCATCATCGTCTCCAGACTGTCATTTGCTCGCATAATATGTCCGAAGTATGACAATTTTTGCTTGATGATCATAGCTTCAAGGAAGCAATCTGGCTTTATTCTGTCGATCACTGATTTATTAGTTTGCTTTGCAGTCCATGGTATTCTTAGTAAGCGTCTCCAAACCCATAATTCAAATGCATCTATCTTCCTTCTTTCACTCTTCCTCAGGGTCCAACTTTCACATCCATACAGTACCACAGGGAATACCATTGTTTTCACGATTCCGATTTTTGTTGTGAGGCTAATGTTAAATATCTTGCATAAATTTGTCATTGATTTTTTTGCGAGTAATAATCTTCTTCTAACTTGTTCGGTATAATAACCATCTTTATCGATTCGGGAACCTAGGAACACAAAATTGTTAACTGCTTCCATTTTCTCCCTATCTACTTCAAAATCATTAAGTTCACATGTTGCCATAACTTTTGTCTTTTTGGGGTTAAGTTTAAGACCATATTTAGCACTTTCGTCTTTAACTTTCATAATAAGTTCCTTCAAATCTTCTTTGCATTCTGCTAGCAAGGTGGTATCACCTGTATACCTCAAATTATTAATATTCTTTGTATATATATTCTATAAAATGAAGAAGAAAAGCTGAAAAAAATTCATTGTTTTAAATTTAGAGCAGTATTTATTTAGCTACTCAATAGAAGGGCATTTCGCTGCAAGTGATTATATGAGTAGTAACGTGACTTGACTTTTGTATTACTTCCTAGAAGCGAACAAATCGTTCTCTCCTTTTCCACTGTTTTTCGACACATATCGAGTATGTTATTAAATTATGGTCCTCACTCTGCTATTTATGCATATAAATAACAATGATCAAGTAAACATTCTACATAATCTGTGGGAAAATTGTCAGAAATTTAAATTTTGATTTGCTGTTCGGTTGCATGCAGTTTATTTATTTTTTATTTTATTTTTTCTGTGTTACTTGCACGAAGTGTGTTATGTATGTAAATACACAATATGTTTTCACGCAATAACATGAAAAACGTTGTATGGGGAGTGGCAAACAAGCACACAATACTTCTGTGTGCGTTTCTTTTGCAAAACTACGATATATAATTAACTCGCTCCAGACTGATGATAGCAGAAATCCATGAACACTGCGACACACACGCTGGTCACTGTATTGATTTTCATTATCTATTCCATATACAAGGTGTTCGGGATAAATTTGACATATTTATAATTAATTATATTTTTCCGTAAGTTACATGTATTAACACACACTTCTCTTCATTTAAAAGTTTGGACCCTTCTTCATTCATATACAAGATGTCAGAAAGGATGGATAGCTGGAACCCACCTGAATCATGGAAGAGAATAACTTGTATCATGATGATTCGTGCCCGCCATCAAAATAAGGATATTACGACTGCTGCCCAATGCTCCCTGAATACAGTAAAAACAATCAGGCATGAACTAGAGACTTGCAATGGTGACTACGAGGATGTAGCAAGAAGAAAGATCCCTAGCAGACGATCTGATTGCGTTCGTACAGCAGAATTCCTCGCAAATCTGCAGGAACAGGTGTTGAAGAACCCTGGCATTGGAATTCGGGCTTTGTTCGTGGAGTTGCTAACTGTAGTCAAGCCCTGGATAACAAGGGTAGCCAATGGTAGGCCGTATGTATGGCAGCAGGATTCGGCCCCTTGCCACACCTCTGGGAAAAGTCAAAAATGGTTGTCTGAAAATTTCTACGACTTCACCAGTCCAAATGTTTGGCCTCCAAACTCCCCAGACCTTAACCCCATGGATTATTTTGTATGGGGCGCAGTTGAAAAAGACACCAATCGCACTTCCAGTAATACAAAAGCCCAGTTAATGGATAAAATTAAAACAGTTTTTGCGGCCCTTCCCAGGGAGACTGTAGCATCAGCTTGTTCGAGGTTCCGAAGCAGAATTGAAGCTGTGATCGATGCTAATGGTGGTTATTTTGAGTAAATCTTGTTGATAGTATTGTAATTAACTCTGCCTGTAATGTTTTTTTGTCAATTCATTAAATTTAATAGATACAAAGAAGATTTTCTTTTTCCTTACGAAACTTTCAAATTTATCCCGAACACCCTGTATATATATATATATATATGATCGTTGGAAATTGATCATCCAGAAGACGTTCACAGACATCCATGATTTTAGTAGGATTTGAATCCCACGACCTGTCTGGAAAGCGTTGACGCTATCCACTCAGCCAGACAGGCCGAGTGCATTTTAAATTCTAAATACCCTGCGCGATATTATGTTATTATTTGTATGACTCTTCAAATGCATTTAAGATAAAGATCCCAGATGATGAAACAAAGAAACTCGTTTTTTTTACTCTCCCTTTTCCATATGCAGGGTACTTCAGAATACCAATTACAAACTTCCAAGGTATGTAGGGGGATCAAGGTAGATCAGGTTTTGATTAGCAACCCATATCCTCAAACGCGCCATTGAAATGGTGCAGGTGGAAAACGTTTCTAGGTCTGTGCTGACGAGTTCAGCCATTGACATGGATCAGGTCATTAACATCACGGAGTAGTTTGTGATAACTAGGGAGAGGATGTGTGTACGTAATTTTATCATGAACTTAACCACAACAAACAGGTGATCAGAAAACAAATTGACATGTTTTGATAGATTCCCTCGCAATGAACAGTTTGGATTATCCCTCAGATTGAGTTCGTGCTGAAACCATAAAAATCCTCTCCCTATCATTGATAATGCAGTGTTACATTGACGCACATGACTAGCATATCACATTAATGCACAATAGCAACACGAATGCTGACTATGCCAACAACATGATGTTAATGTACGGAGAAGCTCAATGTAATGGGAAGGCTGCTAGTTGGTTGTGAGTGCCACGTCGTCCAACTCCATCGCACATCCTGTTTGCCAACATCAATCAGTGTTCCAGGAAACAGGTTTCTTCAATGCCAACAGGCATGACTGTGGTCTTCCAAGGACTCACCGTACCCCAGACTTCGACGAGTAGGTGTATCGTCGAGTTGAGGAGAACCATTCTCTGAGTACCTGTAGCATTGCACATAGGTGTCCCTCACATCATCACCTGGCGGGTTCTGCATAACGATCAGCTCCATCCTTTCCGGTATCGGAAGATTCACGTACTGCTCCCAACCGATTTTGCACCACGGGTTGAGTTCTGTAAGTGGTTCAGCCAACCTTGTGGAGAAGAGCCTCGATTTCCATAACTGGTGCTCTTCACTGATGAAGTTGTATTCACTAGGGAAAGCATGTGGAACTGCCAAAAAGTTTGTTATCAACATGTGGGCAGGCACTGTTGGTGATGAGTTGATCGGACCGTATCTTCTTCTTCCACCCCAATGTATTTAATGTTCCTGTAACAGACACTGCCACAGTTATCAGAAGATGTGCCATTGCAAATGGATAATACATGTGGCTTCAACATCTCGGTGTGCCATCACACTTTTTACGTGACGTCCGACACCTAATTCCACCAAATGTTTTGTTTGCGATGGATTGGCAGAGGTAGCCCAGTGCAGTGGTCTGCGTGTTCATGGGACTTAACTCCATTGGACGTTTTTGTCTGGGAGCACACGAAGAGTCTCGTATACGAAATCCCTGTGGAGTCGGTAGAAGATTTGTTGGCAAGGATACTGACTGCAGTGGGAGAGATCCAAACTATTCCAGGCATTTTTGAAAGAGTGTGCCAGAATTTGCTACGTCGTTGGTATAATGAATGCTGTGAAGTTGGTGGCCGCAATTTTAAGCACCTTTTGTAAATGTTTGTGTGCGAAATTTCCCTCCGTACTGATTAGTATGGTAGAAATATGGTACTTTACTAGGGAATTGATTATGGTAAAGGTGGTTTCCTGTTGCCCTCCCTGCCCTATGGTAAGTAATTTTATCTCTGTAGATGTGTGTTCACGGGTCGTTTGCCTGTTTTGAGGAATGAAAAACCCGAGTTTCCGGGAGAAAAAAAACCTTTCATCTACGTATACTGGCTAACTCACGTTTAGTCGAAAAGACCTGGTAAAGGTTCCTCGCGTCATGAACCCCAGGTCTTTCCGACCAAAGGGCTTCGTCTATATCGACTGAGCTACGGAGGTTCCTGTAAATGCTTATGAAGTTAAAATGCAATTTACCCTGTGCCTGATGTTTACGTTCTTTGTGATGTGCACACGAAATATTTTCGACCTGTACCATTACTCCTACATACTCTAGATGTTTGTAGTAGGTATTCTAAAACACTGTTTAATGTATTTATTCGTTTCAGTAAAGCACAAGCAGATGGTAATGGTAGCACTTGCCTCAATTGTTCTTTTGCTACTCTAATAAGCAGCTGTCTGTTATTTTTTTTTATTTACTGTGCATTTAGTAGTAATGTCTTAGATATGACAGTAATGTCTATTTAATTTAGACATTAAATAGTAATGTCTAATATAAACTAGACATTACTATTTAATGCAAGAGTATAAATGAACAAGACGCTTGTGCTAAAAAAGAACGTTTGTAAATCTATGTAAATTTTCCTTTTAATGGGAATAAATTATTTAAAAACAGTTTTGAAATATGTCTAGCTATTCATTAGTTCATTTATAACTTGAACTCATTATCAGTGAAGGCCTAAGGACTGGTTGTCCACCAGTCTTAAAAACGTTACTTTAGGGATAAAGGATTTTATAAATATAATAGCATTAATACTATTTTGATGGGATACACATTTCAGAATTGAGAATATGTTACTGGGATCCTTTAGTAATGAATTTGAGAAGTACTTATTTAAAAATACGTTATTTAATTTAGAGTGACTATATACGAGACTATAGTTTGAAAAATCTTATACAAAATTATCAATTCAAGGAAATTATAATAAAAAATTAATGGTTCTAATTAGCAGTTACTGGTATTAAATTCAAATACTCCTAGAGTGAGAATTTCTTTTTTTTTTTTTTTGACACTCATTGGGAGCAAGTGAAATTAACCGTTTTTCTCTGTTTACAAAGATTGTATTAATGATGACTATCTTTAACTCTACAACAGTCCTGAATGTTAGTGATTGCCGTTAACTAGGATGATAAAAGCCAGATGGACCTGTGGGCTGTAAATATTCTTCTCTAGATTATGAGAAACGTGGTACTATTTCAGCGTCTAGGAGTAAATTAAGAAAATTTAAAACCATGATGGATTGGATGCTCCCAGGCGAGCACATTATGGTGGCCTGAGCATCAGATTCATCAATCCATATTTTTTGATGGATTGATGAATCTGATGATAATGAATCCACCTTTTTGATGGATTGATGGATCTGATGACAATGAATCCACAGTTTTGATGGATCAGATCCATCTTTTTGGGAAAGATCAGAAGAGGCATGTAGTGATCTCTTCTTTAAATATTGTTAGGTGATAGTCTGTATAAAAGCTGCAGAATGAGAGAGGGACACGAAGTTACACTTAGCAGTGTTAAAAGACCATAAGGCTAGACTATCATTTGAGAATGCGGCAAGTTTTCTTCATTTGGTCCTTTCAAAATTAGACCTCTTTTTTGTTAACAGAAATTGATGGCTGCAATTTAGACTTAATGCAGCAAGAATTTTAACTGATCCGCATGAGATATGTCGAATTTTTACCTTTGACCGTTTTGACACGCTTGTTCGAGAACTAGATTGCGGCTTGAATAGTAGTCGGGGTTTTTGGATCCAGTAGAAAAGGTTAAGTACCCTTATTCCAGCAAAGATAAAAAGCTCTTAATCGTATTTTTAATTCACTGTATCTGTCATGCATCCTGAAAATTAGTCTGTACCGAAGGACGATAAATATTTTCAATCAAATTACCACCCAAAGTCTTCCGCTTCAGATCTTTTTAGACTAATGGAAAAAATCATTAACAGTGACCTACTTTACTACGTAGAAAATAAATAAAGCCTTTAGGTAAATGTTGTGAAAGATTTAGGGAATCTCAAATGATATCTCTGATATCTTTGATATCTCCAAGGCATTTAATCATGTATATAACGCAAAGTTTTATTAACTAGTTTCCTGCCATATGTTCTGACTTCTGCAGTTGGGTTGAGAGCAGTCTGGTTGCGCCTTATCGGTCGTTGGATAAGTGGTATGGATCTGTGTGAAGAAGACTTTGCAACTGAGGATCCGCGATGCTCCGATCTTTCACTTTGTTTTCATTTCGTAACGAAAAGAAAGTAAAAGTGAAAGTGATCTTCTCCAGTTGATTACAGATTCAGTCATCATTTCTTCCAATGATATGATGCACTCATCCTTTCTTATTTGATAAACTTTGCACTGCCCAAATCAATAACTTTCAAAATATGAACTTCTTCACCCAAAATTCTGATCTCAGAACTACTCTTTATCCGGATTGGTTAATTTAAATGCTAACAAAACTCAGTTGTAGTGAAAGAACCTTTTCCTTCTAGTCTTACTTTCGACACATTCAAATTTCCGGACAAGATGAGGTGAGATTAACGCTGACCTCCAGTCTTTCTTTGCATGAGCATATTGCCAATATCACCTTTGATGTATTCAAGGAATACATCAAGGAATTATGTTAAACTTTCATTCTGATCTCTGTCTTGTACTCATATTGACTCTGTACAAATAGCACATCCGTCCAATCACAACTGCTCTCACATTTGGGAAAAGTCGCTCGTGGTTATCTAAAATTTGTGATTCAATATAGAGGCAGGAATAAGCTGAAGTTGATTAATAACCCCTTTTTTTTCATTCATCCGCACTCTTATTCACACATTTAGTTTTCTGCTACCTTTTCTTCAAATATGTACATGGCTACAGTTGCAGAATTAGCATCTGCAATCCTTCTGCTCTCCTCTAAATCTATTAAAACGTGTTCTGCTGTTGCTATTCAATACAACCTCGCAACTCACAAAATATGTTCATTCGTTTGTTATTTTTGCTGTTGTCTTTCATACTAGAAATTAAAAATATCAGATATAAGCTGTGCCATATCGAATACTTTATTCAATTTTATGAAAATCTAACAGATTTGTTAAATGTGATGTTGTAAGCAAAACGCATACAGACTGCGGGTCATAGGAATTGCTCGTGGCTACCTAAAATTTGTCAGAATTACGGCTGAATCCCCCCCCCCCCACCACCACCACCAGAAGTCTCTGAGAGAGTGCTGATAATTTCATTGATCGAACGTTTCTGGTATTGTGCTTCATTCCTCTTTCAAAACACTAATGAATAATAATAATAAGAAGAAGAAGGCTGTCTTAGTAGTGGCTTAAATCCGCATTTCAGTTCATTCCACAAATCTTCTGTGAGGACTCTGTACGGCCACCGCATTGTATCGATGTCCTTTTCAGACCACCTGCTTACTATAATTGCTTGGTGATATGGAGTATTATTCTGTTGGAAGATATAAGAGGCCGTACCATAAAATTGCCACAGTGATATTCACAATTTTCTATGTTCATAGCATCAATATGGGAAGCAGTAGTCGTCATTCACTACTACCAGTAGATCTGATACATCCACTAGAAGCAAAAAAATAAAAGCGCTCGCTAGGCTTTTCCATACTCAAACACATATTTGATTCTGGTAGAGCGTGCAAGATTAATTTCGATCAACTGCCCAGCTGACGTATGCCTTAGTCCACGATAATCGACAATGTTATTCGTGTTATTAGCTACACCTCTTCCGTGAAAATTCATGGACACAACTTATGAGATTAATTGTGTCTACTTATATCTCAGTACAGATTCTCTAGGGTTTGATGAGGAGGAGGTCACTAGCCTTTTCAGGAAGCTCCTTCCTATTGTCAACATTTAAGCCTTCATGGTAGTATTTTAGACTCATTGTCACCTGTGCACTTTCATTTCATCAGCACTTAGAGATATTTTCCCCAAATGATATGCCACTTTCATTTCTATCTTAAATACCCAGTTGTCCAAAAGCTAAGGACAAACTACATTATATCTGTATTTGAAACATGATGTTGAAAACATGTTCATGACTACAGTCAAATGCGGACTTAAATTTATTGTCAGCATACTAATAAATTATATTACACAAGAATGTGTTATAAATTTCATACATATTAAATTGCTATACGTTTTTGGCAAAAGTTACAAATTTTCTAAGGACGTAATTAAGGAATTAATGTACAGTGCTTACAGAAAACTATGTGGAGAGACATTTCAATATGGAGTATGTCCACCCCCGAACTGCAATGTAGCTCTCACAACGTCATACCATGCTTAGCAAGAAATGATTCAGGAGTTCTAAAGCAGATGGCCCACTCCTCCTTCAGAGCAAGGATAAGGCCCTGTTTGTTTAGCGGCCTAAACGTATTCTATGGGGTTGAGATCTAGGGAGCATGCTGACCACTCGTTCAATTAATATACTCGGTCTCCAGAAATATTTTCACTGCTCGTGTATGATGTGCTCATGTACATCGTCATCCATAAAAATGAATTCTTCGCCTACACCATCATGTTAAAATCGAACATGATGTTGAAGAACTTTGTTGCAATATCGTTCACTAGTCATAGTCCCTTTTTCCAGCACTTGTAGCTTGGTGCGTCCATTTAGCATAATGCCTCCTCAAACCATGATTCCAGCATCGCTGTAACTATCCCTTTCAAGAACATTCTCGCGATGGTAAACAGTATCATTTCCACGACAGATCAAGTGTCGTCTAGAATCGGAGGAAAGACTAAATTGACTCTCATCTGTAAAGAATACATTAGCCCATTGGTGTCTTGTCCAATTTTTATGGACACAACACCACTGAAAACGTGCTCTACGATGAGCTGTGGGGCACATACTACAGGCCTTCTGGCCTATAGGCTTACTTGTCGCAGATGTCTTGCCACAGTTCGTCGAGATAATCGCGTACCTGTTCTTGAATGAAGCATACCTGCAAGTTTACATGCTTTGGTGCGTAGATTACGGTTTGCTTTTTCGTGCTCCGTGGTAGAGAGTAAGAGCGGCCTCTAGCCAATGTTTGGAACACATTCCATTGGTTTGAAATGCTGCCCAGAGCATGGATACAACGCTATGTCAGATTTCAAACTCTCTGGCAATATTAGTAATTCATTGGTCTTCTTCAAACTTTCCAATAATTCTTCCCCGCGTGAAATCATCTAGATGATGTCTTTGAGACATTACAAGACATCCAAATTTGCAACTTTATTTTTTCACAAAAAGAGCTTCCTTCAAACATTCGCTTAGCTCAGCCTTTTGCTTTTTTATCCTGTTGAGTGCTACCACGTAGCCCATTTGGTGCGATTTGAAAATTGTATTGTGTACGCGTTTTCTACTCGAAATCTTCAGTTGTACAAATTGCCACAATCTGATTCTTCTGAATTTACTGTTGTAATAATCAGAAATAGTGTTCGCCCTTATGCTTTGGATACCAGTGTAACTATGAACTTGTTTGGTATACTAATCATTCGGTGACTGTAGATCTTTTTCATATTGCATAGTCTCATTTGATTTCATGCATTCAGAAGAGGGATCTCGTGCTTTCGGTAGGATAGTATGTTAATTGTGGATGTGTCCTCTTATTGATTTATCCCTTTGAGAGTAAAAGAGAACTTTGCTATCGCTGTATAAAACAATTTGACCCCACTTTCGTAAAGCGCCTCCTTTGAGCATTCGCAAGGACGTCTCGAGATTTACCTCTTCGGTTGGAAAAACTTGTGTCGAATCTCACGAGGACGCTACGAAAATTTGCAAGGCAGTTTCAACTAAAGATGAATTCACCGATCTCATAGAGAGATGCAGTACTTTTTCCCTTTCACAAAACTTGTGTTTAGCATCCGTCAAGGAAAAAAATGGTTGGAATGCATGCTCATGAGAAGTAATATACTTACCCATTAACCTTAGTTATTTTGGCTATAATTCCAAACTAAATCACTATGAACTAAACTTAATGTAAGAGAGAAAAATCAGCGACTCTGAAAAAAAAAAATCTGATTGTCATGTCATCAATTTAAGCAAGCAATTCTGATGATAAAAGTATGCTTATTAGGTAGATTGCCCATCCGTGCAGTTTTGAAGAGCAGACCCGTTTTTACGAAAATTGTTCTGATATGTTTTCGGGATGTGTTCCGAAATATGTTAATTTGTTCCTTTTTTTTCAATGTCCGATTTTAAAGATGAAATATTTTCATGCAACATTCATAAAACAAATATTCTGATAACTTGTAGTACTCGTCATCCGGGTGTGTGGTTCTTTTAAGATAATAAAAATTTAAATTATTTGAAATTTTTTAAATAAATATTGACAGAACAGCCACATGTTGGTTTCGCTAAATGTAACGAACAGGGGATGTTGCAGGATAATCGTTAAAAACCTGAATATTCAAAAAATTCTCAAAAGTTAAAGCAAATTTTGATAAAGCCACTTCACTTTAATCGTTTAATATATAGCCTTCTCACCGACCCGAATCGCTAACAAAATTAAAATGAATTTTAATTAAAGTTAAAATTTATTTGAACTAAAGTTTAAAAAATTCTTGCATTTTACAAGTTACTAAATTCTTAGTAACTTGTAAAAATTTTTTAATAATTTTTATAAGTGGAACTATCTTTTAGGAAAATAAAATAAACTCAAGATAGATGAGAAAATAAGAAAAGAATTCAGAAATAATTAGAACATTTAATAAGTATTCAAAAAATAACATCTTTACAGAATAACAGAAAATAAATTAAATTACATAAATATGCTTGAAATTTTTTAAATTAAAATTTTAAGGTTTTTGATTTCATATTCACAAAATTAGAAATAATGGTCTCAACGTCTAATTCCGCACATACATCATTTTCAATAGCTATTAGCGCCAAACTAACAAGCCTTTTTTGTGACATACTTGTTCTTAAGTAGGTTTTAATCAATTTTCAACTTGGAAAAGGAACGTTCACCGCTCGCTACACTAACAGCTAAGGTTAATAGTATTCTTAAAGCAATTGAAAAGTTAGGGAAAGATAAGTTATTGGACACAATAAAATTAAGAATATCGAAAGGGCTTTTGAATAGTTAAATTATCCTTCCGAAAAATATCCCGGAAAGCACATAACTCGTCATATAGTTCTATTGCATTTACGTCCTTATTGTCGCAGTCCTTCAAGAGAATCTCTAAATCGTCACAATTTCTTCGTAAATCTTCGTTATTAATTTGTAGTAATCTATACAAGAAATTGAAATTATCATAATATGTTTTTAGTTGTTCAAAGCATTCTATTAACGAACACATTGCAACGTCTAGAAGTGTATAAAACACATTCACTCTAAATTTATCTTCGGGAGATTGTGGCGTTTCGTTATGATGCTCGTAGTCCAATTGTCATGTCTTCTTTCGTCGTCGAACTTCCGTACCAGTTTTAAATTCTTGTTCTCCATCCACCTCTTCACTCAGTTATTTTGCTGTTTTTAGAACTTATTTAAAATTTGTATCTGATCGATACTCTTGTAAGAATATTTTTTAAGTTTTCGATAGATTCAAAAGCAAGTGTAATGTTCATGTTTTTGTCTTGAAGCATTTTACTCACAGGGTTTATTCTGTTAAGTAAATCATGCCAAGTTATAAGAGAGCAAATAAATTTGTAGTCCTTTATTTTAGCACATAATGTTTGTGCTTCTTCATGCTAAGTTCCTTTATTAAAATTTTCATTATTTAAAATTTCAAAAAGTGCATCATAAATTTCTCCTAACTGATATCGTAGAGGGCGGATTGCATTAATTTTACTTTCCCATCGCGTTTCTGATGGCTGTTTCAATGTTAATTTTTTTACGAACTTTAAAAGGATTCCCAACGTTTGTAAGAGAATGAAAAGAAATTTTATAATACTTGAATAATTGCTAAGAAACTAATTGTATCTGTTCACTTTGGCTGCATCGTTAATGATTAAATTTAGAGTATGAGCAGCACATGGTACGTAAAAAGCTCGAGGATTTTTGTTCGAAAACAAATTTTGGAGCCCATATTTTTTCTTTTTCATATTTGCCCCATTGTCATACCCTTGACATCGCATGTCTTCAATGGGAATGTTCCATTTTTCCAGTTGTTCCATTGTGGAATCTGATATATCTGCAAAACCTAAAACGTTTTCTCTGGATCCTGTGAAAATTCCATTGTCACAGGAAAAAAGCGAATAATAATGGTCATTTGTTCTGTTTTACTTGCATCAGGTGTGCAGGCTAAAATTATGGAATAATATTTAGATTTTCGAATTGATAATAAAATTGTATCCCTGCTTGCGTTACTTAAAGTTTCCAATATTTCATTTTGACTGTCTTTACTCAAATAGTGTACCCTATTGTTTCATTGTAGGGGGCATTTTCAACATGATTTTCCATATCGGGATCAAACATAGCAAACAGTTCGACTAATTTTAAAAAATTGCCGTTATTCCTTTCATATAATTTATCAGATGATCCGCGAAAAGCTAAATTTCGACTACCAAGGAATTTTATAATTTCAATCAAGCGTTCTAAAATATTAGGATGTTGTTTCTTTTCCATTTCTTGAAAATCAATAGTAATTTTTTTTTAAATTTTTATCAAGTTCCTTCCATTTTAAGAAATTTTTCATGTGAGTTAAACTAGTCTCATGTCTCCGTAAAGTTGTACTTACATCTCTCCAATCGTTATAACCTTCTACAAGACTCAGTAGGTGATTTAGTTGATTCAGTAGGTGCGACAAGTTTGCAACAAAAGCAAAAAACAGAATTTAAAGTTTCGGAATAAATGAGCCATGTTCTTGGAAAGAGCTCCCGTTTTCCATTTTTCTAGTATAATACGTGTCGCCAAATTTACGACCATATGTATCTCTGGGATATATTACATTTTTATTTTGAACAGGCCCCATTTCAATTAAAACAACTCGTAATTTTTCATCAATATTTCCCCATTCACCTGGATCTTCTAAATTTACAGACATTAACAATGGATTAGTTTCATGGTCAACTACAACTGAATCTTGTTGTAGTTGACTAAATCCAAACTATTTTTCACTTAAATCATATTCAATTATCTTGTTCAATAGTTGCAATAGTACTTTCATACAAACTGGATGATGGGCACAGCTCTTCGACTCTGATTTCTGATGTATCGAGTTGGTTACAATCTGCATCAGAATATTTTAATATTTTAACAAATTTATTAAGAGCCCCAGTTTGTTTCTTAATATCTACTTCTTTCGCAGCATGACGCTTACGATTTTGTGCACCGAATAACTTTTTTTTTTTAATTTTTGATTCCATTTCTATTTTATACCCACAAGAAATTATTACACAACACGACACAGAGACGAAATAATAGTCGGCGCTGCGCTACTGTCAGTAGCCTACTGAGATGTGTACCACATGACTGGTTAACTAGCAACAAATGTTTTGTACGAAAAGTTCGTTTCTGCGCATGAAAACCGTTCACCGTTTCACTTTAGATAGATTGCAGTAGACACAACATTCTGCAGGCAAGCATTTAGCCTGCTCTAGCTGCAAAATTGTAAACAGCTGGGTGATCAAAGAGGAGGCAATATACTTTTTTTTTTTTAAATTTTTATTCGGTGTATCCGGCCTTATTTATTTTAATATTGATCATTCTAAGAATTTTTTGTTTTTATGATAAAACGTTTGTTTCTTAAAAATTAACTTACGAAACGTTCCCTGGCGGCGGCTCCCCCATCGCGGCGGCGCCCGCATGCACCGCATGCTCTTCCGCCGGCCCTGCATATAGTACTTGTAGTACTTGTCTATATGGATTTACTTCCATTATCGAAATATTATTTTTCCCCTTTTCTTTAAGTGCAAGAGCCAGCAGTGATATTGCTATTGAGTAAAATAAACACGCTGCAGACTAGAGCGCAATTTTTATAATGCCAGTCAACTTTCAAAGTATTGTGAAAATTTATAATTTTCGTATTTATACTGAAAGTGTTGTAGAACTAAAATTTTTGAGAATTTGTTGATGAAGAATATAAAAATACACTATCTGATCAAAAATATCCGGATGCTTGCTCGACCGGACTCTCGCTCTGAAATGAAAGGCATTAATATGGAGTTTTTTTTTCTGTCATTTACTGCTCTAACAGCCTTCAGTATTCTGAGAACGCTCTCTACTATTTTGGTACGTTACTGCGGTAATTCCCTTCCATTCTTCCAGAATAGCATTAGTAAGGTCCATCATTGATGTTAGGCGATTCGGCCTGTTTCGAAAACAGCATTCTAATTCATTCCATAGATGTTTAATGGAATTGGAGGGCTTTTGATAGACTAAATAAGTTCTACAAGCCCTTTTCACCTTACCATTCCTGCACACACTTCGCTTTGTGAATGTTGATACAGCGAAAATGTCTTCATCGAATTCTCGCCAAAACCGGAAGCAGAATAGTGTCTAGAATGTCATTATAGACCGCAGCGTTAAAATTTTCCATCACTAAAACTAGGGAGCCCAGCACCGAACCATGAAAAACAGTCCCAGACCATGATGCCTTCTCCATTAAACTTTGCCGTTGATACAATACATTCAGGTAGATAACGTTCTTCTGGCATCCGCCAGACTCAGACTCATCCATCGGACTACCAGATGGTGAAGCATGATTCATTACTACGAGAATGCGTTTCCACATCTCCAGAGCGAGAGCAGCCAGCTTTTCCCCATTCCCCCCAACGCTTAGTGTTTTCCTTGGCGATGTTAGGTGTCTGGCTGTGCGGCCATGGAAACCTATTTTCTTCAACTCTCGACGAACAGTTGTGGTGCCGGCGTTGCTTGTATAGAAATTTAATAACTTAATAACTAGTGTTTCAACCGATTTTTTTGGCACTACGCCCTTCAGCACTCGGCATTCCTGCTCTGTGATTTTATGTGACCTACCATGTTGCGATTGTGCTCTGTTGTTGCTCCCAGGCGTTTCCACTTCACAATGATATCGCTTACAGTTGATCGGGGCATCTTCATCAGGCAGAAAATTCTCGAACTGAGTTGTTGCAAAAGTGGCATCTTATGATAATGCCACGTCGAATGTCACTGAACTCTTCAGTACGGCCTATTTTACTGTTAATGCTTGAATATTGGATCCCGCGTGCTTCCTTTTATACCTGCTGAGCCATGTTTGTAATGTATCCATATCCACTACTACTACTACTACTACGTTGGGATGTTAGGATATTTTTAAACAGACGTTGTATATTAGGATACAACATACTAAGTTGGTTATCTTGCCTGCTTGGAAAGAGTAATGTACTGTTTTTTAAAAGATTTAAATCATCTTTTCTTCAATCTATAAATTCCCAATTGTATTAATTTTACTTTTTTTTTTTTTTGCAAATCTGCTTTCACGTACATTCGGATAATTGAAAGACAAAACGCATTTGCGTTTAAAGAACTGAGATTGAAATCTTTATTGACAAAATTAAAATGAGACAAATGATATTTTACTGGCCACTGTTTGAAGCGTTATTGCATAATTTGATTAATGATGATTTTCTGACACATTCACAATTTAAGTTTTATGCATCATAATTTAAATTTTATGGATGGATTCTGTAATACAGTGCAGAATACATATTCTAATATTCTACAATACATACAAGAATGAGTTGATCCTATCGAATAATTTAATTCTATATCTTCAAGAGCACTAACTTAAAGCGTAGAATGGGGAAAGGCCATCAATAGCTTGACAGCTAAACATTCAGTGTCCATATTAGCGCAATTCAAGGACAGAAGATTGTGTAACGAAGGCTACTATCTGAAAAGTTGTACTGAAGAAAAAAATTGCATTTTTGCACGATCATCAGACATCGGTTAGTGACAGATGAAAAGAAAATTTCCAACTTTTTCATAATGAAAACATTTCCTTTGAAAATACGAAAACCATTGTTGAATTTATTTTGATATTGTTTGGGTCTGTTGCTTCAGAAGAAAGAGATTTTTCTCTTTAGTTTGTTATGGAGCGAGGAGAAAAATCGATTGCATATTGACATAGTAAAATCGATGATAATTATAAAAACCTGTTTCGACGAATTTTATTAAAACAGTATATCCGAACACTATGTTACTGTATAGCGCAAAAAAAAAAAAAAAAAAAAAACAGTCCTGAACTTCAACACACTCTTCCATTAAAGTGCATGCAGTCGAACGAAATAGCATATCTCATGGAGCGTGTACTAAAGAGGATGTCGAAGTTCAGTACTTTTTTTTTTTTTTTTGCATCATACCATACATAGTGTTTGGATATATTGTTCCTTAGCGTCTAGGCCATTGCATGTAGCAATGGTATTACGTTGGAAGAAAACACGTTTATTGTTAAGCATTATTTTCGTTCATGAGGAGTTGGTAGAGAAAATGGTCTAAGCCTACTACATGTTTGTGAGTAGTTTGTTCGTCGTTTTCGTAAGCTTGCCCCAAGCAATAGTGTCATCATTGCCTTAATCGTGAGGTTGCGATGTACCAGGAGTGTTCTGCTGCAATGCAAAGGGCATCCGGGAAGACCACGGATGTTACAGTCTCCGAAACGCTTTCAACACCAAACAACGGCAAACTTGGGATACCGAGGAGGTCATTATAGAGAATCCTTAAGGAGCTGGGTGCCTTTTCGTACGTCATTCAGGTGAGTCAGTGTTTAACAGCAACGTGGGAATACTTGCTGGCCAATGTGTATGAAAATCTGTCGTTCCTCCATAATATCTGGTTCTCGGACGAAGCGCATTTCCATCTAAGCGGTCATGTAAACGAGAATATGTTGTTTCCGTTCACCAAGGATTTGCATAGGATGTGTCATGTAAAAAACATTCCATTTCGTGCACAAGTATTCCAACAGGACGGAGCAACCTGTCACAGATCATGTGGTTCTAGAGCCTATTTATCAGAACACTTCCCCGGGAGGTTCACAGAATTCCCTTATCCTTCACGTTCTCCTGATCTCGCAATACTTGATTTCTTCGTTTGGGGTATGCTGAAGGAATGGATATTCCACCATGACCCGCCTTTAGACCTTGATGAACTAAATGATAAAATTACATTAGATGTCCAGTAGATGTCCCAACCCTTGTTCTCCAAGATGACCGAGAACCTTCGCATGCGCTACGAAACCTGTCTTGAAAGATAAAGTTCCCATTTCGAGAACGTAATCTACCGTCGTTAATGCTTTATTCGACCAAGTTTTCACCAAGTGGATGTATATGTAGGTATAAAGATATATTTGTTTGTTAATGAACCAGTTTACTCCATAACGTATATCGTTGTAGTTATTCAGTGCTTTTTTTTTTGCGCCATAGCGTATTTGGGATTTCCAAAAATTTCCAAATAATTGCAGTGTTTCTTTCGTAGTACAGCTTTAGCCTTATTGGATCTTTTTTATTGACAACATTTTTCGAATCGATATTAATAATTCCGTGTTAAATAAAATATATAAAGCAAAGGGCATTCGGAAAGACCAGAAATATTTAGGATAATGTTAAAAATTATCAAGTAGTTTCAGTTTTGATATCAATCTGACAATATTTGTAGCAGAACTGTGTTAAATAAAATAATATCTCTAAAATATAAACTATATGATGGGTCGAAGTTTAATGAACCTCTGTCTGACTTTTGTGACACCTGTCCGATTTTTACAAAAGTATCACTAATCGATAGCCTTCTTTGAATGACATAAATCTAATATTATTAAAACAATTACATGAGGAAATCATAGTACTTGACTATCAGTAGAAACGACTGAGCTCCGTAGCTCAGTCGGTATAGACGAAAGCTATTGGTCAGAATGACCTTGGTTTGATTTCTGTCTATGACACGAGAAACCTTTATCAGATCTTTTCGACTAAAAGTAAGACGGAGGTAGAGGGAGGTGGAGGTAAACCGGCCCTTGAGCATACATATCTACAGGCATAAAACACGTCGGGAAATGATGATAGCCTGATCTGGCTTTCGGCTAGGAAGTAGTATCTTCTGACCAATACCTCATCTCGGATCCAAATGCCAATACTGGTATCTTTAGTAGTTGAAAAGATGCTCTCATAAACTAACAACAAAAATATAGTGGCCATGAAAAATGCTCATTCCTGTTTAGTGACAGCATTGTCAATTGAACCTAGAACTTTGTGATATATGTACTATAGATATATTTTGTTTTTCCTAAGTTTTTCATTAAACGAAACACACAAGGAAAACGATTAAACTGCCACTATCCACCCACCCATCCTATGATATATACCAAACTGATCATGATGTCTGTGTTAAATTTACATTATTCAGTATGCTCCATCGAGTGGGTGATACTTTTGTAAAAATTCAAAGACTGAATCAAAATGTAAGCGCGTTTTTGCTCATTCTTGCCATATTTGTTTTGTCTGTTTCTTTTTTTTATCATCTTCTCTTACTTGAAATCTGTTTTTCAAACACCTTTCTAGTTATTCTTTCTACATTCATATTTTCATATGTCTAAATTACTTTGTTCTTCACTGAGCTATCATGCTTTCAACGCTACAACTACATTTTCAGTCTCACCCTCTTTCTCTCCTCTTTTTTATTGCTTGCTTCTTTCTATATATATTTTTAAAAAGTATGCTTTCTTAAAAAAAGGGAAAGTCATACACTTTTATACTGATAGCAACAATACGCGTTATGCGAATGATCTCTACCCATCGTGTCGCAAGTTTCCTTTCTTAAATCACTTTTTAGAATTTAATAATTTTTTTTACAGAAGATCATTTTTCTATATTAGATCCTGATGAGGATCCTTATCAAGATCTAATATAGAAAGATATATTATTTTTACATATATTACATATATGAAATTTGTATAGAATGGCGTCCACAGGATATTTAAAAAATCATTCGTTTATTTTTGGCTAGATTTATTACTTTCTATTCATGTGAATTGCTCACAGAAGCTAATTTCTAATAAGTTACTGCCAATTAGGCGAGTAATTTCATAATTATTTATAAAGTTACTTTCTTAATGAATAGTATGAGTAAAATTAGAGGACCTATTTTAAGGATACATGACTTTTGCCCATGATAAAGATCAGTATAAAATATAATATAAAATATTGATAATAAAAAATATAAAATGTAACATTGGTATATATATTATCAAGATATTTTAATTTATTGACTTTTAAAGTAAATTTTTATTGCTTAAATTGCAAACAATGCTTTTGCAGAAAATAACTTTTAAATAGATAGGCAATGCATTAATTTTGATATGATGATTTACGAACTTAATATAACTAAGGTTACCCCGGCAGTGCAATGCTTAAAAAAGAGAAGCTGATTCGAAGATACAGTTTGTAATTTCATTCTGTTCGGTGATTAGTATAATATGAACTAATTTGAAAACACTTTTAATTTGCTTGTGAATGACTCTTAAAGATATTTTGCAAATTTTATACTCTGATAAATATTATGCATGAGTTTGATCGATTAAAGCCAGTTAGTGGAAGAGTATAAAGGAATTTGCCGCTGTCGATATTACATGAAGTGTACGTGAGCAAAGATCATTAGTTCTGAGTTCACTGACTATTAATCAGTGACAAGAACCATCGTATTTGATTAATACTGAGCAAATTTTAACCATATTGTCGTGCAGTACATTTCGGCTCTGGTTAAATAAGTTAATAGAACCTTATATATAAAACTAAACTTGAACTCATCGTAAAACCTTTGAGACAAAAGTTTTGAAAAATTATGCATTTCATTCATTGAGCACACTGCGAGCTTGTTTGTTGAAGAGAATTGATTCTTATTAGAAATTTTATGAATTGAGTAAATTGCTTTCTTTTTAAAATTTTATAAATAATGGGACTAAGTCCTCTAACTTCTTTTCATTAGAAATGGAATAGAAAGCCCTTTTAGTCTTGACATTTTTGGAAATTAGTAGGCATCACGACTCCACTTTTGATGACTGCCACGTTGCAGTGTATTTATGTGGAGTTCTGGATTAAAGGCGGTGTTACTTATTCATATTAGCTGGATGTGTTTATGTGTTTGTGTTCTAAGGTTGATTTTGCTGAATTTCAGGATTAAATGCCTTTTTTTTTATCATGGAAGGGAGTAACTTCTACTTACTTGCTCCAAACTTCGACTAACCCGAATGTCAGAAAAAAAGTATAAAAGTTGTCTAAATAGACCCTATAAGTCTTTCTTTTGCGAACGTATCGTAATGGAAGTTACTACCAGACTACCCAGTCACTTCTTGCATTTAAAAAGGCATTTTTAAATGCAGGAAGTTACTACCAGACTACCCAGTCACTTCTTGCATTTAAAAAGGCATTTTTATTTTTGGTAATCGTTATACTTGTATAAGTATATTCTTTGAGAATAAGTATAATACAATTTGATATTACCCTAAAGTGTTACGTGAGCAAAGATCATTCGTTTTGTGATTATTACACTAATTATCTGAATAATATAAATTGTTATTTGCCTCTAAAAGAAAGAGAAATCTTAAATATAGATACAAATAACAACGTCTTGTATCTTTTCTACTTTATAAATGATAATTTCATTCATCAACGGCTATAAATCAAGGGTAGGCTAAGAGTAAATAATCCAGAAACGCTGCCTCCAGAACAAACATAGTACTTTTTAAGGCATTTTTCAAGGCCTCCGATAAAGAAGGTAGTAATCTGACACAGGACCATGAAATTTATCTGCTATGTGAAAAGATTCACAAACAAACATCCATGCCACGATGAGATTCGAAACAAACCACCTGCTATTTTTTTAGAGCAGAAACGTCATCTGCTCAATCATCCAAACCACTATAATTCTACCATAATTCCACTACTTTATGTTCCATTTCAAATGATATCAGATTATACAATGTGAGTGATAGGGATTAAAAAGTGAGCTAGAGATGTCAAATGCCTTACAGAGCTCATTTTCATCTTTGATTATGACACCAGACAGAATCTGTTCAGAAAATTGCAAAACAAAACGGTTAGATTTTTCTGAATATTTAAAATGAAAGAGAGACTAACATAAAATATCATTTGGTGATTATTCGTTTTCTTTGAAAAGTAGTCATTGTTGAAGTATTTTGCCAATAAAGTGAATTTCTGTGAAGTATTTTGGAAATAAAATCAAATTAAGACTATTACACTTTTTATATAATGTTCGTCAAGTAGCTTTATTTTATTATCCTACATATTTCGCCAATTTTTTTCTATCCGCATCTTCATGGAATACAAACTAGTAAGCTATATGAAGGTAACAGACTAGGTTATAACTGATAGTTCTAATTCATACAAAAAATTAGTATTGAACGAGGCAATGCGTGTGTCTCGGGAACGTGATTTATTCGTTATGGCTCATATGAAGAGGATATACTAGCAAGCCTAGACATTACATCTCTGTTTACAAATATTCCAGTGGTTGAAGTCATCAACACCTTAGACAACTTGTTCCCAAGAAACATCAAACTTTGTTCAATCACTGTTTAACTTCGAACTATTTTATTTGGCAAAAAAACTGTCTACAAACAACTCACCGGATTAGCTATGGGTAGCCCCCTCTCCCCTCCTTGTGCTGACTTATTCATGGAAGATCTAGAAGAAAAAATCTTATCTCAGATCATTCCAAAACCGAAAATTTGGTACAGATATGTGGATGATATCTTTCTCATTTGGGATCATATGAAAGAAGAACTAATGAATTACCTTAACCAAATCAATAGTTTCCACCATACCATTAAATTCACATTAGAAATTGAAATTAGAAGTTGATAGTATCAACCTATCTGTTTATAGAAAACCTACAAATACTGAACGTTACCTCCATTTCAACTCGTATTATCATATAGCTCAGAAACTTAGCATTATCCATATGCTCAAAAAAAAAGAGAGCTATACAGTACACAACAGATAAGAATGATCTACAAATGGAATTAACTACAATATCCAGAGAACTATCTTTAAATGGTTATCCAAAAAGACTCTACAACAAGATTCTCTTGACTGATATACCACATAGACAACTTGATGACGTCCAATACATCAGTACTATTACTATTCCATTTGTCAGCAGCATTTCCAAAAAAATTAGCTAACCTTCTAAAACCACATAATATCAGAGTAGTATTCAAGCCAATCAACACTATTCGGAAATTTTTAAGATCACCGAAAGATCCTCATCCATTCTACAAGTACTCTGGAGTATATAATATACCTTGCTCATGTGGTATTAGTTATGTAGGTCAGACCTCTAGAAGCTTTGAAACGAGAAAGAAAGAATGTTTCTGACATAGGATATGTCAGAAACAACAGACAAGACATTTCAGGCCTTTCTTGCCACTTTGCCTCTAACCATCACATTGAGTGGGATAAGAGCCTTATGCGCTATATAGAAGATAACTACCATTCAAGAACCTTCAAGGAAGCAGCTACAGTCGCCCGTTAAACTGAAAACCTAAACAAGAATCAAGGTCTAACATTACCAGAAATTTGGAAAGTTTTAATCAGATCATTAAACATCAAAGAAATGAACTTTCATGACAATTACATCATGAGCCATAACGAATAAATCACGTTCCCGAGACACGCGCATTGCCTCGTTCAATACTAATTTTTTGTATGAATTAGAACCATCAGTTATAACCTAGTCTGTTACCTTCATATAGCTTACTAGTTTGTATTCCCTGAAGATGCCGATAGAAAAAAATTGGCGAAACATGTAGGATAATAAAATAAAGCTACTTGACGAACATTATATAAAAAGTGTAATAGTCTTATAAATAATAGTCAAGAAAAAATTCAACACAAAATCAAATTAAATTAAAATTAAGTTATTTCATCTGTCTCGGTTAAGAATCGAAATCATTATTAAAATACCATAAATATTATTATTTGCGATTTTTGAATGATATTTTTAGCCACAAGGACCTAGTTTCTGTAGACTGTGCTACCTACCGCGTTGGAAATTTATAAATCAATGAGATCTCTGATTTCACAATTGAAAGAGGTTCTGTCAGATTTCATAAATTTATTGGGAAACCTTTAGGAAAATATTAATACTTTGTTAATGAGTTCGCCCAAGGTTACAATTTAATAGCAATCTGTCACTCTTTTTCGTGTCAGTTATACAGCGTTAAGTCTTTCCTGATTCTGGATACTTCACTGAAGTCTCTTTATAGTGGGTCTCTCAGCTGCCAAAAGAGGTGGGGGCTAATAAAGGGCTATGTGGTTTCTCAACCTTCAAAAAAAAAAAAAAAAAAAAAAAAAACTTTGCAATAGTGAGATGCGGGAAAGGAATAGTCGACCTCGTTTGGAAAGAAATTGTGAAACGCAAAATTCGAATACTTTTCTGTGAATATATGACCTCAGATTTATGAATCAACTCTTCCCTCATTCCTAAAGAAGCAATAATCTCGCGCATGTTTTAGAATTTTAGAATATATTTTATTTATTTTTTCCTTCTGTATTCAGAGTTGGTATGTTTATCTTCCTCCAGGGAGTGCTTACTGGCTAGTATTTGTAAAATGTACTTATGTTGTGTGGTGTAAATGTAAACATTTTAGAATATTAGATTTCAATAGTTTTCTTTATCTAGTATTACAAGCTAGCGAATGCAATAAATGAATATCTTTTTTATTTCATATGTTAAATAAAGTATTTTAAACACATACCAAAACAAATTAAATAAAATAGCAGACGTGAATCAAATAGCCTCGTAACGAACACATAGGTTGTTATTATTTTTTATAACAGAACGATAAGCAGAATAGTAACAAAAAGTAGTATTTATAATGATAAGCAATATTAAATAATAATAAAGTTTTAAAAATGAAAAAAATCTTTGAATTAAAATACCTCGATAGCTATTAAAAACTTCAGTACTGTAAGCAAGATATTTCTATTAATCTTTATTTTCAATAAAAAAAAATCGGTTACGATTTTTTTTTATTGACAGCAAACGTTAAAAAAGACAAACTGTTTTCGTTTACTTTATGCCGATTTCAGTCAAAAACTCACATTTATTTTTCATAACATAACACGTGAACAATTTTATGAAAATATGAGCAATAAGTGGGACGGCACTTACAAATACAAGTACACTGGTAACTAGAGCTTGAAGGATAAGTCTTCCTAACGTTTGTTAATCAAGGTTTTATTATTATTATTATTATTATTATTATTATTATTATTATTATTATTATTATTATTATTATTATTATTATTATTAATAATTATTATTATTATTATTATTATAGTGTGAATCTGTTTCTTCGCATATTCATTCATCATTATAAAATAACGTAGTTGATACAGGTGCGCTTCTAAATATGGTATGGTTCTTCCGAGCCATACCATATTTGTTATTTCTTCACTCGAATATTTCATCTCTCCCGTGAATGAATCGCTTTCGTTTGTTACGATTCGGAGATAATTCTAAGCATTTCTTTTCTTAGAAAATACTTAACTATCTATAGCGCTTCTCACAGACGTTACAAATTATGTAAATAGGAATTCAGTGCTATATCATATAGCTAATTAATATTAAATGTCGTATCTTCTTTAACAGCATATTACTAAATATTTAGACAGCTGAATATAAACACTTCGTATTCCTAATCAATAAAGCACTTAAATTTCATTTCCTTTCTCATCGAAGTACATCACTGTAAAATGTGTGCGCGCGTGTGTGTGTGTGGGGGGGGTTCTATTATTCTGATTAAGTGTGTTCCAAAATGTCTTGGAACTGAGGTTATTTAGTAGGCTGTTCTTCATGAAATGCATGATGAAGATAAACTCTCTTCGGTGTTTTACTTTGACAGTGAATTTAAGCAGCGTGATAAACGTATGGCTCTCTTGAAAGACACAGTAAACCATCAATCGAATTTCTTATTTATTTAGCAAACTCTTTACAGATGGGATCCGGCCCGCATGTTGCATATGACTAAGCTAGAGGATAAGTAAACTTACTTCAGTATATATTTATTTATATATAATATCGATATCTTAGATTATTCAGGCAGAAATTACTTAAAATACTTAAAGTTTGTTTTAAAATATAGTCCTTCCATAAAAATGCGGATACCATTTAAAAAAAATGGTTAAATAAAAAATAACACACACACACACACACATAGAGAGAGAGAGAGAGAGAGAGAGAGAGAGAGATAGTTCGCTTCAGACTTATTGAACCAATATCTGGTTTTCCAGCTTTCAATCGTTCTACCTGTCTTCATTGAAACAAAATGCCTCACACCGTTTTCTAAGAATTATATCAAGTCTTTCTCCTTAACCACTTGCCTATACATGATATTATGACGTGCTATAGTTTTTAAACTTGTCGTGTGGATAATCTTGTTGATAAATGTCTTCGCTTCATAATCAGCAAGCTTTGGGTGTGCATCCCACTGTGATATGCTAGTTGTGCAAGTCTGTAGTTGTTAATGATTTCGTTGTTCAGTGTGAGACTAGTATCCTGTTTATTAGGCTCGCGAAGTGGCTTGAAAAATGCCGCAGTTGGTCTCTGCAGAGTTAACTGATTATTTAACCCTTAGCTCGTGCAGAAAATTGCATTCTCAGGTAACCCTGATATAGGATTCTTTTCCTGATTTAATTCTTTCTGAACTACTTTTTTTAAAAAAAATCCCACGTATGGACAGTTTTCTCGGCTTCATGTTTCATCGTTTCGTGTAAATAGCGAACATTATTCAAAAACAAAAATAAGCATCATGAATATTGAAAGCATCATGAATCTGAGTCTTGGTTCTGGTTTAGTCCCGAAGGTGTGGAAAGAGGGGAAAATAGTTCCACTGCATAAAGGAGAATCCAAGACTACTGTTGCAGATTACCGACCGATCAGCATATCAGGAGTCGTTGTCAAGGTCTTGGAGAAAGTAGTCAAGGGAAAATACAGGAATGGATTGATGAAAATGAGGTACTGTACGGGGGACAGCATGTCTTTGTGAAGAGTAGATCATGCCTCAGTAACTTTCTCAAGTTTTATAACACAGTGACGGCTGAACTGGATAAGGGTAATGGGTTTACAGTGATACTGCTGGACCTGGCTAAGACATTTGACAGGATACCACATGGAATTCTAATCCGTAAACTACAACATATGGGAATGGATATGGGGTTGGTGAGATGGATAGGTGGGTGGTTGATGGAGAGATATCAGAGATAGTTTATTCAGGAGTAGAGTTCAAAAAGACAGCCTGTGACTAGTGGTGTGCCGCAGGGTTCTGTTCTTGGACCACTCCTGTTTAATTTGTTCATTAACGACATAGCGAAGGATCTAAGAGGAACAGTTCATTTGTTCGCTGATGATGCAAAGTTAGGTAGGGCAATAGTGAATGCAAAAGATGTCAAAATCTTGCAGGAAGACTTGGATAGATTGGAGTTCTGGGCTAAGGAGAATGGATGTCAATTTAATGTGACAAAATGTAAGGTTATGCATTTTAGGGTGAAAAGATTAGCAGCAGCATACCACATTGGTGGAACTGTACTCCATGAGATTGATGAGGCCAGGGACTTGGGAGTGTTGGTGGATAGGGAGATGAAGTTTAGGGGGCACATTGCAAAAGTGGCTAAATCAGCTCATCAACTCACTTGGTTGTTGAAAAATACTTTGAAGAGCAGAGACAAGCAAGTTATTGTACCTCTTTACAGAGCCTTGATAAGACCTCATCTCGACTACTGTGCCCAGATTTGGTCACCGAGGTTTCTTCTTGATGGGGAGGAGGTGGAGAGGATCCAGAGGCGAGTGACCAAGATGACAGCAGGTCTATGGAATGAACCTTATGAGAACAGGTTGAAGATTTGTGGGTTGCAGAAATTAGTTGATAGGTGGAAAAGGGGAGATATAATTGAGACATTCAAATTGCTAAAGGGTTTCTATAGGATTAATTTAGAGGATATTTTTGAGATCAGGAATGGTGGTGGGAGAACTAGGGGACATCTATGGAAGCTGAGGAAGAGTGTGGTTAGCAAAGGTGTTAGAGCTGGGGTTCTTTACTTTTAGAGTGGTAAATGAGTGGAATAAGCTGCCAGAGTCTGTTGTGAGTGCTATGACAGTGAATGAGCTCAAGGCAAGGTATGATAGATACTGTGAGAATGTCGAATAGTTGTGTGGACATGATGTTTAGGGCCTTCCTCGATGAGTCTAAATACTCCCTGGAGTCGCCCGTAATAACAATAGTAATAATAATAATAATAATAATATGAAGAAAACTGCTTACAAGTCTTCATCTTCGCTTCAAAACTATTAACAAACGAAAGGATAATAAATATCCATTATCCTTCTATAGTCAAGTGTTAAAACGATGATTGTCCCTCTGGCACTTAAAGTTTTCAAAGCGACCAAGAGTTGATGATCTTCATATAAGAGTTATCTTGATATGCTACTCCTTAAAACACGGCAAACACTGGCCAGGAACTCATATATTCGCTTTTTATTATTGCTTCTGATAAAAGGTTGCACTGGTCAAAGTTTCGACAGAAATTCAAATGCACCTAATTATTACTGTCGTCTGTATTAATGGTTTTATACACAACGGTGCCTTATGGAACAAATCGGAATCGCAAGATGGACTTATCTTCCTAAACTTTGGAAAATTGTAATTCAGCGTGTTGCAGTTTGAACCTAGTACATATGCAGGCTTATTTAAAAAACGATAGCTTACTCAGTGTCGATAATGCTTTATAGCTAAAACGCCTGGGTTCTAAGAAGGTCTAGAAGGCAAAGAATCTTGATAAGGGCTTTTCAACTGAAGGTGAAATAGCCAGCATCATGTGGAAGCTGAAGATTTTTTCTTTTGGAAACTCGAGTTTTCCAATCCTTAAATCGGCCAGTAAAACACACGCATTTTACAGACATGACTTTCGATAGGTATAAGGTTAACCATCTTATCCTAAATTAAAGTTATGAAAGTTATTGACAAGTCGTTGACCATAAAGGCCTATAAGTACCAATGACGGTGGTTGTGATGATGACGATGATGATAATTTAAAAAAGAGTATTATTGTTAGAGCACGCAGTTACAATCAGTTATATTCCAGTTTCCCATTGTTCTCTTAGTCTTATGCACCGACGATGTTTTCTGATTCTGAAAAGTAAATATTTGTTAACTAGTTTAGTTAATTAAATATTCTATATTTTCTCTGTAGTCACTTATTCCTCTTCGGTTTTGAAAATCTAACAGGTTTAGCTACCATAATGAAATATATCGGTATACAATACTGGATATTTATTAATCTTTAGTTTTCAGTTCCTAATTTTCAATTGTCTTAAGTTTATCATACTATTGTATAGTCCTGCCATCTCTAATTATATCTTCTTCCACCTTTAACTCCTTTCTAATTTGTCATTCAGGATTTTTGTCTTCGAGATCTTTGTTAGCAATCCATTTCAGCTTCTTTCAACTTATCTTGAAATTGGTCATTTTTACGGTAATCCCATACACGAGAAGTTGCTCAACTTAGAGTATATCAGTACAATGAATGGGCAGAAGGTTATAGAGAAGGAAGAAAATTATTCGCATTGAATTTGAAGAGCTGCAAATTAAACTTTTGAGAAAATACATGACAGGGGAGATGGTTTCGAATTACAGCAATAAAATAACTAACAGAAATGAAGAAAAGTTTCATTTATGAGCTTGTAGTTTAAATTTTGAAAACGTGCTGAGTAACCGCTTCAAGTGTTTTGAAAAGCTTTTTAGGAGAGAGAGAACTGTTTAAGACTATAGAAATATCTATAGAAAGTGCCAGTATCCCGAAAGTGAATGTCTGTGTCAGAGTGTGTAGTGAATTGATGAGAGATGGGTCATTAATCATTTTTAATTTCTCTCTCTTTTGTACTAAGTAAATGACTTTTAGAGCGCTTGAAATATAACCACTCCAATCTCCGTAACGAAAGAGCAAAACCTAATTTCATACATGATGAGGAGGTCATACTTATAATATGCTTGTGCTAAGAAATTTCCAATTGAATGTGAGCGTTATCCCAAGAAGAAAAAACTTGTCCTGCTCATAGATATGGACTCGAAAAATAAGACAGGATTGGGCTTTGCAAGATATAGAGATTCCATAACTAATTCGGTTTTGACCCAGCCCTGTAGTTAGAAGGACTATGGTTCGATTCCCGTCTGGGATGCGAAGAACCTTTATCGGGGCTTTTCAACTGAAGCTGAGTTAGTCGGTCTCACACAGAGGTGGCAGTATTTTCCATTCCGTAACTAGGTAAATCAACCCTTAGAACATACAATTTTCTGACAAGAATATACGAGTATATTTAGACCTGAGACTAACCACCTTATCCTAAAATTATGGTTACGAAAACATGTGGATGGACTGTGGGCCTTTAAACGCATATAAGAACCACGGATTATTTTTATCACTATTTGAACATGCGAATAAATTAGTAATAGCTATAGCTCTGATTATTTTATTTTGTATTCTAATCAAAGGAAGCAGATTGTTGTAGTAATATCCACCCCAACTGGTGATACTATATTGCCTCGAAGAATTTACCCATGAATAGTATAAACATTTTAAAATGCTGAATTGACAATTTTTGACATAATATGTTCTATTGATTACGACATCAACTTGTTTGTTAAAAATGAGATATGGGAGTTTCATTTCAGGTCTGTTGACATGGAGGTCCAAATACTCTACTGATTTTGTCTTTTTGATTAAAATACAGGTATAATATTGAGTACTAGCACAATTCGTTTCATGCCATTTAATAGTTATATCGTGATCTAGCGTATATGTTAAGATGAAATATATGTATTTAGTTCTTATCAGTATTAATTTTAAGGCCATCATTGCTAAACCACTTATTTAGTTTCAACTTATCATGATTAATCCGGTTTTTCTAAATCCTCAATGGTCATTTCAGTATACATTAATGCCGTGTCGCCAGAATCTCATATTCTTTTGGATTGTTCTTGGTTAAAAATCTTTGCCTCATTCTATCAAATTCGCCTTTTGACTCTATCACTTTCCTAATACCACCAACCGTTCTGTACTTATTTAAATTTTTTTCCTTAAATGTTGATTTTATCCAGTCCAAATTCCTAACAGCGATGTCGTTTTTCTTGGCGATTTTAATGTTCACTCTTCCATCTTACCATTTTCAATTACACTGATGCAACCAGCAAAGATTCTGCAACATTTGCTATCACTGGAGATCTCACAAATTGTTCACATGCCGACAAGAATCGATAATCTTGTCCAGGCAGTTAATCTAGTGTTAATTTGTTGTTCTTCTGCTGAGCAACCTAACACACTCATATTCACGCGTTGTCTAGTTTTGAAAGAATGCAAGTAGGATGATATCAGGAATTTCTCTGCTTCATTTCTTCAAGAGATGAATCAAACATGTTGCCGCTAGCTTTCATCAAATCTTCATATTCCTTTTCTAGCTATATTATATTCGAAATAATTGCAAGTATATTAACAACAAATCCAAAATGATTTCGAAAAAGTCCAAAACAGGAAAGTTACATGATACCTAAGTGGCATCCGGTCATGCTTTCTGGTCTCTTAAGACATTAATATAAATAATATAAATAAATAATTAACTAGCATAACTTATAAGTCATTAATACATTAATCTAATATATATTTCTGAAAAAGATAATACATATATACAGAAATAGGTATTTCAAAATTATTTTAAGTACAGTACGTGCATGTCTATGTAAAGCTGAAATAAGGAAGCTGATTTTTTCCCCCTCAAAACTACACAAATTTACCAAAAGTTATTTTAGCATTGTTAAAGTAGTCTCTGGTAATTTAATTACGAATTTTATGCATGATATAATTACAAGAATATATTATAATAATTTCATTTATATTTGTAAACATTATTTTTAATTGTAAATTTTTCAGTTTGGGAGCAACTGAGAATTTGTGTGCTAAAAGGCGTGCAAACGTAATTAAAATATCAGCCACCATGTTTATGATCTGGTGAAACGATGGATCTGTATGCTTTGGGGTTGGGATTTTTTGAGTGTGTCTATCTGGGGACGGAAAAGAGTTGCCCAACTAGGCCAAGTAGACTTCAGACGTAAGTATATGAAAAAACCATGAGGCAACTTGTTATATCTATACAGAAATGCTAAGCTCTTCATCAGGAACAAAGGGATTAAGTTTGTTACTTTGGAGAATATGTTCTAGCCTAAGATTCTAGGCTTTGGTGAAACCTGGCTCTCAGAGCCAGATGTAGTAACTTGGAACTGAGTATAAACGATACAATAAAGGACAGAAGAGTTAGGAGAGGAGGAGGAAACTAATGATATCAGATGATCGATCTGAGTCCATTTAGGGTAGAAACGCACGGAAATCGTAACAGTAATAATGTCTCGTGTAGCAGTGAGTTTGAGGATATCTGGTGTGAAGCAGAGGCTAACAGGATGAAATATATGGCGAGGGTGTGCTTGCTACAGATATGGAGATTCAATTGCTGGGGATGAAAAAACGCATCGCCAAATTACCCTAATTGGTATTAAACAAGTGATCATTATGGTTGACTTAAATTATCCACACATTGATTGGGTAGCAGAGAAAGCTCATGATAAGGATAAAGAAGAATTTATTGAAATAATGAGAGACAACTTTCTCACGCAGCATGTTAAAAGAAATTTAAAAAAATCCAGGCCAAAGATTGTTCGATCATAGCGTCAGAAGATGGTCTCAGTAAAGGATCTCACAGCTTTGTTTTATTCTGGGAAGAGCTAACTTGCCAATTAGGACGGGTTACTTGTGAGCTGGAAAGTGTGACAAATTCAGGAGAATACTATGTTTCGTCAATTGTATCAGCTACTAAATGGGAAGGATATCTAGCCATGTATGAGATGCATTATTTAAGCATCTTTGAAAGATGCTTAAATAATACGGTATTTCAATGCCTCCCTAGAATTTGAAGAACAAATAGGTTGGAGATGGGAAATTGATGTACAGTTATATTGAGCATTCATAAGAAGAGGACGATGTGGAAGGAATATCGGGAGAACATGAGTGAGAGGAGTTACGAAATATCTAAATCGATCGCCAGAAAAGTTATGCAAATCAGTATCCCATAATGTTGTTGTTGTCTTGTCTTTTGAGGAGTCTTAGATATTTCCATGTGCTCTTTGAACTGCTTTAGCTGTGTCGATGATTTTGTTCGTATATAGTTGTTGTTCAGAATTAGGGTCTATGGCTTGCAAGTCTGCTGTAATTGCTAGACAGGTAAAAATGTGAGTGGGTGTCAATTCAGTGTTAGGGCAGTTATTGCAGTTTCTATAAGTTCTCGTACCATCCGTATTGATCTTCATTCCTCTAAGATGTTCTGTTCGGAGTCTTGCTATCGTGGGGGAGGTCTTTCTGTCAACATTAATTTCGGGAATTTAAAAGTGTGCTTGCTACAGAAATGGAAAGAAGCCAAGAGAGTTGTAGCACAGGCGAAGGCCATGGCATATCAAGATCTGTATGATCAATTAGAAACAAAGGAAGGACAGAGAAAAATTTACCAACTAGCGAAATGTAGAAATAAAGCAGCAAAGGGCATCTTACATGTGAGGCAAATCAAAGACGCTGAAGGAAGAGTATTATGGAGGGATGTGGACATAAGAAACAGATGGAGAATATACTTTGAGGGACTTGTTATATCTGTAATTTGTCGACTGTGTTATTGTTATATCCTTACTTTCATATAATGTTATTTCGTAAGTCGTAAGTTCAATCTTATTATACATTAATTTACCGTTTCCTGAATCTATCCTTTCGCTTACCAAAAACCTTATACAATCAAGATCCTACTGGCTACTCTATTGTTATATCGCTATCTCTCTATATTATATCTTATTCTACCTCTATAATAACTCTCCTTCTAATCTATTGTCGTGCTCCTAAAATACTAATTCAGATTTATTTCCTCTTCGGATATTGGCAAAATTTATATTTCGCTGCGCCAGCCAATATCCTATAACAGAAGAGACTCTTGTTCAGGGAAATAATTCAAAATTTAAAGGGATACACACAATAATTTATCTCACGCTAGCGCCGTGCAGATTCAGTTAGCAGTGGTAGACCGAATCTCACTTAAACAATTATATCTAAATTCCTTTCCGCCAAAAAAGGTTCAATTTCATAAGTGGTGGTTTGAATTCGTAATCAGGCATAACTCAGGTATAAGGTACAAAACATGTTTATTGGAAAACACAAAACATTTACAGTTATGTAAGCTTAAATACTCAATGGATCAAAATTCATTCTAAGTTAAGGGTAATACTAAAGCACAATGAATCAGAGCAAGTTAAATCCTTCGATTATGAAAGGATAAGATTAGCTTTAAGCAAAGTACTACTACTATATAATTCCCCTCACAAGTTACTCACAGAATACTTATTTAACACTTTCATTAATACTCTATCAATGATTACCTTAATTCTAAATTTTATCTAAACAAGTCTAGCCATTCACAAATCACTGCCTATTTAACAACTCTTCTTTGTTCCATAAGGGCTTAATTAATTCAGTCAAATTCTCACTAAAAGTTCTCTACTAGTGTCCTTTAGTTACAACACACACAAATTTCCTTTTCTTCTAAACAAATTTTAACATAGAACGAAAACTCTTACATTACCCGATCTTCTCAGATTTCATGCCGCCATCTCATGTAGGTCTGGATTACCTTACTGCATATTCTTCGGCTGTCTTTGCGCCTGGCTATGTACTACGCTTTTTCTTCTTATTGTTTCCGACTGCTGCGTGCTGTCTACCGCTCCGCAGGAAACTTTCTCCAATGGGACATTCTGCTAAGGCTCGATTCCACATAGGCCGTCATATCCCGATCAGCTCCGCTTGAAAATCTTCAAGCATTCTCAAGAAAAGAACCTGCCGTCCGTCATTACCGTAGCCGACCCACCGCTCTCTCACGAATCCTCCGACCAACTCCTCCCAAAACTCGAATCCGGCACTCGAAGATCAAAAGGTTCAAAAGGCCCCCTAAAACGGCGTGCTTCGTCTTTTATTCGCACTATTCGGGCGCCCTCTATTCAATGCGGTTTTCACCCACGAACCCCATCGTTCATGCCCCTTGGTGGATCCTACACTCTCGCTAACCTGTCCGGTTACATTATTCTAGGAAGGCGATCTGACGTCATATTTCCGCGTCAGAGCGCCTTCTGACGAGGAAATATGACGGTATAGCGTCCATCGCGACGCTCGACTCGTACCGATTATACCCGATTATTCCGGATTACTATTATAAACTTTTCTCGGAATTTCGCAAAGTACAAGACAGCTTACTTGGGAATTACAAATAACCTAGCAATAACTCTCACTATATCGCACACATGGACTATACATTATTACAAGACATAAAACAACACTTTTAATTATTAGTTGATGTGCAGATATCTCCTTAATAAGTAGTAGTTTGTCATGTTCAATCCTGAATAAAGAATTTACTTGTAAAGCTCTGTATTCAGGATCTAACAGACTTTTGAATGAGGAAAATGCAAGGACTCACAGAGAAGATGGGCAGCCTTCTGAGGAGATGGTGCAGAACATCAGTAGAGTGGAAGTGACGGAGGCCATGAAGAGGATGAGGAATGGAAAATCGATTGGCCCCGACAGGATTCCAGTGGAGGCATGGAAAGCACTGGGGGAAGAGGGAATTGACCTGTTGTGGGACCTGTTCATGAAAGTTTGCCAACAGGAAAATATACCCGAGGAATGGAGGAAGAGTACTCTTGTCCCCATCTACAAGGGTAAAGGGGATGCACAAGACTGTAAAAATTACAGAGGAATAAAGTTGATGTCCCACACAATGAAAATCCTAGAAAGGGTTCTTGATGGAAGATTGAGGAAGGAGGTGGAGATTGCAAAGGAACAATTTGCTTCATGCCTGGTCGATCGACAACAGATGCTATCTTTGGGTTACGGCAGATGATGGAAAAGTTTCGAGAGAAACAACGGGAGCTACATCTGGTATTTATTGATCTGGAGAAAGCATACGATAGAGTGCCAAGGGAAGAAGTCTGGAGGTGTCTGAGGGAGAAGAAGGTTCCGGAGAAATATGTCAGGTTGGTGCGGGAGATGTACAGAAATGTGAAGACAAGTGTTCGGACCTGTGTGGGACAGACAGAAAGTTTTCAAGTAACAGTTGGCTTGCATCAAGGGTCAGCATTAAGTCCGTTTCTGTTTAACATTGTGATGCAGGTGGTGACGGAGGAGGTGAGAGAAGATGCGCCTTGGACATTGTATGCAGATGACATCTTGCTGTGTGCAGATTCAAGAGAAGAAGCGGGAACTAAACTGGAAAGATGGAAAAAAGTAATGGAAGAGAGAGGCATGAGCCTGAGCAGAAGTAAGACAGAGTATATGTGTTGCACAGTGGGCGGCGGCCAGGAGACAGATCTGGAGCTGGAAGGAAATGTCATCAGGAAGGTGAGGGACTTTAGATACTTAGGTTCAACAGTGGAAGAAGATGGAGGAGCTGAGAAGGAAGTGGGATGCAGGATACAAGCGGGTTGGAGGAACTGGAGGGAGATGGCTGGAGTGTTATGCGATAAGAGGGTGCCGATTAATCTGAAAGGCAAATTCTATAGGACAGTAGTGAGACAGCTATGACGTATGCTATGGAAACTGTGGCCCTGAGAAAAAATAACATCAGCAGGATAGAAGTAGCAGAGATGAGAATTAGGTGGATGTGCGGTGTGACCAGAAAGGATCGTCTGAGAAATGACTATGTAAGGGGAACAGTGAAGTTACGAACTTAACAGCGAAGATATAGGAGGCAAGGTTGAGATGGTTTGGTCATGTGATGAAGAGGGAGGACGAATATGTGTGAAGAAGGGTCATGCAGATGGATGTGCAAGGAAGGAGGAAGCGTGAGTGGCCAAAGAAGAGATGGAGGGAGCTGGTAGAAGAGGACTTGAGAATGAAGAACTTGGATGTGGTGACAGCCCAAGACAGGAGGATGTGGAGGAGACTCATCATCAGCAGTGACTCCACTTATGTGGGAGAAGCTGCAGAAGAAGAAAGAAGCTAGTGCTTTAGCATCAGCAAGAATTATCATGCCAGTTTCTTGGTTGAGTTCTCTGTCCTCTTTTGCTAGTTTTCAACTGCTTTATTATAATCGATGTCTACACGAGCAGGAATCTATTGTAAAATGCAAATTTTTACCAAACACTTTAGTTGGTTTAAGAGTTTATGGATATCTTGGGTGAGCTTGGTATTGCCATTTTTGATTGTCTCCATAGCTGATCTTGAGTCCCTGTAATCAGAGGGAATTATAACTGTAAATTATAATTCCCTCTGATTATTGAGATGGTGATAATTTTAAGTAGGCTTCAAGTGCTTTATTTATTGCATAGAGTTCGCTATTAAAATTGGAAGTACTTCTCCCAGATCCAACTTTTGTTGAATTTTTTTCGCCTTTTAGGTGTAGAAAGAGAGCACTAGCGCTCCATTAACTATATTAGTGTCTCCATCGGTATATTCGTAAGGTTTATTTTAAGATTTATGGAAGTATCTGAAGGTAAAGGTTTGGAAAATAGATGTTCTTTGCTTATTTATGTGGGCATTTAGATAATCAGGACCTATTTTCTTCCTGATAGTGTCATCATATTGTAAAGTTGATGATCTGTGAAGTCTACATTTTTGATTCCAATGTTCATAAGTTTTTAAGGAGATATAATCCCTTTGGTAGCTTCTGATATTATTAATGAATTTTATGGTGGCAAATTTCCTCTGTCTTCCAGCAGGTCAAGCTCACATTCCTGTTGGGCTGTGATGTTATTAGAGGATGAGACTGCACCGTGGATGCTTTCTAATAATCTTGGACGCTTTTGCTTGCACTTTGTCTAATTTTTCCTTTACCGATGAAGCGGAAGGTGACCAGATAGGTGCTGTGTATTCCATTATTGGCTTTATTAGTGTAGTGTAAGTAGTTTTGTGAATTTTTGGCTTTGCATCTCAGTTTGTTCCGCAAAGCCTTTTCAATATATTTAGTTTTTTTAAAAGTCCTGTTATAAATGAGAAATGTGTTAAGCAAATACCTGTCTGTACTAAAGGTGATTAGTTTTGTTTTATCTGGGTTGATTTTGAGTTTAAGTTCATCTGACCATTTTTATAATCCTCTCATGGATTTGTTTAGAATCTCTTCCGATTCTTTAATTTTTTCACTGGTGTGCCAGGTGACTATATCGTCTGCATAGCAAACTACTTTTGTATCTCCTGTAAAGTAAAGATGAATATTATTGACGTATAAAATTAATAATAAGGGAATTAGTACTGATCCATAGAGAACACCAGCCCAGGTTATCTGTTCTCTGGATATTGCTGCATTTATTCTAATCTTGATCTTTCTTCGTCTCATGAAATCAGCGATCCAGATGAAGGCATTTCCTCTAATTCCAATATCATTCATACTATTTGTATGAATTTTTGTTCCAAACACGATCAAAAGCAGCGATCATATCAAGAAATATGGCAGTTGTCCTTTGTTTTGGTTTTTCCTGAAACGAGTCTACTATTGTTTGGCAGAAGTAGAATAATTGACTGTCGTCGAACGACAGGCTCTATAGGCAGTTTGGTAGAAGTTAATTTTCTTATTTTTTATGAGCCAGTGCATGAGTTTTCGAGTGTATGACTCTTTCAGTAATTTTATAGAGTATACTAGCTAATGCAATAGGTCTATAACTTTAACATTCTGCGAAATTTTTATCAGGTTTTAGGATGGGTTTTGATTTTTTGATTTATTGATTTTTTCTTTGTTTGGTAGTTTGTTTGCCTGTTCGACAAGAAGTATTAAAAATGTCTAGGGGGGAGGGTGTTCTTTGGCATTTTTGCCAAGGTATTTGACCATATGAACAAAGGTAAAATTATTACCAGGAGATTTAGGTGCAGATTTCTTGATTGAATGACTTTAGTTCACTTAGCGTCAGTTTTTTAGAGAATATATCATTAGATTGGTATAATTGGTAAAAAAGCTATAACAGATCAAGAAATGGCAAACAACACACTAGCAAAAAATTATTCAAACAACTCCAAACTTCATTATAACGGAGAGGACAAAACCCTCAGTAAACTCACAAGTAAGACACTAAAACAAGCAAGAACGAATGCTTGTTTTCGTGTCTTACTTGTGAGTTTATTGAGGGTCCTCTCCGTTATACTGAAGTTTGGAGTTGTTTGAATAATTTTTTGCTAGTGTGTTGTTTGCCATTCCTTGATCTGTTATAGCTTTTTTCAGCATTTATGATGAAGTTTGTTTTCTGCTGGTTTTATTCTTTGTTATTGTTGTCTAGGATTCTAATAATGTTCCAGTGTTGGCTGTCTTTTCTTGAATCCAAGTTACTGCAAAACTCTGCCCATTTCTCTTGTTTTCGCTTCCAAAGTTCCTGCTCTATTTTGTGTGTTATATCTATTAATTTCTTTCTAAATTCATCAGTTTTATTAATTTAAATTGTTCGTTGATATTATCTCTTTCCATAATCATAGAATCGATACGGTGATCTTTCCAGTATGATATCCAATTTCCGTTTGCCTCTTGGGATTGTTGCTTTGGTAACTTTATTAATGTGTGAAGTAAGGATTTGTAATTTTCTATCACAGTTTCCAGAGACAGGTTCATCTTAACAAAGGTCCTCCAAGATTTAGGTAAACTTTCCAGTCGCCTTTTCTAAAATTCCATAACCTCCTGATTTTTTTTTTTTTTTTTGTTAAACTTCAGTCTTGAAGTTTAGCGCTGTTATTATGGGTCTATGGTCACTGATGGCGTTTTCCAAATTTTCCATTGTGCCCTTGATGCAATGCTATAATCAACAGTTGTGATGTCGATAGCAGATGCAGTTTCCGTAGTTTTAGAGAGAGATAAGTACTCTGTCCGTTGTTAATTTTTGTGAGTTCCAAATCTGTAAAGAGGTCTTCCAATTGTTGCATATTATGTTCTAAATCGTGGGAGCCCCGCGTTGTGTTTTTTGCATTTATGCCAACTAGTGTGATGGTTGTGTCAGTTGGAGTTTCACCTAACTTTTCAATGATGTCTGTGCCAATACGTATTTGTATTATCGTGGTGATAGACGTTTGTAATTGAAATAGAATGGTTTTGTAGGTGTATTTCAACAGCTTCGGCTTCCTTTGAAGTGCTATTTATTTAATTATTGATTTAGAGTAATTTCTTTGAATTTGATTTCCGGGGTCTTCAAAAGGATAACAAGCCCTCCACCAGTTCTTCCCTCTCTATCTTTCCTAACAATTGTGTATCCTTTGATGCTGAATTCCAGATTTTTGTTTAGTTTTGTTTACTGTACGCAAGCAAACTGGATATTGTTTTCATAAAGTATGTATTTAAGTTCATCCATTTTTCTCTGAGTACCGATATTGAGTAAACACTATTTGAGTAAAGACAGTCAAAATGAAATATTGGAAACTTTAAGTAACGCAAGCAGGGATACAATTTTATTATCAATTCGAAAATCTAAATATTATTCCATAATTTTAGACTGCACACCTGATGCAAGTAAAACAGAACAAATGACCATTATTATTCGCTTTTTTCCTGTGACAATGGAATTTTCACAGGAATCAGAGAAAACGTTTTAGGTTTTGCAGATATATCATATTCCACAGTACGTGGTTTATGTGCAACAATAATGGAACAACTGGAAAATTGGAACATTCCTATTGAAGACATGCGATGTCAAGGGTATGACAATGGGGCAAATATGAAAAAGAAAAAATATGGGCTCCAAAATTTGTTTTCGAACAAAAATCCTCGAGCTTTTTACGTACCATGTGCTGCTCATACTCTAAATTTAATCATTAACGATGCAGCCAAAGTGAACAGATACAATTAGTTTCTTAGCAATTATTCAAGTATTATAAAAATTTCTTTTCATTCTCTTACAAACGTTGGGAATCCTTTTCAAGTTCGTAAAAAAATTAACATTGAAACAGCCATCAGAAACGCGATAGGAAAGTAAAATTAATGCAATCCGCCCTCTAGGATATCAGTTAGGAGAAATTTATGATGCACTTTTTGAAATTTTAAATAATGAAAATTTTAATAAAGGAACTTAGCATGAAGAAGCACAAACATTATGTGCTAAAATAAAGGACTACAAATTTATTTGCTCTCTTATAACTTGGCATGATTTACTTAACAGAATAAACCCTGTGAGTAAAATGCTTCAAGACAAAAACATGAACATTACACTTGCTTTTGAATCTATCGAAAACTTAAAAAATATTCTTACAAGAGTATCGATCAGATACAAATTTTAAATAAGTTCTAAAAACAGCAAAATAACTGAGTGAAGAGGTGGATGGAGAACAAGAATTTAAAACTGGTACGGAAGTTCGACGACGAAAGAAGACATGACAATTGGACTACGAGCATCATAACGAAACGCCACAATCTCCCGAAGATAAATTTAGAGTGAATGTGTTTTATACACTTCTAGACGTTGCAATGTGTTCGTTAATAGAACGCTTTGAACAACTAAAAACATATTATGATAATTTCAATTTCTTGTATAGATTACTACAAATTAACGAAGATTTACGAAGAAATTGTGACGATTTAGAGATTCTCTTGAAGGACTGCGACAATAAGGACATAAATGCAATAGAACTATATGACGAGTTATGTGCTTTCCGGGATATTTTTCGGAAGGATAATTTAACTATTCAAAAGCCCTTTCGATATTCTTAATTTTATTGTGTCCAATAACTTATCTTTCCCTAACTTTTCAATTGCTTTAAGAATACTATTAACCTTAACTGTTAGTGTAGCGAGCGGTGAACGTTCCTTTTCCAAGTTGAAAATTGATTAAAACCTACTTAAGAACAAGTGTCACAAAAAAGGTTTGGCGCTAATAGCTTGTTAGTTTGGCGCTAATAGCTATTGAAAATGATATATGTGCGGAATTAGACGTTAAGACCATTATTTCTAATTTTGTGAATATGAAATCAAAAACCTTAAAATTTTAATTTAAAAAATTTGAAGTATATTTATGTAATTTAATTTATTTTCTGTTATTCTGTAAAGATGTTATTTTTTGAATACTTATATTAAATGTTCTAATTATTTCTGAATTCTTTTCTTATTTTCTCATCTATCTTGAGTTTATTTTATTTTCCTAAAAGATAGTTCCACTTATAAAAATTATTAAAAAATTTTTACAAGTTACTAAGAATTTAGTAACTTGTAAAATGCAAGAATTTTTTAAACTTTAGTTCTAATAAATTTTAACTTTAATTAAAATTCATTTTAATTTTGTTAGCGATTCGGGTCGGTGAGAAGGCTATATATTAAACGATTAAAGTGAAGTGGCTTTATCAAAATTTGCTTTAACTTTTGAGAATTTTTTGAATATTCGGGTTTTTAACGATTATCCTGCAACATCCCCGGTTCGTTACATTTAGCGAACCAACGTGTGGCTGTTCTGTCAATATTTATTTAAGAAATTTCAAATAATTTAAATGTTTATTATCGTAAAAGAACCGCACACTTCCGGATCGTTACAGGGGAGCTTAGATAGAAATTGCATGCGTGCGGCAAAGACCCTAGCGCCGGTTCTGATTATGATGCAAGTCAAATATAAGAATGAATATAGAAGAATGTGATTACTGAATATAGAAGTTACCCTTGTGTCAGAAGAGCAGATGCAATTGTTCTGATAATGAATACTCACTTCGCTGAGATCAATCAACATGGTGTATGTAACAGCGAACATTTCTATCACTACATGGAAGACATAGAGGTGCATGAGAAGGAGGTTCTAGAGCTGTTGCATAACTAGAATAAAAATTCACAATAGCGACAGGTGGGATATCAGCCCTTATGCTAATGGAATGTTAATCCGAAATGGCTAAGTTCTTGTATTGTTTTTCTCAGCTCGGAAAAGATCCCATGCGAATGGAATGAATATACGATTATGATAATCCCATTGCACAAGGGTGGTGCAAAGACTGATGTCTAACTGTCATAGAGCTATCAATTCTCTGTGGAGTGGCTGTGGAGATTTTAGAGAAGTTGGTAAGGACTCGCATAGAGAAACAGGTTGCCATACAAGCTATATCTTGTAAGGTACAGCATGGATTTACTAAAGGGAGATAATCTGAGCAGCTGCTCTTATGTTGTAATGATGAGAACAAATTGCTCAGACATGACCTCGTTGTAATGATAATGTTACAGCTGAGTTAGATTTCTGTTGGACTTTGCTAAGTTGATAGGATACCACATGAAGGGCCATTGCATAAAGTGGAGAATATAGGATTGGTATATAAAATACTAACTTGGATAAGTAGGTGGCTGATGTAGAGTATCAGAAAGTGGTATATGGGGAGTGTGAATCTGTCAGATTTAAGGTGATCAGTGGTGTAGCTCAGGGATCAGGCCTTGCACCACCTTTATATTAATAATATTGAGAAGGACCTGACAGAAGATGTTCAGTTGTTTGCTGATGATGCAAAGCCAACGGCATATTATATTGGTGAAATAATGCTTGGAGAAATTGATAAGTCTAGAGCTCTTGGAGTTATGGTGGGTCTGAATTTGAATTTCAAAGATCACATAAAAATTTCAAATATAAGTCCGAGGATAATTGCAATTAGTAAGGAAGTCATTTTCCTTTTTTACAAGCCCTCGATACATCCGCTTTTGGACTACTATGCGCTGGTTCCAAAGCGATGAAGAAGCTATGGAAAAATTGTAAGGAAGTGTTACAACGAAGATTGAGAGGACATATTGAGAGAAAGAGAGAGTGTGGACTGCAGACACTAGATAGGATAATGAGTGGTGATGGGATAGAAGTCTGTAAATTTCCGAGAAGGTGTTATAGGATATCGGTTGATGTAAATTTTCGTTATATGGAAGGTGGGTAGACGATGGAGGGGGGGTGACATTCCTGGAAATTTGTGTGCACTTAATAAAGAAGGTGAAAGATAAATTTTTCTCTCATAGAGCAGTGAGTTAGTGAGTGGAGCAATTTGCATTGAAATGGTGAATAAACTAAATGCGAATGAGTTTAAGAGAATATATTACAGCTGGTTTGGACGATTATCCCTCGATGATGCTTGACTTCCTGTAGGCGATGATGATGATGATAATGGTGATGATAATTTAATTTACATATTGTAAAAGCTTATCCAGGGAGTTGGAAATATTTAGAGAGAAAGGTTCCGATATAACCAGAAAAGTAAGTTGGAGATTTTGATGGAAGCGATTTGCCATGTTCTAGATTCGTATGTTAGACAACTTTGCACATATTACCTGAGGAATGAAGTCTTAAAATGAACAAGAGTTTAAAGTGAACAGAGAAGAAATAGTTTTGCAACTATAAGACTTGTTCCGAAGTTGGTATGTTCGATTCCCTTTGGTCGGAAAGACCTTGGTTCGAATTCCTTCTAGGACGGGAAGAATTTTTATAAGTGGTTTTTAACTGAAGGTGAATTATCCGGTTTCGTAGGTGGCAAGTTTTTACTAAGGGTTGGTCGGAATGCATGTTATTTACAATCTATTCAATAGGCATAAGATTGACCACCTTATCCTAATAATAAATTTTCGTTATGAAAGCTAGAGAGAGCTGTCTGTCATGGGCGGTATATGCCTGTAAGTACAACGATGATGATGGTGAGTTGTTTTAACAAAGCGTTTGCATAATGTAAAGAATGAATGCAATAACCTAATGAAGAAAATGAAGACTATACGTCAAAATTATGTTTGATATTTTTATAAGTTTCAAATCAATGTGATAGAGCAGAGCTTTCCAAACTGTGTGTCGCCACACGTTAGCGTGTCGGCTGCAGTGTGAAGGTGTGTCGCGCGAACATAAAGCGTTAAACAGAATAATCGCTGAAAATTTCCACAGCGGAATCCATTTCGCAAAGTACCGGTACGACTTTTAGTTAGCACCGTTAAAGAAGATATTTGGTCAACTGCTTGGAATCCCCTCCCTGAGTCTATACCGACTTGCATGCAACCATCACCATCAGTTTCGTTTTCGTTGGGGTTTTCTATAGTTCATTCAAGTATGAGTGACAGTAAATGTAAACAGAAGCTAAATTGTGCAGAGCCTCACTAAGGAGTCCCAAAAATACTTTACTTTAAATAGAATGCAATTGCAAGATGTTTTACGTTCTAGAATTTGAATTTCACTTTCAAAATTATATATACAAACTATCTTTTAATTATTTTTAACCTTTAAGAATATTTCATATCAATATATTTCGATAAATAATGGAGAATAAATGCAGCCGAATTCATCCCTGTGGTTTTATCACGTAGTAGTCGCTCGGTTTTATTATCGTTCGACCAATAAAAATAGAGCACCCCACTTATTCATACAAATGTTATTATTGATTCTAACTGCAACGTGAATAAACGAAGAGCTGGTGCTTTTATTTTATGTTTAGTTACTGTTAAAGCTTTACAATAAATTCGCACAGTTTTATTTATCAAATTGGTGTTGAATTGTCCCTAAAATGGATAAGTTTCTAATTAATAAAAGAAAAGTTGAAGGTGACGTTTGTGATGAACAAAATGTATTGTCTATAGAGGAAACTACGTAAGAATCAACTGTTGAACGGTCTGCATTAATACGGAAGAAGTTTAAAGGAAAAGTTTCCACGCCTCGTTTATACAATAAAGATTATATGAAATTGGGGTTCACATTTTCTGGTAATGAAAACCATCCTTGTCCCTAGTGTTTAGTTTATAAGTTCAATAAAGTATTGAACTTACAAAAGCTATAAAGAAGCAGTCTACATGGTTCACCAAGAGAATGAAGACATCAGAGAAAGCTGAAAAGGCAAGTTACTTGGTTGCTCAAACATTGTTCGAACCTGCTTTTGTTCGAACAATGTTTGGGCCCGAATTTGAGATAGAAGTTAATAAAATTCCTTTGGCAGATTACACGATTGGAAGACGTATTCAAAACATTAAGCTGCAAATAAAAGATATTTTTCAAGACGATAATATGATTTTTACATTGCAGTTAGATGAATCTAGAGATGTCAATGGGTTAACGAAATTACTCGTTTTTATACGTTTCATTCATACTAACAGAATTATTGAGCAATTCTTGTGTTGTCTAGAACTTGCAATGAAAACTAGAGCCGAAGATATATTTAAAATAGTAGATTGCTTCATGAAGGAAAATAATTTGCTATGGTTAAATTGTGAGGAAATATGCACAGATGGCGCTCCTTCAATGGTTGGTTCAACAAAAGGTTTCACAGCTTTAGCAAAGAAAGAGAATGAAAATATTATAATTACTCATTGCTTTTTACATCGCGAAGCACTAGTCGCGCAAACGACTGGCAATGAATTAAAAAAGGTTATGGACAAAGTTGTTCAAAGGGTCAATTACATTAATCGTAGACCTCTTAAATCAAGATTATTTGCTAAAATTTGTGAAGATATGGGGACAAAATTTAAAAAACGTATACTACACTCAGAAGTTCGTTGGCTTTCAAAGGTCGAGTGCTTTGTCGTGTATATGAATTGAGGGAAATGATGCTTAAACTTTTTGAGGAAAATCAACAAAATGAATTATGCGATCTAATTCAAAACAAATTATGGTTCACAAAATTGGCATATCTTGCTGACATATTTGAACACTGAATAAAATAAAGACCGTATGCAAGGAAAAGGAGAAAATATCTTAACAGCGGTGGATAAAATTTGTGCTATGAGAGACAAGATAGAAATTTGGAAAAGGAAAGTGAAAGAAGGAAATTTTGAAATGTTTTCCAAAACTGCAGACTGTGAAGTAAATGTGATATTAGCTCGCTAATTGTTGACCATTTAACAATGCTTGGAGTGAAAATTCATCACTACTTCCCAAATATTGAAATACAAGACTATGATTAGATCAGAAATCCAATTTTTTTCAACTGCAACGATTAACTTGTCACTTATTGAAGAAGAAGAATTAGCTGAAATAAAAAATGATCGAAGTCTGTTAATGATGTACGAAGAGGGTGATTTAGACAACTTTTGGATTCGTATTTCAAAAATGCATCCAAACATAGGTAAAAAAGCGTTAAAAATTCTTTTGCAGTTTTCCACTATATACATGTGTGAAGTATCCTTTTCAACGATGGCGAACTTGAAGACATTGAAACGTGAAAGCTTAAGAATGCTTGATGACGAAATGCGAGTGTCTTTATCTACTATTCCAATAAATATTGAAAAGCTGTGTTCATCCCATGAAGCTCATATATCTCATTAAAATTCTATTATTATATATTTCTTTCTTTTCTTTCTATTTCTTATAACAATGACATTAATCTTGGAAATAAATATAAATATATTATATATTTTTATTTTGTGTATTTTATTATATATAAAAATACAGTATGATCGAAAAAACTCAACAAGAGAGCTATGAAATCTGTTTTCCCTATATTAAATACATTGAAAAATTAAGAAGAGAGAATCATTTAAGCTCACTTGATGTGTTTTTTATTCGATCATACTGTATTATATATAATATTTAATTTCATTTTTATTAAAAATATTTTTTAATAAAAATGAAAGGTTTTCATGAGATGGGTTGTGTCGTGGAGCAAGTTTAACCTCTGGTTTGCTAATAGACTGTATCGTGCCCTCAAGACAAGAGTATTGTCTAACTATATCACGCAACCTTTAAAGGAGTTATATGATATTTGATCTTATCAAATATCAAAAGGAGTTGCTTGTTATAGTAATGATGGGATCAGTTTTAAAAGAAGTAAGTGATTAATCACTTACTATAAATAGTGAATATTTATTAACCCGGTATCGGATGAACAGGAAGAGGTTTTTAAATAAACCTTCTAAAAGTTATACAAAATATAATTGTAAAAGCATATACTTAAACTACATCTGATCTGGCCACGTGACCCACGAGAGACTCAGACTGAATTACTGTGCCAAGCGTGTCACCAACATGAAAAGTTTGGAAAGCACTGTGATAGAGAGTAGATGTTTGAGTATTGTTTAATTGTTTGGAATTGCCGTCAAAGTAACTAAGTCTATGCTCGTGTGTTATATCTGTTAACTGCGGTATTTTACTGCCTGTTTGGGTGTTAAACTTGAGTTTGGGGAAGAAAAGGCCTGTCATCTTCGTATGAAACATGTTAACTCATATTCAGCTGAAAAGTCCTTATTACGATTTTCGCATCCTAGAACTGGATTTAAACCTAGGTTGTTGCAACTGAAAGGCATCATTAATACTCACGAGATACAGAAGTCTTCTTTTGAAAAAGCAGAAAGCAGAAAACATGATCTGAGTGATCTGGAGAACAATTAAGATTACGATATACTTAAAACGATTATTAATTAAGAAGAGAGATCAAGAATTTGGACAATAGTCAGAATTGTATTTTGGTAAGCAACAAAACAAGTTGTGTAAAGTATGAAATCTCAGAGGAAAGCGATTTTACTATTAGCGAATCGGATTGGAGTAAATCGAAAGTTAAGTTAGGAATGAATGGATGATTGATAGCATTAAGAGAGCGATCCAAAAGAGGAGATTCGAGATTGGATACTCTTTGCCATTGGATACTCTAGAGCACATATGAGCAACCCCCCGGCCCGTGGACCGGATCCAGTCCTCTACTTCTTTTGATCCGGCCCTAATCTATTTCAGCGAAGTTTGTCTGATTCATGGTGGGAGAAAACATGGTGTGTTCTACTAACTCACATTAAGCTGACGTCATATGACTTGCGTAAAACACTATGTTTTCTCCAACCAAGGTCTCTTTCTCACTTTGACTAGCGGCGTGTGTGAACGTGTTTCGACGTGTCAGTTAGGTACTTGCGTTGGTGTGTTCAGTGCCTGCATTGATGTTATGTTATGTTCTGTTCGGTGCCTGCGTTGATGTTGTGTTCTGTTCAGTGTCTGCGGTGTAGAAGGCAGTTTTGTTTGACAGTTCTGAATATCGCTAATAAATTTGGGACAATGCCAGGGGTTATTGCAAAAAAAAAAAAAGAAAAGTAGATGCAGAGAATCGTCAATTTCAAGACAACTGGACGGAGGATTATTATTTTATTCTGAATAAAGGTTTGCCTGTATGTTTGCTGTGCAACGAATCCGTCAACAAAGAATACAACTTGAAGAGACACTTTACTTCGAGACATGCGGATCACCCAAAAATTGATGAACAACTACGAAAAGATGAAATACAGAAGTTGAAGAAAAACTTGGTTACCCAGCAACAAATGTTCAACAAGCAAAGAACGCAGCACCACAGCTTTGTGGTAAGCGAAAAAATCTCTAAGCATTCTAAGTCATTTAGTGAAGGAGAATTTATCAAAGAATGTCTGCTGGATGTTGCAAGTATAATATGTCCTGAAAAGAAATGACTTCGGAAATATTCGTTTGTCGAGACGTACTGTTGTCCGACGGATAGAAATTATGGCTGATGATATCAAAAAAAGTTTAAAAGAGAAGAATGCTAGATTGGAAGCATTTTCAATTGCTTTGGATGACAGCACCGATGCCTCCGATACAGCACAACTAGCAATATTTATTCGAGGAGTTGATGCGGATTTCAACATCACAGAAGAATTATTGCCGCTTCGGCTGTTAAAAGGAACAACTACCGGTGAAGATATATTTGAAACAGTCAACACAGTCTTCGAGAGATTTGGACTTAAATGGAGTTCACTATCTGGTATATGCACTGATGGATCCCCTGCAATAGTTGGTGCACAGAAGGGATTTATTGGAATAGTTCATGAAAGAGCAATAGAACTACAGATCCATCCGGAAAATTTAACAAATTTTCACTGCATTATCCACCAACAAAATCTGTGTGCAAAATCGATTAAATTCACAAATGTTATGGAAGTTGTAGTAGCCAGTATTAACTTTATTAAGTCACGTGCACTTAATCACTGCCAATTTAAGGAGTACTAGGCAGACCTATTTTCGGATTATGAAGATGTGTCTTATTATTGTGAAGTGAGGTGGTTGAGCAAAGGTAAAATGTTAAAACGATTTTATGATCTGAGACAAGACATTACAGATTTTATGGACATAAAAGGAAACACAATTAGCCAAGTAAAAGATGATGAGTGGGTGTGTGATTTAGCATTCCTTGTAGATGTCACCGGATACCTAAACGAACTGAATCTTAAATTGCAAAAACAAGGACAATTGGTTCATGAACTGCATGGACATGTCAAAGCGTTTTGTAATAAACTAAGATTGTTGGAAAGTCAGATAAGAGCTAAAAATTGTTATCATTTTCCTACTCTAGCAACTCATAAAAATATCCCTTATAATTGTTATGGAGATGAACTGAAGGCACTAATAGAGCAATTTGATACAAGGTTTGCCGACTT